>NC_084480.1:265125596-265810750 GCF_030035675.1 Rhineura floridana | reverse complement strand
TGCCTTCCACTTTTATGTCAAGGTTTGGCTTAAATGTTTGTGCTTGTGTTTGCGCTTGTGTTTGTGCGTGTGTGTCAGCTGACCCTGTAAGAATGACTGTTTGCCTTTGATCCCAAGGCTTTTCTGCAACTTTAATGCTTCTGCTCAGAACTAATTGCTGTGTTTCTGGTAACCAAACTCTGAAATATGCATTCTGAAACCCCAAAACAAAACCTTGTTGTGCCCTGGGTGAAAGTTTGCCTCTTCTCTTGTTTTGTGATATGTGTACCCAGCATCTAGCTCCAAATTTCTGAATGTGTTGTATTTTCGGCTTTCTCCCAGTGAGTTTCTCATAAGGTGACATTCCAAGTGCACTGTGTAACACCCTGTTGTGAATGTAATTCACATACAAAATTGCCTCTGCCCAGAAGGAGTTTCCCAAACTGGAATCCATTAACATGGCTCTCATTGCTTCCTGAAGCACCCTGTTTTTTCTCTCAGCAGTTCCGTTGGAAAACGGGCTAAACGGAGCTGTGAAACTCTGCTTTATTCCCTTACTCTCAAGAAAGTCACTCAATGCTTTGCTCGTGAATTCCCCTCCCTGGTCTGAGCGTATAGCCCCCACCGTGGTGCCATGTTGGGTTTCGATTCTCTTAATGAACAGTTTCAGCTTCTGCTCAGCTTCACTTTTATGCTTGAGCAAATAAACATGAGTGTATCTCGTAAAATCATCTACCACTACCATAAAAAATCTTGCACCTCCTCGTGAAGTGTTTATTGGCCCTGATAAATCAACATGAATTAGCTGGTAGGGAGCTGTTGTGGTTCTTTCAGCCTCCCGGTTTATGGGTGCAATTGTCATTTTCACTTTATGACAAGAATCACAATCCATCATTAACTGTCCACAATCTTTCAAATGCATGTTTTCACTATGCATAGGGGTTTTCTTTATCGTGTCAAAGTTTGCATGCCCCAGCCTCTGATGCCATTCATGGACGCAGCCTTGATGTGTCTGTGCCTCAGCGTTTAACACAGCACACCCTGCTTGACTGCTCTTTATTACAAACTGAAAATCATTCAGGCTTCCCTGCAAACACACTTGATCTCCCCTCATTACATAACACTTGTCTCTGTCAAACAAGACTGAAAACCCAGAATTCACCAGTTTTCTTACAGACAACATGTTATGAGACAGTTCTGGTACAAACAAACAATCTGACAGTATTCCAAGCTTATCAAATCTCACCAGTCCTCGAGCCTACACATTCTTCTGCGATCCATCCGCTAGTTGAACAAAGTCCTGCTCATCTGTAGACGTGTAAAACAAACTCCTGTCTTTAATTAATATATGGCTCGCACCACTGTCAAGAATCCAGTCAACAGGTCCTAAATCTTGAGACTTCTGTTTACAAACAAAGTTCACACTGCCGCTATGCGTCTTCCAGCCTCCGTCCCTGGAGTTTCGCTTGACTGCACAGTCTTTCTGGAGATGCCCACGAGCCCCGCAAACATAACAAGCCTTTAGCCGCTGCTGCTCCTGCTTGTAATCCTGCTTGCTTCCGACAGCCTCCTTCGGCACGGCACTTTTCTTCTCCTCTTGTCTCCGCTGCGATTCCTGGCTCAGCTTTTCCTCAATAAATGCAACATTGAGCCCCCCATCGGGCATGGCTTCAATTCCCATAACAAAATTATTCCAACTCCCATCGAGTGAAGCAAGGATCAAATAGGTCTTCTGAAGTTCAGAGTGTTCGATGCCTCGGTCCGTCAGCTCTGCAAACAAGCGTCTGAATTCCGTGAGATGCTCACTCATTTTGCACTCACCCGTGAAGCGCATCTGATACAGCTTCCGTGCCAAACACAATTTAGATCCCGCGGTCTGTTGCACATGAAGGGCCTCCAACACGTCCCACATCTGTTTGGCGTTTGTAACATCTCTCACGTGTAGCAGTTGAGAGTCTGATAGAGCCAGAGTAATAAAAGCTTGCGCCCTCTCATCGTTCCGTGTCCAGGCCGCTGTAAGGAGTGCAGGGGGTGTTCCTTCAATACCTTCCCATAAATCTTCTTTTATCAAGTAAGCACGCATTCTTGGCTTCCAACTGCCATAATTCTTTTCCGTCAATCTTTCCATCGGCAAGCCTCCAGACATGTTAACCGCAGCCATCCTGCTCACCTCTGTGTGGCACAATCAATCAAGCTGCCCTCTGGATCTCCGTCTGCCGTTCAGACCAGCCACTTACTCCTGTGTAACGCGCTGTGGATCTGGGCCCATAACCCTGTTGATGTTTGGCGGTTTCTTGCGTGAAACAAACACGTTACGTTGGATGTAAGATGGTAAAGAATCATCACAGAGGCTTGAGAAAGTTTAAGAGTCTTTACTTAGACATTATGTCCCAAAGACTTAAAGGTGATTACATGATTACAAATAAAATCCATTTCTCCCCCCTCAAGGAGAAGCTCTCAGTTCAGAGACAAGACACAGAAGAAGGAAGAACTAACAGCAGGCTAGTTACAACTTTCCCAGCTGTTATCTCCCGTTACCATGACAACTACTGTCTGGCCTTGGAAGTCTGCTCTCAGGCCAGCACAGCAGATAAGACTGCTTCTCAGACACTCTTTGTAACTTTCCAGACCTGATGGAAAAAACACTCAGTGACAGTACAGTACAATGGTCAACAGTAACCATATGCTTAAGTGCCTTTTAAAGAAATCTTGTTATCTTTGTTATTCAATAAATACTTTTGGTTTACCAAAGGCCTGATCCTTGGCTGGGGTTTCACAGACCAGAAGGAAGGGTAAGGTAAATACCAAGGCTGAAGGATAACAAATGGTGGCAGCGGGGAAGGGAAGAATAACACCACAAGCAGTCTAAGTAAATCAAAGGGATTGGGACAGCTTAAGCACGCAGTCACAGAGGTAACCTAATTGAGGGAGACTCAGGCCAAGTCTCTGGGACTACTGGTTATAGGACGTGACTGGTGGTGCTGCCTAGCAGGGGGATCTGTTGAGATCTGTGCTAGAGCGGGGAGAGAAACCATAAAAAAGGACAGTCCGGACTGGTGGAGTCCCTGGTGGTGCCTAGAGACAGGCAGTAACCACGAGCAGGTAGGAACCTGACAGGGAGAGCCAGGGAAGGGCGTCACAGCATCCTCTGCCTGTTCTATTCCAGCCACCTCTGTCAAGGCGGAGGGAACCTCTGCCCACTTGGTCGCAAGCTGGGCTGAGCCAGGACTGGTTTCTGGGGCATATAGCTGGGCTAAAATTAAGGCCACAACATTTTGGTTAGCACTTTTCTGCTGACCACCTCTACCGCTGCTCAGCGCCCTAGCCTTAGTGTGTTTAGACCCAGATGCCACCCCTGCAGATGTCCCAGGTCTGGCTGTTGTCTCCATGGCAGTCTGGGGGTGCCTGGTGACCTGACCAGATGTGCCCATCCCCCACTTCTCTAGCACCTCCAGGCGCGCTAAAATAGCTGCCGATGGTGGCGCCTCTTCTTCATCTGAAGAACCAGCCATGGGGGGGGGCATTTTGGCAGTGGCCCATGGGCTTTCCCCTTCCCCTTTTTTGGGTGGCATTGGTTTCTATTTTTATTCTATTCTATTTTATTTATTACTATTATTTTTATTTATTTATTTATACCTGTTTATTTATTTATTTGTAAGAGAACTGCCTAAGCCGCTTGTGTGTGCACCTGCTGCCACCCTCCCCCAACTACAGGGGGGGTAGCTGACAAAAAAACCCCCAACTGGCCTGGCCTCTCTAATGAGGCCCACTCTCTGCCACTGCCACCCTTACACCCAGCCGCATTAGCAGCTCAAGCCCCTCCTGTGATGTCACCCTCCCCCAACTGCCATGAGGGGGGCAGAAAACCTGGCCAACTTGGCCCCACGGATGCAGCCTTCTCCCGGCTGCAACTACTCCCAAAGCACCAACAAAATGACGCCATCGACGCAGTGAAAACAAAATGGCCACCGCTGCTCACTAAGCCATTGCACACCAAGAGGAGGATAGAAGGGATGGCACAGGCTTAAATAGGCCACTGGTGCTCCGCCCCTCCACACAGCACGTCACGCACACATGTTGTATGTAATGCGCATGTTGCCTCTTTCAAAAATGGCGGCTGCAGCATCACCCCCTAGCTACAACTACACCCCACCCACCCAGGCTTTGCGGGGGCGAGCAGAGTGGCACTTCTAAGCACATTTGCAAGTGGATTCCACTAAAATCAGTCAAGAGTTTTTTTCCAAGCAAATGAGGCCTGGAATCTAGCATCAATACATCTGAAATCTCCAAGAGCTGTTGATAAGTACACCTTGATTTGGAATGATTGAGTTCTTGTTTGCTAGTCTGCATAGTTTTGATTATTTTAAAAAAATGACTGGAAGACCATAATCAGTTCACGAGTACATAACTTCCAAATATCTGTTTAATTTATACTGTGGAATTAATGAAATGTGAACAATATTGATGTTTAAATAAATGTCACTGTTTTCTTTTGTGTCAAGCAATCCTAGGATGGTATATGAGAAGGAGTACAAGTACAAATAACCCAAGTGATGTCTCCATTTTCTGAGAGTGGACAATGATGACAAACAAAACCAACGGTGCTAAACTCCTTTCATTGGAGCAACTACATCATGGATGACAGAGACATGGAGAGGAAGGCTGTCATTTCCTATCCCTGTCACTCTCACCATAGTCTCTGGAGTGAGTGAGGAGTGAGTGGTTAAGTACTGGGTGCTGCTGCAGTTTGATTTGTCCTTTCCTTGTAGTTGCTATAGCAGCTGTCTATGGAAGACTTTGGGATTGGTAGAGGACCTGTGCAGCTGCTTTGGGCAATGTTATTGCAATTACAGTAATACCTCAATTAACAAAGTAGATGCATTCCTGGACATTACTTCTTTAACAGGAACTTGGGTACCGGAGGTAGGAATAACGTGGGAAGAAAAGGGATAAGTTCCTACACCCACTCATAGATGGTTGGGCGCAGCTTCAACAGGGGCTTTAAAGGATGCCTACCCGGCACCTACCCACTCCTCATCCTTCCCCCTCCTCTCTTTCCCCTCCTCTGAATTGTACTGGATCCTTCCCTCCCAAGCCCTGGGAGAAACCAAGATATTGCTTCAAAGCAAAGCAAACACACAGGGTTGTCAGTTTCACCCTAGCAAAGGAAAGGCACAGGCAGGACAGTTTCACCTTAAAGCAAACGCACAGGCTTGAAAGTTTATCCATAGCAAAGCAAAGCTGGTCAGTTTCACCTTTTTTTAAAAAAACAGCCTTCCATTTAATTGGTAGGTTTTTATAAATAGCTGATTTGCCGGTTGTAACTGGCCCCTATTAAAACATATAAGGTTGCCAGGCTCAGGGCCTGAGAATGATTCTGTATCTCTAAGAGAAGAGAAAATTCAGCCAAGTGCAGGTTTTCTTGCAACATTGTAATGGGAAAAACCACAAGGTGAAATTCTCCCTTCCCCCTGCACTACTTTTAAAGATACAGAAGACCTCTTGGAGGCTGCAACCAAAAGGTCTTCTGTATCTTTAAAAGTTGTGCAGGGGGAAGGGAGAATTTCACCTTGTGGTTTTTCCCATTACAATGTTGCAAGAAAATCTGCACTTGGCTGAATTTTTTCTTCTCTTAAAGATACAGAACCATTCGCAGGCCCTGAGCCTGGCAACCCTAAAAACATAACCAAATGGGGAATTGTTGCCAAAATATTTCAGAGCTCTTTTAACTAATTAGATTGCAATCCTAGCTCTACTTACTTGGGAATAAGCCCCACTGAATTCAAAGGGACTTACTTCTAAGTAGGCATGATTAGGATTGCAACTTTAATGAATTTTTGTAGTTTACCTCTAAATTGCTGGATGTGAATTAATTCATGGAATTATATAGATTTGGCAGGGATGTCAGAGGTCATCTAGTCCAGCCCCCTGCTCAATAACCTCCTGCACACCCCTACACCCCTGCCTGCTACACCCCCTGCCTGCTACACCCCCTGCCTGGGATCTGCTTAAATACTTCTACTACCACTACTATCCAAGACAGTCTGTCCCACTATCAAATAGCTCTGACCTTTAGGACACTACTACTGTTCAGTTGAAATCTGTTCCCTGTGATTACTTATTAGCATACACTTAAAATTCCTTATGTCTTCCAGTGTGACCGTTTCATATAACTGCATTAATAAGTTTCTTGGGAGAAAGGTGGGTATCATGTGATTTTCTTCAGTCATCTGACAAAAGCATAATAAGAATATTTAGCTATTGCTGCCACCCCCACTCCCATATTTCATTACATTACGTCACGGAAAAATATTTAGGTGTACTTTAACATCTTGAATCTCTAGCAAGTAGGGTGGTGGTTGTGGACAAACAAAAAATGAAAGCTCAGCTAAATGACTCCATTTGCTCTCTTGATGTATCATATCTTGATGCTCTCTTGATGCATCACATCTGTTAATGCCATCTGAATCCAATAAGTTTAACACATCCATTTAATTCTATTATGTTTGTGTTGGGTTTTGTCAATGTTGTATAATCTTAAAGTACTTTTGCAGCCCAATCACCATGACAGTGTGACCTCAGCAATGGACATCTGCTTGGAGGAAAAGACACTGTGTCATCAAAGCTCAAACACAGTTTTTGAGAAAGGCAACTTCAGAGCTGCCACAGTCAGTGGCTACTACTGCAATTTCTCTTTAGCTTTTCCTTCTGAACAGAGTTCTGTAACTTGCGTTTGGTCTTCCTGCCACAATTTGCCCATTTTCCAGTAGACAGAAATGAAGGCTGGTATCCTGAAGTTTGTATTTTCACTGTGATGGTGAAATTAGCATGCTACAGACTGTGGCTCCACAAAAAGTTGGAGACTTCTTTTTGGCTGCTTGTGATATGTTTGTTCCATCGGAGGTCAACTTTATACTTGCACCTATCATTCTGACATGTGCATGCCTATGCATATGCCATTCCCACTATTGTGTAGAGAAGGGAATATAAAAAGTATTTTCCCAGTAACATATTTAAAGCACCATAGCACTAAAAGGCATCAGCTTTTAGTGGCGTGCTATTGTGTACTTCTGAGAGATGAGTATGTCAAATATACACTTGTTTGTGTACTGGGAATGCCATGTAAACAAATCAGCTTGGTCGGTGTGTGCATGTATGAAGCTCCCATGACTTGTCAATCGTCACATACGGAAACATGGAGGACATGGATCTGTGACAGCAGTTGGCCTAGTTATATATGCAAACATTACCATTACTGGTGATTGGCATTCTCTTTTGAAGGAACCTAATGAATGGCACTATTCCCAAAATCCCAGTGAAACATGTTATTACCTTCCACTGATGAGGGTACATTATTTACATGGCAATTGCAATGCTTAGCATCCATCATCAAAGAGAGCTGTGTTTTATCATTTCAAGAAAATGCTTCTGTGTAAGAATCAACCTGAGATGAGTTAAGCTATACATAATGAGATGTAATAACTGGTGCTATCACTTTGATCGTGTGACTTCTGCCTATATATCCCTCATATGGTATGCATAATTTGGGAGGCCCTTGACTCTATCGTTCTAACCATCTATTAACAGATGGTTAATAGAACTTCTAAAAAAATACCTCCTCAAATGTTGTTGGATCATAAAATGGCTCACTTACAACTTCTTTAGACTGCCAATAATCAAAGTCTCACTCAATCCTAAACAACAAACAATTGTGTAGTATTTGTTCTGTCCTACTGTATGCACAAACCCAATTACATGGAGAGTGTCCATGTCTGTAGCTTACAAATGTGAGTATGGCCTCCACATAGAGTACCATCTCATGAGAACAGTTTTCAGAGGCTGCCAACTAGGGTGGCATATGAAACATTCCAATGGTTATGCAAAACAGTTCTTAAAAACTTTTTGTGTGCCACAACCCAGTTACAGAGTATTCGATCGTTGCATTTTTGTGTTATGCATGCCTTAAGTATGCTTTTGCCTCTAATCTGTTGCGATGGGGAGGACTGCAATATGAGAGATGTGGACGTGTGTGGCCTATTCTGCTCCTATCAGGGAGTGCCACAAATCTCTGCTACCAGGTCACTTGAGCTGACCACCCACAGCCCATCCTAAACACATCTGCCTAGTTAAGGTATTATTGCAACAGTGGATAACAGGAATCTGTAGCACAGTGTAATGCTTTTGACTTCTCAGTTAAATGTGCAGAAGTATCCATAATGTATTGGTACTACTCAGGAATTGTACCATTTGCACTGGATTGTTTCCCCCTGACTAACATACTTTTTAAAATGTCTGTGCATAGTACTATATTTACAAAAAGTTATTTCAAAATCAAGTTTCCATGTTTTTCTGTTTGCAAATGTTGTAAAAAAAAAAAGGGACAATTCTCATCGTCTGTCTTTCCAGATGATGTGGGCTTCCAATATTCCAAATAGTTAGAGCACTTAAATCTCACTGAAGTCAGTGGGGTTAAAATAGCCTGTGTCAAGGCTTGCAGCCTTGAAAATCTGTATGAAAGAAAGACAACTTTTTGTAAATAGAAGAGAGTTATCAGGAGGGAGGTAATCATACTGTGATTACTACCTATAGACATTAAGATTAGGAAACCTTGCGGAAGGACGGAAAAACAAGTGCATTTTATTAAATTTATAGTTTCCTAAATATTCTGATCTACATCTATGTATACAATATTCACACAGGGTATGTTTTGAATAATGTAGCTGACTTCCACTTAATTATATTCTGATTAACTGTATAATCCACTTAGGTGTATGGATAGTAGCGGAGTCTTGGCTTCATGAAAAAAGGTTTAATAACTGCGGGCTAAGATTAAATCTTGACATTATCATTATTTCAGATAAGTGAGTGGCAATTTTTGAACTGGGCCTCTTCACCTACTAAAGGTTAATTTCCTGCTGGGGTGAAAGCTTGTTTTAGTAATATATGGAAGTTAATTAGGATAATAGGGGTGACTCTTAATACAATTGTCAAGTACTGAAGCAACATTTGTTGCATATTATGGGAGCACTGAATACCCTCTCATTTGGTCATGGGTGCTGGTGCTTGACTTGTTTAAGATCTTAATTCACTAATAGGCAAAAAAAAAAAAACCACCTTGTCTAAGAACGCTGACCTAGGCTCGTACTGGGAGGAAGGGTGGGATAAAAATAATAACATACCTATAGCTAATAGATGTTTCTTTCAGACTTTCCAAAGCAGGGAAATTGAGCAGCTATAGTGAATGAACCAGGGGAGCAGGAGACCTGACCTCCTCTCTGAGATATTGTACTGCCCTACAAATTTGTCAAAATGCAAACACAATTTGGGTTGGTCTTTCATAGTCCAATCCACTTCCTGTGTAGCTTGGAAGAATTAAACACATGCATCTTGGGCAGGCCAAGTTTGTTTTTTCCAACAGCTAGATTCATTGCTTAAGAAGCAATATATTGTAAGCAGTCTGATTTTACATCAAAACTGCAGTTTCAGATTCAACTGTTAATGCACTCAAAATAGAAATGGAATATAACCTCCAGTTTGACACATAAAAGGCTATCTTCGCCATTGACATTAACCAATAAAAAGGCTTTTGAAATTAATAAAAATACATTTTTATCATTAATTTTTATTCAAAGTTTCAAAAAACAAAACAGAACAAAACAAAACAAAACAAAACAAATTAATAACTAATACAATAAAATAAAATGTTGACTTCCGATTTGTCGCAGATCAGTTATAGATCTATAATATATAACAAACCTGTCTCTTAATATATTACAAAATCACTTTCCTCCAGTAGTTATCTTAATTAATCATCAAATCTCATTGACATTACTTTATTCTTTCCGCAAAAAGTCAAAGAGAGGCTTCCACTCCTTGAGAAATATATCCATCAATTTTTCTCCAAATAAACATGTCAATTAATCCATCTCATCAAGTCTGCTAGGTCCAGTAGTTTCAATAGCCATTCTCAGTGTTAATTCCATCTTCCATCTCCATCCTTGCACCCATAATAATCTTGCTGTCATAGTCATAGTCATATAATAAAAGTCTGATAGGAATTTCTTTCATCACAAATATTTCCTTGCCATCAATTCTGAATGTACCACTAAAATGTTGTTGTAAAGCTGCATCTCTGCTCCTCCTTTCCACAGAATGCACCATCACATCTCCCGAGAGTTTTTCCATTGTCACACATCTGGAATTAATTCTGTAAACTTTCTCCATTTCAAGTTCCATCAAATCCTTCCAATCCAGGAATTTTTTTGAACCGTTGATATCTTTATCTCTAATCTCTTCATCAATTCCTTCAAAGACAGCGCTGAATTCCAAACAGTGATATTTGTCTCCAGGATCCATCACAGCCATAAAATCCAAATCTTTTTCCAAGTCTATATTTGATATATCTATTCCAATCTCCAGGGCTTGAACCTTTCCTTTAATTTTTCTTTCATCTTCTTTTATTTGTCCAGCCATATCTTTGGTCTCATCCACCTCCCCTCTCACAGAATCCTGAATTTCCTTCAGCTCCTGTCTCATTTTGCCAAATTCACTTTTCATCTCTTGTCTGCTCTGTCTCAGCTCCTGTCTCACCAGCTTAATCTCATTCATTATTTTCTGAAACATATCTAGATAGAGAACCCCTTCCTGTACATCCATGGTCTCAGCCACCTTCTTGATTGTCATTTTTAACTATTCCCAAGCAAAGAACAGTTTATTTCTTTTTCCAGTCACAAAGGAATGTATTGAAATTAATAAAAATACATTTGACACAGATTTCTAGGGTGAATAATGAGTGAAATATAATTTTCTAGGTTTGATTCTCTGTAGAAACAATAGTAACACAGGAAAGAAGCAAAATAAAAAAGAACACCAACAAACATATTAAAAATGTAATCTTCCATCTTTAGAGATGCAGTCCTGATTACAGATGTTGCCACCACTCACCATATGCTCAGAGGAACATGTTACCAAATTCTTCCAAGCTACATAGGAAGTGGATTGGACTGTGAAAGCCCAACCCAAATTGTGTTTGCATTTTTACAAATTTGTAGGGCAGTACAATATCTCAGAGAGGAAGCCAGGTCTCCTGCTCCCTTGATGCATTCACTATACCTGCCCAATTTCCCTGTTTTTTAAAGTTTGATAGAAATATCTGTTGGCTATAGGTACACTCTTAAACCACAAGGGTTTTTCCTATTAGTGAATTTCTCTGCTTTTTAATCCGGGAGGTAAGAAATGAGATCCTGTGCAAGTTTGCTGAGAATAGATCGATCATTTGCATACTTAGTGAGTTCAATGGGATTTATTCCCATCACCTTCGCAAGCGTGATTGGTGGGGACACGAGATAGGGCCTTCTCGGTGGCTGCCCCCAGGTTCTGGAACTCTCTTCCTAGGGAAGCACGAATGGCCCCTTCCTTGCTATCTTTCCGTTGGAAGGCAAAGACTTTTTTTATTCTGACAGGCTTTTGGATTAGAAGATGTTTAAGATAGGGCCTCATAAGGTCTGTTGTATTGTTCTATGGTCCTATTCTTAATGTTTTAAATTGTTTTAGTATCTTAAGTGTATGTTTCATGATTTTAATGTTACGAATAGTTTAATTCCATTTTAATTGTATATTTTTGTATGTTTTTTACCTATGAGTAGTTTTTATTTGTAAGCCGCCCTGAGTTCCAGTTTTGGAAAAGGGGTGGGGTAAAAATGAAGATTCATTCATTCATTCATTCATTCCCCAGCAATCATGCTTAGTATAAGTGAAACAGACCATGGGGCAGGGAGAAGGAGTGGGAGGAGAGACGGGGGAAGGAGGGAGAGAGAAGGAAGGGGAGGGGGAGAGGAGAGGGAGGAGGAGGGGGAAGGAGGAGGAGAGGGGGAGAGGAGAAAGGAGGAGGAGGGGAAGGCAGATTTGATCATTTGCAAGTTTATTGAGTTCAATGGGATTTACTCCCATGCAATCATGGTTAGAATAAGTGAAACTGATCATGGGAAAAGATGAGAAGGGGGAGGGAGGGCTGGAGTGGGGAGGGGAGGAGGAGGAGGGGAGGGGAGGAGACAAGAGGAGAGGGGGAGAGGAGAGGGGGTGAGAATGGGAGGGGAGGGGAGGGGAAGGAAGGACAGTATAGGAAGGAGGAGGGGGGCAGGTTTGATCATTTGCATGCTTATTGAGTTCAATGGGATTTACTCCTGAGCAATCATGGTTAGGATAGGTGAAACAGGCCTGGGGAGAGGCAGGGAGGGGGGAAGGGGAGGAGGATGGGGAGGGGGAAGGAGATTGGGTGGACAGGCATGGGCTGAGGGAAAGCCCATTTCCTTTCCAAAAGGAAAACAGTGTTACAGTATCATTATTTTTCAGGGTTTCCCCCACCTATTTATTCTACAGCAGGCACATGTAATCTTCCACCCAAATTTAAACCACAGCTGTCAC
The DNA here is from genome assembly GCF_030035675.1 of Rhineura floridana. Taxonomy (NCBI): domain Eukaryota; kingdom Metazoa; phylum Chordata; class Lepidosauria; order Squamata; family Rhineuridae; genus Rhineura; species Rhineura floridana. The sequence continues at coordinate 265,798,348 of NC_084480.1, read as the reverse complement.
TGCCCAGACATTTATTCCACTTTAAACAGTCATGGCTTCCCCAAAGAATCCTGGGAAGTATAGTTTGTGAAGGGTGCTGGGAGTTGTTAGGAGATACCCTAATTCCAGTCACAGAGCTACAATCAGCAGAATTCTCTGGGAAGAGGGGCTGACAGTTAAACTACTCTGGCCACTGGAACTCTGTCAGGGAAATAGGAGTCTCTAACTCTTAGCACCCTTCACAAACTACACTTCCTAGGATTCTTTGAGGGAAGCCATGACTGTTTAAAGTGGAAAAAATGTCTGACGTGGGTGTGGTCCCCTGATTAGCCAAGCCAAACAGCTGTTAGTTTGGCTTTTAGAACACTGACAGTTGGTTCTTACTGAGCATTCCTATGGTATCATAGACTCCAACATTAATTTTCATAAATTAATTAAAAATCAGCCATACATTTTTAAAAAACTTAAACTGAAGGTCAGCGTATGGGGCAAGGTCAGTAATAGGATTACAGGAACTCTGTGAACATGGCTGATTGTTAATGAATTTCAACAGATTATGAGAACTCTGACAGAAAAAAGTCCAAAACGGATCTGGGGTTTCTCTCTCTTTTTTTACACTTTGAACTCTCTATTCTCTCTGACTGTTTTGTGTATCGCCATGAAAATTTAGAGGGTTGTTAAGCAAGTGTTTCTGGGTTCAGGACTATAAGTTGTGTAAGGTTTTGTTTTGCAAAGAGCTTATGGGAAGCATTAGAATGGCATGGGGGGTATTTTCAATTTAACATTGCGGAATGTGAAAAATCCATGCTGACTATAGTATACAGCCACTCTCATGGCTTTATAATAAGTCAGACAAGAACTCTTGTTATATTTCAGTGTTTAAAGAACATGAAAAGTCCTGCGAGGTAACAGTAATAAGAGAAAAAGAAATCTGGGCAAATGGCCAAAAAGTGGATCAACGCAAGTCCTCTGTTTTGCAAACCAAAAGCATATACTCTTGGATCTGTTTGATGCAGAACAAACCTACCTAAATAAGTAAAGAGTCAATATGGTGTAGTAGCTACAGTGTTGGATTAGGACCTGGGAGACCAGGGATCACATCCTCACTCAGCCATGGGGTGACCTTGGGCCAGTTACTATATCTCAGGGTTCTTGTAAGACTGAAAAGAGAACAGGGGAATCAAGTATGCCACCTTGAGCTTCTTAGAGGAAAGGTGGGATATAAATGTAATAATAAAGAAATAAATCAGCAAGAGGAGTATAAAGTGAGATAGATCACGTGAGAATGTGGTGGAGACTGCAACAGATCATTACACAATGTTCTGCATCAGACTGCATGAGATTCCAAGATTGCATTCACTTGCTGAAAGCAGTATAGGACTAAAGTGAGCACTTTGTAACCTTAATAACTTCTTCCTCAATACAATGCAGTGCCCATGACCTGCTACCTTGTAGAAGGTACTTCCATTCAGGATGGAAGAGAATTTAATTTCATTTGCATTTTAAAGGGAACCAAGTTAATTCACACATCCAGGACAAATTCCTAGACTCAGAATGAATCAGACTATAATTATTCCCCCAGACAAATTCCTAGGTTTTGTTTGGATCAGACTGTAATTTTCCTTTGGATTTTGCACTACTCCAAATTTTGCAATATAGTTTTCAGTCCAAAAAAATGCATCAAAATGCCTAATTTTATATATATATATAAAATATGTTTAGAAATGCATAAACTGACTTAAAACAGAAAGAGGGAATCTTCGTGTGTGTGTGTGTGTGTGTGTGTGTGTGCGCGCGCGTGTGTGTAAGTAAGCTACAAAAGAATTGTTTGGGGAGCATTATATGAACTTTTGTTCCAACAGATGGCTTTCAAAAAATAAAAATAAAACCCCATTTCAGAACACAAAGATGAATTTTACTTTGTGGGTACAGATGTCAGATGGCATGTAGCATGCAGAAAGTGGCAGCCAGAACAATAAGCAGCCTCAAAATCTAACTCTGCAGTGGAAAGGTGTTGATCTGCCCAGCTTTTCTTCTCTGCAGTTGTCTACCTTTGCTTGTATATACACATCTGCATTGCTCTTGATGACTATGATGGTGGTATTCACACTGGTAGGAGTACATGTTGTTGATGCCATCCTTACAAGTTAGGGGAATCATAATAAGTAATGCAAGTAACTGTAGCTAGTGTGAAATTCAAGTCATACCAGACCTTAGAAAACATAAAAGAGATGATTTGTGGAAAGCAGCATGTTCCTACAGGGAAAGAAATAGATAGAACAAGGTTCAGCAAGCAGTTATATTGCTTTAGCTTCTTGGTAGACAGTCTTCCAGTGAGAAGCAGATGAAGAGCTGTGTCATGTTTTGTGGTTGTCAAACCAAAGGCTGTTTGAAGAGAAAAGAAGGTGACAATGGCTGTGACTACAATTGCAGGACTGGTGCACAGGGGAAGTTGTCCTCTAAAGCCACAGCAACAGCATCCTAAGGAAGCACCTGGGAAGCTTATGAAATCTGTATGTTCTCTTGGCAAGAGTAAGTCCCACAGAGCCCTGTACATTCTTTCCACTCAATGGCATCAGGAAATGTTTCTAGGTAGTAACAGCCATCCGGCTCTGTGTTAGTTCCATGCCTCCAGATGAATTTGCTTTGGAACCAAAAGGCATCGATTGATCTCAACAGCAGAATTTTGTTTGCTTGTTTTAGAAATTTCCCCCCTCCCTTCAGTATTAACAATCCCAAGATGGTTTACATAAGGTCGAACTCAAAACAATTTAGAAGCAATTAAAGAAATTCAAAACAATTTAACAATAGAACAGCAGAGCATAAACCAATTTGTATTTGAATAACTCATACCTGATAATATTATTTGAGGAACACACTTATTGACAAAAGCTCAGCATTCTGATCTATTCATTTTGTTTAACACCTAGTTTTGACTTCAGTGTGTTAAAGATGATCAGGTGAACCTGCTCTCGGCCGGTCCTGCATTCTTTAATTGTGCTGGTAACATGTTTTTCCACATACCAAAATATATTTTGGTAACAAAATTGTTCTGGTAAGGTGTGTGTTACTCCTCTTATACATACAACCATATGTCCAAAATTCTGAGGTAACTCACCACAGAAAAAAATATTAGAGGTTTACATTGGGGAAGTGTATAGATGTTACATAATGTAGGAGTCTGCCTCCAGTTAACAATTTATTGGGAAGGAAAGAACGCTGATGCACTTTACCTATATCAGGTATAGCTAACCTGTGGTCCTCCAGATGTTGTTGGGCTCCAACTCCCATCATTTCCAGCTGGCATGCCAATGGTCAGAGCTGATGTAGTCCAGCAACAACTGGAGGGCCACAGGTTCCCCACCTAGGTTGTATCAGCAATTAAATAAATGTATCTACCTAGAGACAACCAACTGCAGACAGCTGTTGTTGTAGACCACATTCACACCATACATTTATTCTACTATTATTCCACTTTAAACAGTCATGGCTTCCCACAAAGAAACCTGGAAAGGGTAATTTGTGAAGGGTGCTGAGAGCTGTTAGGAGACCCCTATTTGCCTCACAGACCTGCAATTTCCAGAGTTCCCTGGGAAGAGGGATTGACTGGTAAACCAGTCTGAGAATTTGAGCTCTGTGATGGGAATAAGAGGTCTCCTAACAACTCTCAACACCCTGTACAAACTACCCTTCCCAGGATTCTTTGTGGGAAACCATGTTTATTTAAAGTGGAATAATAGTGGATTATGGGTGCTTTCACACTGCACTTTATTCCGTTATTCTGACGATTTCTTACCTAGTAATTTGCGCATTATATTTGAGCTTTCACACGACATACCAGGTAGCTCCGGAATTCTGGTGGAATGTAGTGCAAGTATTTTAATTAGTTTTTGAAAACTCAGGGTTTTATCTATGCATCATGGGATAGATTCCTAATGTCCCATAAATGTTTTACTTGTATGTTTTACCAGATGTTTTGTATTGATACAAATGGCCATTGGCTAAAAACAATAAATTATCTATCACTAGTGCAAGTATAGCGCTAATTTCCACAATAAATGATACCAGAAAAAATCCATGAGCAAGGCTGGGAACCCAGAAGATTGCGGGAGTTTTTTGCTGGCTACTGCTGCTCATGTGACAGGCATCCCAGCATGCAGTGCATTCCTGCCCTTTAGTCACACAGGTTTGTTTGTTTTTTGCCTGATGAATGTTGTGCCAGTATTCCGGCATCGGCTCAGATAGCAGCAGCATTTCCCACCCACCCCCATCTTGATACAACTAAAACAATTTAAAAAGTCAGATCCTAAAGGGAGAAGGCTTGCATTGCAACAGGACAAGATCTTAGACCTCCTACACAGTGGGAAACAGTGTGCATGGGTAAGGGATGAAAACAAGCTGTGTGAAAGACAGTTGCGTGAAATGCCACTATATCGGCTGAAAAGGTACTGTTCCTTATCGCAAGAGGTACTGCAGTGTGAAAGGGATTTTAGAAATTGGGACAGAGGCACTACCTTTTTAATCCATTAAATTAGCACTATTAGCCCCATGTCCCCTCGCTGGATCATCACCTTGCAGTGGTGAGTGGGCTTGAGTGTTCCAATGAACCCTGTGAGCGATGCTGTTGGGAGTCATGTATTCCCAGCAGGGTTACCCATGGTGGTAAGCTCAAGGGAGAGGAACCAGACAAAGAACGATCCAAGAAAGTCCTCAACGGCAGAACAGGCGGAGGATAACAATGTGTATGCTACAACAGCTGTGAAGGCAGATGAAGGCTGCAGCAGATAAAAGACTTCCAATCATTGTGGTATCCACACCATTGGATCAAAGCCTTTTTCTGTCAAGATTGTGTGTTGATTGACGTGCACCGATCTCCCCACATAAAACAAATTCATGCACAAGCGTCTTCCAACCAAACCAAACCAAACCAAAAGTCCCATGGTGATCGGCAAATGGCAACGGGGGCAGAACTGTGAAATCCGGAAGCCCCTAGTCATGGACCGGCACATGGGCAGTGGCTCCAGACTCAGTCATCCTGGCTCAAGGACCGAGGCAGTTGAGTATTTCGGCAGCTACATCCACAACTGAGCAGTCCTATTCAGGATCCACTCTGCTCACCCCATACGGGGAGGGGGCTAGAAAAGGTGCCCTAAACATAGTCTGCCTCATCTCTCTCCCTGACTAGATCACTGCGTCCAGTGGGGTCACTACTTAGCGGTCGCAAAAGACAAATGAACTTTGGAACGTGGAATATATGGACATTGCTGGACAATACAGATAGTGAATGTTCTGAACGCAGGACTGCCATCATTGTGAGGTAGTTGAGACATTTTAATATTGACATAGCAGTGCTCCAAGAAACTTGAAAAGCAGGAGAGGGACAATTGAAGGAAGAAAAAGGAGGTTACACCTTCTTCTGGAAAGAACTGCCTGAACAAGAATGACGAATACATGGAGTAGGCTTTGCTTTCAAAAATGATCTTGTGAAGCTCTTGTCAGAAGTTCCTACTGGCATTAATGAACGACTCTCAACTCTCCGATTAAAACTCACCAAAAACCAGCAGGCAACTATTCTAAGTGCTTATGCATCAACATTAAATGCTGATGAAGACATCAAGGAAATTTTTTATACCCAGCTAGACACCATCATATCAGAGATACATAAGGAGGATAAAATTATCCTCCGGGGCAATTTCAATGCAAGAGTTGGGCGTGATTTTGATTTATAGCCAGAAACCATTGGGAAAGAAGGAGTTGGCAATAGCAACCTGAATGGAATTCTACTTTTGACTAAATGTGCAGAGCATAATCTTGTTATTACAAACATGCTCTTTCACCAGAAAGATAGATTTAAAACATCATGGAAGCCCCCTTGGTCGAAGCACTGGCATCTCCTGGATTATGTAATTGTCTGTGCCAGAGATCGTCGTGATGTACTCCTCACCAAGGCCATGACGAGCACCGATGACTGCTGGACAGATCACCGATTAATTCAATCCACTATAGCCATTAATATAGTTCCTCAACGTAGGCTCCAAGGAAGAAAACCAAGGCGTAAAATGAACATCCATGCCCTTCAAGATCCTATTAAGCGAGCTTGCTTTCAAACAACTCTCAAGAAACATCTACCTATGTAACTCCCTGAAAACATTGAGGAATACTGGATTAAACTGAAGACTTCCATTACTGCAGCATGTGAACAAACTATTGGATACCAAACTAAGAAACATCAGGATTGGTTTGATAAGAATGATAGTGAGATTGAACATATCATTGACAAGAAAAGGAAAGCCTTCCAGATATGGCAAAAAGACATTAACTGTGCTGCTAAGAAAAACATCTATGTCAGTGCAAAGGCTGAGGTCCAAAGAAGAACTAGAGAACTTAAGAATGCCTGGTGGATAAAGAAAGCTCAAGAAATCCAGCATTTTGCAGATGCTCATGATGATGCCAACTGATCCCTCTGTAGTGCCATCAATCCAGCTTAAATGTGCGACCCTGGAGAATGTCGATCACTTCTCTTATCTTGACAGCCTTCTCTCTGTAAAAGCTGACATTGACGCTGAAATTCAGCATCGTCTGAGCTCTGCGAGTGCTGCATTCTCCCGAATGAAGTGTAGAGTGTTTGAGGATCAGGATATTCGCAGGGAGACCAAAATGCTTATTTACAAGGCCATTGTACTACTCACCTTACTGTACGCCTGTGAAACATGGACCATCTATAAATGCCACTCCCAACTTCTTGAAAGATTCCACCAATGCTGCCTCCAGAAAATTCTGCAAATTACTTGGGAAGATAGGTGGAAGAAGCAAAGACCACCAGTGTTGCAGTAATGATCCTCCAACATCAACTTTGCTGGACCGGCCAAGTTGTTCGAATGCCTGATCACCGTCTTCCAAAGCAGCTACTTTATTCCCAACTTAAGGATGGAAAACGGAATATCGGTGGACAGCAAAAGAGGTTTAAAGATGTTCTCAAAGCTAATCTAAAAAAATGTAACATGAGCATTGAGAACTGGGAAGCCTTGGCCCATGAGCGTCCCAATTGGAGGTCAGCCATTATCAAAGGTGCTGTGGACTTTGAATAAGCACAAGTACAGGGTGAACAGGACAAACAAGCTAAGCAGAAGGCACGTCAAGCAAATCCTCATCGTGATCATCTTCCATCTGGAAACCTATGTCCTCACTGTGGGAGGCTGTGTGTGTTACAAAAGGGGCCAGGCCTGGATGGAGGCCCAACTGATAAAAGCTCTCAATTCCTTGAGATGCCAATAAGGAATAGAGACGAGACCAGATCAGTATAAAGCCTTGCCTTTTAATACCTTTGCAAAGGGAGGGCCACAGTCAAGTGGCTCTCCAGAATAGCTGACAGTCATCATATTTATAGGCTATAGATGCGTCACATACATAATATCAGAAATGCATAGCTAATCAAGAATACATCATTTCGGTGCCTTCCTATCATTGTTTAATTTCTCAGCATCTGTCTATTCTGGTCCACTTCTCTGTTCTCATCCCAAACTTCCTCTATCCTTGACCTTTGGTCCTACAAGCTGGGAATAACATCTTTAATTGCTAAAGAAGCAGATAAGCGGAAAACTCCCGTACTTTTCACAAAGCAAGGAAAGCAAGCATATGTTTCATTTTGCATTATTTGATTTCATTTTAGTACAACATTTTAATTTTAACTCATTGCAACATTTGCCCCTCAGATACTTTCTTAATTTCAAAAAGTGAGAAAGTATCTTCTTAATTATCAATGGTAGCATAAACATTTTCCTCTCCGGTAGGAACTGCTTGGGGGGCATAAACAGTATGGTTCCATACCTCTTCACGAGATGGTGACATTTCAGTATACTCTCCCTGCATCTCATGCAAGGCTAGCTGTTGATACATCATCAACTGGCCTTTTCTTTTCATGACTCGGATAAGCATGCCGGATACACAGGATATGATACATGGTAAGCACATAAGGATGAGGAATATAATGCAGCCAATAACAAATAGATGTTTCAGCCAGGCCCAATTTGGCAGCCAGCTGGTAAGCCAGTCCCAATTTAGGCCCTTCCACTGCTGATTGCCCACATATGCTGTCATTTCTGCATGGTCTACTAATTGATTAATTACCTGTGATTCATCTCTAATTTCAACACAGCATTCACCACTAGTGTTTAAGGTAGCGCAGAGCCCACCTGAGCTGGTAAGTAATAGGTCAAGGCCTTGCTGGTGTATGACCAATCTCTTACGTATCTGCTCAGTTTCCTGCGTTAAGGTGCGTATTGCTTCGCCAGTAGCATTAGTAACTACTTCTACTACAGCTTGCAATCTCAGCAGGCCATTGGTCATGGATCTAGCTCCAACGATCCCAATAGAGCTCCATGTCAGTGGTTTGTATTCATCAATCAAATCTTGGGGGGTCCAAACCTCACTTCCCCAGCTATGGTCTCCAGCATGCAAGGCATGCCTTTTGTCTCTGGTATTGGTGTATAAGGGTCTGAAGATATGTTGCCCTTTGGGTTTAACATTGATGTTAGGTATTAAGTAGGCCACATAACAGCTTCCTCTCCAATCAGGGGGCAAGCATGTATATGCAGTAGTTCCACAAACAAACCAGTGATGTTTAAGTGCACATTTACCCAAGGGCCATATCTGTGAATGATGGGCTTGCGTGGTTCCATTCAAATGAGACTGAAAACCATGCTGTGGGGTGAAGTACCAGCTCATGAACAATGGCTCAGTGTATATAGGGCCACTAGCATTGCATCTAGTTACTCCTGGGGCTGTAGGCATGCAGGTTTCTATCCCTCTTCCCTTCTGATCTTTGGCGTACCAAGAGTCGGAAGCTATGTACACTTCAGACCAAGCTTGGGGCTGATCTCCTTTGTACCATCTAAGCATAGTGGTTTGGTCTGGAATGTTGGTGGTCCACCCGTTAGCACGACATAAGGTTAAACCATACCATTGCCAATAGTCGTCTAGTCCTGTGTGGCCACAATGACAAGGGGGATTTTTCTGGAACGTGTACTTCATGCCTTGTGGTGTGCAATTGCATCTGGTGTTATTTATGTGGGTATTATTATACTGTAAATCAAGGCAAGGGATTCCTGCTGGCCACTTTTGCCATGGGCCTCTTTTATGTGTGTAAAAACAAGAGGAATAACCTAACTGGGGCCCTGTTCCGTCATTGTTTTCCCAACACCACAACCCTTTCCTTCTCTTAACTTGCACCTGATCCCTTTGTGGCCAAGTCTGATTGTGTGCTGGATGGTCTACAGCCAATTCGAGTATGGTGAGCGGAAGAGGATATAGTGGGATCTGGCCATGTTGTACCTGCAAAGGGGCACACACCCAACAGCTGGTGAGTTGAAACTGGGTAACTACCTCCTGCACCAGCTTAAGGAAGGTGTTAGTTTGTGACAAGGACCCGTTCCTGGTCAAGGGGCGTGTCCATGCTGGAAATAGAATGCAAGATAAAGCAACATAATAAAAACCATACATGCTATAATTATGGCTATGCATATGTAATATGGATTAACTATATCCTGAGCTGCGGGGCTAATAACTAAGTCTAGGGCACTCTGCGGAGACGTAGCTTCAGGCTCAGACCGGGGACTGTCTGCGAAAGCCACTTTTCTTCAGGGATCTTCTTCCGTCCCTCACCTGTTGGGGAATCCTTGGCTATTCCTGTCCCTGGCTCCTGCACCTTGATAGGTGCTGATGCTTTCTTGACTCTGGTGTGGTGGATCCACTTGGCCTTGCCGTCAATCTTTAGCGCTGCATCCGTTGTTAACAGGACCTGGACCAGTTGGCTCCACTCAGGCTGAAGCGTTTCCTTTTTCCACGTCTTGATCCGGAGCCAATCTCCTGGTCTAAAAGGGTGAATAGCGGCGTCCAGTGGCAATCTCTGGAACTGTTGAGAGTATCTATAGAGTTTGGAAAGAACAGACTGCAGGGCAATAACATATTCTTTGATCACAGCATCTCCCACCATTTGATTTATTTCAAGAGGCTGGGTCTTGAGAGCTGCCAGTACTGGCGGTCTCCCAAATAAAACTTCAAATGGGGTCAACTTAGTCTGTCCTCTGGGAGTGCAATGGAAAATTGTCAATGCCATGGGTAGGGCGCTTACCCAATTTTGTCCAGTCTCTTGGCAAAGCTTGGTTAACGTGGCCTTCAAGGACCTGTTAGCTCTCTCTACCTGCCCAGCTGACTGTGGCCTCCAGGCCGTATGAAGGCGCCATTTAAATCCAAGGGGCTGTTGAAGCTGCTGAACCACTTTAGAAATAAAGTGGGGTCCTCTGTCAGAGTCTATTGTTTCAGGAAGAGAATATCGAGGGAAAATTTCTTTCAACAGTATCTTAGCCACTACCGCCGCAGTGGCTTGCCTTGTGGGGTAGGCCTCTATCCAGCCAGACAGCTGGTTTACAATCACAAGAAGATATTTGTATCCATTTTTCCTAGGAAGCTCTGAAAAGTCAATCTGGAGTCTCTGGGATGGGTAATACGCCCAAGGGCGGCCTCCCATTGGCACGGGTGCGGTTGGCCCTTTTTGATTAGTGGCTGCACATGTGGTGCATTGTGCTGCCGCCCGTGCAGTTTCAACATAAAGTCCTGGTGCCATTATTTGCCTGACCAATAAATCTCCTAAGGCGCATCCTCCTAGGTGTGTATTCTGGTGTGCAGTTAGCACGACTTGTCTCAGGAGGGGTCGTGGCACTATAACCTGTCCCGTTAGCAGCTTCCACCACCCTTCCGGTGTTAGAGATGCTCCTTTAGTGGCAGCATCCTCTGCTTCAGCGGGTGAATAGTGAGGCTTTAAAGTATTCAGAGGGATGAGCTGGAGAGCAACTGTAGGGTTTCTTTCAGAGAGAGCTGCTTCTTTTGCCGCTTTATCGGCCAAACTATTCCCTTCTCTTAATCTCTTTTCCTTTTCTCTGCCGTGTGCCAAAATATGCATTACAGCCACTTGTTGAGGGAGGGTGACTGCTTTTAAAAGTCTCTTAATAATGTCCAAGTTTTCAATGGTTTTTCCCACACTATTTATGAAACCCCTCTCTTTCCATATCATTGCAAAAGCGTAAATCGTATTGAAAGCATATTTACTGTCTGTGTATATGTTGACCCTCTGCCCCTCAAACAGAGAGAGTGCTTTTTCAAGCGCAGTCAACTCAGCTTGTTGTGCAGAATAGCTATCTGGCAATCTTCCAGTGGATAATATTTGGCTCCCTTCTATTATGGCAAATCCTGTTCTTCTGTGGCCTTTCACTACTCTGCTACTGCCGTCAATGAAAACTTCATGGGCATCGGGGAGTGGCAAATCGGAGAGGTCATCTCGGGGCTTTGTGGCAATTTCAAGGGCATGTTCACAATTATGCAACAGTTGTCCTGGTTGGGGCATCAGGGTTGCAGGGTTTAACGTATTGCAAGTGCTAAGAGTGATTCCCTGTCTCCCAAGAAGTTGTTGCTCAAACATGGTCAGTCGACTGGGGCTTAAAACTCTGGCTGCATCAGCTCCCATTATTTTTATTTATTTATTTATTTATTTAGTTTAATTTATATACCGCCCTAAGCCCGAAGGCTCTCTTTTCCTCAGGTCATGCAGCCCTAGGACTTCAACTGGGCTTCCAACCATAATTTTATCAGCCTTCTTAAGCAGGATGGAGGCGGCTGCCAGGATTCTTAAACAAGCAGGCCATCCTTGGGCTACAGGATCTAATTTTGAGGAATAGTATCCTACAGGTCTCTGTTTGGGCCCCCACTTCTGTGTTAACACTCCGGCTGCCACTCCTTTATTTTCTGAGATATAAAGGCGATATGGTTTGTTGCCATCTGGCAATGCAAGCACAGGCGCTTGGGTTAACAAAGTCTTAAGCGTTTGGAAGGCATGCTGTTGCTCTTTGGTCCAACGCCAAACCTCTTTTAATTGTTCAGTTTCCAATGCTTTATAAAGAGGCAGCACTATCCTGGCGTACTCAGGAATCCATGGCCTACAGAAGCCAAACAGTCCTAATACTGTGCGTAACTCTTTCACATTTCTAGGGGGGTCCAGGCTACAAATTGCTTCCTTTCGCTCGGGAGACAGCATTCTGCCATGGTGGGATATTTTATATCCCAGGTATTTAACTTCATTTTGGCACCACTGTATTTTCTGGTGGCTGGCGCAATACCCTTTTTCAGCCAAATGGTTGAGCAATGAGACGGAGTCCCGCTCACAGGAAGGCCTATCTGGGCTACAGATCAAAAGGTCATCCACATAGACCAAAAGGACAGTCTCCTTTGGTTGCTGGTGCCATCCCTCTAAGTCTTTTCGCAAGGCCTTAGTAAATTCCGAGGGGCTTCCCACAAATCGTTGGGGCAGCACGGCCCAAGTCATTTGGGAGGCTTGGCCTGTTCAGGGGTTTTCCCAAGTAAAGGCAAACAAATCTTGGCTCTCAGGATGTATGGGAATGCTGAAAAAGGCATCTTTTAAGTCTATCACAGTGAACACTGCTGCCTCAGCTGGAACTCCAGAGAGGAGTGTATGTGGATTAGGAACTACAGGGACGTCCTCTTGTACTTGTTTGTTGATAATTCGCAAGTCTTGTAGGAACCTGTATTTGCCTGGCTGGCCTGGCTTCTTAATTCCAAATATTGGAGTGTTATGGGGAGATGTGGCCGGACGTATCCATTTGTCTTTAAGAAACTGCTGTATGAGCACAGTGAGACCTTCCCACACATCTCTTCTTAATGGAAACTGTTTAACAGGGGTGGGTTTTACTCCTGGCTTTAGCCGAACCTTCACAGGCTCAGCAAATTTAGCTCTGGCTGGGTTCCCTTCTGCAGCCCACACTGTAGGATTTATTTTCTTATTTCTTCTTACATCATCATAAATGGTGTGCTCATCTCTCTGGTATAAAATTGCCATCTGATATGCGGCTTCCATTGCCTTAGGAATGGTAATAACAAGACAGTGTTTCTTAAAAGAAATGTTGGCTTGTAATTTTGCCAAGATATCCCTGCCTAAGATGGGTAGGGGGCATTGTTCTGAAACAAGGAAACGATGCTTAAAGATTTGCCTTCCTGCTCGTATTCCTATTGCTTTTGTTAGGGGTAATCTTTGCTTATCCCCCGTTACTCCTAAAATGGTTCTGTAATTGGGGCTCAAGTGGTGGGGTGCCACCCCTGGAAGCATAGAATAGGTAGCTCCGGTGTCAACAAGGGCTTTTAACTTTTGATTGGCCACTGTTATGGGAATAAGCGGCTCTCCCGGATCACTACCTTGCATGCCCGACCACCTTCATTCAGAATCTTCTTCAGCAAAAGCTGGAAGGAGGGGGGCTATGGGTTTCTGTCTTTCTTCATTTTTGCAATCCTTGGCCCAGTGTCCCTTTTTAAGACACTTGGCACACTGATCCTTATCCAGCCTTCTTCTGGGACGTTGTCCTCTACCTTCTTCTCCTCTTCTCTTATTCCCGTCTCCTTGCAAGGCAGCGGCCATTACCGCACACTGTCTTTTAAACGTACGCTGGTCCTCCCTCTTCTCTCTCTCATCTCTATTCACAAACACTTTGTAAGCAATGTCCATTAATTGACTCATGTTCATTCCCATCGCTCCCTCAACCTTCTGCAGCTTCTTTCTAATATCTTGGGCGCTTTGTCCTATGAAGAGTGTAACTAAAAGTCTCTGATTGTCAGCAGCAGCTGGGCCAAGGGGGGTGTATTTCCGCATGGTGTCCTGCAGTTGCACATGTGGATCCAGAATTGGCCTCCACAGTCACTTACGGACCCATTGTTAAAGACCTTACCCTGCAAGACAATCTTACTCGGCCACTAGTGATCGCCAATGAATAAATGAATGAATTAGCTCGATGTGTGAAAGCAGCCTAAATGTACAGTGTGAATGCAGCCTTATGGTAGAAACACACTCAGTGTTCTGCCAGTTCCAGTGCGTCTCCACCTCTCTCTTCTGAAAATGGGTGCAAACAATGCCAGTCAAATCCCACCCCTTTTTACTGTAAAACCCGGTGGGATCAGCTTGAGTGCAAAAAAGAGATTTCACAACTGATCAGCAGATCAACCTTTTCCCCCTGCAGGTATGGCTAATGGAAACTCTTTGCTATAGGCAACTAGTGTGTTCACAGCCTTAGTTGTCCAAGGTTTGGAAGGTATATCCCCATCTTCATGGTGCAATTAGCCATTGATTCCAATGGATGACACATATTATCATAACCATCCATATCAGATCAGCATACACAGTTCTCTACCTAGCACTAAAGACCCGTTGGATACAATGTAGAGAGATAAATGTATGTGTTGAATAAAAGAGAGAAAGAAAAAAAGAAGTTTAGAATTAAAACACAGTCATCCTGTTCTCTGCCAGAACCTGGTGCTTCCACATACAGACACATGACAAACATATCCATTCATAGGGAAACATGCACAGACTCAGCTTTGGACACTCTAAACCATCCACCCTCAACCTGGTCCCCTCTAGAAGTTTTTAGCTACTACAAATCCCATCAGTCCTGACCACTGGCAATGCAGGCTGTGACTGATGAGTGTGTGAATCCAATAACATATGGAGGGCACCAGAGTGGGGAAGGCTGCCAAGGAGAAAACACAGCTCACCTACAGTTTGTCTTTCCCTGCTTGTTCATTGTGCTTAAACCCCCTTATGTAAGGAGTCACAAAAAGGTTTTTTATTTATTTATTAAATTTATATCCTGCCCTTCCTCCCACAAAGAGCCCAGTTTTCATAATAATACCACTAAATGTTGAAAAAAAGGAAGCAAAAACTCTTGACTTCATTCTGCGACCACCATAATATTAGCTATGATGAATTCAGTGGTTTTGATCCTGAGTTTCTGTTTCAGCTATATCCTGACTCTGGCATGTAGGTCTATATCTAAAGGGAACATTATGTAGTGACTATGGTGGAAAGTAGACACTTGAGAATAAGCTCGATTGACAACAGCAGGATTTACTTCCAAATAACCATGTGCAGGATTGAACTGCATAAACCAGACATTGTTGGACTCCAGATACCACCAGCCTCGGCCAAGATGGCCAATGGGTTAGGGATGATGTGAACTGTAGTCCAACAATGTTTGGAAGGCCACAGGTTCCCCATCTCCGGTATAAACAGTTTCACTCTTTAAAATGGTTAAGAAATTATCTGTATTATTCAGCATTCCATTTCCACGAAAAAGAAAAGAAAGGAAGAATCCTGTAATGTTCAGCTTCACATTCTAATTTGTGCAGTTCTATTGATGAAGGATCAGTTGTATACAGTAATGATTAGTTCTAGTCAACACAGGATTGGGAAAGAGAGAATGAAATAGCCCTATAATTTATTGACAATGCTTTTCATGGATGTATCATACCAGCAGATAGAACATGATACTCTTATTATAATACCCTTATTGTATTAATAACATGGCTTCTCAAAGATAATTTCCAGCACATGATGACACTAGGCCTTAAAATATTAATGTGAAATAGCTGAGTTAGTTATTGCAGGAGTAAAATGGGCTCATTCCACTGACCATGTGGTATGGTCCCATCTGTGACAACTGCTCTTCCTCAATCCTCTTGTAGCCATTTTGATGCCTGGGGACTAGCTGGGGCATTTGTCTTCTATGGAGAAATCACACTTTTCCACCACAGGCCAAGGCTCCTTGCTGTTCCATGTTTCCCAATAGTGTCTTTTAGCTAGCAAACAACATTGTGATGTGTTCCAGATCTAGTCTCATGGAACAATGCAATTTGGAGACCATTGCCTTATTAAATAAAAATGGGACAATATAATATATATTGGTTTGTGGACGTTGCTCATATTGCACAACTTCCCGTTTAATTGAAAACTTTAGTATAAAGCTTTCCTAAGTTTTACATAATGGTTAAATATAAAAAAACCAGTTACTCCCAGGTTGTTTGCATTGGATCAAATAATGGAATTGGAACCCAATGACAGAAAAATGACACAGAGGCTACTAACTGAAAGGATTAAAAATTCATTTTTCCAGTTCAAAATAACCAGTAAAGTCCATTGATTGCAGATTTAAAAGACTGTTATAGTTTTGAGTTTCACGTGCCATTCGTAAGACTTGTATAAATAAATTAATGGAGGTAGTACTGATTTGACATGGAGAATATTTATTTGCATTTTATATCCAGCTTTTGTTCTGTTATGGAACCCAAGAGAGCATACATGTGTTTCCCATTCAGGCACTGACCAGTCCCAGACCTACTTAGCTTCAGCAAAGTAGTGTCCTCATGTGCCTTCAGTTCATACCCTGCTACCATAATATATAAAATGTTTGTGAGCACAGTTATCTTATGAGTCTTATAGACTGATACAAAATAGGCAAGCTGATATTATGCTATGACTAAGAAGATCTCAGGAAGCACATCCCAAATCTCACCTCAACCATAAAACACTAGGTGGCCTTAGACAAGCCACTATTTTCTCAGCCTCCTATCTGCACTATGGTTTATAATCCAAACCAGAGCTTGGAAAAGTTACTTTTTTAAACTACAACTCCCATCAGCCCCAGCCAGCATGGCCACTGGATTGGGCTGATGGGAGTTGTAGTTCAAAAAAGTAACTTTTCCAAGCTCTGATCCAAACCTACTAGCTTATTAAGACTATTGGGATAATATAGACTTTAGTGTTCAGCTGGAATGCCCTGCACCCAACTTTGCTCATCTGTCCATAGGATGACCTTGGGCCAGTCACTGCCTCTCAGCCTCAGAGGAAGGCAATGGTAAACTACCTCTGAATACCGCTTACCATGAAAACCCTATTCATAGCGTCGCCATAAGTCAGAATCGACTTGAAAGCAGTCCATTACTGTTTCATGATGACTAGGGATGGTGTAGAATATTTGCAAAATCGGATTTGGTATCGAATTCTGGAATAATCTGCAAGTTCTTCTCATCGTCAAACAGACTCCCACTCTTTGCATGCGTTTGCAGCAAAAAAAAAAATCCACGGTGAAAATTACATAATTATATACGTAATTATTTTTGTAATCTGCTGCTGCTGTATACATTATATAAATATACAGCAGCATAAGGAATAATGGAGAATTTTTTTAAAAAAATCAGAAAAAATAACGAGAGAGAAAATCGGAGAACAGGGAATCATGATAACTAGCAGAACAGTTTATAGCGAATAGAAACTGGCAGTCTATTTGATGAACTGAAAAATGGAATGGAATCTGATAGCAAACCCCATCTCTAATGATGATATCATATGATGGTGATGTGTCTTAATGGAGCCAAATCAGATGGAGAGCAATACTTGCTGTGGATATTCTGGGGCCTGTCTGTATGTGACTGACACCTGTTAGCAATAGGGAATGTGATGGTAGTTACCATTTGGACCAAAACACAGATGGCAGTGAAGAACACTCCCACTCTCCAGAGCCCCACATGCGAGAAAAACATGATGTGAAGATCCTTAAGCTCAACTGTAATTTGAACACTCTGAACAACTAATTATTATCTTTATTTTTCACTGGACCACCTTCTGTTTGCTATAAGAATTATGGATTGTTTTCCACAATGTATTTAAATCGCTTGTCTCTTCTTTCCATATTCATTACTGCGTTTTATACTCTGAAGAATGGGGGAGTCTCTGTTAATTGGTGGGGTTGAGATAGGTAAGGAGTGCAGGGTAGGTGTGTGAGCCTATTTCTTGTCTGTGCCTCAACAGTCAAGAGGGCAGAGTGATCTCATTTTAGGGGAAACTGTGTTCCACATCTAAGGGATAATTGCAATTTTAGCCAAAATATTATTAAATGATAATGAGGCCATTCCCAATAGCTGGAAGAATTACAGGACATACTAATGTACTAAGACACTGCCTGCCAGAGTCATAGACTCTAGGGAATGACATGGAAAATGGTTTTGAGGCTTTGCTGCTAAAATCTAGTCTCACCAGTTACCTCTACCATAAAGGCAAAGGGTTTTTATGGGATGAATCAAGGGCTGACTTATGCAGGACACTGGGCATGTGTGTATGTGTTGTGTGTGTGCATGCACACACACATACATATCTGTGTGACATCCCACGTGCCCAACATCTTATTTAAACCACTACAACAAAGAATATTGTGGCACCTTAATACTAACACATGTACAATGGCATAAACTTTCAAGGACTACAGTCCACTTCATCAGATGCACAAAGTGTTAAAATCCTGTAACCAGGATTACGCACACACGTGGGAGGGGGTAAACAGTGAGATCAGGGGAAATAAAATACAGAAAAGTGCAGACAGTGATAATTATGTCATTAACAATGGCGACAGCCTCACATGGTTTTACCCCCTCTGGAAAGGGTTTAAACCAGGTCACCATGTCTGGGCATGCAATTCTAGCATTCCATTGCAGTGCCCCACCTGCTGGGCCACAGATCCCAAGCATGCTAACACTACATATATGGACAAGTGACCCAGTTTGAATTTCTTTCTTTCTTTCTTTTATATTCCACCTTTCTTTCATCCTAGAATTGAAGGTGGCATAGATGGTGTTCTCTGGTGGCCTCCCATCCAGGTATAGGCAAGACCCAGACCTGCTTAGCTTAATCAGGTAGCTTCATCACATGCCCTTTTCATGTCCCTAATGTGATCTGAATGCATGGAGTGTAATACCTGTATATTTTAGGTGATATATTTTAAACCATGCCTAAATAAAAATAATGGGGTAGGTGGAAGTTTACTTGATTTTATGTACTTTATTTTCATATCTGTACTCCACCTTTCCTCCAAAACTCTCAGTTTATTCTTAAAACTATGCTACAGCATAGGTTAGACAGAGACACAATGACTGCCAATGACATTCCTTAGTATCTTGGCTGAGTAGGGAGCCAAGCAAAGATCTCCTTAGCCAAAGTCCAGTGGTAGCCAGGTTCACCCATATGGTTTGTTTAAGCCATGGTTTGTTTAACAAATGATGAATTCACTGTGAAGCGTTCCACAGATGATCAAACAAACTGTAGCTTATTTTTTCAAAGTTTGGTTGGTTTTCCAGCTTCTCTTGTCTTGTGCCTTTGTAGCTTGAAGTGGCCAAATGAGCCATGATTAAGAAAGGGTACTGGGTTTACACATAATGCCAAGCTATCCCATAGGCATCTGGTTGGCCACTGTGAGAACAGGATGCTGGACTAGATGGGCCATTGGCCTGATTCAGCAGGCTCTTATAGTTAAAACAAACCAAGGCTCATAAGCTAGCAAAAAACCATGGTTTCAGATTGTGGTTTGCTGGCAATAAGCAAACCAGTTAAGCTACTGGACAGGGTTCGTACACAACAATAAGCCATGGATCAATAAACCATAGTTTAATAACACTTGGATTAATGTTATGTGCAATCCAGGCCATTCTATCTACTATGCCACACTGATGATGGTTACATCAAAGAGGTGATCAGTGATAATAAAATACAATTTCCCACTTATAAAAATTAGTAAAGATTGAATCCTAATCCATTGTCACTGAAAACAAATGTTTGAACATTCAGATCACCAGGATGGTGTGAAAGATAATGAAGGCTTGTCAAAGAGAGAGATGTGAAATGTGATGTTCTATGATGTAAATTTCATTTTGTTCTCACACCAGTATTAGAGACATCTGTTATGGAACTTTGAAATCCTATACATTGTGTTCAATGGGGCTTACTCAGATAATGCAGCCTTAAAGTATATATTGAAAAGTACTCTATATTCCCTTTGTAATAAGGGTCCTCTGTATAAACTGCCTCAGGGATGCCAACAGGATTTCCAGAGTAAAATAAGAAAAACTACTTTATTTATAGAAATACATAGTAGATAGGAAAGGCATACTTAGTTCTAACTAACTAAGTTGGAGGCACAGTCCCCAGACTTGGTATTGCCCTCATGGTTCAGGAGACAGAACAAAGACAGAGATGTCTCTTCTGTCCTCAGACAGTCAAGGAAAAAGAGAAAGGAAGGAGGGGCAGGTCAGCTTCCCTGAGCATATCAGTCTACAACGGAAGGAAATTGGGTAGAGAAGAGCACAGGTAAAAGTAGGCAAGCCTAAGTCAGCTGGAGGACCCTAACTCTATCTTCCTTCTGGAATACAAACAAAAGAACCCAAACAGGAGTTGGTCTTGTCCCACTTCCAACAATATGTAGACAGGGACCCCTACATTCCCACCTACCCTCCCCACAAACTATTGGCAAGAACTGCTGCTTATGTACATATTTTTTTATTTATTTAACAAAATTTATATATCACTTGAATGTAAAGACCTCTAGCAGGTTTACAAAACACATTAAATTATCAATAAAACAATTAAAAGCAAGTAATTAAAAGCATATTTTAAAAAATAAAACAGCTACTAACTAAAAATAAAATAAAACAGATCATCATCTATGTGTCTGGATAGGCTTGCCTAAACAAAAACCTTTAAGCAGGCACCAAAAGGAATAGAGCACAGGTACCTGCCTGATGTCAATAGGCAGGAAGACCCAAAAAGTAGAACAATTTCTTACAAGTGCGGAACGAGTATTATGTGGCACGTATAACAGTGCCTGTTCTGCAGAGCGAAGTACTCAAGTGGACACATATGGGGTAAGTCTTGTCAATAAACTGGTCCTGAGGTGTTAAGAGCTTTATATACCAGTAGTAACACCTTAAACCTGGCCCAATAACAAACTGGCAACCAGTGCAGATTTCTGAGTGGAAGTGTTCTATGCTGACAGGGTCTTATTCCCATCAGCAATCTGGCTACAGCATTCTGCAGTAATTGCAGTTTCTGGGTGAAGTGCAAGAGAAGTCCCACATAGACTGCATTGCAGTAATCCAGTCTTGAATATTGATATTACCAACATGAACAATTATTTTGAATACCCAGTCTTGATTTAAGATGTATTTAACAGTTTTAACCTGCCTGTCAGAGTTATAACAGTTATAAATAGTTCAAAAACCATAATCATATGATTATTGCATAATATTTAAACATTAAAATAACATTAAAAAGATAGCAGGGAAAAAAAAGTTGTGCAGCTTGACTGAAACAACTCTCAGCCTAACCTATCTCACAGGGTTGTTGCAAAGATAAAAGGGGGGGAAGACGCAGGAAGAAAAGTGAGGTGCAAATATATCATGTCATCTTCACAAACCAAGCAGTGAGGGGGGGCACATGCACAAAGACAGTGCCTCCTAATTGCTGTAACTGCAACATTCCATAGTTTTGATACTTTACAGCAAAATACAAAAAAAAAAATCTTGCCAACACATACACAAATATACTTTAAACATATAAAGTGGGTGGACAGGTACACATGCTGCTGCTGAAAGCTATAAAGACAATCATGAAAAGGCAGCTATTTTCAGGACTTGCAAAGGGTTCTCATTATTGCCTGGAGCTCAAGAAATTCCCTTGTCAATCACAACTCTGACTTTACTTATTGGCTAGAAACCAGAAATGGTGGGGATTGCAGCAGCTACTTACTAGTTCATTTAATAGAAGTTGTGGGGGGGGGTGACTGACATTTTGGTGTATATTTTGTGACCCAAAGCACTTAGGAAGTTATTATTTTAAAAAACAAAAGCTAAGAGTCTGGCGCCCCTGGTAGTGACGGGCCAGGAGGAACAGACCCTTTTTACCCATCTGTCAGTGGCCCTGAACTGACCAGTTGCATATTGCATCCCTCCTTACTTAAGTCTGTGAATCTTTTAAAATTATGACATTACTGACCACTACTTCATACTTGTGTTCAAACAAAGGCATCATAGAAACAAAGAGCTCATCTTTGACAACTATGATTTTGTAACCAGTTAAAATAGTGCTTAACTGCAGAGCAGATATATATTTCTTCTGGTGCATTTTCAGATATGAACAAGATCCAATACACTTCAGACTACTAGAGATGAGGCCCACTTGGAGGACAATGCTTTCCTGCTTTAAGTTATGCATTTTGCATGGCTTTGCATTGAAATTGCCTCTTGGGCAACATCTACGCATAACTTTCATTACCTAATTCATGGAGAAAGTAGTGAAATAAGCTTTCCTATTTCCTGGTAGAAATTCTCAGTTACTAAAATGTGCAGCCTTAGATTGGAGGACTGAATGATTCTTTCTGTAGATTTCAAATGTAAATTGATTCTAAATTTTTATGGTATTGTAATTTTGATTGCCTTAGGGCAGAGAGCTGTTTTGTGCCTCTCTAAAGCAGGGGTGGGAAACATTGTTTTCCTAGAGTGGGCTGCATTCTGTTGGCTGCATCCTCTTGGAAGAATTCTTTCAGGAGCCACATGCCATTAGTGGGTGGAGCCAGAAGTGGGTAATTTTGCAGCATAGCAAGGTGCACTTTCTCTCTCTTTCTGCCACTCCTCTCACTTTCTCTCTCTGTGGTCTCCCATTTGTGTGCGTGTGCGTGTGTCCCACCCTTCTTACAGATCTCGATCCATTTTGGTTTTCCAGCTGCCATTAACATAGGTCAGAACTGTGGGAAGGACCATAGCTCAGTGGTAGAGCATCTGCTTTGCATGCAGAAGGTCCACGATTCAATCCCTGGCATCTCTAGGTAGGGCTGGGGCTGGGAGAGAACTCAGTCTGGAATCCTGAAGAGCTGCTGCCAATCAGTGTAGGCAATACTGAGTTAGATGGACCATTGGTCTGACTCAGTATAAGGCAGCTCCCTATGTTCCGAACTGATCACTTTCAGAGGTTTTCCCTGCCCTCCCTACCTTCCATTGCTCTGTCCAGTTCTGTTTTTTACCTTCCTTCTCTCCATCTAGGGTCACCCAACCCCATGGACCATTCCAGAGCCTTGTTTCCAGGCTCACCATGCAGTACCCACACATTCCTATCTACATACTGCCCTCTCTCTTTCACACACATACACAATGTGGAAGCGGAAGCCATTCCCAGAGAGGTGGTCCAGAGAGCAAGAGTGGACCTACAGCATCCATAGGGCTGCAGGCTCCCCACCACTGCTCTAAAGTATCTTATACATACATACTTACTTGTTGCTAACTAATCTTCAGAGCAGATTTTTGCAAAGATTAGGCAGACAGATGTTCACTCTTTTAAGCAGCCATCTGCATGCCAAATGCCCATGCATTTAGAATATGAGACCATCACTTTCCACATGCGTGTGAACCTGGGCACATTATTTGAATGAGCATGACCCTTTGACAATATGCAGCACATATTATAATTCAAGTATTGTTTGTATTTGTATAGGTGGCAAATGGGGAGGTTATCATTCAGGAAGAATCAGCTTTGGAAAGCATTGGTAAATGAGAAAAATTGCAATGATCTTAGTGGATCTCCATGGCATTTGAAGGGTAGGGTGAGTTGGAGCCTCCCAAAAGAGAGTCAGGCAGCTATAGAAGAGAAGGAATTTTAGCTCATGTCCCATCATCAAATGCCATTTATTGGCAAAGGCCAAGCTTAGTCATTCTGCTGGGTTCAAGAATTGAAAGGCTATGGGAAGAAGCATCCCAAATGGTTGCTATCACAAAACACATTGTCCAGTCACTTCCAAAATGATTCAGAAAGTGCACACCGTTATTTGTTGTGGACACAGACAAGCCTTTTAAACATTGGGCTACACCTCAAGCTGGTGAAGATAAAGCGGCTTAGGTATGAGGCGGAGAACTTTTACCATGACACTGGACTTTCAAAATGTGAGAAATGGTGGCGAGGAAGAGAGTGTGTGCAAGACAGAATGTGGCTGGCCACCTTGTCCTTTCACACAAAAGTCCACTCCCAGTTAGTTTGCTTCATTTTAGCAGCCAAATTTGTTTTCACCTGTTTTTAGTCATGCATTTTATATTGTTGTGACCTGCCCTGGCACCTACCGATGAAGGGCAGGTATTTAATTTTATAACAACCACCATTATTTAAGCAGGAAAAGTCATTTTGTTGTTGCTATTGTTAAACTATTGGGAGTCAGATGCTTTTACCAATCTACTGCAAATTACCCAGAGATCTACTTACAGATCACGTGTACCTTCTGCCGACCCTTGATAGGGCATCTCAGTCCCCATTGGCTGAAGCGATACTAGCTATAAGCTTGCACTACTACAGTTAGTCCTAGACTAGGCCACTGGGCAAATATATCCTAAACTAGGGGCTGTGTGCCTGCCTGCTTTGCCTGCCAACCCCTCACTACTCCTTCTACATTAAGCCCCTTGAGCTTCCCCTTCCTTCCATGTATTCCATGGATGATGTATTATGATATGTATTTCCGTGTACTTTGTAACTTTGGCTCTGTAATATGTCTTAGAATTTAACTCAGTCTTTCATCTATTGTAACCTGTTTTAACTAAGGTGTGCCTTCGAAGTCTTATACTTTGATGTTAAATGGATATCCAGCAACTTCTTTCTTGCTGATATGCATTCCTATATTTCTGTTTCTGCAATGTTTGCTAAGTCCATCTGGAATGAGTTTTTTTAGTTGTAGCATGCAAAAAATGAATAGATAGCATATATTATAAAGATTATTCTGCTGTCTGAAGTCTGACTCCCAAATAGAAAATTTCTGGAAACTTACAAGACTCAAGAATTCTTGAGTGGGGTCTCCTCTATCCTCTGCCTATGTTGACGACTGCTGTTGATAACCTGTGAGCTTAGGTGAACTAACATTCAACATATAAAGACTCTATGCAGAAGGGACGATGGAAGGGAGAAAGCAAGAACCCTTGACCTTGTGCATTCATTGGCAAGAGGGCTGGCCTTGCCGGTATTACCCTCCTTTCTCACTGTCTTATGTGAGAAAAATAAAGGATGTAAAGCCCTCAAATATTCCATACTACCATCACAGAATGCATTTCACTCCTGGTACAATGTGTTGTCTTCAACGTGAAGTTCCAGATTCAATGTCGTAATTTAGAACAGGTATTTTATTAACAAGCAAGCACCCATATATGTAGAACATCGATCAACAGAACTTAGTCTTCTCTAACTGAACAAGCTGACAGACTTGCTCTTAATATTTTATGCATCTTAAAGATACGGTAACATATACCATCATGATGTATGTGTGCAAAGAGCGCTGAAGAACAGGAGGGAGGAGTAAGCATGGAAATAGGGACGGTCTGTGTGCAAGGGTGAACTGAGAAAAGAATTACAGAGGAAAAGTGTGAAGGTAAAAAGGGGGATTGCAAAAAAGGAGGTAGTACAATGCATGGAAATGGGTGTGAAGATGATAACAGGAGTAAGAAAAGGCTGCAGAATGAGAGGAGATGGTGGCTTCATAATTAGGCAGAAGATGACAAGGGTGCTTAATAATTGCAATGTGCGGGAGAAAAATGCAGGAGGTTACCATGGAGGGTCTGTGTGCAAGGGGGGGTTGCACAAAATGAGGGGGGGAGAGGCATGGACATGGGAGTGAATGTGAAAACAGGTGGAGAGGCACTGAAAGGGGAAAATGTGATTTTAAACAACCCAGAAGTTTGAGTAAAGCAGAGATAGGGAGACACTAACAGGAAAAAAGTGGTGATTTTAAACAGTAGCAGATGTTTGAGTAAAGCAGGGATAGAGGGACACTCAGAAGAAAATTGTGGTTTTTAATAATGCAGAGGTTTGAATAAAGCAAGCAGAAGGAAACACTGAGAAGGGAAAAGTCATGGTTTAAAACAAGGCTTGAGTTAGGAATGACTCTATTGTGTTAGCTTTTCAGAGTTAGCTTCTATGTTGTACCTATCACTGTTATTTCTCCTTGTTATTTTGTTTTTAAAAAACAGAACCCCTCAATATATAGTACCTCCCTTCCCAATCTATTCAGAGCTCTCCTGTTGTTTTCAACCACCACTTTCCCCCTCTCAGTTTCCTCGCTTCTCACTCCCACACCATGGTCACCGCTATTGTGCAACTTGCCTTCTCTTTTGCTGCCCTATCCAGGCCTGACTTCATGAAAATCCATGATGGAGGCTGTGTGATTACACTCTGACATTTTTATTATGTGTAAGAAATACCTTTCTGCCCTGCCATGGGAAGGCAGGTTTATTTTAGATGTTGTGCAAGAACCCATTTGTTGTTGTGCAAGAACCCATTTGTGTTATGCAGCCAATGTCCTCTCCAGACCATTCACAGGTCAAGACATCAGTGCAAAGAATTGTTTTCTTATCCTACCTGTTCTCACACAACAATTCATCAGAATGCAAATAGCAACAAATGGTAAAATATGCTTAGGCAATGTGAAGCACATGTATACAACGAAGGCAAGTTTCTGGGAGTGGAGGAATATGGACCAGAGAAATGGGCACCCCTCCCTTTCTCTGCTCTGAATCATCCCCTCTGAAGCTATTCTTCATGCGTATTTACACACACACACACACACACACACACACACACACACACACACACACACACACACATACATACACACACACATTTGTGCCAAGGATTTTATATGTTTATTTGTGCATAAAGTGTAGCCCTTTACAGACAGCTGAGTTTAGCACTCAGTTTCATGAATGGATGAACAATTTCTGCCTTTGCGTAGGGATGGGAGAAATTAAATTTAGTTTGCATTTAAAGGTGAACCTACCAACTTTGCACTTTTTTGAACCAATGTACGACCTGAAACATAGCCATCCTTTGAAATTTGCACTTCTTCAAATTTTGCAGTGCAGTTCTCCAGCCAAGGAATTTGTACAGAAATGCTTATACTAGTGTAAAGTATGCAAAAAATGCATATATTAGTGATGATAACATACAAAAATGCATTATATTAGTGAAAACTGCTTGGAAAAATATGAATATTAGTGAAAATTGCATAAAATATTTCGTAGAAGAAATCTGCACTAAAATTTTCATGAGATTTTTTTTTAAAAAAAATGGAAATCCGTTAAGGAAAACTGGAAAACTGAATTAAAGACTGAAAAAATGAGAAACTTAGAGAACCAAAATTGACAGATTTGTCCATCGCTGATCTCATGAAAGGAATATGAGAGTGTGGGGGGGGGACTGTAGCCATGGCCCTGACCTTTGCATCAGGCACATAGCTTTCCTCTCCTCTAGACATCCATGTGATAGCATGCTTGTCTACTAAGGAAAAGCTGTCAACTTTTTCTTTGCAGAAAATGCCACATTAAACATGGACTTCTAGAAGCGCGGCCAGCCAATGTGCCCAATGCTTGGGGCAGGGCCAGAAGCTCCACAGAACTTTTGTGATGCTCCCTCAAGTAAGGTCCCAGGCTATGGTCTGAAGGTACATGAGGCCAGCACCCTGCTGAAGCTAAGCAGGGTCAGGTCTGGTCAGTACCTGGATTGGAGATTGCCTGGGAACCATATGTAAGCCGCCTTGGGTTTCTATCATGAAAAGAAAGGTGGGGTATAAATGTAATAAATAAATAATAATTCTCCTATATTTGTAGTGTATTTCCATTTAGAGAGGCTATTTGATACTTATAAGGTAGATTGTAGAAACCTTGATTTCATAGCTACCTCAAAGATATAACTTACGAACATTATAAGAAATGTCTTCTGTGAGAACCCTACTGAAAGGCATGGAGTAATTACTATATGTGATTGTGTTCAAGATTTAGTCCACAACCACCATGAGGCTAAAACTAATTTACAATTGAAAACTTCAGTTCTTAGGTTGCATTTTTTGCATTTAACTGGCAATAAGATCGATTGAAATCAAGATGACTAACTTATGAAATCAAGATAACCAACTTATCTAGAACTGGGCTGTTACAGCACAACCTTATGGACTCAGAAGTTCAGTGGGATTTACTCTTTGGTAAATGTGCATAGGAGTGCTGGCTTTATATTTAACCACATATCTGGGTTGCTGTGACAGAATTTTATATAGCTTATCACAGATTTTTATCACCAACACATTGGTTTCCATAGGTTAAAATATCTAGGCTACCAGTGACAATTATGATGGCTACATTACCTCAAGTATCAGAGGCAGTATGTCTCTGAATACCAATTGCTGTGAATCACAACTGGGAAGAATGCTATTTTATTCAAGTTCTGCTTGTGGGCTTCCCATGGGTATCTGATGGGCCAATGTGAGAATGTTGGACTAGACAGGCATTTGGTCTGATCCAGCAATGCTCTTACATTCTTATGCAGTTTACTGCTGTCATTTTGCTACAAATGTGGAAAAAACAATTTTCTAATTTTATTTTTGGAAAGGTTTAAGTCATTAGCTGGACTGGTTCCACATTTTCAAGCTTACTTTAGTCTATGATTGTGAATTAATTTTTTAACACTAATACATCAGAGAATGTAGGCAACAGTAGGGAGGCCAGGAAATTGAAATGTCAAAAGGGAGACTCGATAAACAAAACACCCCCTTATTTAAACATGGAGTGGGAAGGAAGCAGCGAACTATAACAAACAGAATCTTTTTCTACAGATGTCAAACTTTTTCTAACATTCTAGAAAATATAAATTTCCAGCAGCAGTACCATCAGATAGTTTCACTTACACTGAATGCACTGGAAAATAGTGCTTAGGTTGGGATAGAGCAGATTGTTATAGGACGGTATCATGTATTACCTGCTATGCTTGCTTGTTTAAAACATTTCAGTACTGCTCTTCATCAGCTCAGATTCCAGAGCAGTGTACATGGAAATGGAGAAGAAATTTGATTCACTTCATATTTAAAGGCACACTTAACAAATGCGCATTTTCTGGAAAAAATATGCAAACCAAAGCACAACTACCCTTCAAAATTATCCAGATTTTGCAATGCAGTTCTCTGGCCAAGAAACGTGTACAAAAATACATCTACTATAATAAAATGTGAATATAAATGCATGCATGTATTAGTGAAAATAACATTAAAAAATGCATGATATTAGAGAAAATTGCTTTGCCAAAGTGTGTTATTAGGCAAAATGGAAAATATAGAAAAGTGTATAATAGGAAAAATTTGCACAAAATTGCTGATGAATGAGAAACTGAAAGAAACTGAAAATGACATATTCAACCATTCCTATGTATAACACATGCAATATCAAAATAATAAAAACAGCAATAAAATAACAAAATAATGCTGCGGCATTATATAATTTTTTTTAGATGGCTGGATAAATAAAAATGTCTTAATCCGGGCATCTAAAGCTAAGGAGGACATTCCTGAGCCAGGGCACTACAATGGAAAATGCCCTGTCCTTTGTTATTTTATAGCACACTTCTGACAAAGCAGTCACTTGGAGCAGAGCCTTTAGCAGAAGATCAAGAGGCACTCCACATATTTGGAACCCAAGCCATTTGCGGCTTCAAAGCTAAGTTTAGGCAACTTAGGGCTCATCCAAACGGAGCGGGATAACCCACGTTTTCCATATCCAGTTCGTCATCTGACAGTCCTCACTTTGCCTGTTTGTTCGCTCTTTCCCAATAAAAAACCCCCTTTTTTTGCGCCCACACACGCAGTGAGAGGACCCGTACTTCTTCTCGCTTTTTCCCAGCTCCGCCCATAACACTCCCCCCTATCAGCCAATTGGTCCGCAAAAATATGATGTATATTCCTCTCCCCCTTTGCAACGAAGCACAACAAGGCACATGCGCTTGAATGTACGAGCGCGAAAGTTTGAATTTCCTGATGGTAATGGAGTTCCTTGTCGCTCACCACTCTGGAGCAGCGCCGGCCAGGAGGGTGTCTCCAGGTGCCCCTGACCATCCAGGGGGATTGTGGGCAGTGCAAGGGATCAGCGTTTGTAATCGCCGGGCGAATACTGCCGTAACCCTTGGGCTCATGCACTGCAGGGTTCAGCCCCGGACCGTTATGCGGCTCGGCAGCAGGAATGCTGCCCCTGAGGAAAGCAAACAGCCCCCACCACGGGTGGCCGCTCTTGGCTAGGGCAGGGAATGCAGGCAAACAGCCCCACGTGCTGCTGGGTCAATCTGCGCTGAAGCAACCAGCATAGGCTTTGCAGTATTCCCTCTGATAAAAGAAACATGCAAACCACTTATATTCCTATAATTCCTGCATTTTTGTTTGTTTGTATTTGCGATATTTCGCAAAACCGACTGTATGCTTTTCTACCTTTAACGTTTCTGGAAATACACATGATTGCAATTCCACTTATTTCTCCAGAACAGCAAGTAACAATGTGTCATATCTAGGAAGGTAGACCACCAGTCTCTATGGTTGCGGGTGGCTGAGATGCTCTAGCAAACCACTTATATGCCAATAATTCCTGTGGGTTTTTTGCTTGTATTTGCCATATTTCGCAAAAGTGACTGTATGCTTTTCAGCTCAGCTGGGCTGCGGAGAACCTGCAGGCTGTGGTTGAAATTGACAAGACTCAAAGAGAGTAGCCTTGCAGGCAGGAAAGCGAAATTGACTAAGGGTGCATGAGTGTCTGTAATCCAAGAGGAAAGCCTCTATTTCTCTTCTCCCCCCCTCTCCCTCGAGTCTGGATGCCTGGAAGCAAAGACCAATACATTCAAGAAGGACATTTGATGCGGGGGTGAGGGGTGGGAGGTGGAGGTTAGGCAAAGATAAATATTTTCTCCCTTGAAAAAGTTTACGAACAACCACAACTGCAGATCTCACGCTGAGCGGCTGCCCAGTCTGCTCAGATAGGTTCCTTTTCCCCAGGCTTTCCCCAGATATTTGCGCACATGCGCAACAGTGGAAATACATGATTGGCTGAGAATGAGGGACGGGATATGGGGAACCGCCCAAGAACTGCCCACCAAACGCCCACAGCTGTAAAGTCCGCGGTATTGCATCCGAGCGCCTGAAGGTACAGCAGATTATTCCCGGTTTAAAAAAGCAAATCGCATGATTTGCAGTATTGCAGGAGCGGATTTAACCGTGTGAAAATGCCCAACAGCGCGCGGCATCATATGGACGACTGAAAAATAATGAAAACACAAAGCGATCGTGTCACATATGTTACAGTCGTCTGGATGAGCCCTAAATTTGAGCCTGAAAGTGAACAGGCAACCAGTGCAAGAATGGAGTGATGTGTACAAATCTCACTGTACCAATTAAATTCTGATGTTAAATTCTGCAGTAATTGAGGCTTCTGGGTCCTCTTCTAGGGCAGCCCCATCTTCATCTAATCTTTAAGGACAGTCCCAGGATAATGCTGAGCCCATATGGTATCAGCACATCAAAACAGAGCTGATAAGAGATGAAGCACCATCCAGAAGAAGGTTCAGAAGTGAAATCAGGACTTGTTGGTGCAAAATGATTGCTCTATATCTTGTTCTCGGGGCGTCTCCCTACGTCTCCCTCCTCTCCAGGCCACACCCCTCACCTGCCCGGCTTTGCACCCTCTTTGAGTGTTTTTTTCTGGCTGGAATGTGTCTCTGAGCTCTGGTAATATCTTTTACTTGCCTGGATGGAGAATATATAGGTATGCGAGTCTGTGCAGAAACTAGCCTATAGTACCAAGGTCAATTTTACAGTTGTTGTTTGCCTCTGACCCACCCATCCCTGGCATGTGGCCCTCAGGCCAAAAAAGGTTTACCAACCCTGCAGTAACTGATATATATATATATATTTTAAGGGTAAAGGTGTGGATGAACTGCATGCCTTCCTGAAGCTAAGACAAAAAGAGAGTTGCAGCTTCCCAGCAACCAAACATGATTTTAAAGTTATAAGATTAGATTTGGCACAGCCCTAAGTTACCACCACCAGAGATGTTACAATACCACTGTGCAGAGATCTTCTGCTGTACCCAGTTATCTTCGAATGGGGCATTATATGTTAGTGGTTATTATTTGAGTGACTCAGACAGGGATTTAGGGGCTTCATCCAGGAAGTTTGTGATCTGAGACTGAGACCTGGCAAGCTGCCAGTCTGGGACTGCATGCTCAAATAGAGCCCTCTTTGGGCACAGAAAGGACTAGCAAGAACATCAGAACCTGTGATCAGAGGCAGCATGAAACCCCTTGATTGACTAAGACTGGTGTATACATCAGGAGCCTCCTTGGCCTTGTACTCTTACATGGTCAACAGAGCACTGCCATCAGCCTGCTGCACTGCAGGATCCAGCCTAAGTCCCCAGCTCGGAGACTGACCTCAGGGAACCTGAGTTGGGAGTACAAGAGCTTCAAGTCTGGATATGATTATGGCTGTAATATTCCACTGCCTTAGCCTGGCCCTAGAGTTGAAGATGAAGTTCAGTGTGGAAGGGCTCAGACTCCAAATTCCATTCCTGCCCTTTGAGCCCATTCTGAATCAGCCTAGACATCTCCAAACAAAATCTGGAATAGGTCCATTCCTTGATCCCAGCACGAGTCCTCCACATCGCTCCCTGTCCCAGGGTTACAAAGAAGCAGAGGCAGTGGGAAAGGCCCACAGCAACCACAGGCCTCAGGCCTAATGCCTGGGCACTGCTGTGAGAATGCTCACAGCGGTGTTCAGACATGTCAGGAATCCTGCACACTGCAGCACCAACAGCAACAACCATTGCTCTCCTTTCTCTTTCCACTGTCAATTGAATTAAAGACTTAATTCCTTGTAATTCTAAGAGAAGCAGTAATGACTGCAGAGGACAGACTTTGGCACCTTCAAGGGTGAGCTTTCCAGTGGCTCTGCCCCCCACCTTCCTTTTTAAAATAACTTTTTTAAAATAATGAGAGGTGGTTCCTATTCCATGTTGGCATTTGGGTAAGAATCATATTTTGCTTTTAGTCATGAGTTTGGGTTTTATTTTTAAGTTTTTTATACATTATTGGGCTATTGCTCTTTTAAGTCTGTTGTTAAGTTGTATTTTTTTGTACTATCTGAAGAATGAATTTTGCATTTGCATTGACCTTTGTGAGCTGTCTTGGGGCTTTTGTGCCGAAAGGCAACATAGAAATAAATTTTAACCCAGCAGCCATTTTTTTCACCAATATGGGACAAAATGCTAAATTAACTTGTGAAGGGTGTGTGTGTATGTATGTATATATATATATATATATATATATATATATATATTCTTTTGCTGGAAGACCTCCCCCACTCCAACAACAGAGAGGATTTATGGGTGCTAAATGTCATTGAAAAACATTGCAAAAAATAAACCCAAGCTGCTCCACAGCTTAGCATACATGGCTACAGCAAACCCCATCCTAGTGAGTTGGAAGCATATCACTCTGAGCATCTGCACCACTCCTCCTTGGAGAGTGCATACTAATCATCTCTCTTCATGGTCAGTAACCACATAAGGACAGCACCAGACGATGCCAGTGGTTTTGGTCCTCTAGCATTTATGTGTTTCCCTGAAAGAGAGAGCCATGCCAGAGAATATTCGTCAGCCTTGTCTGTTGGTCCTCTCTCTTGATTGAGGCAGATGTTTATTTTCCATCTGCACTATATGTCAGTGCAACTGCAGCCTTCATCTGGCAAAGGGGGCCTCTAATAATGTGAGGCCATTGCATGAAACTGCCGGAGAGATGGCTCTGGTGAATAAAAATCAGGTTAGAGTGGGAAACGTTTATTCTTCATTTTGAGAAGCCCTTTTTAACAAATGAAAATTTGCCTCCTTCTCCCTTTGCCAAGGATAGGACCATGTTTATTTCCAGCTATATGGGTCACGGAGGATTCCCAGCTGTTAGATAGAGTCAGTTGTGCATTGCTGCACTCAACAACATCTGTTTCACAAAAACAGTATCCAGCTTTTAGCGCTCAAATGGAGGTTATACCATATGCCAGCAGACTACTTAGTTTTTACCTTGGGAACCAACTTTACACTAGTCAAGGTAACAGACGAAGTACTGAGTATTTAAATGGTACCGGGCTTTGGTTGCATCTTCATTGGCTCCCTCTCTATATAGCAAAATTAGTTCTGAGCATCCACCACAAGCTGTTCCTCTCTTCAATTATTCATTGGGAGAAAGTTGGTTTGCAAAAGCATTCAAATGTTCATCGAGATTGACTCTGATGTTGAAAGTGGCACCGTAAGATGCTTTGGCAAACACAGAATCATGTTAAAATGTCAACTGGTATCAGCAATCAACAAAGACAGATCGAGCTGGAAAGCCTTTTGCAAGCAAGCAGCGTTTTAAAAAGCTATAACGATGTGGATGCTTTTGGAGTCTTAAAGAACATTTTAAATGCCTTTCCTGCATTTTGTCCTCTGAGTCTATTTATTGTTTTCTGTTATAAATTTGCTTAGAGGTGTCTTTTCCCTCTTCACTGAGTATTATGAAAGGACACTTTCAAATAATTTAGGGGGAATTTAGGGGAAAATGTCAGTTTCATTACCCTGATCTTTCCACTTGAGTCCTGAGCATCTTACAATACAAGTTATAATCCATCATTAAACAACATATATACACAGATGTTATGATCTAAAAATTAAAGTACCAACTAAAACATCAAATCCCTCCAAATGAACATCTGTACATGAGTCAATTATGGTGCTAGTGAAATACCAGCAAGATCAGATTATGACTACTGGAGATGGACTAATTCTAGGGTAGGGTCACTACAGAAAAGATTTTGCAATGGGTGTCCCTTTGACCTAACAAAAGGGGCTGTAAACCCATCTTTTCACTACTTCCATTGCTATTTAGGGGAGACATTTGCAAGAGATGATTCTTGGTGAGGGCATACCCTTCAAGATTTTGCAGGTACAAATAGGGATGCACTTGCAACATATATTTGCTCATACCAGTTCTCAGAGGCAACAAGCCCAACTGCACCCTGCTCACGTGGCAGCACGAGGCATTCCATTTCAGAGCCCTCGCCAGGAGAAGATGGAAGAATCCTTATCTAAAGAATGGTCAGGATCAGGGACTCACTCACATGCCAAGAATGATCAGGCAGCCAGCTTTGACTCCATAAACCAGGGGTAGCTAACGTGCCTTCCAGATTTTGCTGGACAACAGGGCCCATCATCCCTGTGCATTGACCACATTGGCTGGGGGTGATGGGAGCTGTAATCAAATAACATCTGGAGGACACCACATTGGCTTCCTTGCCATAAACGTTCAGTGGCTTTTTGGAAGCTGTTGGTTCAACAGATTCATGGACCAACTCTTTGCTCCTGCTGCCTCCTGAACAACTCATCTGATGCTTAGCTCTCAGCCTTCTGACTTTCTGATGCTGCTGGTCAGTATCTACCTGCCAGTTTTTCACAAAACCTTTGCTAGCTCAGCTGGACCACTCCCTTATCAGAAGACCAAAAATCCAGCAGCATGTGTCAGGCTCCAACTTAGGTCACCCTAGTTTGTGTCCACGTGAGAATCATAGCCACATTGGATCTACAGTCTCCACAGTAATCAAGCAACCACAGAATCTTTTTTCTTCATAATACAAACTCTTCATTTACCAATAAGAACAGCCAGAGAATAGACTGCATGCCTTTTTCATTATTCTTGAATCTTTACAATTCTGGTCTCAGTCACTTTTTCTAGTATTTTTATAATGATCTCTTGATGCCATTCTTAAAAAAAACAAAACTCTACTGTGTCTCCAAGCTGCCTTTCCAGGTGGGTTTTCCCAAGCTCTCATAGCTCTCATTTGAATCAGGTTTTTACAGTTACATCTGTGCAAACATGGAAAACAAATACAACATAATGGCACTGAGATGGAGGAAGTTAAGCATACCTCTCCACCTGCCAAAGCCCAGATGTGGGGAATAATATGGCACAGAATCCTCAAATACAAAACATGCAACAATACGTTTGTTCCAGAAAGCTTCCAAAGGAGGCTGTTTTCAGTTCTGTTCAAGTTCCCAACCATTTGTTTCATGGTTTGTGCTATTTTGTTGTTGCAAGCAATTGCTGGAAAGTAGTCTGTATGGTGGCTTTGTGATTTGCTTCTGATTTTGTTTCTGTATAAGCAAGATCTAATGCATCCATTAAGCCAAACTACAGAATACAGTATTTAACAGTATTAATTTCACACATAATCACAAAAACTATTATTAGGAACTTTTACTATTAGGAACCTTTACTGATTTATACTCTAGACTAGTTCATTTGAATTGGCAAAGCTCCTGTTAAGCACAATATCTTTCCTCACATGTTAAAAACAAGTAAAGTTATTACCTTTACCCCACCCTTCTTCTAAGTCACTTACGACAGTATATAACCACCCTATAACCTAAACACCCCCCATGCTCACACCAACCTTCTGAGAGTAGGGATGGGTGGGAAATTCAATTTAGTTTGCATTTCAAGATGACTCTATCAAATTTGCACTTTCCAAAACAAAATGAGAACCAAAACACAGCCACCCTTCAAAATTCACAGTTATCCGAATTTTGCAATGCAGGTTGCCAACCAACTAATGTTTACAAAAATGCATACGTGAGGAGAAATTGCTTGCAAAAATGAGTACATTAGTCAAAACTGCCCTTTTAAATGTGTTTATTAGGAGAAATTTGCACTAAAATACTGGAGAATTTAATGAGGATTTTTTTTAAAAAAATCACAAATTGCTGCAAAAAGGTACAGAAGTGAATTTAAGATTGGAAAAATGAGAAACGGAGAGAACCAAAATTGACAGTTCTTTCCATCGCTAGCTGAGAGAGAGAGAGAGAGAGAGACTGTGACCCAAAGTCACCCAGTGAGTTTCACGGCCTAGTAGGAATTTGAACTGGGTATCCCTCACCAGAGGGTACTTCCCTCACCTAAGGCTGGGATTCAATCACACCCCAGCAAATCCAGACTGCACAATTAAAACTGATTTGGAGCACTTGCTAAACAAGCCCATTTCCCTGACAGATCAGACCTTTTGTGGAAAGGAACGTGACAGGAAAATGCAGAGGAAAGTGTGGGATAATGCTCGAGCTCTCTGATCCCCCCACAAACAAGAAGTCAGCTAATCTCTCTGCAAATAACTCAGGCTGAATGCTCATTAAACTGATTGTATGGAAGCTGCCATAGTCCAACAAACTTGCCAATACAAGGCTTTCTTGTGAAGAAAGATATGAAACAGAGTTTGAAGTATGTATGAAATAGAGTTTTCTGCATCATACGTATTCGTCACATCCACCATCCCCACCCTAATTTTGCCTTTTTATACAGTCATTTCACATATGATGGAGAGGCTAAATGGAAGCTGTTGCTGAACCCTGCTCCCTGATATATAATACATATATCTGCAGACATGGACTTGTTACTTTCACACTTAACATATTTAGATAGTCATCTGAAATGTCTGATGTATATGTGATGTGGTCCCAAGATCTGCTTTCAGTGCATTGTCAAAAATGCCATGCTATAAAATTATATTCATCTTATAGCACTTTATTCCCACCCCTTTTCCAAAATGCCAGGTTGGAGTGCATAGTTCATCCTTGGCCAGTTTATTCTCAGAACAACTCATAAGAACATAAGAACATAAGAACATAAGAAGAGCCTGCTGGATCAGGCCAGTGGCCCATCTAGTCCAGCATCCTGTTCTCACAGTGGCCAACCAGGTGCCTGGGGGAAGCCCGCAAGCAGGACCCGAGTGCAAGAACACTCTCCCCTCCTGAGGCTTCCGGCAACTGGTTTTCAGAAGCATGCTGCCTCTGACTAGGGTGGCAGAGCACAGCCATCATGGCTAGTAACCATTGATAGCCCTGTCCTCCATGAATTTGTCTAATCTTCTTTTAAAGCCGTCCAAGCTGGTGGCCATTACTGCATCTTGTGGGAGCAAATTCCATAGTTTAACTATGCGCTGAGTAAAGAAGTACTTCCTTTTGTCTGTCCTGAATCTTCCAACATTCAGCTTCTTTGAATGTCCATGAGTTCTAGTATTATGAGAGAGGGAGAAGAACTTTTCTCTATCCACTTTCTCAATGCCATGCATAATTTTATACACTTCTATCATGTCTCCTCTGACCCGCCTTTTCTCTAAACTAAAAAGCCCCAAATGCTGCAACCTTTCCTCGTAAGGGAGTCGCTCCATCCCCTTGATCATTCTGGTTGCCCTCTTCTGAACCTTTTCCAACTCTATAATATCCTTTTTGAGATGAGGCAACCAGAACTGTACACAGTATTCCAAATGCGGCCGCACCATAGATTTCTACAATGGCATGATGATATCGGCTGTTTTATTTTCAATACCTTTCCTAATTATTGCTAGCATGGAATTTGCCTTTTTCACAGCTGCCGCACACTGGGTCGACATTTTCATCGTGCTGTCCACTACAACCCCGAGGTCTATCTCCTGGTCGGTCACCGCCAGTTCAGATCCCATGAGCGTATATGTGAAATTCAGATTTTTTGCTCCAATATGCATAATTTTACACTTGTTTATATTGAATTGCATTTGCCATTTTTCTGCCCATTCACTCAGTTTGGAGAGGTCTTTTTGGAGCTCTTCGCAATCCCTTTTTGTTTTAACAACCCTGAACAATTTAGTGTCATCAGCAAACTTGGCTACTTCACTGCTCACTCCTAATTCTAGGTCATTAATGAACAAGTTGAAAAGTACAGGTCCCAATACCGATCCTTGAGGGACTCCACTTTCTACAGCCCTCCATTGGGAGAACTGTCCGTTTATTCCTACTCTCTGCTTTCTGCTTCTTAACCAATTTCTTATCCACAAGAGGACCTCTCCTCTTATGCCATGACTGCTAAGCTTCCTCAGAAGCCTTTGGTGAGGTACCTTGTCAAACGCTTTTTGAAAGTCTAAGTACACTATGTCCACTGGATCACCTCTATCTATATGCTTGTTGACACTCAAAAAGAATTCTAATAGGTTACTGAGACAGGACTTTCCCTTGCAGAAGCCATGCTGGCTCTGCTTCAGCAAGGCTTGTTCTTCTATGTGCTTAGTTAATCTAGCTTTAATAATACTTTCTACCAGTTTTCCAGGGACAGAAGTTAAGCTAACTGGCCTGTAATTTCCAGGATCCCCTCTGGATCCCTTTTTGAAGATTGGCGTTACATTTGCCACTTTCCAGTCCTCAGGCACGGAGGAGGACCCGAGGGACAAGTTACATATTTTAGTTAGCAGATCAGCAATTTCACATTTGAGTTCTTTGAGAACTCTCGGGTGGATGCCATCCGGGCCCGTTGATT
Source organism: Rhineura floridana (assembly GCF_030035675.1). Classification (NCBI taxonomy): domain Eukaryota; kingdom Metazoa; phylum Chordata; class Lepidosauria; order Squamata; family Rhineuridae; genus Rhineura; species Rhineura floridana. The sequence goes on along the minus strand of NC_084480.1, from coordinate 265,759,476 downwards.
TGTCAGTTTTTATATTGTCCATTAAGCTTAGAACTTCCTCTCTCGTTACCACTATTTGTCTCAGTTCCTCAGAATCCCCTCCCGCAAATGTTTGTTCAGGTTCAGGGATCTGCCCTATATCTTCCACTGTGAAGACAGATGCAAAGAATTCATTTAGCTTCTCTGCAATCTCCTTCTCGTTCTTTAGTACACCTTTGACTCCCGTATCATCCAAGGGTCCAATTGTCTCCCTAGATGGTCTCCTGCTTTGAATATATTTATAGAATTTTTTGTTGTTGGTTTTTATGTTCTTAGCAATGTGCTCCTCAAATTCTTTTTTAGCATCCCTTATTGTCTTCTTGCATTTCTTTTGCCAGAGTTTGTGTTCTTTTTTATTTTCTTCATTTGGACAAGACTTCCATTTTTTGAAGGAAGACTTTTTGCCTCTAAGAGCTTCTTTGACTTTGCTCGTTAACCATGCTGGCATCTTCTTGGCCCTGGCGGTACCTTTTCTGATCTGCGGTATGCACTCCAGTTGAGCTTCTAATATAGTGTTTTTAAACAACTTCCAAGCATTTTCGAGTGATGTGACCCTCTGGACTTTGTTTTTCAGCTTTCTTTTTACCAATCCCCTCATTTTTGTGAAGTTTCCTCTTTTGAAGTCAAATGTGACCGTGTTGGATTTTCTTGGCAATTGGCCAGTTACATGTATGTTTAATTTAATAGCACTGTGGTCACTGCTCCCAATTGGTTCAACAACACTTACATCTTGCACCAGGTCCCGGTCCCCACTGAGGATTAAGTCCAGGGTTGCCGTCCCTCTGGTCGGTTCCATGACCAACTGGTCTAGGGAATAGTCATTTAGAATATCTAGAAATTTTGCTTCTTTGTCATGACTGGAACACATATGCAGCCAGTCTATGTCCGGGTAGTTGAAGTCACCCATTACTACCACATTTCCTAGTTTGGATGCTTCCTCAATTTCATATCTCATCTCAAGGTCTCCCTGAGCATTTTGATCAGGGGAACGACAGATCGTTCCCAGTATTAAGTCCCTCCTGGGGCATGGTATCACCACCCACAATGATTCTGTGGAGGAGTCTGCCTCTTTTGGGGTTTCGAGCTTGCTGGATTCAATGCCTTCTTTCACGTATAGAGCGACTCCACCACCAATACGTCCTTCCCTATCCTTCCGATATAGTTTATATCCAGGGATAACCGTATCCCACTGGTTTTCTCCATTCCACCAGGTCTCCGTTATGCTCACTATATCAATGCTCTCCTCTAAGACCAAGCACTCCAGTTCTCCCATCTTGGTTCGCAGGCTCCTAGCATTAGCGTACAGGCACTTGTAAGCAGTGTCTCTCTTCAAGTGTCTTTGGCACTTGTGGTTAGGCCTGTGGTAATTTTGCTCTTCTGAATTTATATCCTGTGCCCCTGCTCTCACAATGCCTACTTCTAGGCCTACCCCTTTTAAAATTTCATCATTTCTTTGGTTTTTATCCCAGGGGGGAGGTTTATTCCGAACCGGACCTTTCTCAGCTCCTGTCGGGTTTCCCCCCTCAGTCAGTTTAAAAGCTGCTCTGCCACCTTTTTAATTTTAAGTGCCAGCAGTCTGGTTCCATTCTGGTTCAAGTGGAGCCCGTCCCTTTTGTACAGGCCAGGCTTGTCCCAAAATGTTCCCCAGTGCCTAACAAATCCAAACCCTTCTACCCGACACCATCGTCTCATCCATGCATTGAGACTGCGAAGCTGGCCTGTCTGGCTGGTCCTGCGCGTGGAACCGGTAGCATTTCAGAGAAAGCCACCTTGGAGGTCCTGGCTTTCAGCATCCTACCTAGCAACCTAAATTTTGCTTCCAGGACCTCACGGCTGCATTTCCCCATGTCGTTGGTGCCAATGTGCACCACGACCACTGACTCCTTCCCAGCACTGTCTACCAAACTATCTAAATGACGGGCGATATCCGCAACCTTCGCACCAGGCAGGCAAAACACCTTGCGGTCTACACGCTCATCACACACCCCACTGTCTATGTTCCTAATGATCAAATCACCCACTACAAGGATCCCTCCAGCCCCTGGAGATATATCCTCGGCACGAGAGGATAGCTGGTCATCCCCCAAGGAATGGGTCCCTTCTAAGGGATCGTTTCCCTCTTCCTCAGCTGGATGCTCTCCTTCCCCGAGACCATCGTTGTCCATGATAGCAGGAGAGCTATCATCGTTGGAGTGGGACACAGCTATAATGTCCCTGAAGGCCTCCTCCACACACCTCTCTGCCTCTCTCCGCTTTTCCAGGTCCGCCACCTTGGCCTCAAGGAAATGAAGTCGTTCCCGGAGAGCCAGGAGCTCATTGCACCGAGAGCATACCCACGACTTCTGTCCAACAGGCAGATAGTCGTACATGCTGCAGGCGGTGCAAGACACTGGAAAGCCCCCACACCCCTGCTGGCTTCTTACCTGCATAGTTTTGTTTAAGGTTTATTACGTCAATGGGTTGGAGACTGCGGTTTAGTTGAGGTCAGGGAACAGGCGGGCAGAGTGGGGGGCCCTGGCCTCCTCGCCCTGCTGCCGAAGTCGCTCTGCTGCTTAACTTGCCTTGACGCTTTGTCAGCTGGGGCTCCCTCTAGCTCGTGGAGCAGGCTCCCTCGCTAGGATAATCTGACTTTATATGTGTGGCTGGTTCCTCCCAGCTACTGCTGCCAGCCAATGATGTGTTACTTGAGGCTGATGGCTATCAGCTGGGGCTTAACTCTTTAGTATTCTCTCAGGCTTCCTTCCTGAGCGAGGGGCGGGGCTGTTTAAGCTTTTGGCTGCTTTTAATCTCAGCAAGGGGCTGCGCCTTCCAGGCAAGTCTTTTGTGTTTGTTGTTTTCCCACCTAGAACAGCCTGACCTTTCTTTAACCTAGGGAAACAGAGCTTGTGGTTGTGTTTCAGGAAGGCTGAAGCTGCCCTTTTTAGCAAGGACTGAGCTGACTCTCTCCCTGTATGTATCGGTGGAGTTTCCTTTTCCCCCTTCTCTCCGACTGGAATTTAGCCTTGTTTACAGTGTCCCCTGAAGCTTTCCTGCTAGGGTGGTGTTGAACACTAGCTTTCTATACGCTTCCTTCTCCTAGGATCTGTCTCCTAAGATATAGGTTCTTTCAGAATTTGGCTCCTAGCTCAGGGTGACCTTGGGCTGCCCTTATTAGTTATTTCTCTGAGCTGTTTTACTTCAATTTAAATAATGGAATAAATGGGAGCTACTTACCCTCTTTTCGCTCTGCTGCTTAACTCGCCTTGACGCTTTGTCAGCTGGGGCCTTGACGCTTCATCAGCTGGGGCTCCCTCTAGCTCGTGGAGCAGGAGGTAGGTTTCCCCAAACAATAGTGACTAGCCTAAACTCAGTCAGTGAACTTCATGGCTGAGTGGGGATTTGAACCTGGGTTTCCCTGGACCTGGCTTAGATGAAAGGGTTAAGAAAGCCAATCTGTAGCAAAGAGTTCACAATCAGCAGGCACAACAAACTTTCTTTCTCTCTGACTTTGCCTTTCCAAATTAGATGTACAATTTTTGGCTAGGCTGATGTTCAATATAAGAATCAAAACCGCAACCTTCAAAAATGAATGACATTGCTTTAGGAGTTAAAGAAAGAAGGAAAGCAAAAGCAAAATAGAAACATGGTCAGAACCCTAAATACAATAATACAGCGACAGTACGTAGGGACAAAGAGAACTATTACAATAGCTATTATATAGAAATAGAAGAGGACAACAAAAAGGGTAGAACAAGAGCCCTGTTCCAAAAAATTACAGAAATTAGAGGAAAATTTAACCCAAGAGTAGGGATGCTAAATAATCAACAGGGGGACACACTTACTGACCAAGATGAAATAAAAGGAAGATGGAAGCAATACACTAAAGAGCTATATGAAAGAGATGCAAGGATGACAGACTAACTCACAGAGGAACCGTATGAAGAAGAACCAGAAATTTTAGAATGTGAGGTAAAAGCTGCTCTTAAAATATTTGGAAGAAACAAAGCACCAGGAATAGATGGCATACCAACAGAGTTGCTACAAGTTACTGAGATTGATTCTATCCAAATTTTGACAAATATTTGTCAACAAATATGGAAAACTAAACAATATCCCACAGACTGGAAGCATTTAATATATATCCTGATTCCAAAGAAAGGGGATCCCAGGGAATGCAGTAATTATCAAACTATTGCCTTAATATGCAAGTAAAATAATGATCAAGATTCTACAACAAAGGCTGTTACTATATATGGAGCGAGAAATGCCAGATGTCCAAGCTGGATTTAGAAAGGGAAGAGGCACCAGAGATCATATTGCAAACATACGTTGGATAATGGAACGGAGCAAGGAATTTCAGAAGAAAATCACCCTATACTTTATAGATTACAGCAAAGCCTTTGAGTGTGTAGATCATGAAAAACTATGGAATGCTTTATCTGTAAAGTGCCACAGTATCTGATTGTCCTGATGCGCAACCTATTCTCTGGACAAGAGGCTACTGTAAGGACAGAATATGGAGGAACCCACTTGTTTCCAATCTGAAAGGGTGTGAGACAGGGTGTATTTTATCACCTTATTTGTTTAATCTATATGCAGAACATATCATATGGAAAGCAGGATTGGACCAAGATGAAGGAAGTGTGAAAACTGGAAGGAGAAATATCAATAATTTAAGATATGCAGATAATACCATACTACTAGCAAAAACCAGTAATGATTTGAAACTAATGCTGATGAAAGTTGAAGAGGAAAGCACAAAAGCAGTACTACAGCTGAACCTCAAGAAGACTGAAGTAATCACAACAGAAGATTTATGTAACTTTAAAGTTGACAATGAGGACATTGAACTTGTCAAGGATTATCAGTACCTTGGCACAGTCACTAACCAAAATGGAGACAATAGTCAAGAAATCAGAAGAAGGCTAGGACTGGGAAGGGCAGCTATGAGAGAACTAGAAATGCAAAAATGTATCACTGAACACTAAAGTCAGGATCATTCAGACCATGGTATTCCCAATCTCTATGTATGGATGTGAAAGTTGGACAGTGAAAAAATTAGATAAGAGAAGAATAAACTCATTTGAAATGTGGTGTTGGAGGAGAGCTTTGCAGATACCATGGACCACGAAAAAGACAAATAACTGGGTGTCAGAACAAATTTAACCAGAACTATCATTAGAAGCTACAACGATGAAACTGAGGTTATCATACTTTGGACACCTAATGGGAAGACATGATTCACTAGAAAAGACAATAATGCTGGGAAAAACAGAAGGGAGTAGAAAAAGAGGAAGACCAAACAAGAGATGGATTGATTCCAAAAAGGAAGCCACAGACTGAACTTACAAGATCTGAACAGGGTGGTTTATAACAGATGCTATTGGAGGTCGCTGGTTCATAAGTTTGCTGGTTCATAGGTTGTAATCAACTTGAAGGCACATAACAACAACAAAGGAGTCTACCACCTGAAGACAAACTAGCATATATCAAATATGTTGTGGCCTCCCATTAATTATTTCATACAAAATAATGATAAGGATGTAAGAACATTGTCTAGTGTTTTAACTGGACATTTATCAAGTAATACTTCATTTTCTGTTACGTGCATGTCAGCTCCAGAAGATGTCAAGGTAACACATTAAAAATTCAGATCTTTTTAAAACATTCATGTGAAATCTGTATCTTCAACGCTTTAATTGCTTTGACTCTCTGAAGATTATTCACTAATACGCAAAACAACTTTGTGTTTTAAGAACATACCTATGGCCAACAGATATTTCTATCAAACTTTAAAAAGCAGGGAAATTGGATAGCTATAGTGAATACATCAGGGGAGCAGGAGACCTGACATCCTCTCTGAGATATTGTAATGTCCTACAATTTTGTAAAAATGCAAACACAATTTGGGTTGGCCTTTCACAAAGGGGAGGAGGGGGATGGGAGAAGTTGGGAGGGGAAGGGCAGGTTTGATAATTTTTATGCTTATTGAATTCAGGGGGATTTACTCCCATGCAATCACACTTAGGATAGGTGAAACTGACCATGGGGGAGGAGGAGAAGGGGGGAGGAGAAGAGGGAGGGAAGACTAAAGTGGGCAGGGGAGAAAGAAGAAGGAAGAGGGAGGAGTAAGGGAGACGGGAGGGGAGGGGAAGGAGAGAGGGGGAGGAGAGGAGAGAGTGGGAGGGGAAAGGGAAGTCTGCTTATTTGCATGCTTATTGAGTTCAATGGGATTTACTCCCATGCAATCATGCTTAGAAGAGGTAAAACTGACCATGGAGGAGGAGGTGGGGGAGGGGACAGGAGAGTGAAGGAGGAAGGGAAGGGAAGGGAAGGGAGGAAGGGGGAGGGCTGTATAATGTAACTACTGTCTCCATCTGAGGAATATATTTTTAAAGAGTCATCAATGGATGTGACTTTGGACAAGCAAACATTTCAGATTAAATAATAACCATAGCGTTCAACCACATCTCTCTTATCTCTCTGAAATGTCTTGGCTGTTGGCCATTGTCTTGCTGGATAATTTTATTCAAAGGTCATGTTCATGTCTCCACCCACAAAATGTTGGGGAAACAGAACATAAGAAAATAGTAGCTGGAGTTCACCAGCGCTAGTCGTAATGCTATGTGATTTCTGGCAGCAGCAGCAGTACAGACAAAGAATTTCAGGTCTTGTTTTACCTCTTTAGATAGATAAGATAAGAAGAGAAAAGGACAGATAGAAAAGAAGAGAAAAGGACAGATAGAAAAGAAGAGAAAAGGACAGATAGAAAAGAAGAGAAAAGGACAGATAGAAAAGAAGAGAAAAGGAATGATAGATGATAGATGATAGATAGATAGAAGCACCTCACAACAACAACAATAAAACTAAGTTGTGTGAGGTACCAGTGCTTTCCAGGAAATCCAGCAGCAGGGCCCAGATCCTTGTTTTACATGCCGCCATAGCACACATGCCCAAGAAAGGTGCCCCAACCAGCTAAACCAATGGTCAGTGATGATGGGAGCTATAGTCCAACAACATCTGTGTTATTGCGGAGCACTACACTAGATTGCTATCTGTTGTTGAGAGTGCCACTGCTGCAGAATTCCAGAGGGTGGTTCTGCAGCTACTAACTCAGCAGTAGCCAGGTGACACAATGAGCCAATAGGGTTCCATGGTGCCCTATACAGCTGCTGATATTCGACTGGCTCCACAACCTGAGCAACTTGTTGCTCAGGAACAGACTAACTTGTTGCTCAGGAACGGACTTTGTGGCATGCATAAATCTGTTCTCTCATTCACTTACTCATTCCAGAACACCAGCCCTGACACAACTTAAATGAGGTAAAAACATAAACACGCTGAAATACTTCCAAAGGCTTCTGTAAATGCAGTCTCAGTGTCATGCCCAGGCGAAAAAGTAGACTGGTATTTTTAAGGTAGGCCCACACTTTCTGATCGGTCAAACAACTAGTAACAGCCAGAGAAAAAGACAACAGCAATGGTGAAGAAGCAGGGTTGTCTCAAGTCATTTTCCTGCCTCAGACAAAGGACGAGATGGTGCCTTCTTCACATTCCATGTCCAGAAACCAAGTGGATTGGCAGTAGATGATGACAACGACAACGACTAATTGATTTATATCCTGCTTATATGCTTTGATGGCTTTATTCTAATATTGGTGATGGGATCAGCTGATTCACCACATGTGAGGACAGTAAGTTAGTTATGGGAGTATAGGATGGGGCATGTGGTACAGAGACCGCTGTCCTTCCTGCAAAAAAGGTATGGCCAGAGAGCTCATGAGCAACGGCCTTACTATGCCTCATGGTAGGGCCAGTCCTAAGGACAAAGACAAGATGATTTTGATTATGATGGTGTTGTTCACCCTTGAGGGAACTTTTCCTTTTCAAGAGACTTCTTATTCATTCATCTGTCTTTGTCTTGCGAGTGATCATAATTCCAAGTCCACAGACTTTGAAAAATGCAGAAACAGCCACATGCATTTCTCTGAGGTTTGAAAATGTGCAGCTTCATTCCTCTTTTGAGCACTGGAACAAAGAGTGAGCTGCACACCCTAAAGGCAAAGAGCAATGAGCATGTGCTCGCTTGGCACTTTGGAGAGTTCTAGAAACAGCAACACCAGCTCCTGGTGCTCCCTCTGGGAGACAGCAGCTTTGCTATAGGCTACAAGCACATCCCATGCTATAGCCCACCCTGTTTTGACATTTTTGAAGACTCTATGAACTGTGGTTAATTAAAAGCTTTTCAAAGGAAAACCCATTCTTGCAAGTTGATTTTTTGGCAAGACCTTCACACACATATGCACATATATCCACATACATATTAATTCATTTAAATGTATAATCAGCACCATGCCAAAGATTGGGATTGGTAACAAATGAACAAATCTTGAAATCCATTAAAATACATTCAGAAAGAATGAATCTCTTGGCCAACTTAACCTAGACCTCCAAAAATTGATGCAAGCCGGTAGGCCTTACAATGTTCTCAGTTCCACGGGCTCACTCCTCAATATCATTTTAGTTTTGTCTGGGGCTCACCTCGATCCAGTTCTCAGCCATGGATAAAAAGTAAAGGTGTCCCCGCACTTATAGTGCGAGTCGTTTCCGACTCTTAGGGTGATGTCTTGCAACGTTTACTAGGCAGACCATATATATGGGGTGGGTTTGCCAGTTCCTTCCCCGGCCTTTCTTTACCTCCCAGTGTATGCCAGGTACTCATTTTACCAACCATGGATGGATGGAAGGCTGAGTGGACCTCGACCCCTTTTACTGGAGATTCGACTTCCTCCTTCCATTGGAATCGAACTCTGGCCGTGAGCAGAGCTTCGGCTGCATTACTGCCGCTTACCACTCTGCGCCACGGAGGGTCCAGCCATGGATAGAAGCTGAATAATCAAAAGCCCTCTTCATATATTACAGCCATGAAGAGGCAGCACAATTTTTTTTAAAAGCTGTGGAGTTTCATGTTTATAGCCCCACCGTGTTGTTGCATGGATTGCACCAGTGTGGGCCTCCCAGGCAGGCAGCTGCAGACTTGTCTCTGCCTTCTCCCCCATCAGCAGGTACAAGTTGCATGGGGATGGGTGGCTTTGCCCCTTGGCTTGCCTTTGCCCAAGCCATCTCTTTGCTGACGGGGACTCCTGAGAGAGGCGGGACAGAGCAACAGGCAGGTAACCCCAAGCTTCCTGAGATCTGGCAGAGGGCAAGGAAAAGTGCTGCCAGATGAGCAAAGCTAGTGGAGGAAGGAGCAGGGCCACCAGATAGGCAGAGGATGCTGCCCACAAGCCAACAGGAAGGCCAGGAATGGGGCAGTGCCTGCCAGGCCAAACTGGAGGAACTCTCTGCTATAAAAGGTGCCATAAAACACAGACTTTGGAGACTGCATAAAGACAGCAGAGTGGGCCCTGTGAAGTTCATGAGATGCCAGGGACCCCTAGGGGCTAGACCCTAAACTATAAGGCACAGACAATAAAGGAGCATTTGCAGAAGGTAATTGTCACTTTGCTTTATTTGGCTGGGTGTGGGATGGATCCTAGGTGCTTCCATGTGCCCCTTTGCCCCAGAATCTGTCACAACCAGCTTCCCCATGATCTAGTATAATTGGGGGTGTAGTCATCCAGAGTCTTATGGGATCTTAGTCTCCTTACATTTTGGGGAGCAAGGTCCCAGCAGGGTCCCTATGCCTCCAGCATCCCATGAACCAAGCAGCATAAGAGGGGAGTGTGTTACCCACTGAGAAGAGTCTTCTAACATGCTTCCTGTCTTTTCCTGTTGATTGGAGCCAATCAGAGTGGAATGAGGTGAGTCAGCCACTGAGAAGATTCTCTTCAGTAGATAACACTCTCTCCTTTCATGCTGATTGCCTCCTAGGGATGTCTGTTGTTGCAGGAGAAGGCATGCAGAAGGATCTAATTCTCAACCCAGCAGCTAAAAAAGGGGTGGTGGTGGCTGTGACTATCATGAACTTCTGAATTTGCCACTACACTAGTGAGTGTAATGTCTGCCCTAGGGAGCCTTTTTACTCATGGAGTTTCCTCCCTGGAAGATCATGTGGGGAGCCTTCCTAAGTAGAAAAACCTGCAGAAGTTGCACTAGAAGATGGGGAAGCCAGCATAAGCCACACAACTGCATGAGCTAAAGGCATAGCCCTGCATCCCTTTGATACTCATGTTGCCTCTTCAGAAGTACATCTGTGCGTCTTCAGCATATTTTTGACACCTGACAACACATATCAGCCTGCTCCAACCTGGTCTCTCCCGAAGTTGTTGGGCTACATCTCCCACCATCCTTAGCCATCGACCATGCTGGCTGGAGCTGATGGAAGTTGGAATCCAACAACATCAAAGAACACCCAGTTGAGAGGGTGCCATAAATTCTTATCTCTCCCAACAGCCTCATGTTTATATCCTGACTTTCTGGCAGGAAGAATGGAACAAATGTAATTCAAAAGACTTGTGAAGATGACCATCCACCTCCCAGCCAGGACTTGATTGCCAGGAATCAGCAGGATCATCTGAGAGTATCCCCAATGCCCATGAAGTCACATAGTTACATCCTTAGTGCCTCACTGACAACAGTATCACAGGTTAAAAAGGAAAACCTAACAGGATCTGTAAGGTCTATTTGCTTCTGTCATATAATCCTTCACCTCTTTATACTACTCTTATAAACCAAGGCCATAAGTACAGACAGATCCAGGTGAAAAGTCACACTGGCAGAAGTTCAGCAGACTGGTGTGCTTGGAGCTCAGTGACAAACAATTACTCAACATCCATCCCCAAAAAATAAAAGGCTGGAGGCAAACTAGCTGGGGATAACAGCTAACTGGATAACCTGCACTCATATCAGATTTAAAAACAAAACAATCCAAAGGGACTGCATTGTAAAAAGACATTGCATTGTCTGTTAATATGCAGAATACATCAATCTATCCCTTTGATGCCCCATTTATACTACTTTTGGGGGTCTGAAAGTACACAGAAGTAGAGCTTTGTAATAGTCAGAGTTGTGAACTCTGCCACAGGAGGTCACACATCCTTTATTTATTAGGTCACCTGCCACAAGACTAGAACAGATGAGTCATGGATCCTTTGAAGTGAGACTATGACTTGTCCAATAAGTATGCCTCTACTTTCAAGTAAGAGAAGGTCAGCTGACCTAGCACCAGCTGTGGCCGGTGTGCTGGTCAGCTGACTTACTCACTGCTGGCTATAAAGACATGGCACAGAGACAGGAGACGTCAACCAGCCTGCATCAATGGTATAGAATCTGTGAAGATCTAAGGAGAACAGCTGGACTGACTCCCCTGAGCTCCCCTCCCCCCAATAGCTGGGGTTTGTGAAGTATTATTTGCTATGAAGGGTCTTAATGTAATGCTGATCTGAATAAAAGACACATTGAATAGCACAGTTGGTGTCAAACCTTATTGCTTGTTTGACTTCATCATAAAAAACTGTGCCCCACCCCTGCAAATGCAAGAGGGTAACAGATCAGGGACTGAGCAGACATAGCTTTGAAGCCAACCAGCACCTTACCTTCCTGAACTGAGTAATGAATTTCACAGTTAATAAAGGCCCCACACCTGCTGACTGGCTTCCTTGAAAGACCCAGGGTGGGTCCAGCTGAGGTCATACTCGTATCTCAAACTCATCCATACTGGCAAGAAAGATCAAATAAAACCAAAGCAATCTCAATAAATGAGGCAAACCTGAGCTTCTAAAACAGGGGTGGGGTAGGGACCTGTGGCTCTCTAGATGTGGATAGACTCGAACTTCCATCATCCCTAGTCATTGGCCTGTCTCTGTTAGCTCTCTTCTTCCCACCAAACACGCTTCTTACCTTGAATTTGCAGCAGTGGTGAGAGTACCAGCAGAGGCATACAGGGAGAAGGGGGGGTAGCAATGTTTTCACTCCCACCAGTACAGTGAGAGAGGCAGAGGGTGGATGAGTGAATGGCTGTGTACTAGAGAACAATGTATGTGAGACTGTGTACACACCATACATTTAAAGCACATACAAAGCATACCCAGCTAAGAATCCTGGGACCTGTATTTTGTTAAGGATGCTGGGAATCGTAGCTCGGTGAGGAGCTAAACTACAGTTCCAAATGCCTTAAGGAATGGTGTGTATATAGCATGAGAGTGATCTGTGAATTCAGGATGACTGCAGAGAAGGTATTATGAACAAAGTCTACAAAACTATATAGGCCTCCACTTGTACATACTTCTATACGCACTGTATATGCTTTGTATCCAGACATCTTGCTTTCCACAGGGAGGACACTCACTTCTTGAATGGCAGATTACCTCTTTAAGCTCTTTAATAAGCATTCTAGCTCAGTACTCACAGAGGACAACAATGATGTTTGAATTAAAGTTGGAGGGGGAAAAACCTGAAACACAGCTAACCAAGCAAGTCATTTGATTATTGAATAGGCAAGATATTATTTCACAGACATCTCATACACAGTTCATTCTTCACAGATCTCAAGTTTCCTTAAAGCAAAATAGGCTTCTTAATCTACAATTGCCCACAAAGCGGTTTCCTCATTGCAAGCCACCCCCTGCTATTTTCTAAGTCAGTGTTTGGCTGGTTAGAACTTTCTTTCTTTTTCTCCCAAGGCAAAAAACTATTGCTGATGAAGTGATTTCATTTAGCTGAAATGATCCCTGTTAGTTACATGAAAGATGGAATACTTATTCTCTTATGCTGGTATGCGGAGAGTCTCCTAAGTACAAAATACACATCAAGGACCAATTACACATGAAAAACCACTGATGGTATGAGAGCTGGTTAATATTTCTGAATTATTAAGTCTGACAGCATAATCATGCCTTTTTGTTGTTTAGGCTGTTGATAGCAGATGTTGAATGCACAGCAGAATGTAACAGCATAATAGAAGACATTTTAAGGTAGCACAGTTCGGCAGAATGGAGCAAAAACTGCTTTGGGTAACTCCAAATGTAAAAAAGCAGATGCCTGATTCCAATAAAGGGGCAGATTTGTGTAGCAAATCAGTAGATCTTTACATTGTTACTTTTAGGGCTTTCATTGAAGCAGGATGCATATTATTGCACTGATATTTCACTAAGGATACATTCAGAGCACCAATCTCTTCCTACTGAGTAGTGACGTCTGTACTTGTTAAATTCTGGGAATCGAGATAGAAATAGGCTCTAAAAAAGATTAATCACAGGATGGATTTTGCTGCTAGCATGGCTTCACGAAGTTAGAGTTTGCAACTTAGCTAAATTTTGGTGATTATTCATCAGGAGTAGGTATATTTCTGACCAGTTCACTACTGCAGCATGGTGAGGGTCAAATTAGATATGGCATTAATTATGGAATGGAATTAATGTGTATGCTTTTGATTTATACATAATTTATTTTTACTTATATTGCATTACAAATATTAATATCTATATCATAGAATGATAGAATAGTAGAGTTGGGGCCTATAAGGCCATCATACCAACCACCTACTCAATGCAGGAATCCAACTTAAAGTATATCTGACAGGTAATTGGTTCCATTGTCATACTGCTTGAATAGTTAGGAAGTTTTTTCTGGTATTCAGCCAAAATCTGGCTTCCTGTAACTTGAGCCCATTATTCTGTGTCCTGCACTCTGGGATGATTGAGACAAGATCCTGGCCCTCCTATGTGTGACAAGCTTTCAAGTATTTGAAGAGTACTATCATATCTCCCCTCAGTCTTCTCTTCTCAAGGCTAAACATGCCCAGTTCTTTCAGTCTCTCCTCATAGGGCTTTATTTCCAGTCCCCTGATCATTCTTGTTGCATGTTCCAGTTTGTTTGCATTCTTCTTAAAGTGCAGTGTCCAGAACTGGACGCAGCACTAAAGATGAGGCCTAACCACAGCAGAATAGAGGGGAACTAGTACTTCACATGAGTTGGAAACTATACTTCTGTTAATGCAGCCTAAAATAGCATTTGCCTTTTTTGCAGCCACATCGCACTTTTAGCTCATGTTCAGCTTGTTATCAACAACAATCCCAAGATCCTTCCTGCATGTAGTATTTCTGAGCCAAGTATTCCCCATCTTATAACTGTGCATTTGGTTTCTTTTTCCTAAGTGTAGAACTTTGCACTTATCCCTGTTAAATTCATTCTGTTGTTTTCAGCCCAATGCTCCAGCCTATCAAGATTACTTTAAATTTTGTTTCTGTCCTCCAGGGCATTAGCTATCCTTCCCAATAATCATAATAATCATAATATAAAAAATTATATCCCACCCTTTGTCCCAGTAGTAGCCCTGAGCAGCAAACAAAAACACTAAAAACACTCTAAAACATCTTAAAAGCAGACTTTAAAATATATTAAAACATCTTTAAAAACATATCGAAACAAAACAACTTCAAAAATAGACACAGACTGGGATAAGGTCTCTACTTAAGAGGCTTGTTGACAGAGGAAGGTCTTCAGTAGGCACCAAAAGATAACAGAGATTGTGCCTGTTTAATATTTAAGGGAATGGAATTCCAAAGGGTAGGTGCCACTACACTAAAGGTCCGCTTCCTATGTTGTGCAGAACGGACCTCCTGATAAGATGGTATCTGCAGGAAGCCCTCACCTGCAGAATGCAGTGATCGACTGCGTATATAAGGGGTAAGACAATCATTTGGGTATTCTGGTCCCAAATGGTATAGGGCTTTGTACACCAAAAGCAGAACCTTGAACTTGGCCTGGTAGCTAATGGGCAGCCAGTGCAATTCTTTCAGCAATGGAGTGACATGCTGGCAATATCCTGTCGCAGTGAGCAGTCACGCCACCACATTTTGTACCAGCTACAGATTCCGAACCAGCCTCAAGGGGAGCCCCACATGGAGCACATTACAGTAATTGCATCTGGAGGTTACCAATGCAAATATAATACCAAATATATTGCTAAAATTTTTATACTATACATAAATAACTGACTGGCTTATCTATTTATAGTCTACCCCTCCCAAAGAGGTCCTAGTATGGAAATACATAGCCTGAGCTTCATTAAAAGAAAGTAAAATAAAACCAGATACATCTCATATACTCCCTTTTAAAATAATCATTACACCAACTAAAATCCAATAAAAGACTAATATAAAGTATACATAATCTCAGCTGAACCATCACATTCCTCAGCCCCCTCCCAAAGGCCTGGGGGAAAAGGTGCATTTTCACTTATCATCAAAATGTTTATAATGATGGTCCCAGATGCACCTCAGAGGGAAGAGTATTCCAGAGATGGGGAGCCATCATAAAAAGGACGTCTTTTGTGCCACCTCCCCCCAAAACCTTCACTAGGTCGTGGCATCATGAGTAACCCCCCCCCACCATATTAATGCACAGGTGAGGTCAATATGGGTAGAGAGACATTCCTTCAGATATTGCATCTCAACTCATTTAGGGCTTTAGCATCTTGAATTGGGCTAGTTTTTTATTTAATGTACACATTTTTCATTATATAAATAACAGCTAGTGGGAAACCCGACCAACCTCAGGTGGTATAATGCAAAAACAACAACAACATGGTGATTGGTTCTATAGGTTATGGTGGCGGTGAGGATAGCAGAGGTGTCATTTCAAGCCAGGATGGGTTCTTATGCATGACCAAAAAAAAAAAAAAAAGAGAGAGACAGGAAATGCATTACCAAAAAAAGGACTAAAAGGGACACACATATGCATCATATTTGCATATGTATGTGTTTATGTATAGATGCAAATTTAGAAATCATTACTATAATCTTAATAGAAATACAATACACCTTACCATTGTGGGGAAGACTGTGACGAGGTGACCAGTGTGGCTGACCAGTCTGCTGTCCAGGTGCTAACTGTTGATTGGACACTTCAAGGCCCCTCCTCTCCCTTCTTATGATTGTTTATCTTTAAACCAGACTTGGGCATAAGCTGGTATGAAGAGACCTTCTAGTCAATCACCCTGTTCTCACAGCAGACAAGCACATATCTGGGGGAAGCTTATAATAGGGACATGAGCGCAACAGCACTCTCCCTACTTGTGCTCCCCAGCAACCGGCATTCAGAGGCATATCACCTCTGACACTGGAGGTAGTACACAGCCATCCTGGCAACTAGCCATTGATTGCCCTATCCCCCATAAATTTATCTAAGGCTACTTTAAGGCCATCTAAGTAATGTGAGAGAGGTAGAAAAACTCTTTATCCACTTCATGCATCATTTCATATGTCTGCATCATGTAATTTACTTGCCTTTTTTCTAAACAACCCCCTCCCAAATGTTGCAACCTTTCTCATCCAGGAATTGTTCAAGCCCCATGATCACCTTTGTTGCGCTGTTCTGAACCTTTTCCAGCTCTACAGTATCCTTTTTGAGGTTCATCAACACAGTATTCCAAGTGCAGTTGCACCATAGATGTGTATAACAGCATTATGATACTGGCAGTTTTATTTTCAATCCCTTTTCTAATGATCCCTAACATGGAATTTGCCTTCTTCACAGGTGCAAAACATTGGGTCAAAATTTTCATTGAGCAGCCTGTGACAACTCAAAGATCTGTTTCCTGCTCAATCCTCAACAGTTCATTCCCCATATGTAAACGTATATTGGGAAGTTGGCTTTTTCTGCCCCAATGTCTATCACTTTATATTTTATTTTTATTTTTTTATTATTTTATTTATATCCTGCCCTACCTCCCAGCAGGAGCTCAGGGAGGCAAACACAAACACTAAAAACACTTTAAAACATCATAAAAAGGCCTTAAAATACATTAAAACAAAACAATGTTAAAAACATTTTTTAAAAAGCTTTAAAAACATATTTTTTTTTAAAAAAAGGGTTAAAAACATTATTAAAGAAAACATATTAAAAGCAATTATAA
Organism: Rhineura floridana; assembly: GCF_030035675.1. Lineage (NCBI taxonomy): Eukaryota > Metazoa > Chordata > Lepidosauria > Squamata > Rhineuridae > Rhineura > Rhineura floridana. Next base: position 265,742,621 of record NC_084480.1, on the reverse strand, counting down.
CACAGACGCAGACTGGGATAGGTCTCAACTTAAAAAGGCTTGTTGAATATATTTGCTTGCATTGAACCACATTTGCTATTTACCCAGTTTGGAGAGATCAAATCCTTGAAATAGAAGGCTGTTCTTTGTAAAGAGGGACGCATGACCACCCGTTTTGAAGCTACCTCCACATTATTAAGATAAAAGCCAGGATCACTACTTGTTGTCAGTGGAGATAATCATTTGTTGGGATAATCTGATTTGAACACACACACCTCTCAGAAATTTGAGCAGAGGCCTCAGGTATCAGTTGCCATATAAAGAGCTGGTGTATGAGCTGTTCTAAGCATTCATCCAAAGCCATCTCCATCCCATTGCTCTTTAAAGACTCTACACCCAGCAACATCCAATTCCAGGTAAGATCCTGGCTCCTAGCACCAGTGCAATCCACTGCAGAGATTAGTGGGTCAACAGAAGGAGACAACAGCCACTTGTGAAATCCAATGGGAATCAAATCAATAGGTACAGTTCAGTGGCCTCTGCAATGTGTTCATTCTTGATCTGAAACACAGTAGAAGGGAACTGATGCAAACAAACAAGAACTGTTTGCAAGGGCCTTCACCCCTGTGGCACAGCCTGCAGGCTGGGATTGTTTTGCAGCAACAGCAAAGTACAGGCAGTCTAGGGTTGCCAGATGTCTGGTTTTTGGCCACAGACTCTGGGTTTTTGGGGTCCACTCAGGGTCTCCAGGTGAGTCAGCTTAATCTCCAGACTCTCCACTTTCATTAAAAAAAAGTTTCTAGGTGGTCTGGTATATACACCAAAACATCAGCCACTGCCCCGTGATCTCTTAGTTGGCTGCTCTAACCCCACCCTTTCAGGTTTGTAGCCAATAAGTGAAGTCAAGGTTATGATTGACAAGGGATTTCTGGGCCTCCAGGCAGTACTTACTCCACTGCAAAGGTAGAAAACTATTGTTTTTTCCTGTTTATCTGAAAATCTCATAAACTGAGTAAGTATATAGCTTTCAGCAGTACCAAAAGTCTTTTTTCCTCTTGTGTTCAGGAGTCAAACAAGTTTAAATTTACCTGTTGAAGATGGCAATGTTTCGAAAACTTTTCCAATATGAAGCTTTAATCCAATACTTGCTTTTCTGGGAGTAAAGCTGCAATGCTAATCCCACATACCTGGAGTAAACCCCATTGAATTCAATAGGACTTACTTTTGAGTAGACATGGTTAGGATTATGCTGTAAACTAATGGGACTTTTGAGTGAACATAGCAAAGGATTGTGTTTATGTTGTAAATCTTTCTGTTCCTCTCCAATTCTATTTTTTAAAGCAATTAGGCAGGGTTTACATAGATATCGCTGCTTTTATTATGCGGGAAACTGGTACTGATTTCATTTTTTTAAAATGTTCTGCATGACCAACTCATTTTGGCAATAAACTATTATATGGGGTGTATGTATTTTTACATCTCCAGTGTGTGTGTATGGAGTCTTCCCAACAGCCCTGTGAGGACGGATTGCCGATTGACAACCAAGGCAGCTCACAACAAGAAATAAATCCCTTTAAAATCCAATAACCATAAAAAGTATAAACAGTTGCAAAACAGCTTAAAGTGGAATGATTCTGAATGTTGGGTTGGGTGAGTACTCCTTATCACTTGAGGCTGCAGTTCTGTGCATGCTTCCCTGTTTGAGCAAGCCCCATTAAATACATTGGAACTTGCTTCTGAGTAAACAAACATAGGATTGCACTTCAAATATCTTTACAGGTTGTGTAAATAATAAACATATTTGACAGTCATGGCAATATAAATATTTCTTCATGTAGCACATGATTTCCCCTAAAGAATCCTGGGAAGTGTAGTTTCCCCCTCACAGTTATAGTTCCCATCACCCTTAACAAACTACCGTTCCCATGATTCTGTGATGTGATTCATGTCCTTCAAATGTGTGTTGAATGTGCTTTAAATGAATGGTGTGGATCTGCCCTAGGTATGATATGCATTCATTAGTGAACTGAAAAGAACAATTTTAGATGATACTTTTTTAACCAGGGGAAGGGCTGTAGCTCAGTGGTAGTGCATATGCTTTGCATGCAAAGGCCCAATATTCAGTTTCTGGAAAAGACTATTGCCTGAAATCTTGGAGAGCCAATGCTAGCCCATGTCATCAGTACTGAGCTAGATGGTATCAAATGGCCTGAGTTGGTATAAGGTAGATTCCTTTGTTCCTAAAAGTGGAAAGAGACCCAAGGGCCACAGTGACTCCAAAACTTATTTACATATTTTATTTGCAACATTTATATACTGCTTTATTGTAAAAAACCTAAAAGGGGTTTACAGAAGGAATTAAAACATTAAAATTATTGGCAAAAACAGTTAAAGACTGGTATTTTAAAACATTCAAAATAATAAAACCAACAATGAGTTAAAAGCAGATAAACACAATAGCTTCTACATGCCTGGATAGCTTGCCTAAAGATTATTTTTAGCAAGTGCTGAAAACAGTATAATGAAGGTATCTGCCTAATGTCAATTGGCAAGGAATTCCAAAGCATAGGTGCTGCCACACTTAAGGACTGATTTCTTACAAGAGCAGACGAAGTACTATGTGGCACCCATAGCATGGAAAGCACACCAGTGCAGATTTTGGAGCAGAGGTATTGTGCACGGATAAGGTCTCACATGTCAGCAATCGTGCCACACAATTCTGCACTAACTGCAACCCCCAGGTCAGGTTGTGCTGCATGGGGTTTCTGTGACCTTGGCTTACTGGCTGCCAGGATTTTTTTAGTTTTGGTTTTTGGTTAGAAATCCTGACTGGTTGGGGGATGCTGAGTGTTCTGCCTTACTCATAGGAATTTTGTTGTTGTTGGTATGGTATGGTATTTACGTAATCATCACTGTCTTTTATTTTTATTTTTCTATTTGCATTTCATTTACCTTTAGCCTAACTCCCTTACATCCATAGAAACAACAACAGTGGTTCCATGCGCTCAGTTCAACCCCCTTAAACTCACTGATGATGCACCTTGTTGGTTGCATGATGGTTTTTTCTTGCCCAATAGTGGCAAAAGAGAAATCACATACTGGGAAGTATGGCTGCTAATGCTGTTCCCAAGCTGTGAAGGTAGATCAAACTATGTGTGTTTTCTCTCTGTTAATTATTGCTCACTGGAATTGGATTGGCTGTCAAAGTGAGTTTATAGCAGCCCACAAGATAGACAGAAAAGGGTAGAGAATCTTCTTACTCTTATTCATTTCTGAAACCTCTTTCCGAAATGAAGAGTCAAATCTATAAAGTTTGGAGCAGCCATGTTGAAAGGTACGGGCAGGGCATTGCAGGCAGGGGGTTGCCAACCCTGCTTGGATATGGATATCTTTGCATAAGATCCCTAGTCAAGCTTTACCAACAACACAATCCAAACCATATTTACTCAGAAATAAGTCCTATTGAGTTCTATGGGACTTAGTGTGACTAGAATGCAGCCTTCAGGGTCATCCACCCTTACTCCTGAGCAGTGGCATCACTAGGGTTGGTGTCTCCCGGTGCGGTAACTTCTTGGTGAGCCCCCAAATCTCTTGGCGCGCATGCGCGCACACAGCCATCCAGCAAGCCCTGCCCGTGGGAGGGCACGCGCCGGAGGGGCACCCAACCAGAGAAGCAGGCCTGGGAACGCCAGCGCACCTCCCTCGCCCCTTGGTGAAAGCACTCGGCGCGGAAGCTCATGCATGGCGAGATGCCGCAGGTTCGGCAGCAGTAGGCCACGAAGTTGGCTGTCCACACCAGGCCGCAGAGTGTGGCCGGGTCATAGGCCCTCACTGCCTGCATGAAGCTGTCCCAGGGCTCACCGCACGCCAGCAGGCAACGGCACCAAGTCAGTGCCTCAGACACCGCCTCACTACCGCTGCCCGCCGAAGGGCTCAGCACCTGCTCCAGGAGTGCCTGCAGTTCCCCGGCAGCCTCACTGTCCTCGGCAGTGCTGAAGCTGAGGGCCACTTTCAGGTGCGCTGCCGTGGCCCGCTTCTCCTGGGCACTCGCTCCGGCTCTGATCCCTGTTTCCAGGCTTAGGGGCGCCTGTGGCGCCCCTCAAGCATTGCGCCCTCCTGCCACGCTCTTTGCTTACTGTGTTATGCCGGCCCTGGCCAGGCCGCTCAGGCACCATCTCCTAGCAACTGCACCTGGCCCCGCCCGCTCCTGAGATGGCACCCAAGTGGCCTGGCAGCCTCAGCAAGACCCGCAAAGAGGCGGAGGCGGTGGAGGCCAGGCCAGGCCAGGCCGGGCTGGCTCCTCCTTAGCCCCGGACTCCCCACGGGCCCCCGGAGCTGGAGCACCGATGAGCTAAGTGGCTGGGTTGGGGAGGAATCGGCCACTCGGCTGACCTGCTTCCCGGTGCCTAGGAGCGGGGTGGCTCTGGGTGTCACCCCTCTCATGGTGTCACCCGGGTGCGGCCCACACCTCCCGCACCCCGTTAGTGACGCCCCTGCTCCTGAGTGCTCCCATCTAACATCTCCACAACACTAGGCTCCTTTCTTCCTACAATGGCCTTCTGGTGACTGGCCTGGCCTGAGGGCACTTAAATCCTTCTTGCCAGAATCAAGTAGGCCAGATTAAATGTTCCCTACCCAGGCTGTATCTTTCAGCTAAAATTTCTATCTTAATTTCCAATCAGAGATATGTTTTTGTTTGAATTGTATGCTCCAAGCAACTGTGGTTGATGTTTAATGTATCATGCTTAATGACATCGCTTGGGCCTGCCCCTGTAACATCACTACAGCCCATCCCGATGATATCACTATGACGTGCCCCCATGACATCACTAGGGCTCTCCCCAGAAATCTCAGGCTTTGGGATGCTTCTGACCTGGCAACCCTAGCAGCACTTGTAGGGGGAAGGGCTGTATGTTTGGGCCTGTAGATACAGGATCTAGAACTTTCTGGGTCCAAGGAAAACATATAAGGCAATCCCACCTGTTGGTCTCATTATAGTTCCTTTTGGTAGGCAGAGCATTCCAAGCACCCAGGCTTAAGGCAGTTGTTCCAAGTGTTGCTGGTTTGGTGGTAAGAAGGAATTCTGTCACATCTTGCCTGATTGGCCTTGGTGTGAGTGCTTTTTGCCATTTCCAGAGCACTGTCTCTGGGAGATTCTAACTGATTTAATTCTGATTGGATAATTTTGTCACAAGTTGGGAGGTGGACCAGCAGTCATGGAGAAGCAAATTAGGAGGTAAAAGAGAGAAGGGGATAGGACTACTTCTGTTTAATGATAGGCAGGAGAAGGTTAGGACAGGTATATTGGCTGTCATATTCTTGGGGACCAGAGGGGTGTGAGCCAGGCTACAGGGTTGAGCAGCTGTGGCTTGGCTGGCATTCCCCCCCCATCTTTGGACTTGGGACAGGCTTGCCCCAGTATATGGTTAGCTCTGAATGGAGCTGGCCTGGAGGAAACTGTCCCTTGGAGGAATAACTGTGCCAGTCCCCTTGGTCATAGGGACTACCTTTATAGCTCTCCTTGTTGATGGTCTGTGTAAGTTTTAGTTAATGTCAAACTTATAGCAAGCTGTTATTCAGGCAATAAAATTGTGGCCTATTTAGCTCCATCATTGGTGCTCATCTCTTTATTGCCATCTGGAAAATCCAGTTTGCAATCACATGCTTTGGCAAGCTCAGCCTCAGTTTGCAGCCAAGTTAGATAAGATATAGAAGCAGGTCTATTGCAAACCTGTACTTCTAAAACTACAAGGCAAAGAACTCTTTTGTGCTCATGTAAGAGAACCCATATGTATATGGAAACTTTTACCAGGAGCTTTAACTATTGCAGTTCTCACAACCAATGAGGAACACTGCTTCTAATTTTTAATGCATCAAACTAGGACCTGGGAGACCAGGGTTCAAACTGACCATGAAGCCCACTGCTTGACCTTGGGACAGTCACTGTCTCTCAGCCAAACCTACCTCACAGGGTTGTTGTGAGGATAAAATTGGGAAGGGGAGACCTGTGTTTGTAGGCCACCTTGAGCTCTTTAGAGGAAAGGTAGGATATAAATGTAATAAATAAACAAACAAAAAACAGTGGGTGGTGCACTGGCAATATAATCCCGAATCCTGATGCAAAGTGGGATGCCTCAGAGGGATTTTTGTCTTATCAGAGGCAAAGTGGGATCTCTATGAGGTAGCAAGAAGTGGGGATCCCTGAAGCACTTTGTAGCACCTCAGTGATCCAGAATTTTTTTTTAAAAAATGTTGTAAACGTCTGCTGAAAACAAATGTTTCTAAGTTTGCTATTTGCCATAATACTAGTATGGGGTGATGAGGGAAGGAAGAACAAACACCAGAGTGAGGAGAATATGGACACAGGGTTTCCCTGCAACTGAACAGTCACACTTGTAATCAGAGGGAATTATTTTACCTGGAAAGTAAATCTCTTTTAGTTCTTCCCACCCCAAAATCAATTTTAAAGGACAGAAGCCCCAGACCCTTTTGCAAATCGGCAGGGTTGGTTTCTTTTACCCAGAAGCACCTGTCTCATGACTACAATTTTTCAGGCCAATTACCCACAAAACACTAGATGATATTATTTTATTCCTTTTTTACACACTCTAAAACTATAACAGCTGGTCTTGCAGGAATACAACTGCAGCTATCCTTCCGAAATGTGGCAAGATTCATGCTTTCAGAAGGAGTAATCTTGCCTGCAAGCTTCATCCACTTCCATCCATTTTTTTAAAAAAATTGGAATTTCCTCTAAAAATAATAATCAAACTTTAAAGATGTATAGTACAAAAGCCTCTAGACCTATAGATTGTCTATACATTGGAAGGCTTTATCAACTCTGGAGGCGTTAGCATGCAAATTTCATCCACTTCTAAATATTTCCCAGTAGTGAATAGTAGTGTGGCAAATGAAGTAGGCTCAGATTAACCCTGAGACAAATCAGGCAGCCTATGAAGTGTCTCAGACTGAAGTAGATTGTTTTCCAAAGTGTCAAATTGCAGTGCAAACTGAACCCTGTGGTCAGTGCACACTTCTAATCCATACATACTCACATAGCAAACCCTGGCTACTTGCATAATTTAATTCCATTTGCATAAGCAGGTCTTTTGGATCATGGCTCACATGTATGCTGTAAAAGTACATCTGGCAGAAATTCCTGGAGACTAATAAAAATCTGCTGATATGATTTAATATTTGTTCGTTAAATGTGTTTATTGTTTTATGAAAGGAGAACATCAAGGGGAGAAATGAATATCAAGAGCCATTTGCATGTGAAATATTACTGAAGATTATGAGAGCTGATTAATATTTCTGAATTATTAGGTCTGACAATATAATCATGCATTTTTCCTTGTTTCTTCTGTTGGCAGCAGATGTTTAATGCAGAGTAAAATGAGACTGTAATATACTCTGTAATTAATGGCTGGGAAGCACAAAAGTATATACTCCATATTTATATGGCTATGAAGATGTTTTTTGTACAGTTAGTATGACTAAACAGATGTTCCTTAGAAGAATTTTCACTTGACATGTCTAGAAATCCCCCAGGGAAGTACGGATTTTAGGGAATTTTCCATGACAAAAGAACTAAGTTTATTTTTTATTTTTTTACAGAAAACAAGCTGCGCCTTTGTGGTTAGTCAACAGTGCTCCTACAGCACTGGAAGAGACAGGAAAGAGTAACAATAAGATTAATATGGATATTGCTGAAGTATGGAAGTTTGTATAATTCTCATATCCCATTTACTTGGGCCAGGCTGCTAATTTCAGTACAGAATGTGACATAATAAAACACACACACACTTATAAATTTCAGCTTAAAATAGTTTAGTCTCATTACTTCACAAAGCTAAGTGTACACAACCATTTTGCTTATAATAGCTCCCACTTTAGCTAAATGTCAGTATGACATGTGGTTCAAAATAGTAGCCCCCTAGTTTGCTCACTGGTGCCCCTTGTGGCAAGCCTCTTGATAGTGTAGAATGGGAAGGATATTATTGTTCTACCGCTGCTCCACAGTGTTCCTCAACATGAGGGGGAATCCTTATTGGCCCAGGATTTCCTATGTGTGTACGTGTGGAGTCCCTTTACATGGCTGCCAGCTGTGCAGCTAGCAGGGAGTATGGCTGATGTGTGCCATTATCAGGATGGGATGGGGCTAGCCAATGTGCCTTCATAACCCACTTATCCATGATTTCAGTACATGAGAGTGTTCATGTGAATTCCCCCTATTTTTTCTGCCACAGCAAGATAGAATCTAAACCTCATGTCAAGATTGCACAGGACTTTTAGAGCAGTTACCTTGATGGACTGAAACTAACATATTTCACCCCCAATCATCTTGAGGCATAACAAGTTGAATAAACAGGGAACATAAGAGTCTATCTGCCACTGTCTTCCTTTAATAACTCTAACTCACTAACTCTTTCTACATTTAAATAGCTTCCCGTGTCCTTTATTGCACAATCTGCTAATTTGGGGAGGGGAAACAGCTGTTTGGTAGACAGCTGTTTCGTTTAACAAACAACTGAGAAAACTGCTCTCTTGGATGTAGTAAACAAACAGGAAAAATTTTGATTTAAAATTGTTGGGACTCATGCACTGCTGTGTGGGCTGTGATGAGGCAGGAGAGCACATGTATGCTCACTCCACTCCTGTTGTGTCCTAAAAGCATCTTTCTCAGCAATACACTTTATTTATTTTCTTGGCAAGCACTGTAACTCATTGACTTTATAAATTAATCCTGTGGCTTGAGTGGTTTCTAACTGGGAATATGGGGTTTTCTTATATCCACTGTGAGCCTGTGCAGAGATTGTTATATGTATGAAACAGAAAAACACAATCATCCCCAGACTTAACAATCTGCTTAAGGTACAATGGTCATTAAAGCAATCAAGAAGCAGGCACCCTTTATCAACTAAACTCTTCTTAGCCAGCCAACTTTCATCTTGCCAGGAGTGTCCCCAGCTAGAGTACTGTGTTGCAAAGAAGATCTAGGCTTTCACCGATAAGATGATGGAGTTTAGCAAAGCCCTCCCCTCTGTTTACTATATAGTGGCACTCTTGGGCTCAGACTGAACCTCAAGGATCCATTGATTCTCAATAACAGCTTCCCCTTATCCTAGGCTCTGCAAGGGTGGATTTACATCAAATGAACGACACTTTCTCAGTCCGACCAAAGTCTACTTCCACTCCAGGCTGGGAGACAAGGACCACACTACTGACTATCCCTGTTTGCCCTGGTCTGACACATCTGGCATCTTCAACTAAAGAATGTCAGATAACAGAAGTAAGAATGAAACTCCTTCCAAGACACTGGAGTTCTATTGCCAGTTAACAGTACTAGGCTAAATGGACCAATGGTCTGACTCCCTATATAGCAACTTTCTGTTCTTACACTGTAAAAACTAGAACTATATAGCACATTTTTTGCCTTAGCAATTTGGAAGCCATCCTGTTCTGCAATTTATGAACCAGGAGTAATTTTGTTGGATTTTTCAATCTGATTTGTAAAATCTCTTCCCCACCCCCTTCCAGTTCTTAACAATTTTCATGATTGTTGTGCTATCCAATCTTTAATAACAAATCTAAAAGATTTCTGAAATATCATTAGACTATGCCGCCATATGGCTGAGATTAAAAATGAATACAACTACAGCACATCTGTCAAAAGCAACTTACTATTTAATGAGAAATCAGAACTCAGAGATAAAAAGTTTCTGTTTCCCTAGTTGCAATACAGATTTATTTCTCTTGGCCATCTGGTCAACTGGGGTATTGTTTTAATTCAGACATGTGACTGTAAGGGTGTCACAACAATTATGCTGGAATGCAATAAATATCCTAAGTTTTACAGGGTTATATATGTATACATTTCAAATCAGGGTAGGATCGGTTTTTATTGTTCAGGTTATGAGTTACATAGAACTGGAAGGAAAAGATTCTGGAAAAGGTTGGATCTCTCTTGATTTGTTTTGTGTTGTATATTTAAAAGTGCTCACCTTGTGGAGATCAGAGCATGTATTCCAGAAACTCTTGCCAAGATAACTCTTATTGGTCTGTAAGCTGCTTTCGCCAATTATATACCAGTGCATCAGTTCTGTGTAGGGACCAAATAATGGGGCAAATTGAGGTGCTTTAAGGGTCTTGCCCCGCTCCAAGCCATAGAGAGATGTAAATAAACCCCTCTAAGTTGAAGCAGGGCCCTCACAAAGCTTTGTGTCGCTCTGACACTCTGTGGTTTCTATATGTATAGCACTATGTTTTCTTATATCTCTACAACCCCAACTGCACTATACATCTCAAACAGAATCATACCACTTTAAACAGTCATGGATTTCCCCAAAGAATCCTGGGAAGTTTGTTAGGGATGCTCAAAGTTGTTAGGAGACCCCTGTTCCCCCTCACAGAGCTACAGTTCTCAGAGTGGTTTAACCATCAATCCCTCTTCTCAGGGAACTTTGGAAATTGTAACTCTGTGACAGGTATAGGGGTTTCCTAACATCTCTTAGCACCCTTAACAAACTACAGTTCCCAGGATTCTTTGGGGGAAGCCAAGACTGATGAGGATGATGATTTTATCTATAAAACTCCATCAGATACACATAACGCTGTACATAAAATAAAACAATAAAAACAAGTCCCTGCCCAAAAAGGTGTACAATCTAAATAAAACAAAATGAAGACAACAAAGGAAGGGAGGGGAAACAGACAGAAGACAAAGTGAGAACTTCAAATGCACAAACTCTAGTTATACAGATACAGATTTTTTTTTTTTAAAAAAAACCCTAAGCTGAAATTTCAAAAGCTTTGGAAAAAAGGAGGGTTTTAAAACAAGACTTAAAAACTGAAATTGAGGGAGCAGGCCACAAGTACTCCAGAAGACAATTTCAGGAATATGGAGCAGCAAGAGAAAATGGACAAAGTCGAGCCAAAGAGGAGCTGAGATCCCAAGCAGGGCCATAATCAGAAATAAAAACTGAGAGATAAGGAGGAATCAGATCCTGTTATTAAAACAAGCTATCATTCTTTAAACAGAGGTTGCCATTGTCTATCATGTCACAAATTAACAATTTCCCAAGAAAATCCTGGGGGTGGGGAGAGGCACAACTCTGGGGTGTCAGTGCTCCCATTTGCCCCCTCCTGGCTACAGGCCTGAGCAAGGGGGAAGATCACTGCCTTTCCCTTCCCTGGCCTGTGTTGGAAGCGGGGCAAGAGCAACTCTCATTTTGTTCTTTTGTTTATGTTCCAGGAGATAGAGTTAGCGTCCTCCAGATGGATAGGCTTGATTACCTTTACCTGTGATGCTCTGACTGACTTCCTTCCGTTGTTAGTCTGTATGTCTTAGGGAAGCTTATCTGCCCCTCCTACTTCCACCCTTTCCTCTCTTCTTCTTCGACTGTCCGAGAGAGAGGAGACACCTTTGTCTCTGCTCTGTCTCTCCTGAGCCATGAGGGCAACTCCCAAGCCTGGGCGTTGCACCTCCAACTTAGTTAGTTAGTTAGAACTAGGTATGCCTTTGTACCTACTATGTATTTCTATAAATAAAGTAGCTTTTCTTATTTTACTAAGTCTTAAGTCTCAGTGATCTCAATGCAGGGTAAAAGGCTGCTTTCTTAGGTAAACGCACACATGCATTTCAGACCGTTGACAATCTCTGCTAACAAATATACAAATTTACACAACAACAAGGGTTATGCTGGCCCAGTAAACTAAGTTGAATTGCAAGTTGTGCCTAAAGCTAAAAAGGCTAAATACTGTGTGTGATTTACAAACAGATCAACAAAAGTGGAGACTTTCAGTTAGAGAAAGAAAAGCAGAACAAAAGATAGGAAAGGATGGCTGAAGAATCAACGCCTAAGAGCATCCCAAGGCTGGAAAGGATAATTATGTGGTGTGGAATCTTCAGTTCACTGCTATCCTTGAAGGGGAAGATTTAAACGGAATCTTGACCGATCCTGAACCATCAGCAGAGGATGAAACTGCTACAGCATCCTGGAGACGTAAGCATGCAAAAGTGAAGTCTCTGCTTATTTCTGCATTATCAGATGAGGCACTAAATGTTCGCATAGGATGTAACAATGTAAAATAAATGTGGCAGAAGCTAGAAGAAATATATAATAGAAAGTCTAAGAATCATGTGATGTACCTTTACAAGGAATTGTTTACCCTGAAAGAGAAGGAAGCAGACAGCCTGAATACACACATAGAGAAATTTACAAAGATGCTAATTGAACTTCAGATATGCGGGAGGGGCCTGGCTGATGATGAAATGAAAAAGGCACTACTACTGAGTTCTATCCATGAGCCTTATAAATTAATTTCCTGTGTGCTAGAAAATTCTGACCAAAACATGAGTCAGATCATATCACATTTGAAGGACCAGGATTTTAAGGAAAGACATGGACACAGTCTATCTCAAGAGGCAAACCTTACTAGAGGCAGAGATGGAAAAGACAGAGGGATGAGTCATTGCCCAAATCCACAAAAGGGCATAGACAAACACAGCAACAGGGGTTTCACATACAAAACTCCAAATCAGACAGGAGCAAAACCTGACTTTAAACAAAGGCAGACTGAAAGGATAGAAGCCAGTGGACAGAGAAAGGCAAAAACAAAGGCTTCTAGTTACCATGTATCTGGTGAAAGGAAAGATGATTATAAAAACAGATTTTTAATTGATTCAGGATGTACAACCCACCTAATAAAAGATAAAAACGTGTTTAAGTATTTTAAAAACTTTAAACAGGAAGTAAAAACCTCCTCTGGAGATATTTTTTATTGTCAAGGAATAGGCTCAGTGCAGCTGCTTTGCAAAATCCAGAAGGCGAAAGACAGCTTGAACTTAAAAACTGCCTATATGTTCCAGATTTTAACGACAACTTAATAAGTGCTACTAAAATGATGGAATTGGGGGGTGAACTTTATATGAGTGGAGAATTTTGCCACGTTCTGGATGAAGGAGAAATTTGTTGCACTGCAAAACTGAAAAATTGACTTTTACATTTAGAATACCTTGAAGCTATGCATGCAAATATGGTCAAGGAAACCTGTAATTCTGAATGTTTGCATATTTGGCATGGAAGAATGGGACATGCCAGCTTAGCCAGAGTAAGTGCTCTAGAGAAAGAGAATTTGGCTAGAGGCATTAAAATGAGACAATGCAATTGGACAGAGAAATGTGAGTGCTGTATACAGACAAAGAGTGTGAAACCAAAATTTCCGAAGAAAAGTGAGAGGAAAACCAAAGAGCCTTTAGAATTAATTCACACTGATCTTTGTGGGCCAATGAAAGTGCCATCCCAGGGTGGAAATTTATACATGCTGACTTTTATAGATGACTACTCGAGGTATACTACAATGTACCTGCTAAAAGAGAAAAGTCAAGTACTTCAAAAATTGAAGGACTATGTTAGGATTGTGTCCAACAAATTTGGCAGAAAGCCACAGATCATAAGATCTGACAATGGAGGGGAATATGTGTTTATGGCTATGCATGACTTTCTCCATGAGGAAAGCATAGAGCACCAGACTACAGTGGTCTACAACCCAGAACAAAATGGGGTTGCTGGACACATGAACTGGACTCTTGGACAGATTATTTGTTCCTTGTTGAAAGATGCACAGTTACCACGAAAGTATTGGGGAGAAGCTGCGGTTACTGCCACTTACCTGCAAAACTGACTTTCTGCACCTGCAACCAACAAAATGCTATTTGAGCTACGGCATGACCGAACACCAAGCATGTCTCACCTTCGTGTATTCGGATGCAAGGCCTTTGTGCACATTCCAAAACAAAAGAGGTCAAAACTTGACAACACTGCTAAGGAAGTAATATTCATTGGATATTCTTCAATGCAGAAGGGATACAGAGTAATAGATCCCCAAACTGGTGAAGTTGGAGTGTACGAAGCTGTCCACTTTGATGAAGGAAAGTGCGCACACTGACCAGAAGGGATGCCACACCAAATAGATGACAGCGAAAAGGAAGAAGAAGCTGAGTTATGCTTCCACCACAGAAGGTATAACAATAATATACCTGTACAGGAAGGCGAGGAATCTGAGCCACAAGAGGCAACTGAGCCAGAACAGGCAACAGAGCCAGGAGGGGCAGCTGAAGTGCCAGCACCCAGATGCACTGAATGCACCAGCAGAGGTGTACCACCAGAGAGACTTGCTTACCTCATAAGCAGTGGCGTCACTAGGGTTGGTGTCACCTGGTGCAATAACTCATGGTGTCACCCAGGGCCGGCTCCAGGCATGCGGGGGCCTTTGAGCATCAGCTTGCCCTGGCCGCCCGGTGGGTGGGTGTGCGCGTGCGGCCCCCCTACCTGTCTAGAGTAGTCTTTACCATTGCCCTTAATTAAGATGGCAGCCACAGTTTCCCTAAGGGGAATGAAGTCTCCGCCGCCATCTTTGTTGATAGCACACATGCGTGCTACACATACACAACTCTGCCATCAACTAAGATGGTGGCAGCGGCTTCAGTACATTAGGGAAACTGCGGCCGCCATCTTAATTAAGGGCAATGGTAAAGACTACTGTAGACAGGTGGGGGGCCGTGCAGGGGGGGTGCGTGGATTGCAGAAGGGGAGCGGAGGGCCCCTCAGGGGCTCCTGTAGCTCCGGGGCCCTCGGGCCAGTGCCCTGGCTGTCCTTTAAAACTGGCCTTGGTGGTGGGCACCGCCAGCAAAAGGAGAGCTAGGGGCGGCTCCGGGTGTCACCCCCCTCTCAGTGTCACCTGGGTGCGGTCCGCACCCCCCGCACCTGCGTTGTGACGCCCCTGCTCATAAGAGATGAACTTCCAGAACCAGAGACCTGGAAAGAGATTGAAGCCTTACCCAAAGCTGAAGCTGAGAGGTGGACACAGGCAGCCAAGAAAGAGCTGAAAGCTCTACACAAATGTTAAACTTGGACACCGACCAAGCTTCCTCAAGAAAGGAAAGCTGCAGACTACAAGAGGAAATTCAAAAAAAGCCAGATGCTAAAGGAAATGTTGAGAGATACAAGACAAGCCATCAGAAAAAGTCTGTATTTCAGTACTGTTACCAGGCCAGATGTGATGGTAACAGTGGGATACCTATGCTGAAAAACCAGCTCACCAACCAAGGAGGACTAGGAAGCAATAAAGAGAGTGGCGAGATATCTAAAGGGCACTACAACCATGAAACTGAAGCTAGCAGCTACCCGAGATCCCAAACTAGTTGGATATGCAAAGGACTACTCAAGGTGGAGTATTGTCCAGCAGAAGACATGACTGCAGACGCTCTCAAGAAGGCATTGGGCAAAGTCAGACATTGCAAGCTGCGAGACAAGATGAACCTTGTGGGCTGAACCAAACACTTGTTGAGAAGAGGTGTAGGAAGTGGGGCAAGAGCAACTCTCATTTTGTTCTTTTGTTTATGTTCCAGAAGGGAGATAGTGTTAGGGTCCTCCAGATGGATAGGCTTGATTACCTTTACCTGTGATGCTCTGACTGACTTCCGTCCATTGTTAGACTGATATGTCTTAGGGAAGCTTATCTGCCCCTCCTACTTCCACCCTTTCCCATGTTCTCTTCTTTGACTGTCCGAGAGAGAGAGGAGGCACCTTTGTCTCTGCTCTCTCTCTCCTGAGCCATGAGGGCAACTCCCAAGCCTGGGCGTTGTGCCTCCAACTTAGTTAGTTAGTTAGAACTAGGTATGCCTTTGTATCTACTATGTATTTCCATAAATAAAGTTGCTTTTCTTATTTTACTAAGTCTTAAGTTTCAGTGATCTCAATGCAGGGTAAAAGCCTGCTTTCTTAGGTAAATGCACACACTGGCACACACTTATTTCAGACTGTTGACAATCTCTGCTAACAAATACTGTATACAAATTTACACAACAGCCTGGTCCTCACATCCTCTTTACCAGTGAGTGGAGTGGGGGATTGGCTGGCACTATGCACCTCCCCCCCAAAATGCCCCACCTAGAAATGTGGCTGCCCACCTAACAAGGAAGGCTGGCTAGAGAGCTGACTGGCACCATATGAATTGGAGAGACGGGGAGAGGTGGAGAGAGAAATAGACACCTTAAGGGAGGGCTGATAGTTCTTGCACTAGTATTCTTGCATTGGTAATAATTTTTTTTCTGGGATCATTTCCAGGTACCACTGGCATTACACATATACAGAGATTGATCCCAGCCCCAATCATGTCATCTATCATCAGTAATTTCCCTCCCATTAGCACAGGCCTTCTAGAGCCAGGAATATGAAGAAAGACTTCAGTTTTATCCTCTTTCAGGATGGTCAGCTTGTGATAATGTAAAAAGGCTGTAGTGCTTTTGCAGTTGTGATGTGCCAGAGGTTGTGGTGGTGGTAACTATAGTTCCAAGCAGTTATTAATTATCCGCTTCCTGCAGTCATCCTTTTGACAATGGACACTGATTTTCCTGCTAGGCCTACTCTGTTCTGTACAATCCTAAACTTTGTTTTTTGAATAGCATATATTAGGATTCATTGGCTAGAGTTAAATTTAAAATGGAAGAGTGTATCAAACAGAAAACCACAGGAAGTACATCCTAGACGAGACATGTAAGAGTCAGCACATAGGCGGCAACGGCCTCTCGGTTGTAGTCTGAACTTTCAGCATGTTGGACAGCTCATTGCAAGTTCAGACTAGAACTCAGAGCAGATTCCACTGCCCCACTGACATGAAGCCACCAACTACCAGTGCACATATGTTCAGAATAGGGCCTGTCAATTTGGGAATCCTCCCATGTTAGTTGAGGTTAAATGTTTTGTAGCTTTTGGGAGGGTTTTGCAAAATATATTGTCATTTGGCTATAAATGTCAAGGCTACTGATATCAGAGATAAGAATGCCTGTGCAGAACCTAGACTCTTCCTTCTCCAAATAGCAGAATTTTGGTAGGAATTTCATTTTCTCTTTAGTCTAGTCCCCACAATTGAGTTAGTTATTCCTATACTATATAAGCATTAAATAAGCATTAAACCGTTGGGTGCGGTCATCCGGAGGTTTGGAGTGCGTTGCCATCAGTATGCTGATGACACGCAGCTCTATTTCTCCTTTTCATCTTCTTCAGGTGAGGCTGTCAATGTGCTGAACTGGTGCCTGGCTGCGACAATGGACTGGATGAGGGCTAATAAACTGAGGCTCAATCCAGACAAGACTGAGATGCTGCTAGTGGGTGGTTCTTCTGACCAGATGGTGGATGTCCAACCTGTCCTGGATGGGGTTGCACTCCCCCTGAAGGAGCAGGTTCGTAGTTTGGGGGTTCTCCTAGAACCATCTCTGTCACTTGAGGCTCAGGTAGCCTAACTTCGGTTGGTGGCCCAGCTACGTACCTATCTGGACAGAGATAACCTGGCTTCAGTTGTCCATGCTCTGGTAACCTCCAAATTAGATTACTGCAATGCGCCTACATGGGGCTGCCTTTGAAGACGGTTCGGAAACTGCAGCTTGTGCAAAATGCAGCGGCCAGATTGTTAACAGGGACCAGATGGTCTGAACATATAAAACCGATTCTGGCCCGCTTGCATTGGCTGCCTATATGTTTCCGAGCTCGATTCAAGGTGCTGGTTTTGACCTATAAAGCCTTACACAGCTTGGGACCACAATACCTGATGGAATGCCTCTCCCAATACGAACCCACCCGTACACTACGGTCAAGATCAAAGGTCCTCCTCCGGGTGCCTACTCCAAGGGAAGCTCGGAGGGTGGCAACAAGGGAGAGGGCCTTCTTAGTGGTGGCCCCTAAATTATGGAATGATTTTGTGATGAAGTGCACCTGGCGCCAACACTGTTATGTTTTCGGTGCCTGGTCAAGACTTTCCTCTTCTCCCAGGCATTTTAGCATGTGTTTGAAATTGTTTTTATATTGTTTTAAATTTTAAAATTGTGTTTTAAATTGTTTTTAAAATATGTGTTTGAAATTGTATATTTGTTTTAATTTATTTATTTATTTAATGTTTTTGATTGCTGTAAACCACCCAGAGAGCTGGTATGGCGTGGTATACAAGTGCAATAAATAAATAAGACAAATAAGCATTATAGTTTTAATTTCTTTGTTGATAATTTTGCTTTGATGGATCTATATTAATTATTTATTACAATACGTCTTTAGATCTTGCCCTTTCATTTTAGCATCAATGTGCAGGACAGCTCTCCTTCAGTCTCTCCATATCTTTTTTTTTTTTTTTTACTATTTTACTGTTCATATTCTTATTATTCCTTCAGAAGCGGTTGTCACCATAAGCCTGGAATTCTTAATTTCTTAATATTATCTGACATCATTCTACATTATTATTATTATTATATCCTGCTTTTCAGACAATTATGGTCTCCCAAAGTAGCTCACATCAAATTAAAAAAAAAAAGACTGGTACCATAAGGCTTGCAAAGACATACAAGGGCAGGGAACCAGAAGGAATAGGTGAAGGAAGGAGATCAATCCTTTAAGGCCAGATGAAGTGGTGTCTTATAAGCAGGCATTAAAATCCAGTTGGGGCCAGGCTGATGTTCTTGCTTGAATAGCAGTTGATGACTCTTGTTTATTTGGCCAATGGATGGGAGTAAGGATGGGGGAGAAATTTAATTCAGGTCTCATTTAAAAGAAAATTTACCCAATTTGCACTTTCTGAAACAGTATGTGACCCTCTTTCAACATTTGCATTTATCCAAATTTTGTGATGCAGTTCTCCAACCAATGTTTACAAAAATGCAGATATTAGGGAGAAAGTGTGCATAAAAATGAATGTATTGGTGTAAATAACTTACCACAAATGCATTATATTAGGGAAAATTGTTTGCAAAAATGTGTGCATTAGTCAAAACTGCATAGAAAAATATGTTTAATAGGAGAAATCTGCACTAAAATGCTGATGAATTTTCATGAGTTTTTAAAAGTAAAAATGATAAACTGCTGCATAAATGTGGAGAATTGAATTTAACACTGGAAAAATAAGAAATTAAGAGAACCAAAACTGACAGATTAACATGGCTGCCTTATTAAAATCAATTCCTAGTGTCCATTAATTTCCAGGAAACACATACTGAACCTTAAAGCAAGAGAGCTAAACGTCTCTGCTTTGGATTTTGGATTCGGCAGAATTACGTATCGACATCATGCTAAGGTAAAGCTCTATGTTTAAAGGAGGGTCCAACATAAACAGTTTCCTGGCACTACTAAAGCATTGGCTAAAGTGATAAAGAGGAATCGACAAATCTGTCACTTTCCGTCACTTCCTCATTTTTCTATGCTTCATTTTAGTTTACCGCATTCCAACATCACATTAAGTTTTTAAAAGCCTTCATGAAAATTGTCAGTATTTTCATGTGCAGTTTCCCTAACATGCACATTTTTGTGAGCAATTGTACCTAAACAACACATTTTTGGATGTAATTCTCATTAGCATTTCATTTCATTTCACTAGCATATGCATTTTTATGTACACTTTGGTTGTAGAACAGCATCACAAAATTCAGAGAAGTGCACATTTCAAAGGATAGCCGTGTTTTTATTCCTGTATTGTTTGAGGAAGTGTAAATTAGGTAGGCTTATATTAAAATGTGAACTGAATGGAACTTCTGCCCCATCTCTAGGGACCCACACCAGCAATTTGAGAATACTGGTTTGTTCATGAATTTAAGAACAAAAGTGGCTACTCAAGTGGGTTATGATCACAACACATATGTTCTAAAACAACGCTAACTGTTTTGCTGTTGGATGCATATAAATACATAAAAAGCTGTCTTCAAAACTTCCCCTCACCTCAGTTGTACTTTTCAAGGACACATTGTGCATTCTGATAGCAACCCAGCTTGGCATCACTCTGTTTATCCCCCCAAAGAAAAGCTGCTCCAGGGCTTTGTGTCAAGATAACTTACCTTGCTTAACTAGCTGTGCCCTGAGAAACCAAAAGAACCAACAGGTTTAATAGGATATGTGGTTTTTAAAAGTCTGCTTAAAGTCAGGTGTCTATGTCTGTTCCATTGAGAGCTCACCCTTTGTGATAATTTGGCTGACCTAAGCCTTAGGTCAATATGGCTGACCTTGCCAACAAGATGAGCACATAAGCAGATTTTGATTTCAATTGCATCCAATCCAATCAACTTAAACCAAATTAGGGTCTGAGAACCTCTTCCAACATCATTTAGCCACTCAACAATGGGATCCTAAACTGAAAGAAGAGGTTTTTATACTATCTGATGGGATTTTATTCTCTGTGGAAACATACACTCCATCTGCTAGTAAAGCTACCCACTTTGCCTTTTCTTTCTTTCTTTCTTTCTTTCTTTCTTTCTTTCTTTCTTTCTTTCTTTCTTTCTTTCTTTCTTTCTTTCTTTCTTTCTTCTCTCTCTAGTGCATCACATAAAATTAATCACCAGTTTTGTAAATATGAAGACTTTTTTCTTTATTCCTGTTTTTCACCTACCAAGGAATCTGTGTTTTATCATTATTTATTATATTTGCTAGATGCTTTTCTCACTAAAGGGACTCAAAGCAACTTTAATTAAAAACAATGGATAAAAACATACATAGTGGATAAAATACAATTTTGCCTATAGATGGAGACAGACCTGGGTCACTGCTGGATTTTATATTTTCAAATATGGGAGAACCAACCTTTGTATGTTCTTTCTTCCCAGCAGCCCCAGGTGCAACCTAAAATTTACATAGCACCTAACTCAGCCTTGTTTGAATGTCTGGTACCTCCTCCCACATTCCATCTTAAGACTGTGACCAAATGCAGACTCCATGGCTCCACCACTAGCCAACCTCTCTCTCTTTCTCTCCCCCCCCCACATTCCGCCCTGCCTTGTTTATCATGTCACCCAATGAAGAGTTCTGGAGAACTCAAATGTTTTTGTGATATGTTTGTTATCTTAAGAAAAGCATTGTCCTAATATGGATTTTGGCATTTTTCCAACATAATGTTTCCTTCCAGTGCAATGCTTTTGGAATGATAACTACTTTCCTCTTCTCCCAGGCATTTTAGCATGTGTTTTTAATTGCTTTTTTAAAATGTGTTTTTAAATTTGTATATTTGTTTTTAATTGTTGTAAACTGCCCAGAGAGTTTTGGCTATAGGGCGGTATACAAATGCAATAAATAAATAAATAAACTACGATGGTATCCATGTGGTAAAATGTATGATTCCACTGATCAATCATGCATCATTCTAGTATGGAAGAATCAGTTATCTAGACATGATCTCCCAAGCAGATGTGACAACAGGGCAATGCATAACCGTACCTATGCCCTGTTTGAGTACTGGCCAAGCAATTTTGAAACATGGAAGCTATGCCCTGCTCTAATTGGAGCCAGATGATGGAGGAGAGTTGGGCTTAAGGCTCAAGCCTCTATATATGTAGTCATTGGTGGCAATAGCAGCAATTAATGCTGTCATTATATAGGTTAGTCACAAATGTTCATGGAAGAAAAGTATCCTACAAGCTACAGAAGAAAGAGGGAACCATCAGCTACGTGTCTATGTCCTAATTTCATATGATTCTGTGGAAGCTGTGGGTCTACTCTTTTTATTTGGACCACCACTCTGGGAATCACTTCCTAGTCAGGCAGAGCATCTGCTTTATAATAATATAATAAAATTTTGTTTCTGGGTCACCTATCTGGCCGGGTCAGCGGCCACTCTAGGCGACGTACAAATTAGAATAAAATACAATATATAAAATACAACATGGTAACCAAGCTACAATCTAAAATTAATCTAAAACCATCCACAGCTGTAGCAAGATAAAATTAATCTACTCCCGGGATCTTGTAGGCCTGCCTGAATAGCCAGGTCTTCAAGGCTTGACGGAAACTTGGCAGGGAGGGGGCATGGCGAAGACCATAGGGCAAAGAATTCCAGAGGGTGGGGGCCACAATCGAAAATGCCCTCTCTCTGGTCCGCACCAGCCTAGCTGTTTTAACTGGTGGGACCGAGAGAAGGTCTTGAGTGGCTGATCTCGTCAGGCGGCATGTTTGGTGATGCTGGAGGCGCTCCTTTAGATAAACTGGGCCGAAACCATATAGGGCTTTAAAGGTTAATACCAACACCTTGAATTGGGCCCGGTAAACAACTGGTAACCAGTGTAGATCTTCTAACACCGGAGTGATGTGATCACGGCGACGGCTGTTCTTAATCAAACGTGCCACCGCATTCTGTACCAGCTGTAATTTCTGGACCGTTTTCAAGGGTAACCCAACGTAGAGCGCATTGCAGTAGTCTGAGCGAGAGGAGACCAGGGCATGTACCACCCATGGGAGAAGGTGGACAGGAAGGTAGGGTCGCAGCCTCTGTATTAGATGTAATTGATACCAAGCTGCCCGGCTCACTGCCACAACCTGAGCCTCCATGGACAGCTGGGAGTCAAGAATGACCCCGAGGCTACAGACCTGGTCCTTCAAGGGCAATTTCACCCCTTTGCACGCAGAAGGTCCCAGTTTCAATCCCCAGTGGCATCTCCAGGTAGGACTGGGAGAGACCATTGTCTGAAACCCTGGAGATCCACTGCCAGTCAGTTTAGACAATACTGAGATACATGGACCATTGCTCTGACTCACTATAAGGCAGCTGCCTAACTGCTCTTCCATGTTGTGTGTCTGTGTCTGTCTGTGTGTGATTGATTTTTCCTGTTGATAAAAAAGTTTCCCATTTCTGTCATGCTTTATACTTCCTGTGTGAGGCCATTCCATTGAGCAGGAAAAGGACAGTACACATGTATGTGGAGAGAAAAGCCCACTGAGAAAAGGTGGGGAGAAAGAGGGAGGAAGCAAAGGAAAAATGCGAATGATGGAGAGAGGATGGAAATCCAATTTGAAGAAGAAAATCCACACAATCCTTTTCTGACTCTTGACATATGACCATGTCAACACAGCTTTCAAAATCTTTGAAAAGTGAGTTGAACCACAATGTGGTGAGTTTCAATCTAGACACATGTCATAGTTCAGTGGTTTCCAATTTTTTTTTCACCACAGACCACTTGAAAATTGCTGAGAGTGTTGGTGGGCCACTTAATGATTTTTCGCCTATTGCAGCAATTGTAATTCCATAGAATTTGAATGTAATATCATAAAATACAATATAAGAAGTAAAAGAAGAAATAAAAATACACTTAAAAATCAATATTCAATGTGATGGATATACCATGTCCCATCTTCAGCCACAGATCCAACAGCCACACCACAGACCAATGGACCACAGTTTTGGAACTCCTGTCATAGTGTTCGCCTCACTCTCATCTAGTGAAAAAGCCGACACATACAAATCCCATCATGCATAAAGATGATCATATGGACTAGCTCTAAGTTACCCTTCTTTAAAACTGGAGAAATGTATATTGAAGAAACAAACGGAGTGGGGGGAGGAGAGAGCAAGACCACATGCAAGCGAGAAAGAACAGTATGTTGCACTGAGTATGGGTTATATATGAACATGGCATGCAAGGGCAGCTTGTGTCTTTCCCTTTTCTATCATATTAAGAAGAGCACAAGGAGGAGTTTACGCAGGCATAAATAAATCTTCTAGCTGGAGGGAGGAACAGAGGGCCATGGTCTCGATTAGATACTGGAAGAACCAACTGGTTTTGCTGTAGATGCACTGAAAGACACAGGAGCCAGTGATCACATGCAACCTCAAGAGCACATATGATAGCGAGGTCTCAATCCTAAAAGAGACAATTCCCAAGGAAAGACAACAGGTCTGATTTTTTTTCCTATTCCATGCAGACTATGAGACAGCAAGTGGAGATTCGGTAGAAGAGCTGGAAGGATAGACTAGGATAAATGAAGACCTAAGCCATAGTAGTTATGGAAACATAGCTGATACCTCTGGTGGACTGAAGTTAGGGTCAAAAGGCCTCATCAGCACCATAATTGCAGCCAATAGCTACATTTTTTCTGAGACAGAAAATCAAACAGAGCTAACGACAGATGCAGAGAAAGATACATAGATACATACTGTAAGAAAGCTAAAGGCAAGGGCAGGAAGAGAGGAGAAATGAGAGGAAAATATTGCCAAAGCCAGCTAACAAAGGATGCATTTGGGGTTCAGGGTTCAGATAGCTTGCTGCTCTACTCTGAGTTGATGTTTTAAGTTATGACTCCCCCCCATCTCTTCCCTGGTTAGTCACCACCAGTTTAGACGTTGTCAGTGCATCTATGAATTTTAGGGTATTTTGCACCAATTTGTGTTACTTGGCGCAGAGTGGTAAGCGGTGGTAACGCAGCCGAAGCTCTGCTCACAGCCAGAGTTCGATTCCAACAGAAGGAGGAAGTCAAATCTCTGGTAAAAGGGATCAAGGTCCACTCAGCCTTGCATCCATCCGTGGTCGGTAAAATGAGTACCCGGCATATGCTGGGGGGTAAAGAAAGGCCACAGAAGTAACTGGCAATCCCACCCCATATATACGGTCTGCCTAGTAAACGTTGCAAGATGTCACCCTAAGAGTCAGAAACGACTCGCACTATAAGTGCGGGGACACCTTTACCTTTTTTACACTTTGCCTGCACTGAAGTTCATCTGCTGTGTCATTGTCCATTCACCCAATTTGGAGAGATGTTCTTGGAGCTCTTCACTGTTTGCATTGGGTACCACACTGTCAAGATCACTTGGTTTCTAAAATGGTTCTGTGGCAAGGAATTGTGGGGGGAAACATCTTGCCTGAAACGGAGCCTCTGAGAGGTCATGACATAGTCAGTTCTCACAGCTGAATTCAGTTAATTAAGGAGTAACCAAGAACACCTGCTTATCAGCCTGAGACTGGTACTTCAAGGCCAACCTGCCTGGGAAGGTTGGTGAGTGTGTGACCATTAGGCGCGAAAGCTCCAGAAAGCCCCATGATTGGCTAATTAATTTCTAGCTGTTGCTGGGCATTTTCTCATAAAAATAGGATCCAGAGCTTAGGGTTTTGTTCCCAGTGTTTACTGGTGCTATCTGATGTTGGGGTTCCATATTCCATCAGCTATCCAGGCTATACATCTCTGGTGAGATGTGGAACCATGAAGATATTTTCCTGTTTATCTGTGACTGTAACTCTCTGCATTTTACCTAACCCACAAGGGTGTTTGGTTTAAGGAACTATTTTACTGCCATATATTTGTGCACTTATATTTTATTTAATAAAGCTATCTCTTATTTACCAGTGTGTGTTCATTGCAGGGGGAAACTGGCTCTGAATTCAGGACCTTGGACAATTAGCCACAGACTACCATATGTTTGGGTATTTTGGCTTAAGGCTCCAATACAAGGAGTGTATCTTTGGCTCTTGTCTTCTGGAATCCTTGGCAGGTATATTTCTGGCACTTTGGGTTTCCCCTTGTCCCAGAGTGGGTGACCAGGTTTAAGGGGTCGTAGCAGTCTACCTACCTTGCAGGGTTGTTGTTGGCTTACTCAGCCCTGGTAGGGGAGGCATGGGTTGTGCCTGGCCAGGATAAATTGCCCTGGGTTTTGCAATTGAGTCCTGGTGTGAACTGGCAGCAGTTCTTTACTATCCTGAATAATCTGATACCATTCATAAATTTAGTTGTCTCTCTATTCATCCATGGTTCTAGATCATTTATGAATAAGTAACATTCTTCACAAAATAGATCAGACCCTGTGAGTGTCTGTTTGTTGAGATAACACACTGCTTCCATTGTGAAAATGACAATTCCACCCGCACACACCTCCGCTTCCTGTGCTTTGACCAAGTGTTACTGACCAATATGAAGTCCTGCCCTTCCATCCAAAGATTGCTAGAGTTGTGTGGAGGTGTTTTCCTGGATGCATGATATTTCAAGAAAACCCAAGTAAAAGTCATCTGCAGACCTTTCTTACATCACAAGGAAAGGGGGCAGGGTCACTGTACACATTGATGTTGGTGGCAGGGCTTACGTGTGCTCCCCTGTCCTGCATTTCAAGATTGCAAGTTCAAGCAAATGCCTGAACACAGGAATACTACCTAAGAGTATTTAATGAAGGACTTTATCAAAGAACATCCAAGTAGATGAAGTCTACTTATCTTTACTTATCTGTACAGTAGGGCCCCACTTTTTGGCGGCCTGCTTTTCAGCATTCCACTAACATGGCAGCTTTCAATTAGAGTAAGGCCCACTCATATGGCACTTGTTCCGCTTTTACAGCATTTTTTGGGTGTCGGGCGCCATTTTATTGATGGAGTTCTACTTTTCAGTGGGTTTCGCTTTTAGGTGGGGGTCTAGAATGTAACCCACCATATGAGTGGGGCCTTACTGTATATAGGAACAATTTTATTTGGGAATAGTTAAATAAGCCAAAGGAGTTCAAAGGTTTTTAACTCCCTCTCCAGCAAAGACAAGCCACCGGCAGAAACTGGCTTCTGTGTACAGATTGCCTTGTGTCGTACAACAAACATGTGCAAAATACCTGCATTTACCTGCACACATTGTAATCAGATCTGCCTACACATCCCCTAACAGATGGCATTGACAGCTTTGACTGTGCTGATCACCTGTTTGAGGAAGTTGTGGAGTGGACTGGGTATTTCTCCCATCCCAACAGGTTACTGCTGCTGTCATCACTTACAGCAATAATAATCTGTTCTGTAGTGGCATTTACAGAAGTCCTTATGTGCACCATTATAGGTGCAGCCCACTGCTGTGTGTGGGGATCTGTGGATGGGCCCTTTATGTCCAGTTTCAAAACAGGAAAATATAAGATTGAAAGTATCTATTTTCTTGCATGTAAACGGGTAGATCATTTTAGGCTGCCATCTTATACACACTAACCCACTGAACTCAACGAGGCTTGTTTCTGAGTAAGTATGAACTGGATTGCACTGTTAAGGTCTGACTACTGGATATTTGCAAAAGCAAGTGTTAACAATACAGGGCATAAAACGTAACTGTAATGTGCTTTCATATCACTTTGGCTCTTGTTCTTTCTCATTTGCCATAGAGCCTGTGAGAATAAGGGAATGGGGCAAATTCAAAGGTTGATGATAAGCAGAGGGGCTGGTCCTTGAGGTTCTTCATTAGCAAAGAATGCATCACATTTCCAGACAGTGCTTTGCTGAACATGCTAGGCCATCTGCTCTGGAGGCTTTTCAGGCACAACTGGCTCCAGCCCATTTCTAGCAGTTGATAAAAAAAAAAGTTTCTCAAAATGAATGAGAGTCCCAAAACACAAATCACTTTTTTTTGCAAATTTTATGGTAAAGTTTCAAAACAGCGTAGAGGGAGAGACCGTATGTGCAGAGCCCTAAGGGGTTACAAAGTCCTGTTGTAACTCATTGATTCCTGCAGTGCATAGTGTCATCTGAATATTTCAAAACAACATTGATCATTTTATAGTAGGCGCTATTTTTGAAAAAGTTTTGAATGCTAAGGCTGCAAGCCTAAAAGCACTTAGGCTGGCAGGATCCCATTGACACTTATGAGGTTCCGGCAGCACAAGTTGCTCTAGGAGAAGAGCCAAAATGCACAGGGTTTTTTTTTTAAGAATGTAATTCAAAGTCACAGACAATTTTGTGTTATAATTAAAAATAGGCATGAAACTTCAGCAAGTGGTGAGGCTGAATGAAGACCTCATGGTCCATAGAGATGCTTAAAACTTGATCTAACATAAACTCACAAAGCCAAAGGAAGCCACAGACCTGAACTTACAAGATCTGAACTGGGTGGTTCATGACAGATGCTCTTGGAGGTCTCTGATTCATAGGGTCGCCATAAGTCGTAGTCAACTTGAAGGCACATAACAAATGTCTGCTCCATTCATGTATAAGATGGGGATGGGGGAAAGCAAATGAATGGGATCCAGCATCTTGTTCTCACAGTGAAAACCAGATACCTTTGGGAAGCCCACCAGGAGGAGCTGAGTTTAAAAGCCCTCTCCCCTCCTGTGGTTTCCAGCAACTGGTATTCACAAACATACTGCCCCTAACTGTGGAGGAAGAGCATAGCCATCGTGGCTAATAGCCATTGATAGCCTTATCCTCCATGCACTTCTCTAATCCTCTTTTAAAGCCATCCAATTTGGTGTCCACCACTGCCTCCTGCAGAGGTGAATTCCATAGTTTAATTATGCTCTGTGTGAAGAAGTACCTTCTTTTGCCTATCCTGAATCTTCCAACACTTCGCTTCATTAGTCCATGAGTTCTAGTGTTATGAGAGGGAGAATAACTTTTCTGCATCCACTTTCTTCATGCCATGTATAGTTTTATACACTTCTATCATGTCACCTCTTGCTCACCTTTTCTCTAAACTAAAAAGCCTCAAATGCTGCAACCTTTCCTCGTAAGGGAATGGCTCCATGCCCTTGGTCACCCAGTGAGTTTCATGGCTATGTGGGGATTTGAACCCTGGTCTCCCAGGTCATAGTCCAACACCTTAACCACAACACCACACAATACCTTTGTTAAGGTGAGGCAACTAGAAGTATACATAGTATTCCATATGTGGCAGCACCATAGATTTGTATAATGGCATTATGATATCAACAGTTTTTTCTCCTTTCCTAATGATCTCTAGTGTGGAGTTTGCCTTTTTCACAGCTGCCGCACACGAGGTCAACATCTTCATCAAGCTATCCATGATGACCCCAAGGTCTCATTCACCACCAGTTCAGATCCCATCAAACATGTATGTGAAATTAAGATTTATTGTCCCAACATGCATCACTTTATATTTATTTACATGAATTGCCATTTTACCACGCATTCACCTAGGTTGGAGAGGTCCTTTTGGAGCTCTTCGTAATCCCTTTTTGTTGTAATGACCCTAAACTATTTAGTGTCATCAGCAAACTTGGCCACCTCTCTGCTCACCCCTAACTCTAAATGGTTTATGAACAAGTTAAAAAGCACAGGTCCCAATACCAATGCTTGGAACCCCACTCCTAGCCACAAGAGGACCTCTCCCCTTTTTCTATGACTGCTAAACTTACTTAGGAATCTTTGGTGAGGTACCTTGTCGACTGGAGTACCTCTGTCTATATGCTGGGCTCCTACTGGGAGGAATTTATTTTATTTACTTATTTAAAATATTTCTATCCCGCCCTTCTACCCTATGATAGGGCACTCAGGGCAGCTTACAAAAATAAAATCAAACATGTACATAATAAAATTGTAAACAGTAAAATCACAAAAACATTAAAATAAATTAAAATACATAAAATACAATTAAAATACTATATATACATATACATATATACACACACAGACATATATACAAAAATATAGGGGGTGGTACTAAAGGGACTACAAAGTAAAATTTAACATAGAAGGTATAAAATCAGTGTCAAGCTCTACCTTCAGTCCCTCCCAATGGCTCTCCGGAAAGTCTCCGGAAAACCAACAGGGACGGAGCAGAGCGAACTTCTTGGGGTAGAGTATTCCAAAGCTTGAGGGCCACAGCTGAAAAAGCTCTCCCCCACGTGCCTGTCAATCTAACATCTTTCACTCCAGGCATGCAGAGGAGACCAGAGGCAGATGATCTTAAATCCTGGGAAGGTACATATGGGCGTAAGTGGTGCCTCAGGTACATTGGTCCAAGGCCATTGAGGGCTTTAAAGGTAAAAACCAGCACTTTGAATTGGGCCCGGAAACAAATTGGGAGCCAGTGGAATCAATAAAGCACAGGGGTAATATGCTCCCTGCGCCGTGCTCCAGTTAACACTCTGGCTGCTGCATTTTGAACCAACTGCAATTTCCAAACCGTTTTCAAAGGCAACCCCACATAAGAGTGTGTTACAGTAATCAAGCCTCGATGTCACCAATGCATGTGTCACTGTGGCCAAGTCAACTGCCTCCAGGAACGGACGCAGCTGGTAGACCAGTCTGAGTTGGCCAAAAGCACTCCTGGCTACCGCAGCCACCTGATATTCAAGCAGCAGGGGAGGATCCAGGAGGACTCTCAAACTGCAGACCTGCTACTTCAAGGGGAGTGCAACCCCATCCAGAACAGGTTGCAATCCTGTCCCTGATGCAGTTTTTCCCTTGACCAGCAGTACTTCCGTCTTGTCTGGATTAAGCTTCAGTTTGTTAACCCACATCCAGCCCTTCACAGCCTCCAGGCACCGGTTTAGGATGAGCACTCCCTCCCTGCAATCAGGTGGTAGGGAGAGACAGAGCTGAGTGTCATCAGCATATTGATGACATTGCACTCCAAATCTCCTGATGACCTCTCCCAGTGGTTTCATATAAATGTTAAAGAGCATGGGAGACAGAATGGAACCTTGCGGTACCCCACAGGCCAACAGCCAGGGGGCTGAGCAATAGTCTCTCAGCACTACTTTCTGGGTCCAGAGCCACCATAAAACAGTGCCTCCCAATCCCATTCCAGGAAGGGCAGCATATAAGTCTAATTATTATCATTGTATAACAACAACAACAACAACAACAACAACAATAATAATGCTTGTTGATTCTCTGAAAGAATTGTAATGGGTTAATGAGACAGGACTTACCCTTGCAGAAGTCATGCTTGTTCTGCTTCAGCAAGGCTTCTTCTATATGCTTATTTTATTGTTAGTAATAAAGCTAGCAAAAGGAAGAGCTAAGCCAGTGGATTTCTCTGCAGCTTAGTGTCCATTTATGTACTGTGTTGCATTACACAGACAATTCTCTGAAATATCGCAAGGTTTTCTTTGGGTATGTGATAAATTTTAATTCTTCCGCTGCACTTGGATATGTTGATTTCACTCTTTCGACTTTGAATATTTGAAACTGAGAGACTCCATAGATTTCACATAAATCCATTGACGGTGAACCTTGGGGGTGGGTGGAATGAGGGTGGGAAGTTACTTACCTTAGCCATACTTGTAATGGTTCAGAATTGTATACTTCAACTTTTTTTGGAGGTATTCGTTTTGATTTGTTTCCTGCTTATGAGAATTCCAGAATAAAAATGTGTCACTAAAACAAAACAAACACCCCCCCCAATGCTTTCCACCAGTTTCCCAGAACAGACATTCAGCTAACCAGCCTGTAATTTCCAGGATTGCAAAAGTATTATATTTTATGTCTAATTAATCTTCTTCATTTGGATGTTATAGTTTTTGAACTTTTATTATTTTGGCTAAAGTCCAGAAAGATGTTCTCTAGTACAAGCTCCAGTGAATTAAGAGCACAGTAACCCCATTCAAGTATCATCTTTTATGAAAATGAAAAGGATGACCTGATCTTAGCAGCTTCTGTTCATTTGTTGTATCAGGAAATAAAAAGGGTTATCAGAAAAATTTAAAAAACACCATCATGACCTCTATACATTTCTAGTTCATGTTCACTTGTCTGTCTTATTGCCATATAAAGCAGGGTGTGGAGAGTCCAACTTTAATGTACAGTCATGTGGCAGTTTCTTTGCTTCCCCTCTAGAGGATTGCCAAAGCCGAAGTGGAGCATTTTTCACAGGTGAGTTGTTATTTCTTTATATTTTTTTTGCAAACATCTTGTGTCAGTTACAGGGTGATTTTTTTTAATTTTAAAAATATCTTTGAATTGTCTTTCAGTTTTTGTCTAGAATGGAAAAGTCATTAACTGCTTCACAGAATGGGATATATGTTTAAATTAGTTATACGTCACATGTAATTCAACGCAGATTATGTTGCACAACCCAACTGAAAAAGTCAACATGAACAGGAAGAGCAAAAGCCACACTTGAATGCAGACTGGCTAAAAACCCTTTCCCTTACAAAGAATTCTTGCAACTCGCTTGCTGTTTGCAGCTGATCTTTTGCATTTGACACAAATAAAGTTATTTCTCTGTGCCCTGTTAACATTTCATTCAGGTTTACATTAAGTGCAAGTTGTAAAACCCTCATTTCCCTTCTTTCTCTCTCAAAGTTCCCAGGTGAATGTTGGCAGCTTGCTAAAATATTCAGTGAATCAAAAACATTTTAAAGTGCTGCAAGTCCAACCTCACCTCCCTTGCCTACACATGCTGCAGCCATAGCAGCAGCTTCTGCGGCCATTATACAAATGGAGTTGCCAAACTTTCATTCAACAAGGAAAGGAGGCTGAATTGGGTTTACCTTGACCCAGAAGCACAGAAATCAGTGTCATACTTTCAGTTCACCTGTTCATTGGCTTTATCTATAGGACAGGTGAAGAAACTGTAGCCCCTCAGATAGTGCTGAACTAATATTGGCCATGCTGACTCTGGGGCTGATGGAAGTTGGAGTCCATAACATTTGGAGGGAACCAGGTTGCCCAGTCCTGATCCGTGGCAGGGGACTGGGAGGTACATCTCAAGTGTGATCAGATGGTTTGCCAGAAGGTGCAGGAAGGTCAGGAGAGGTGTGAAATAACTCTGTATCATTGTGGTTGAACTCATAAAAAGCTGTTCATTTGCAAAATGTCCAAATAATTTGTTTTATTTATTAAATTTATATCTGACCTTCCTTCCAATTTCCCCAGGGCAGCAAAAGCATCTGCAGTGTATACAATTAAAATACAATACAGCCATATTTAAAACATTTTAAAACTGTTAAAAACATATAAAGACCAATAAAGCACAATAAAACATGTAACCAAATCATGTGTTTGGATAGGCCTGTCAAAACAGAAATGTTTTCAACAGGCTTCTATAGGAATACAATGACGACACCTGCCTAATATCAATAGGCAGGGGGTTCCAAAGTACAGGTTCTGATATAGTAAAGCAGAGTGCACACTGCATGGTACTTGTAGGAGTGCAAGTTCAGATACATATGGGGTAAGATTTACTCTTGATTCTTCTGGGAAGGAAGCACAATAACAAAGGAATTTGCATCATGCATGTAACAGATTCAATATTCTAACCATTTTTAATGGGTCATCAGTATATTACTCTGGACTTTTGGCAAGAGTTTCACTTAGTTGTAGCAAGGGGATATTGTAAATGAGATAGAAATTAACAAGTTGTCATACTTTTCTCATTTAGGTTTCAATAGTTTTTGTCTATCTTTCAATAGTGTGAATGCACTTTTAAGACGATGTTGCCACAGTGATGGAGGTTGCTTCCAGATGTGAACAATTTAGCAGCAGCCAATAATTGCTCTTCTGCTTTAAGCTGGAATAGAAACCAGAATTCTGCTTCCAGACTTCTGGGATCCAAATAACATTCTGTAGCCAAGTGAGCAACCCTCCTTTTCCCAGCTGAAGACTGTTGGAGGGAGATTCTCATTTGGACTATTGCATGAAGGATAAAGGTTAAATATGGAATGCCCTCCCCCTAGAAATATGACTGGTGCCAACACTGTTGGCATTTCTGTGTCCGGGGGGAAAAAAGCCCCACCTGTTTTTCTGGACTGCTGAGGAATTTTAGCCTGGTGGTAAAATAATAGTTATGAGAGGCTCTTACAGTTTTTATGAATTATTTTATGATCCTTTGTTTGCTGTTTATTTTGCTGGGTGTGGGTTATATTCTTCACTGAACCATAACCCACACTGAGATATTTTGATAACTAAAGCAATAAATACTAAAGATAGAAAGAAAACACTTCCTTCCCCCTCACTGCCGCTCCCAATCATGATTGCCTCCCTGCTG
The DNA here is from genome assembly GCF_030035675.1 of Rhineura floridana. NCBI lineage: Eukaryota > Metazoa > Chordata > Lepidosauria > Squamata > Rhineuridae > Rhineura > Rhineura floridana. Next base: position 265,709,169 of record NC_084480.1, on the reverse strand, counting down.
CTACTCTTGATGGGGGCAGGGGCAGAGAAAGACATAAAGGCAATGCTATTTGGAAAGGGAAGAGTTAAGTTACAAAGGGAATTCCTAAAAAGGACGGATGGTCTACAGAGAATGAAATTGCTAAATCAAATTCTATAGAGGCGATATGCAGCCAGAAAAGCTGTTGAATTGCAAATGCAATTCAATATAAACAAATGTAAAATTATGCATATTGGAGCAAAAAATCTTAATTTCACATATACGCTCATGGGGTCTGAACTGGCGGTGCCCGACCAGGAGAGAGACCTCGGGGTTGTAGTGGACAGCACGATGAAAATGTCGACCCAGTGTGCGGCAGCTGTGAAAAAGGCAAATTCCATGCTAGCGATAATTAGGAAAGGTATTGAAAATAAAACAGCCGATATCATAATGCCGTTGTATCAATCTATGGTGCGGCCGCATTTGGAATACTGTGTACAGTTCTAGTCGCCTCATCTCAAAAAGGATATTATAGAGTTGGAAAAGGTTCAGAAGAGGGCAACCAGAATGATCAAGGGGATGGAGCGACTCCCTTACGAGGAAAGGTTGCAGCATTTGGGGCTTTTTAGTTTAGAGAAAAGGCGGGTCAGAGGAGACATGATAGAAGTGTATAAAATTATGCATGGCATTGAGAAAGTGGATAGAGAAAAGTTCTTCTCCCTCTCTCATAATACTAGAACTCGTGGACATTCAAAGAAGCTGAATGTTGGAAGATTCAGGACAGACAAAAGGAAGTACTTCTTTACTCAGTGCATAGTTAAACTATGGAATTTGCTCCCACAAGATGCAGTAATGGCCACCAGCTTGGATGGCTTTCAAAGAAGATTAGACAAATTCATGGAGGACAGGGCTATCAATGGCTACTAGCTGTGATGGCTGTGCTCTGCCACCCTAGTCAGAGGCAGCATGCTTCTGAAAACCTGTTGCTGGAAGCCTCAGGAGGGGAGAGTGTTCTTGCACTCGGGTCCTGCTTGCGGGCTTCCCCCAGGCACCTGGTTGGCCACTGTGAGAACAGGATGCTGGACTAGATGGGCCACTGGCCCGATCCAGCAGGCTCTTCTTATGTTCTTATGTTCTTATGAATGGATCATCTACACTTGGGGAAATCGTGCAGCTGTTCCGTCATGTTAAAAAAGAGTTCCATTTCCTGAACACTGAAAGAAAGGCAGAAAGAAAGCAGAACAGGAGAAAACAGGAGGAGCACGATGTCATGTAAATGGTCTGTAAAAAATGAATGAACACTTATTCTGCCTAGTGTGGGAACAGTCTGACATCCATGACTGAAAGAGATGATTAGTTTTCATCTTGGCTTTCAATTCTGGTTCCTAGAAATTTGAAACATATTTCCAGCATTACTGACATTAGTTTTCAACATTGTCCTCAGATGGTTATTTTCCTGTTCCTATATATGCAAAATGTGTAGATTCAAACCTATAAAACTCTTAAGTCAGACTTAGTTATTTCCGTTGTTCCTAAGCCAACTTGTGTATTTCTGTGCCTGTTTCGACTCAGGCACACTTTGCTCCCAATGTATCTTCCAGGAAACTCAATCCCACTTTTCACATCAGTGTTGCACACCACCCCAATCTCCGAGCGGTGAGAGATCTCCAGGGGTCCCTGTGCTGGCCCAGTCCAGGTTTCCTTGGAAAGAAGGTCAGTGGAGACTGTGGTGTCTTTTAGGAAATATGCTTTTTATTCACACACATTCTAACATAAGTTTAGAGGGGTTCAAAGCATCAGCAGTCCAATAGATCTTTCTTTTCCTTTAGGCTTATAGGAGGAGAGCCAGCCTCTCTGTGTATCTCCAGTTCCCAGCCTTTCCTCAGACTAACAAAAAACACAAGCCTCTCTTAGGTCCCTGGGAGGGAGGGGGCTCTTCTGAAGAGTTTCAATAACAATAGAATCTCTCTGGCCCATTCACCAGTTAATAGGCACTTGGCAAACCCATTAGCCCACCTGGCCACTCTATTAGATTAATAAAAGAGATTCATCTGACCAGCCAGAGCAGGTTTCTCAGCTGCAGAGCCCACCTCCAGGTTCCAAATCAGAGAATGGAAGGGGACTCACAGAAATAATCTATTTCAACCCCCAAACCCATAACAATACCTTTCAGAGCTTCTGCCTGTACACAAGTCGTCCTGCCCATGGAGTTCATCACAAGAGATCCTGCCCCAAATGCTATCATTTTGTGAAGGAACATCAGTGGCGTTAGGAGCAGGATAGAAACTGAAAATGATTCTAAACAACACACACATTCCTGATAAATATCAGATACATTTGCAGCGCAGTCCTAGATATGTTTACTCAGAAGTCCATCCCACTGAATTCAGTGGAACTTACTCTCAAATAAATGGATACAGGATGGAAACCTCAGCTCCTAAACACTGACAGCTAATATGGTGCAGTAGTCTGACAGTTAGACAGAGACCAAGGAAACCTGGGATCAAATCCTCACTAAGCTACAAATATTACTGAGTCATCTTGGATCTGTTACAATCTGATAAAAATGTAATAAACTGTGCTCTCTGAGATTTACAAATACTTCTATTTCTAGAAGTGCAAAGAAGGAAAAATACACAGACACAATCCTCTGTTGTCTATGAACTATGCTTCTTTTACAAAGGGGTATGATTTTAAATTTAAAAATACATAAACAGAACTGGCACTGTTACATAATATTCATTCTGCACTTGTAGGAAACTGATGTTTTAGTGTGGTAGCACCTAGCAACTCCAGGAAATGGAGTGTTATACCCTTTGGAGGCCCACTGTGAATTGTTTGCAAGGCACTTTGAGGGTAAAGTTGCTCACCTCCATAGCAGTCTTGATGCCCCATCCACATCTACAGTAGTCCCCAGTGAGTCATCCAGTGCAATGTCTGCTGCAACTTCTTGGGATTGGTTTCATTTGATGCAGTGTGATGGTGTAGACAAGGTGCTTGCAACGATGTGGCCAGCAACGTGTCCTCTCGACCCTTGCCCTTCTTGTCTTATTAAAGCTTGCCGAGGGGCTTTAACCAAGTGGATCCAGAGTGTGGTCAATGCATCCTTTCAGGAGGGAATGGTTCCAGTTGCCCTGAAAGAGGCGGTGATCTGACCGCTCCTGAAAAAGGCCACCCTGGACCCATTGGTTTGTGACAACTACTGCCTGGTGGCAAATACCCCCCTTTCTAGGGAAGGAGATTTAGAGTGTAGTGATTCAGCAATTGCAAGTACTCTTGGATGAAACAGATTATCTTGACCCATTCCAGTTTGGGTTAAAGTCTGGTTATGGGTCTGAATCGCCCTTGATCGCCCTGATGGATGACCTTTATCGGGAGAAGGACAGGGGGATTCTTACTTGATGTCTCAGCTGCTTTTGATACCATTGACCATGGTATCCTTCTGGGCCAACTTGGTGAGATGGGTATCAGGCACTGTTTTACAGTGGTTCTGATCCCATTTCCAGAGCCTTTTTCAGAGAATAGCATTGGGTGATTGTCTTTCGGCCCCCTGGCAGTTGTACTGTGGGGTATCGCAGGGTACCATCTTGTCCCCCATGCTGTTTAACATCTCTATGAAGCCCTTGGGTGAGGTCATCAGGAGATTTGCGGAAAGGTATCAGAAGTATGCCGACAATACCCAGCTCTATTTCCCTAAAACATCTGAATTAAGAGAGGCCATGCAAGCCCTGGACCACTGCCTGGACTCAGTGGTGGGCTGGATGAGGGCCAATAAACTGAGTCTGAATCATAGCAAGATGGAGGCACTGTGGGTTGGTGGTTCCTGAGTTTGGATAATTGTCAGTTGCCTGCTTTGGATGGGGTCGTACTCCCTCTGAAAGAGCAGTTCCATATTTGGGGGTGCTCCTGGATCCAACTTTGTTGCTAGAGGCCCAGGTGACCTCCATGGCTAGGAGTGCCTTTTACCACCTTCAGCTAGCAAGATAGCTGCAGCCATTTGTGGACCGAGATAGCCTGACCACTGTTGTCCATGCACTGGTAACCTCCAGGCTGGATTACTGCAATGTGCTCTATGTGGGGCTGCCCTTGAGGTTTGTCTGGAAGCTGCAGCTGGTGCAAAATGCGGCTGTGTCACCCTGCTGCTGAAATAATTGCAATGGCTACCTATTAGCTTCCGGGCTAAGTTCAAGGTTTTAGTTTTGGTGTACAAAGCCCTATACAGCTTGGGACCAGGATACCTGAACACCGTCTTATTCCTTATATATCCAGTTGATCACTGCACTCTGCAGGTGAGGGCTTCCTGCAGATACCATTCTATCAGGAAGTCCATTCCACACAACTACCTTTAGTGTAGTGCACCTACCCTTTGGAATTCCCTCCCCTTAAATATTAGACAGGCACCATCTCTGTTATCTTTTTGGCACCTACTGAAGTCCTTTCTGTTTTAACAAGCCTTTTAAGTAGAGACTTTATCCCAGTCTGTGTCTCTGCTGGAATTGCTTTTTAATATGCTTTTAAAGCTTTTTTTAAAAAAAGATGTTTTTAAAAGCTTTTTTAAAAAACATTTTTTTAAAGGGAACATATCACCCCTGTGCTATATCGACTCCACTGGTTCCCAATTTGTTTCCAGGCTCAATTCAAAGTGCTGGTTCTGACCTTTAAAGCCCTTGTTCAATACGCAGATATAGAGAAATTACTAGGAGAGATGAGACCTACCACTTGCCCACTTGACCCTTGTCCATCGTGGCTTGTAAAACAAGCGAGAGGAACTTTGGCTACTTGGGTCTGCGGAATAGTTAATGTCTCCTTGCAACAGGGCTTCTTCCCAAGTTGCCTTAAAGAGGCATGTGTAAGACCTTTATTGAAAAAACCCTCCCTAGACCCTTTATGTTTGAACAATTATCGGCCAGTCTCCAATCTGCCATTCCTGGGTAAAATAGTGGAGCGTGTGGTGGCTACTCAACTCCAACGGTTTCTAATCGAAACGGACTACCTTGATCCATTTCAATCTGGTTTCAGGCCTGGCCACGGGACTGAAACGGCTTTGGTCACCTTGGTTGATGACCTTCGGAAAGAACTAGACAGGGGGTGTGTGTCCCTGTTGGTTCTCTTGGATCTTTCTGTGGCCTTTGATACCATCGACCATGGTATCCTTCTGGACCGTCTATCCAGGTTAGGACTGGAGGGTACTGTTTTGTGCTGGCTTCGCTCCTTCCTGGAGGACCGGTTCCAGAGAGTAAGACTAGGAGATTCCTGTTCACCCCCTTGGCCTTTGACCTGTGGGGCTCCACAGGGTTCTGCCCTATCTCCACTGTTATTTAATATCTATGTAAAGCCGCTGGGTGATGTCATCCGGGGATATGGAGTTCGTTATCACCAATATGCTAATGACACTCAGCTTTATTTCTCCTTCCCGCCTGATGCCAAGGAACCCGTCCTTCCCCTGAACCAATGTCTGTCTGCAGTGATGGATTAGATGAAGGCAAACAAGTTGAAATTAAATCCTGATAAGACAGAAATGCTCTACGTCAATCGTGGGACTAATCTGGCAACGGGGAATTTACCTATGTTGGATGGGGTTACACTCCCCCTGAAGACCCAGGTTCGCAGCTTGGGGGTGCTCCTGGACTCTGCCTTGAATCTGGAAGCCCAGGTCTCGGCGGTCTCCAGAAGCGCCTTCGCCCAGCTAAGGCTGGTCCGCCAGCTGCGTCCATTTCTGGAGACGCCTGAATTGACTAAGGTGCCACACGCCCTGGTTACATCCCGGATGGACTACTGCAACGCACTCTACGTTGGGCTGCCCTTGAAGACTGTTCGGAAGCTAAAATTGGTTCAACGTGCTAAAGCTAGGTTGCTGACCGGGGCTAGTTTTCGTGTTCACACGACTCCCCTGTTACAGCAACTTCATTGGTTGCCGATTTGCTTCCGGACCCAATTCAAGGTGCTGGTGATGTCCTTTAAAGCCCTTCACGGCTTGGGCCCTGTCTATCTGTCCGATCGATTGTCTGTTTACGAACCCCCGCCCGTCCCTTGAGATCCGCTAATGATTTTCTTCTTACAATTCTGCCAGTTTCACTAGTTCGTCTTTCAGGGACTAGAGATAGAGCATTCTCAGCTGTTGCTCCTAGACTCTGGAACTCGTTACCTGTGGACATACGTTCTGCCTCTTCACTTTTGTCATTTCGCTGCCTGGTTAAAACGTTTTTATTCCGGATTGCATTTAATTTAAATGAATAATTAGAGTTTTTAAGTATTGGATTGGGCTTACTGTGACCTCTAAATATAGAGATTGTAATTTTATTGCTGTATTTGTGCTTTTATCTACATGTTTTATTATGTTGTTCGTCGCTCTGAGTTTCTGTGAAAATAGAGCGGCTTATAAATATTTTTAATAAATAAATAAACGACCTTGGACCAATATACCTGAGGGACCACTTATGCCCATATGTACCTGCCTGGGATTTAAGATCATCTGCCTCTGGTCTCCTTTGAGTGCCTGGAATAAAAGATGTTAGACTGACAGGCATATGGGAGAGAGCTTTTTCAGCTGTGGCCCCCAAGGTTTGGAATACCCTACCCCAAGAAGTCCACTCTGCTCCCTCCCTGTTGGTTTTCCGGAGACTTCTGGAAACGATCTTGTTCCAGAGAGCATTTGGGAGGGACTGAAGGTAGAGCCTGACATTGATTTTATGCCTTTTACATTAAATTTTACCTTTGTAGTCCCTTTAGTACCACCCCCTATATATATGTATATATGTGTGTGGGTGGGTGTATATATATATTGTATTTTATGTATTTTAATTGTATTTTATGTATTTTAATTTATTTTAATATTTTTGTGATTTTACTGTTTACAATTTTATTATGTACGTGTTTGATTTTATTTTTGTAAGCCACCATGAGTGCCCTATTATAGGGTAGAAGGGTGGGATAGAAATATTTTAAATAAATAAAATAAGTAATAAATGTTTTGTTTTAATATGTTTTCAAGGATGTTTTAATATATTTTAAAGTCTGTTGTTATGTTTTAAAGTGTTTTCAGTGCTTTTGCTTGCCACACTGGGCTCCTGCTAGGAGGAAGGGTGGGATATAAATCTAATAAATAAATAAATAATACACTTTGGAACTAGCTGCCTATTGACATGAGGCAGACAACTTTGCTATACTCTTTTCAGCACCTGCTGAAAACATTTTTGTTCAGGCAAGCCTGTTCAGACATGTAGAAGCTGATGTTTTAATCTGTTTTTACCTTACCTGTTGATTTTAATTATATTTTGGATTTTTTGAAAAATACTTGTTTTTAACTTTGTCTTTTATTGACAATTTTAATGTTTGTTTTTTGTAGACTGCTTAGAGGTTCTATTTACAATCAAATGGTATGTAACTTTTGTTAAATGAAAAATAAAATAAAAACAAAGTTCATCTCTTCTGAAATGGAAATGGACTGCCTTCAGTCGATCCCGACTTATGGCTACCCTATGAATAGGGTTTGCATGGTAAGTGGTATTCAGAGGGAGTTTACCATTGCCTCCCTCTGAGGCTAGTCCTCCCAGATGGTGAAGGCCTGCTCAGCTTGTCACAGCTGCACAAGCCAGCCCCTTCCTGGTCCACAACTGCCAACTGGGGGACAACTGGGCTCCTTGGGACTATGCAGCTTGCCCACGGCTGCACAGCTGGCAGGGCACGTAACCCCTGAGCCACTCACTGTGGGGTGATCTTTAGCTGGCCCTTTACACCCAGGAGACATGAGCAGGTATTTGAACTTATAGACTCTGGATGCCCAACCAGCCTATAATCTTGTATTTCTGAAGATGAGTTAAGGGAGAAGTAGAGTATGACAATCTCTGATGATTCAGATGTATGTTTATAACCAATAGATCCAGGTGTGAGAATCTGGGTATGAATAGAGTTTTGTTGTCCACTGCTGGGGTCTCTCATCCCATCCCGGATTCCTCAATCTGGTCCTTGTACACACTGTCATTGAACAATTCATCAGTTTAACCTGACTTCAAACACTTTATATCAACACAAAAAAAAGAGTACTGCTGAAGTAAGAACAGCTCACTAAAGGAAGAAATGAGGGGGCAGGTAAGGAAAACCTTTTCCCCTAAGAGAGGTTGAGGAAGGGGACATCTGGATTTTTTTTAAAGTATCAAACTTCTATGCAGAAAAACAGAACAAGAAAAGCAGCTAGGCAGTCTCTGTTGTTTGCCATCACACATCAAGTCATTTCAAATTTGACCTTTGAATATGGCATTGCTGTAGATAGATCATGGATAGGGAACTACCTTCAGATGTTGTTGGACTCCAACTTACCTCAGCCTCAGCAAACATGGCCAATGTACAGGGATTATGGAAGGTGTAGGTCATCAGCACCTGGAGAGCCACAAATTCCCCATTCTTGATTTAGATGGTTCCCAATGTTTAAATCTGTAGCAGCATGAGCCATCACCCAATTCAAGTCTGATTAAAGCAAAATAATCAATTTACACAGAGCCTGTATTTGGCTCTTTAAAGGATGGTTGCAGCCAAAAAGACATAGCAATATCCAATGCTCTGTTGCACATTTTATACATCAGGATCTGCACCTGATAACCCATAGGCCAAATCTAGCCCAGTGAGGGATGCTGTCTGGGTCCCCATTGCCAAGCCTCTTTTCCCTTCTGAGCAAATGAATAGCTCAGGGAGATAATGGAAGGCAGGCAGAAACAGAGGAGCAGTTGAGGGAGAATCAGTTGTACATTCCTTAAACAAAGGCATATTATCAATACTAATTTTAGGAGCTGGAAATATTTCAAAGTGTGATCAGCTTTCCTATGCTAAACATAAATGGGAAATGCTACACAGTGGGGGTAAAATACTATTCTAGGTACTCACACAAGTAGGGTTGCCAGGTTCAATCCCTGAGACTGATCCTGTATCTTTAGGAGACATGAAAGTCAGCCAAGTGCAGGTGTTCTTGCAATCCTGTAATGGGAAAAATCACAAGTTGGAATTCTCCCTCCCCCCTGCAGAACTTTTAAAGATACAAAAGACCTCTTGGAGGCTGGGCCTGGCAACTAAGAGATCTTCTGTATCTTTAAAAGTTGTGCAAGGGGAAGGGAGAATTCCACCTTGTGGTTTTTCCTATTACAGGGTTGCCAGAACACCTGCACTTGGCTGACTGTCTCTTCTCCTAAAGATACAGGATCAGTCTCAGGGATAGAACCTGGCAACCCTACACACAAGACAGGTAAACGTCTTCAGAAACAGACTTCATTTGGCCTAATTTCTAAAGTGGCAGCATCTTAATTTCACAAAGGAGCAAATTCTCTTTACACAAATCTGCGCAGATTGTTTGATCTGCCTTCTCTCCTAAGAAAAAATCTGGTTGCTATTCTCAACCTTACATCAGTGGTACATGCTCTGGTAACCTCACGTTTGGATTACTGTAATGCGCTTTACGTAGGGCTACCTTTGAAGACAGTTCGGAAGCTACAACTAGTGCAAAATGTGGCGGCCAGATTGCTGACAAGGACCAAGCGGTCCGAGCATATAACACCTGTTCTGGCCAGCTTGCACTGGTTGCCAATATATTTCCGGGCTAGATTCAAAGTGTTGGTATTAACCTATAAAGCCTTATACGGTGCGGGACCACGATACCTTGCGGAACACCTCTTCCGATATGAACCGGCCCGTGCACTACGTTCTGCTACGAAGGCCCTCCTCCGGGTTCCAACTCACAGGGAGGCCCGGAGGGTGATGACAAGATCTAGGGCCTTCTCAGTGGTGGCCCCCGAACTATGGAACAGTCTCCCCGAGGAAGTACGCCTGGCGCCGACTCTGTTCTCCTTCCGGCGCCAGGTCAAAACCTTCCTATTCTCTGAAGCATTTTAAGTTACACTGATTTACTTTTTAAAATGTTTATTGTATTGGATTGATGATTGTATTTTAGTATTATTTTGTTATTCATTGTATTTTTATGCTATTTTATGTTCACCGCCCAGAGAGCTATTGCTAGTCGGGCGGTATATAAATTTAATAAATAAATAAATAAATAAATAAATAAATAAACAAACCATTTAACTCGTTCACCTGAAAATGTGGGTTGTCAACATGGTGGCTGTGGGTGCACATATGTCCACAGAGGCCTTCTCCGGCAGCTGCAGGATCTTGTCTCCTGCTGAAATTAGGCTTGAAAGAAGTCTGCATTAGCCAAAAACAAGGCTTTTTTCAAGCCTAGTGGCACAGGAGTTATTTCAGGGGAGTTGTAGTAGGGAAGGAAAAAGTTGCAACACACGCATGGTACATGCAACAGCTTCGCTGGTTTGCAAATGTGCTCACAGAAGTCCAAAGGTTGACAACCCCTGATGTAAAGTGGGCATGCAAACATGTGCAACTTATGGGTGTGCTCATTAGGAAGCATTGATCGACTGCAGCTCCGTGCAAGAGTACCTTTTGGTAAGGCTGGCTCTCAGTTAGGGATGGAAAGTTCTGTCAGTTTCAATTCTCTCATTTTCTCATTTTTCCAATCTTAAATCCACTTCTTCACATTTCTGTATGATTTCTTTTTTTAAAAAAAAATCCTCATGAAATTTCTCTAGCATTTTAGTGCAAATTTCTCCTAATAAACACATTTTTGTAGGTAGTTTTGACTAATGTACACATTGTTGCAAACAATTTCTCGTCATATAATGCATTTTTGTATGTTATTTTCACTCATGTATTCATTTTTATGCACAGTTTCCCCAGCATAAGCATTTTTGTAAATATTGTTTGGTTGGCAAACTGCATTGCAAAATTTGGGTAAGTGTGAATTTTGAAGGTTAGATGTGTTTCGGTTCTCATTGTTTGGGAAAGTGTGTTGCATAGATTTGGCTTCAGATGAGAACTGATTCAAATTTCTCACCTGTTCCTACTCTCCATGTGAATAATACTTGAGTTAAGGAGGAATCAAACTGTTTATTTAACAGAAATAATAGTTGCTATACATGCCCTCTTCTCTGTTAAAACAAAAAGGGATTGTGAAGGCCTCCAAAGGGAGTGAATTTGTGGTAAAACAGCAAATTCAATTCAATGTAAACAAATGTAAAGTGATGTATGTTGGGACAAAATGGGGGAAGGGTGGGAGGCCAATGAATACCGAGGCTGGGCAGCAGATGCTGGTGGAAAGCTAGGGGCAGGTCACGTCAGGTAAGAGGAACTAGAGAGAGATGCATAATATCTGTCCCCTGTTCCGGGCCTGTCCAGAGCCAACAGACAGCTGGGGGATGCTTGACTCCATACTCTGGCCTTCGACTGCTGCTGTGCAATGCCAGGTCTGTTGCCCAAAAAACATCCCTCATCCATGATATGATATTGGATGAGAGCGCGGACCTGGCATGTATTACAGAAACCTTGCTGGATGAGGCTGCTGCTCCTATCCTTGCGGCCATGTGTCCAGCTGGGTTCTCGTATGCACAGCAGCCGAGGGTCGGTAGTCGGGGAGGGGGAGTGGCGGTTATTTACCGAAGGTCCCTGGTTCTCACCAGACCTCCTCTCTGTGAGACCAAGGTGGCAGACTGCATGTACTGGAGGTTGGGCCCAAAGGGCAGTCTAGGGATTCTGCTCGTGTACCGTCCACCCCGCTGCACAACGGACTCCCTGGCTGAGGTGCTGGAGGTGGTTTCGGCTGTGCGTGTACAGTCCCCAAACCTGCTGGTATTGGGGGACTTCAATGTACATTCAGAGGCCATCCTTACTGGGGCGCCTCGGGACTTTATGGAAACCATGGCTTCCTGGGAGCTGCACCTTATTACAATGGGGCCCACCCATGTAGCCGGTCATGCACTCGACCTTGTGTTTGTCTCGGGAGAGGAGGGGAGTGATCTGAAAATTGGGGGTACATCCATCACCCCCTTGTCATGGTCAGACCACTACTTGGTGAGGATGGACTTTTCGGTGCCACAAACCCTCCATGGGGGTGGAGAACCTATTAAGATGGTCCGCCCCAGGCATCTGATGCATCCTGATGGATTCCTGAATGCGCTTGGGGACTCTCTGGAGCATGCACACAGCCACTCGGCTGAGACCCTGGTGGAGGGGTGGAATGCCGCAATCACCGGGGCATTAGACCAGGTGGCTCCGAAACGCCCTCTCCCCCTGAATAGAGCTCAGACGGCACCGTGGTTCACCCCACGGTTGCGAATTCTGAGGCGGGAGGTGAGACGGATAGAGCGCCGGTGGCGGAAATCTCGCTCTGACGACGATTGGACACATGTTAGAGCGGCTGCGGCAGCCTATCATGTGGCAATAAGGGCAGCAAAAAAACATTTTTATGCTGCCTCTATTGCATCTGCAGAGTGCTGTCCCAGGAGACTGTTCCAAGTGGTCTGGAGCCTGGTCGGTCCAGTTGCTCTGGAACCAATGGAACATGCTAAGGCCTCCTGTGACGAGTTTGCTAAACACTTTGAGGAGAAAATCGATCGTATTAAGAGTGCTATTCTGTGCGCTGTGGACACAGTGAGCGAGCCAGAGGTGACCAGTGGTGCTCTGGTGGTGTGGGATCAGTTCCAGCTTCTTCCATCTGATGAAGTGGACAAGGTGCTTTCAACCTTAAAGCCAACCACTTGCTTACTCGATCCTTGCCCATCATGGCTCATTATGAGCTGCAAAGATAGACTGGGTGAGGGGATCAAGATGGTAAATATATATCTCGAAGAGGGAGTAATGCCATCATCGCTCAAGGAGGCAGTAATAAAACCAATCTTAAAGAAGCCCTCCTTGGATCCCCAAGATCTGAACAACTTTCGCGCAGTCTCAAATTTGCCATTCTTAGGCAAGGCGGTTGAGCGGGTGGTGGCAAAGCAGTTGCAAGCGCACTTGGAGGAAGCGGATTATCTGGATCCATTTCAATCGGGCTTCAGGCCTGGACATGGGACTGAAACAGCCTTGGTCGCCTTGGTAGATGATATGAAGAGGGCGTGGGATAGGGGCGAATGCACCTTCCTTGTCCTCCTTGATCTCTCAGCGGCTTTCGATACCGTTGACCACGTTATCCTCCTGGACCGCCTGAAGAGGTTAGGCATGGGGGGCACTGTATTGCAGTGGTTCCATTCCTTCCTCTCTGGTAGGTACCAAAGAGTGGCATTGGAGGATGAGGTCTCGGATCCTTGGCCTCTCACTTGTGGGGTGCCACAGGGTTCCATCCTCTCCCCGATGCTGTTCAACATCTATATAAAGCCGCTGGGGGCAATCATCAGGAGATTTGGGCTGCAATGTCATCAGTATGCGGATGACACGCAGCTCTATCTCTCATTTAAATCTTCACCAAGGTTGGCTGTAGAAACCCTGTCCAAGTGCCTGGAGTCGGTGAGTGGCTGGATGGGAAGGAATAAGCTGAAGCTGAACTCTGACAAAACCGAGGTACTGTTTGTGGGAGACAAGGGAAGGCTGGAGGATGTGGACCTGGTGCTCAATGGGGTACGATTGCCCCTGAAAGACCAGGTCTGCAGCCTGGGGGTCATTCTTGACTCCCAGCTGTCCATGGAGGCTCAAGTCTCAGCTGTGAGCCGGGCAGCGCTGTATCAACTCCATCTGATACGGAGGCTGCTCCCCTACCTTCCCAACCATCTGCTCCCACCGGTAGTACATGCCCTGGTCACCTCTTGCCTAGACTACTGTAATGCACTCTACGTGGGGTTACCCTTGAAAATGGTCCAGAAGCTGCAACTGGTACAGAATGCGGCAGCTCGTCTGATTAAAGGCAGCCGCTGGCAAGATCACATCACTCCAGTGCTGAAGGAGTTGCACTGGCTACCGGTTGTTTACCGGGCCCAATTCAAGGTGTTGGTTTTGACCTTTAAAACCCTACACGGTTTTAGCCCAGTCTATCTGAAGGAGCGCCTCCAGCATCGTCAGGGATGCTGCTCAACAAGATCAGCCTCAGAAGACCTTCTCTCGATCCCACCGGTTAAAACAGCTAGACTGGTGAGGACTAGAGAGAGGGCTTTTTCAATAGTGGCCCCCACCCTGTGGAACTCTCTCCCAAATGATCTCCGCCATGCCCCTTCTATGATGAGCTTCCGCCGGGCCTTGAAGACCTGGCTCTTCAGGCAGGCTTTTGGGGTGAGTTAGGTTTTTACTGTTATGGTTTTAAATTTTAATGTTTTAATGTATTGTTTTTTATCTTGTACGTCGCCCAGAGTGGCTGGACAACCAGCCAGATGGGCGACTAATAAATTTAATAAATAAATAAATAAATAAATCTGGGATATTGTGTACAGTTTTAGCCACCTCACCTCAAAAAGATATTGTAGAACTGGAAAAGGTTCAGAAAGGCAACCAAATAATCAAGGGGATGGAGCCGCTCCCCTATGAGGAAAGGTTGCAGCATTATAGGAGTTGGGGCTGATGGGAGTTGGAGTTCAACAACATCTGGAGGGCCACAGGCTCAACTCAGCCTCTACTCAGCCTCTGTCCCCCATTGCCCTTACATTAGGGAAACATTGTTGCAGGCCTGCCAGATTAGGAGCTCAGTAGATCACCAGCTGTAATGAGGAGTTTGATGCAACAGGCAAGATCTAACAAACTCATAAAAATCAGAAAGTGATTCTCTCAAGTCGACGCTCTCCCCAGATGACTGAGCGGCGTTCTGTCGCCTTTTCTTTCTGCAACGGCTTATTTGGACTAATTATCCTCCTTCACTCCGCGTGTGCAGCTCCCACCAGCTTCTTTCCTTCTTTCGTTCAATGGGAAGCCGTATTCAGTGATCCAACTTCCCCTGGGAAAGGGAGACCACGGGAACGGGAGGGGGGAGCGAGGAACGACCCTTTCCTCCAGCCCTTCCCGGTGGATCTTTCACTCGATCTTCTTCGGAGGGGAGGAGAGTCTCCTCTGAGGCCGCCCGGAGCTCTCGCCTTCCAATCGGCGCGAAGTTGTTGCTCGTTCTTTTCTGCAGCTCTGTCCAAAACTTCCGGGAACGCTGCTGGAGGGAATCAGGAGCGGAATTTCCGTACAGGAGGCGCCTTAACTTTCCTGGAGAGGGACGGGCTCTGTCGCGGCAGGAGTAGCAGAAGCACGTCGAAGGAACAGAGCTCCCCTAAAATGGGCCTCCTTGAGTTGCTGCCCCTTTACACCTACGGCCTGGCGCTCGCTACTGTCCTGGCGCTTTGGGCGCTCTGTGTTTTCTGCCGGAGGAAAAGGTAAGGAGAGATCGCTTGCCCGCCTGCTCGCCGTCTCTTGGCTTGCAGCCGATCTGGACAGGGTTGTTGAGACCTGAATGAGTGGAAGAATCGGCAGAGAGAAGGCGAACTTCGATCCTGTTTCAAAGTTAACTTTGTTTCAGATGTTAACTTCGTACAGAAGGAAAAAGGGGGAGTTTTAAGATTAGCTAGTGTGTTGACTCGCTGAAATCTATTAATCTTGTGAAGTTGGCACAACACACACACACACGCACGCGGGAGTTTTGCGTTTGCTGTGACGAATGAGGCGATCTCTCGGGAGGGTGTGGGGAGGGGGAGACTTGGCAACCTGCTTTGGGTGGCCGTTCATCTTTCTCCTTGCCACCGCCCCCTGTGGACCCCCTCCTCCCTGCCGCACCACCAAGAGAGGGTGAGGGTACTTCTAGACGGGGGCTCAATTTGCAAATGGCTCGTTGGCAAGAGGTTTTATTTGACTTATCGGATTCCCTCCCTCTGGAGAGGCTAAATCTGCGTTAAATGGGGTAGGGGTAGGATACAGGCTGGCATTTTGATGCCAATGGCATTGTGTGGAAGCTGCAAAAAACTTGCAAGCAAGAGGAGCGCCCATCCCACAATGAAGATATGCCTGGAAGCACCTTGCAGGTGCAGAGGATCTCCTGCTTGTCCACTGTCTCTGTGAGTGCTTCTGTTTGATCATTCATCCTGATTTATCCTCACAAAAGTTGTGCAGCGGCTGTAGGACCTTACTGTTTATGAGCATTCATTCTGATTTGTTTGCATGGAAGTTACACCATGTCACACAACGTTGGCATTATCCCACACTTTCCAGTGTATTTTCCTGTCACTTTTCTTGCCACAAAAATATTTGGGTTTTTTTTAAAGAGGGTTTGTTGTGCAAGAGGGCCAGATCCACTTTAATTGCATAACCTAAGTTTGCAAGTACATGACTGAACTTTACCAGTCAGTGAGTGACAATCTGGAAGCAGCTAGTACCTGTCTGGATGACTTGACAGGGAGAGGTACTCCCGAGAGAGTGTGTGTCATTGCTTTTGCTTGCTCACCCTGTTTTTTTTCTTCTGAGCAGTGTGGGGGAGGGTGGGAGTGGGGGTTATTGGGCTTGCTGGGCTCAGTCCTTGCCATCTATTGCTCCTCACCCCTCTTCCTCTGGAAAGCTCTATTTGCTTAAGAACATAAAAAGAGCCTTGCTGGATAAGGCCAAGGGTTCATCTAGTGTAGCACTCAGTTCTCACAGTAGCTAACCAGATGCCCATGGAAATCCCACAAGCAGAACCTGAGCGCAACACCATTCTCCCCACCTGTGATTCCTAGCAACTAATATTCAGATGCATATTGCCTCCAACAGTGGAGCAGAACATAGCTATTGTGGTTAGCACCCATTGATAGCCTCATCTTCCATGGATTTGTTGTTTCATCCTCTTTTAAAGCCATAGAAGTGGGTGGCCATCACTACCTTTGGGAGCAAATTCCATAGGTTAACTATGTGAAGAAGTACTTTCTTTTCTCAACATTCTGCTTCACTGGATGTCCCCAAGATCTAGTATTGCGAGACAGGGAGAAAAATTTCTTCATATCCATTTTTTTCCACACCATACATAATTTTATACACTTCTGTCATGTCACCTCTTACTCATCTTTTCTTTAAACTAAAAAGCCCCAGATGTTGTAACCCTTCTTCATAGGGAAATTACTCCATTCCCTTGATCATTTTGGTTGCCCTTTTCTGGACCTGTTCCAACTCTACAATATCCTTTTTGAGGGGAGGTGACCAGCACCATACACAGTATTCCAAGTGTGGTCGCTGCATAGATTTGTATAATGGCATTATGATAGCGGCAGTTCCTTTCCTAATGTTCCATAGCATGGAATTCATCTTTTTCACAGATGCCACACACTGGGTTGACATCTTCATGAAGCTATCCGCTACAACCCAAGATCTCATTCCTGGTCAGTCACCACTTGTTCAGACACCATGAGTGCATGTGTAAAATTTAGATTTTTTTGCCCCAGTGTGCATCTCTTCACACTTGTTTACATTAAATTGCACTTGCCATTTTACTGTCCATTCATCTAGGTTGGAGAGATCCTTTTTTGTTTTAACTACCCTAAACAATTTGGTATCATTAGCAAACTTACCCCATTACTCACCCCTAACTCTAAACCATGGGTTCCCAAACTGTGGTCCATGGAGCACTGGTGGCCTGCAAGCTTTATTCAGGTCTGCAGCATGACTGGATTTGTGACTGAAGGTGGAAGATGGCACATCCATCACATTAAATATTAATATTCATTTTTAATTGTATTTTTATTGATTCTTTTATTTCTTATATTGTATTTTAGTGTACTACAGTTTGAATTCTATGGAATTGCGATTGCTACAATAGGCAGAAAAGTCAATAAGTGGTCTACCTCAGTAATTATCTGGTGGCCCATGGGGAGAAAACTCTGAGAATCATTCTCTAAACCATTTCTGAACATCTTAAAGAACATAAGACCAAACCTTAGGGGACTCTACTTTTGATATCTCTCCATTGGGAGAACTGTCCATTTATTCCTGCTTTCTGATATGTCACCAGTTCCTGATCCACAAGGGGACCTCTCCCCTTATTCTATGACTGCTAAGCTTACTCAGGAGCTTTGATGAGGTATTTTGTCAAAAGCTTTTTGAAAGTCTAAACTTTATATGCTTGTTGGTACTCATTATCTAGGGTTACAAGAGGAAGCTAGGACTTAACTTTTGCAGAAGTGATGCCAGTTCTACATCAGAAAGACTTGTTCATCTTTATGCTTGATAATTCTGTCCTTAACAATGCTTTCCACAGTTTTCTTGGAACAGATGTTAAGCTAACTGGCTTGTAATTTCCAGGAACCCCCTTGGATGTTGGTGTTGCATTGGCCACTTTCCAGTCCTCAGGCATAGAGGCAGATCTTAGGGACAAGTGATATATTTTTGTTAGATGATCAGCAATTTCACATTTTAGTTTTTTAAGAACTTTCAAGTGGATGCCATATGGACCCAGTGATATGTCAGTTTTTAATTTGTCAATAAGGCCTAGAACTTTAGTTCTTGTCACCACTGTTTGTTTGAGTTCCTCAAACTCCCTATGAAAGTTACTTCAGGTACAAGACTTGTCATATCTCCTGCTGTGAAGACAGATGCAAAGAATTATTTCAGCTTCTCTGCAATCTCCTTATCCTTCAGCACACCTTTTTGTCATCCAAAGGTTGTAGCCTTTCTCCTGCTGCTGATGTATTAGAAGTTTTGGTTGTTGGTCTTTGTTTTTAAACAAATTCTTGTTTAGCATCCCTCACTGTCTGTGTCAGGATTCTTGTTCCCTATAGCACCTCATCAGGGAAGCCTCCAGAAACCCAGAACAGTTCCTTACTCAAGGTTCTGGGAGGTTCTCATCATGTGATCCCTTTTGCTCTGCTTTCCCTGGCTCTCTTCTGAAATGTATAACCTCAGAATTCCTCCCTCAGCTATCTCTTTCACAGCTATTTCTCTCACAGCCATTTCCTTTCTGCTTTCCTTGACTCCCACTCTTCCGTAAGTAACCAGCTCCAGCAGCTTTGCTGCTGCAATGGTTCCTTCCCCTGCTCCTTGTCTTTCCTTTGTTGCTGTGCGCCCACCAACAACCTTTGCTCCTTGACTTTCTCCCTGAGGTTTTTGCTAGTTCTGCTATTGCACTCTCCCATGCCCATCTGCCGTCTTTTTGTGAGGCTGCTGTAAGTGTGTGAGGGCACTGCCTATGCCGTCTTTGCAGCGTGCCACTCTCCGTCCCTCACAGTCTGCTTGCATTTCTTTGGCCAAAGCTTCTGTTCTTTTTTGTCCTCCCCCTTGTATGGACAAGACTTCCATTTTCTAAACAAAGCCTTCTTGCCTCTCGTAGCTTCTTTGATTCTGCTCGTTAACCACGCCTGCTTCCCCCCAGTCTTTGGGCCACACAGGGGAAAGGATTGGGCCCAGAGGTGTTCCCCACCCAACCCAGAGTGGGCAAGGGAGAATGGTTGCTCCTGCACTACAGAGGTGGCCTTGCTGCTTCCTCTGCCCTGTGTGGTCACTTTTCCTCTCTGGCCAGTGTGGAATGGGAATTAGTCTTGCTGCATCCAGTCCCCACTGTGCTGCTGCCCAGAGGATGAGCAAGTGAGAGGATGTTCCTTGTGTGAGCAGCTGCTTCTGCCCACCTGCATGTTGTGCTCTCCATCTGAGTGGGGTGGTGGTAAGGATTGGACCCAGCTGGACCAACCCTGTCTGCTGCACAGTCCAGAGATGGAGAGAGAGAAGACAGGCAAGTAGGCAGAGGCGGTGGCGGTGGCGGTGGCGGTGGCTTGTGGTCTTCAGGCAGCACCACAGGACCAGTCTTCTATGTGGGCCAGAGAGAGGGTGAGCAAGAGGCGGTAGCACTGCAGGAATAGCCGTCGCCTTCTCTTGCTTGCATGATTTCTGGGCTGGGGTTATGGCAGGCTGTGGCAGGGACTTTAAATCTGCACCTTCCACAGGCAGAGGAGAGGCAGCAGAGGCTGTTCCTTGCAACCTCCACTTGCCTTGTGCCCCCTGCCCTCTGAAGGTGGAGCGGGAGAAGAAGGTGTTGCTGTTACATGGCAAAGCTTAACTACCTCTTGGGGGTTGTTGCACCTTGTGATCAGGAGTGTTCCAAAGTTGCTCATCCCAGCAGAACTTGGTTTTGGATTGTGCTGTGAATGATCTAGAACCTGGGGGTGAAAGTGGATGAACCATAATAGTAAATAATGCAAAGTACAGAATCGTACAGTTTGAAGGAACCTCAAAGGTCATCGAGTCCAATCTGCTGCTGATCAGGCAATCTACTGCTGTGGTGGTGTAGTAATCAGCTGGCTTGTGCAGTTGTGGCAAACTGAGCAGGCCCTAGCCAGCTGGGGAAGTCTAGCTTCAGAGGGAGGCAATGGTAAACCCCCTCTGAATACCGCTTACCATGAAAACCCTATTCATAGGGTCGCCATAAGTTGGGATTGACTTGAAGACAGTCCATTTCCATTTCAGTCATATTGCGGGGGGGGGGGGGACAAGACCTAATGTAAAATCAGAAGTAGCTCATTTCTTATCAGAGTTTGACCCTTCTTGGAAACCATGCCTTAGCAAATGGAGGCTATACCTCTGCCCTCAATCTTAG
Source organism: Rhineura floridana (assembly GCF_030035675.1). Taxonomy (NCBI): domain Eukaryota; kingdom Metazoa; phylum Chordata; class Lepidosauria; order Squamata; family Rhineuridae; genus Rhineura; species Rhineura floridana. Next base: position 265,688,882 of record NC_084480.1, on the reverse strand, counting down.
GAACATGTAGGATAGCTGTAATTACTGCCTGTCAAGGGTTAGAAATTCCTTGTTCTTCATGCCATGTGTTCTAGTGCTGAGCCTTAAAATAGCCTCCCTCCCACTCACCTCCTTCTGCTGGTGCCTACTAGGTAGGCTGGGCCTGCCCTAAATTCTACCCCTGAGCAGTACCCTCTTTACCAATCAGCTTGGTTAGAAGGAGTAGGGTTGTGCTTCTGGTAGCATTGGCAACATGTGTAATGAACTATCTCAATGTGGATGTAGAATCACAATTATTAAACAATTATTGAATAACACCATTTTCAGCCTGCTTAAATTAAAGGCAGCAAAGTATCTAAAATTGAAAAACTCCATAGCTATAAAAAGCTTGGCAGAAACCAGAAGTTCTCAATTAATTTTTAAATGTGATAAAATTGAGTGGGCCTCTTGGATTTCCTTAGGGAGGGCATTCCAGGGTACAATGCCACATCTCAAAAAGCTCCGTGCCTAGTAAAAACATAGTGGTGGCACCTGAAGAATTGGAAGTACATATAGATGAAAGATGCAACTTTGCTAAAAGCTATAAACTGGCCCATTCTTTAGAGAATTCTTGTTGTTCCCTAATTGGTTGTTGTACGTTAGCCCCACAAAGAATTCTGCACATTGAAATAAAATAATAGTATATGTATATTTTCATGTTCAATTGCTTTGGTATTTTTACCATGTGGCTTTGAATTGCTTGTGTAAAAGCTCCTGAGTATAAGCAATATTGGCACATATTCTTCAGATGAATGTTTGGCCAGCATTGCATATGCAGGAAGATATATTTAGGATTGTTATATAAGATTGCCTCCAAATAATATTTACCTAAAATTAATGAGCGGGGTACCACAGGGCTCGGTCCTGGGCCCAGTGCTCTTCAACATTTTCATTAATGACTTGGATGAGGAGGTGCAGGGAATACGTATCAAATTTGCAGATGATGCAAAATTGGGGGGGATAGCTAATACCTTGGAAGACAGAAACAAAATTCAAAGGGATCTTAATAGGCTGGAACATTGGGCTGAAAACAACAGAATGAGATTTAACAGGGAGAAGTGCAAAGTTCTACACCTAGGAAAAAGAAACCAAATACACAGTTATAAGATAGGGGATACTTGGCTAAGCAATACTACATGTGAGAAGCATCTTGGGATTGTTGTTGATCACAAGCTGAACATGAGCCAACAGTGTGATGTGGCTGCAACAAAGGCAAATGCTATTTTAGGCTGCATTAACAGAAGTATAGATTCCAAATTGCGTGAAGTATTGGTTCCCCTCTATTCAGCACTGGTTAGGCCTCATCTTGAGTACTGCATCCAATTCTGGACATCACACTTTAAGAAGGATACAGACAAACTGGAACAGGTTCAGAGAAGGGCAACGAGGATGATCACGGGAGTGGAAACAAAGTCCTATGAAGAGTGACTGAAAGAACTGAGCATGTTTAGCCTAGAGAAGAGAAGACTGAGAGGAGATATAATAGCACTCTTCAAGTACTTGAAAGGTCGTCACACAGAGGAGGGCCAGGATCTCTTCTCGATCATCCCAGAGTGCAGAACATGGAATAATGGGCTCATTGCAGGAAGCCAGATTTCAGCTGGACATCAGGAAAAACTTCCTAAATGTTAGAGTGGTATGACAATAGAACTGATTCCCTAGGAAGGTGGTGGGCTCTCCAACACTGGAGGCATTCAAGAGGCAGCTGGACAGCCACCTGTCATGTACACTGTAATCTGGATTCCTGCATTGAGCAGGGGGTTTGACTTGATGGCCTTATAGGCCCATTCCAACTTTACGATTCTATGATTCTGTGAGATCCATTTTCATTGTACTCGATCCAGCTTTTACCAATACTTCATTTAAAAAAAGCAATAGCTTGTATGTGGCACTCCAGATGTGTCCATCCACTCTAGGTGGATATTGCTACCAAAATTTAATCTCTCAAGCATAAACAACCTAGCATGGAAAGCAATATGCTATTGAATGAGAATGATCATGAAAAGGCAATAAGTAGTGTACATTACTATGGTATGGTAACCATAATGTGTGTTTTACCCAGTAAAACCTTCTTGCTATTTTCCTTTCAATTAAAAGCATCTAACATCCTTTTAGATATAGAATTAGTCATTTGCCATTCACATCCTTCCTCTAAATGAGCCATTTGAGCCTCTGAAGATGTTAAAAGATACAACTGAAAAGGTAAAACCAGCAGAAACGTTCTTGGTTTGGAAGTAATACAAATAAACCAGATACTCTCCAAAGAGTGGGAAATATATAAACAGGATTTCCAAATGAGCATGCTAAATCAGAATGAGGCAATAGGTTATCTTAACTCATGTTAATCCATCCTGAAATGATTATATATTCATAGGCTGATTTTTTTGAGTCCCTGGCATGTACAGAACAAAAACAAATATCAGAAAATGTGATGATCTGCCCTAAAGAATAAGGCCAGAAACAGAACATCCACATGTTTATATATTTGCTGAAGAAATTCTGACAATTGGGAACAAAGAACAAATGTTTTTGCTAGGGTGATATGCAACTATTCTCTCACAATAGGTTCAGAATGCCTCCTACAAAAGACACTGGAGCAAGATGTTTCACAGTAGGCTCTATATGAATTTTTGGTTCTATGCTTTGCCCCCAAAGTAATGAGATATAAAGCTGGAGGAGCTGCAATATTCTTACTAATGGTAGGATTCTGATGTTTTTCAAGCGACATGGTAGCCACATTAGTGGTGACATCAGAAGCTCTGCGATATGGAAGGAATTCATGTTGTAGCTCGTTCTCATTCAAGAGTTGCCTCCTTTTCAGGAGGAACAATCCTGATGTGGGAAGAAGTCATGTTGTAGATTGTTCCCATATGGTCAAGGACAGCTTTCACCAACCTGGAGCTTTCCAGATGTTCTGGGCTGCAACTATCCTAAACATGCCCTCCCTCAAATGTATTTGCATTCAATATCCTGCCAACAAAAAAGAAGAAATGTAAAACTACAAGACTGAAAAATAGAAATGCAGAAGGTCTTATCTTTCCATCCTTCCCAAGGTTGGATCAAAACAGAAAAGTCACTATATACACTTACATATATTGGTGTTTTATATAAAAGGAGTCTGACAGCTGCTGATTTGCTTTAAGAGAGATGTTGGTAGGCCTGTAATTTGTCACAAAGAAGATACTGATGTTCTAAAGCAGAGATACTTCCTTTCAAAATATCAATATTTCCTTAAAATTATCAATATTAATATCAATAAATTTTGTGAGGGAAAATACGAATTGGTAAAAGCAGCATCTAGCAGACAAAAAAAGAACTCAAATACCAGCCTGTTAGGTTGACAAAATGCTTTCGACCTAGCACCAGCCAATGGATCCCATCCCTAATCTGAAGGGCCACAGATTCCACACCCCTATTTTAGAATTATAACCTAGTTCAAGGAAATGACATGCTGGATATAAAATCATAGAGAATCAAAGGCCTTGTGGTGTTAAATGATTTCTGTTTCTTGGGAGAGTAGCCTTAGACACTGTCAGTTGCCTATAGTAAGAATAAACAGTCAAGCTATACAAACATTTAGCGCTTTATGTCATTTATGCAACAAAAGGAAAAGTGTCCATGGGCAAGCAGGGTAACACTTTTGTGGGCTAGTCATAATGATTGTGCATTTTATTTGCAAGGCTGAGAACTTGCAGATCCACATATACAGAGTTTGCAGCTTCTAATTTATAGTGCTCTAAATTGTCAGCAGATATTCTAATGTTGAAGTGTTCTGCCATATATGAACATTTAATTCAATACTATTCTTACTCTGCTTAATCTTTTAGAATTCAACTAATTGAGACAAATACTGTTTCAGACTCTGATTTACTGTTGTTGGTCTTTTCATGTTTCTTTTTACTGTTTTACTTTATGTTTTATCTATTTTATTATAACCTGCTTTGATTATTATCTTAATAGAAACGTGAGGTAGCAGAAGTTTAGCAGAAGTTTGAGGGACAGCTTGAAAAGTGTTGTAAAAAAAGGATGACCCATTTTCACACACAGTGAACAATCAATAGGTGTTGCTGAATCTCTGCAGGAAACTTCTTTAACAAGCCACTTTCTCTCTTTTAAGCAGGGGACTAAACAGCATTGTTATAATGTGTTTCTGAGTGAACCAGACCTGACTTTTCATTCATCTGACACAATGGACTCTGACCCATGAAAGTTTATGCTGCAATATAATTGTTAGTCTTGTAGCACCTTTGCTGTCTAGCATGTCTATCATAAGAACATAAGAAGAGCCTGCTGGATCTAGTCCAACATCCTGTTATCACAGTGGCTGACCAGATGCCCATGGGAAGCCCATTGATAGCCTTATCCTCCATGAATTTGTCTAATCTTTTAAAACCTTCCAAGTTGGTGGCCATCACTGCCTCTTGTGGGAGCAAATTCCACAGTTTAACTGTGTGATGCATAAAGAAGTACTTTCTTTTGTCTGTCTTGAATCTTCCAACATTCAGCTTCACGGAATGTCCATGAATTCTAGTGAGAGAGGGAGAAAAACATTTATCCATTTTTTCCATGCCATGCATAATTTTATACATTTCTATCATGTCGCCTCCGACTTGCCATTTCCCTAAAGCAAAAAGCTTCAAATGTTGCAACCTTTCCTCATAGGGAAGTGGCTCCATCCCCTTGATCATACTGGTTGCCTTTTTTGGCACCTTTTCCCATTCTACAATATACTTTTTGAGGTGAGGTGACCAGAACTGTACACATTATTGCAAATGTGGCCTCACCATAGATTTATACAACATTATGATATCAGCAGTTTTATTTTCAATGCCTTTCCTAATGATCCCTAGCATGGAATTCAACTTTTTCACATCTGCCTCACACTGGGTTGACATTTTCATCGAACTATCCACTATGAATCCAAGGTCTCGTTCCTGGTCAGTCACCACCAGTTCAGACTCCATGAGTGTATATGTGAAATTAAGATTTTTTTGTTCCATTATGCATAACTTCACACTTGTTTACGTTGAATTTCATTTGCCATTTTCTCACCTTCAGGAACTAGCCCTGTAGCAGTGGGGAACCTGACACCCACCAGATGGTCTTGTACGCCAACTCCCACCAGTCCCCCAGCATGGCTGACAGTCAGTGATGGTGGGAGCAACATCTGGAGGGCCACAAGTTCCCTGCCCCTTGAAACACATACTTGAAATTTCTGGGGTAGAAAACAGTGTCTCCAAACAGCCCATTAATTAGGCAAAGGAGTATTTTTGGTGGGGTTAGTAGAAATTTTCCAAAGAGATGTACAGATCTTGAGATATCTTTCTGAAATCTGATCACTTATATTCACATAATTTAATGAAGATGCTTATTTAAGAAATATTTCTGTTTCAGCTTGCTTTAATCTCTACTGACAACCACAAAGTAGGTGATTTATATCTAGAAAGTGTTGCCAGTTGTAATGTCTTCGTTCTCTAATAATGTATTGTCCATGATCTTTTATAAACTAAGGCAAAGTAGATTAATGTTGTTGGAATGATATATACCTCTCTTTAATTATATATATATCAAATATGTTGTAGCATACAAACATGTTGTTGGAAATATTATTTGACTTGAAGTGTGCATATCTGACTTCCCACGTTCTCTCTACAGTTGGTTGCTTATGAATTAAAGATCAGAAATTTGTCCAGGAAAATTTTAAGTTTGTTAATTTTTTGTAAAAGTGAAAGAGTGTGTTCGTTTTGTTGTGCTGACTATCTAATTGTCCAGGTTTCCCTCTCTTTCCATCTTGTCTGGCAATGTGCTCTGAACTTTTTTCTTCTTTTAAACAGAATCGTTTGAGATACCCCATTTTATATTTTTATGGCAGAAAAATAATTGTCTACCATTTTGATTTTAATAGCATAAAAATAGCATTCAAATTAACTACTTGTGTGGGCTTATTTAGCTAACATCTAGCATGTTATGCTTTTTGTGTTGATCAAATCAAAATTGAGAAGAGGAATGTTTCTTCATTTTGAGCACCAACATGTACTGCACACTCAGTTCTCAGTTGGAGGGTCATATATCTCCTTTTCATGTATTTACACGAGAGATTCAGGTTTAGACTTGTAAAATGCTTTGGGGAATTAAATTGCTAGGAGGATCAGCTTTGGTAACAATGCAGTATTAATCAAAGGATGGGCTGAATTCTAAAAGCGTGGAGTCCTGGCTTAAACCCTGGTAGTCTTGTTCCTCCTGAATACTAACCTTTGACCTGCTTTAGCCATGCTGCTGCCACACATAAACCATGTGGCCAGTGGCAGATTTAAACAGTGCTGGCTCATATACATGCAATCTTCATATGACAGCAATTCACATCCACTGGACTGCTTGCATGCGTATAGGCTGGAATACATGTTAAGTTCCTTTTTAAATATGCCAACCATCTTTTGGAACCATGTTTTTTAAGATGCTGACTGCTAGGACCAACTACACAGGAATACTTTTGGGTGATTCTTGCACTGGAAAAAATATACATTTAAAATTCCTCTGTACTAGCATCAAGTTAGCCAGTGGTTTGCTGCATGTGACTCTTCGAGGCTCCCTGAATTTGTCTTATCCTTACAAGGGTCTGGCAAGACAGGGAAGCAAGGCTGCTTTCACACATGTGGCTTATTGCATCAGTTTTGTGGATTAAAATGGTAGTGCTTCTGTCTCGATTTCTAAAATCCCTGTCACACTACAGTATCTGTTGCATTAAGGAACCATGGGTTTTTCAGTTGATGTAGCAGCTTTGTGCTTTCATGCTGCTGCAGCGAACAATGTTTTGTTTTTGTCCCTCACCCATTATACACATGGGCACTGTGAAATGGAAATGGACTGCCTTCAAGTCGATTCTGACTTATGGCAACCCTATGAATAAACTGAGTCTGAATCCTAACAAGACAGAGGCGCTGTGGGTTGGTGGTTCCTGAGTTTGGATAGTTGGTCAGTTGCCTGCTTTGGATGGGGTCGTACTCCCTCTGAAAGAGCAGGTCCGTATTCTGGGGGTGCTCCTGGATCCATCTTTGTCGCTAGAGGCCCAGGTGACCTCAGTGGCTAGGAGTGCCTTTTACCAGCTTCGGCTGGTAAGACAGCTGCGGCCGTTTCTGGACCGGGATAACCTGACCACTGTTGTCCACGCACTGGTAACCTCCAGGCTGGATTACTGTAATGCCCTCTATGTGGGGCTGCCCTTGAGGTTGGTCCGGAAGCTGCAGCTGGTGCAAAATGCAGTGATGAGACTGCTCACTGGGGCAGGGTATCGCCAACATGTCGCCCCACTACTGAAAGAATTGCACTGGCTGCCCATTTGCTACCGGGCCAAGTTCAAGGTTCTAGTCTTGGTGTACAAAGCCCTATACAGCTTGGGACCAGGATACCTGAAAGACCGTCTTACCCCTTATATACCCAGTCAATCACTGCGCTCTGCAGGTGAGGGTCTCCTGCAGATACCATCTTATCAGGAGGTTTGTTCTGCACAACGTAGGAAACAGACCTTTAGTGTGGCAGCACCTACCCTGTGCAATTCCCTCCCTTTGAATATTAGGCAGGCGCCATCTCAGCTATCTTTTCGGCGCCTCCTCTTTCAACAAGCCTTTTAAGTTGAGACCTATCCCAGTCTGTGGCTGTGTTAGAATTGCTTAATATGTTTTTAATAGTGTTTTTAACCCTTTTTAAAGCTGTTTTTTTTAAAAGTTTTTAACGCTGTTTTGTTTTCATGTATTTTAAGGTCTGTTTTTATGATGTTTTAAAGTGTTTTTAGCGCTTCTGTTTGCCGCCCTGGGCTCCTGCTGGGAAGAAGGGCGGGATGATGGAGGGATGGAGGGATGGAGGGATGGATGGGATGGAGGGATGGATGGGAGGGAGGGAGGGAGGGATGAGATGGATGGATGAGATGGATGGATGAGATGGATGGATGAGATGGATGGATGAGATGGATGGATGAGATTAGATAGATAAAAGGGTTTTCATGGTAAGTGGTATTCATAGGGGGTTTACCATTGCCTTCCTCTGAGGCTGAGAGGCAGTGACTGGGTCAAGGTTACCCAGTGAGCATCATGGCTGTGTGGGGATTCAAACCCTGGTCTTCCAGGTCATAGTTCAACACTCTAACCACTACGCCACGCTGGCTCTCCATAGGCACTGTAGTTCTCCCACAATTCATTGTGTGAGTTATCGTGGGCTCCCCCCATTTCTGCTGGTGTATGCTGATATACCAGTAGTTCATCAGCTGCAAAGTATGGTTGAGCTTCTAAAAAAAAAAAATGGAGTTCATAGTTCTATTAAATCTCATTCAGCTCTGTCTTCAGGTTTTGATTGTTGTTTTAAAAGCAACAGTCTAAAACATATTAATCCACATGAGGAGGCAGAGGCAGAAACGGAGGAAGGGGAAACGGCTATCTGCGCCTATGCTCGAATACCGGTATAATTTTTGTCAGGCACAAAAAATAAGCAAAAAAGGTTGACGTGCGCCTAAAGGGTGGGAACACATTGCATGCCAGGATGCCTGTCGCATGAGCAGCTGCAGCTAGCACAAAACTGCTGCAATTTTCTAGGTTCCCAAGCTTGCAAATGGATTATTTTTGGAATCATTTATCATGGAAATGAGTGCTAAACTTCCACTATATTCCACTTGATTTCCAGAAGTAGCTTTCGCATCATGTGAAAAATCAAGTAAAATGCTCAAATTACCAGGTAACAAACAATTGGAATAATGGAATAAATTGCAGTGTGAAAGCAACCCAAGATGGTATAAGTGCTACCATCTTGATGATTGAAATAGTCATACTCTGCCTTTCTGTTAGCTGGTGGCTAACAGTAATTAGCAAGACAAAATAAAACCACCTCATGCTAAAATTGTATATGTCATGCTATAAATGATTTATTATTTATATTTGATGTTCACCGGATTGAAGGATAGTACACAAAAGTTTTACATCACAAATAAATAGTAGGTGACATTCATCCCAGCTTTTCCAGTGAATATAACCTGAGATAGTGGTTGGTAGAAACTAAGAATTGTATTCATCTGAGTCCTACTCAGAGTACACCCATTGAAATTAATGAATATAATTTAGTCACATCTGTTAACTTAAGTGGATCTACACTGAGTACGACTAGCACTGAATACTACCCCGAATCTGGGTCACTTCCTTTTAGAACACCAAGCTGAAACCTCCATCACTTTTTCTTTTCTACTTAAGGAGCATGCACCATCCATCTATAACTATGGTGATAGGGGAAAGAATCTTTAAATAATGATTTAAATGACTGTTATATTTAGTGGTAACACTTAGTAAGGTGCCATAGATTTGCGTTGCTTTATGTTTTAGTTTGGAATAATCCCAACATTCTTCTTGTGAGAAGAACTTTGGAGTCTATGACTGTGTATCTTTATTTGTGCCTGTATAGGTATAACATTTATTTTTATTTCTCTGTATATTTAAATCTAGCTCTTTACTTGCTAGTGTGCCGTGCCATATGGTGCAGAGCTGTGTGCCAGTAGATAAAAATATTTTGGGAACACAGGAAACTGGCAGTTGGTTCAAGAAGGGTGAATCTTCTTGACCAAGTGCTTGTGGATTTGTTGCATTTTTTGGCACTTGTGTGTATAGTGAAAGTTTGTCCAAGAGGACCTCCTGTGTCTCATGATTTCCTTAAATGTAGTTTAATCTTGCCCCCTCCTTAAAAATGCAGTGATTTACAAAGGAAAAAACCCTCAATCCTGATGTATACTATGTGCTGTGCTTGTTTTCCTGTCATTATTCCATAATTACTCATTCTTATTAATGTTGCATTTTTATTCTACTACATGGGTGTATATCAGACCTTTATGAGTGCATTCAGATGGTTCTATCTTCATTTCACAATGTGGGCGGAAAACAATGGGAATGCGATTGCCTTTCCATGTCTCCTTTCCTGAGTCACAGGAAATTATTATTACTATTGCCATTTTCTCTACAATTATTAGAAACATAGGAAGCTGCCCTTGTACCAAGTCAGACCATTATCTATGTAACACTACTGGTCCTTCTAGCTCAGTACTGGCTGTGCTGACTGTCAGTGGCTCTCCAAAGTTTCAGACTGAAGTCTTTCTCAGTCCTGGAACCTTTTGCATGGAAAGCAATCAATGAACTGTGGTCCTTTCCTCCTGTAATATTCCCACCCTGCGAAAAGGCTTCCTGTCACGCTCCCTCACCACGCTGACACATTGTATCAGCAGAGGGATACATGGGTTCTACCTATACACACAACCAACTATAGTGATGCTACATTAGGGATTCCTTACTATTGCCCCCACCCCGGTTGCTGTACTGGCTCAACCCCCCCCCGGTAACACTTTGTCTCTTTAAAGCTCGTAGCTATGAATTGAGCCCCTGTACCCTGATGCTGTTTACATCCTTCAGGTACTTGCTGCCACCACAGATAACCTGTGTCTGACTCCACCTTTAGCATAGCCAATGGTGAGTTATGTGTGAGTGAAACAAAAAAACCCACACCAATATTTAAGAACAGATTATTTCAAAAGCACAAGTTCACTTCAAGGTCCATAAGCATGTAGTTTCATTAATGGTCTTTAAGTCTTTCACTTTAGTTCCTGGTTGTTCTTTCAACACTTTAAAATCCTACCTGTCCTATCCACACTAATATTCCTGCACTAACTCCAGCCTTTCACCCTCTTAATCCAAAATAATAAATTCAGAAGTGCAGGGTCCTTTCATAATAAAAGTTCATATTGTTCTCTTATGCTACAATTCTAAAATTAGTTATATAAAAATCTACTGATGTCAGTATAGTTTTCTGAGTGCTGCTGGTGCTGGTAGAAATATATATAGTAATAATTTTGACTCTGATCGTTAGAAAGTGTGTGCTCTGTCCATTCTCTCTGTTATTTAATGGCCTCTTTAATATTTTCATTCAGCCCATGAACCCATCAGCAATTTGTTTTTACAGGCTAATATACTTACAAATGATTTTCTAATAGAATATCCTCATCAGAGGGCAGATTTATTAACACTCCTCTTTTGATTGTCTTTTTTAATCCCAGCTCCATGTATAATTTACTTCTTGCTTGGCGAGTGCTAGTCTGAAGAAGGCTGCCTTACTGAAACACTGGAGCTTAGACAAATTTGTCTTATTCTCCCGGGCAAGATATGTTGGCTTTAAGTACCAATTCCTTCTGAGATGAACATTAATATTAAGTGAAATCTTAGTGAGGTTAAAACAGAAGGGAATGGGTTAAGAATAAGAGCCAGGTTCAATTGAAGTGTCAATAAAAAGTTGCCTTCAGTGAATTCCATCAAAAATGTACTTGCAGGATAAGATTTTTCTTCAAATGGGCGAATGAGCAGCCCTGGGCTCCTACTGGGAGAAAGAGTGGGATATAAGTCTAATAAATAAATAAATAAAAATAATAAATATTAACACTACTTGCTGGCATGCTGCCCTCTTCAGTGGATATGCTTCCTTCAGATCTCTCTCTGTGTAGAACTTTTTTTTCCATTATGCTTTAACTATCTGATACAGTAGGGCCGCACTCATATGGCGGGTTCCATTCCGGACCCCCTCCATAAAGCAAAACCCATTGACAATAATGGGATGTGTCACACGAAAATGACGTCAAAATCGCACGCGACGGAAAAATACCCCCGTAAAAATGGAAGAAGCGCCTTAATGCATGGACTTTCCCTAATTGAAAACCGCCGCATTAGTGAATCGCTGTAAAGCGAAGCGCCGTAAAGCAGGGCCCTACTGTATTCTGTTTATTCTCTCAGCTGCCTTGTGGGGAAAAATATTTTTAAAGGTATGATATAAATTGCTGCTGTTGCTGCTGCCACTGCTGCCACCAGCAACAATACTGGCCCTGCAGTTCTGTCCCCTGACAGGCCTATCTAGCTCAGTCATGTTAAAGCTTTAGAAGAGTTGAAAGAGTAGCTGAGCAGCTGCAGGTCAGTGGCAGAACATGTGCATGCAGAAGGACCCAGGTTCAATCCCTGGCATCTCTAGGTTGGGCTGGGAATGACTCCCTGCTGGAAATCCTGGAGAGCCATCACAAACGTAGACAATACTGAGCTAGGTGGACCAATGGTCTGACTCAGTAGAAGGTACAGTAGGGCCCCGCTCATACAGCGGGTTACGTTCCGGATCCCCGCTGTAAAGCGAAAACCGCTGTAAAGTGGATCCCATTGACTTACATTGACCCAAAATGGCGCCCGGCGGCAAAAAACCACCGTAAAAGCACAACAAGCGCTGTAAAGTGGGGCCTTTCTACAATTCACAACTGCTGTATTAGCGGAATGCTGTAAAGCAAAGCGCTGTAAAGCGGGGCCCTACTGTAGCTTCCTATTTTAGGGCAGGCAACAATTGGTTGGGAAGGACCTCATCAGTTAGCTCTGCCCATATGGAGCCAGGCTTTGAAACATTACTACAACACTATAGGGCAATCAGTGGGATAGCAGTTCCCACACCACTGAGGTAATGAACAGGCCCGATGGAAGAAGGAATCTAGAACAAAGACCCCCTGTTTGCATGCAAAGGAAATGGGAAGTGTGTGTTGATCCAGTGAACAGAGATGTCCTGTTTCTGCTTAAAGTACAAAAGGAGGAGGAGGAAAAGAAAAACGATAGACAACACAATAGGTTGTCTGTATTTTTCTTTGATAGGAACACATTATAAAAATCTGCAACTGTTTTCTTCATCTTTGTTCTTGCATCAGATGAAGTACACCAGAACAATGGCCAGAATTCAGCACTAGCAATCATTAACAGGATTTAGTCCCTCCTTTTCTCAACATGTTCCCAATGAATATTTATGAAATCAATTTTCCTCTGCCCCCCCCTTCCCCACACTGTCTCTTTGGAGGAAATCCAAAGAAAAACACACTTGAAATGATCTTGTAGTATGTACCTTTAGAGCTAGTTTTACCTGTATACAGGATCACCCACGGCACCCATGAGAAGGCCTTTCCTCTCCTGAACCTTGTTGCTAGCCTTTTCCCCTACATACAGGTCACTTCTTTTTCTGTCTCCCCTACAAACAGCCACCCAGATCACTTTGTATTATGGGTGGCATACAGATGCTGAAAATAAACAAAGGAAGGCAATACACCTTTGCCTCTCCTATTTGTTCTGCTGCGGCACCCAGCTGGACATCGTTCCTTCTTATTTTGCTGGATGATGAAGTGCAAGGGGACACTTGCTGCTCCAGACTTCTGATACACCAGAAATTGGCAATCAGGCTGTTGAGGAACAATTTTGTTTGTTAGTACTGTCCCCGGTAGAAATGGCAAGTGCCTGGCGAATTGCATGCCCTGAAGGAGGTTTCCAAGGCAGTAAGTTGCACTGCCCATAATAAAGCTTGGGTGGATTCTTTGCACAAAGAGACTGTTGTATTAGGCCTCTTCTGTGCATTGCCAGAAGCAAGGCACCAAATGCCCATTGTAGGATTCTGCTGTGCTCTCAGCACGGCCAAGAAGTTCTTGGATCTCCACATGCTCTTAAGACCTGATCTTGCAGTTATTTATATATCAAATCTGTGGCACTTTCAAAAAGCATAATGATGAACCAGTTTATGCCTCTGAGGATCATGTTTCCATGGTCAGTTTTACTGTAATTAGCTCATGACAATAGCAAAGGTACCCACCCTCTTCTTTATTTCCTCTTTTTGATCCTATATTTAATTTTAGTAGATAATTTGGGATCTCAGCAATTGGCATTAGATGACCAGGGACATCAGCCTTTCTCTGGGGGTTGCTGTTTAAAACCATCATCTGGAAAATGTATCTCTCTGAAGGCTGGAAAGGGCAACATATTGCACATGGTACATTCAAATGTTTGCCATTATCTGCTTGTTACTTGCGACTCCTTCCCAGATTATTTACAGTTCTGTGGTTACCAAATGCATAGTGATAATTTTAGAAAACAAGCTACTTCGTTACATGAATTTATATCTAATTTCCACACTGAAATAAATCTGTTCAAATTATGTTCATGTGAAGACTTTAAGAAATTGAATTTAAATGTTCTCTGGTTTCAGATGGCTTTCATTCTTTTTTCCTAACATAAATGGAAGGCTAGCTTGTTGTGTGTTCTTGTGTGTGTATCCATAAACACACATTTAATCCCTGTTCCCAGTACAACAAACTATGTGATGAGCTCAAGCACTCCCTCCTCCTTCTGTGCCCAGGACTGCAAACCAAGTTTGCAGGGAGCATTTAAATTGGTCTCCAGGTTTGGACACTATGGGAAGTTATGGTTTTAACAAACCATGAAGTCTCCTCTCTGTATACGGAAGGAAGAAAAGGAAAGGGGAAGAAGAGAGTGTCATTTTCTTTAAATGTAATTGATAAAATGTTTGACTTTTAATGGATAAATAAATAAGCTAAAATATTATTCAGTGGCCCTAGTGTGGATACATGGTAGCTCCTAGCAGATGCTTCCTCGGAACCAGCAGGCACAACGTGTGGATTTGGAGTTGGAACTTACAATAGAGCCTGAAATTCACAGGCATGGGAAACCTTGGAAACAGGAATTGGAGAAGGATGCTGAAGGTCCAAAGCTGGTGATGAAGGAAAAGAACAACCCTCAAAATTGGAAAGAGGGGAGGCTGAGAGATTAGAGATGAGAACAAGGTATCCATTCAAAGTCAGTTATGAGCCTCAAGCAGAATGAGAATATGAAAGTCCAGGAAAAAGATATGGAAAAATTCAAACAGAGTTTGAATTAGGTAGCATATGATGCAAGGAAGGGTAAGTTCTTCGGTCTCTTTCCTCTTAGTTCACCAATAGTGAGCAGAAATGTGAAGAAAGACTGGCCAATTCAAGATAAGAGCAGGGTCTTTCCATTTTTGGTTGGTCTTAGAAACCAATGCTGGCTTGGCTGATGTGCAACCAAAGAAAGAAAAGGGAGTCAGAGGTTCCTGGATGGCCCTGCACTGCCTTGGCAATGCAGGAGTCCAACAACCTAGGAAGCTGCCTTTTATCAAGTCAGACCATTGGTTCATCAAGCTCAGTTTTATCTATGCTGACTGGCAATGGCTCCCCAGGGTTTCATGCAGGAGTCTTTCTCAGCCCTACCTGGAGATTGAACCTGGGACCATCTGCATGCAAAATAGATTACTTCTCCAGCCTTCCTTCCTACCTTGAAACTGGGGAGGGGATACAAAAGTGCAGGAAGCTACATTATTCTGAGTCAGACCATTGGTCCATCTAGCCCAGTATTGTCTACACTGACTGACTAACAGTAGCTCTTCAGGATTTCAAATAGGTCTCTCCTAGCCCTATCTAGAACTACCAGGGATTGAATCAGGGATCTTCTGCATATACAGCAGATACACTGAGCTACATCCCTTCCTCTAAGAGGCTGGGGATTGTATTAAAACTGCCAGGATGACTGACTCCACCCCTGCAGCTCTAGGGTTGGGAGTAATATCACTGGTCATCATGCCACTAGAGGTTGGTGGCACAGTGTCACAGCAAGTAAAAATGAAAGAAAGCTTGGATAAGAGCCACTTTAAGATGTGGTGCTGGAAAGCTGTTGTACCTTCATGGACTAAGTCAAAGGGACTTGTTGGGAGTCCTGCTCAGGGTAAGGATCCCTACACTGGAGTTTTTAGAGTAGCAGCAAGGAGCATAGTGGCTAGGATTTTTAAGGGGCAAGTATTGGTAAGGACCTAATAGGGGAGACTGATTATCTTGGTACTGGAGGCAGTAAAAAATAGTCTGGAAAATATGTTTAGAGAAATAGTTGTTCTCTTGGGTACACGTTCCATTCACTTGAATTGTGCATCTGGCTGTATTCCCAGGTAGCAGAATCTCCAAAGGTATGGGCTCTCCTTGTGTGGGACTTGAGGGTGATGCATCAGGAGAATGATGTAACTATGTAAAATTCACAGTTGTTACTGTATTTCTTTTCAGTTTGTAGCAGGCTTCTTGGATTAATATGAAATGTGTAAAAGTTTCTACTGAAAGTATAAAAATTGTTCCAGGCAATCTTGTTTTCTGATGCATGTTTGCAAAAAACAAAACAAAAACCCCCACTCACAAGCAAATCTCTAACACAGCTATTTTTGTGAATTCCCCTTAGGATAAAAAGTCACACAGTGAATATCTTGCAAACGTAATTGCTTTTTGATTTGTAACAGCCGCTGCAAACAAAAGGATATTTTACATTACAAATTCTGGGCAGGCAGTCAGATTTTGAACTTTGAAACAACATAATCTCTCTAACCACTTTTCCCAGAGGACTGTTATAGCAAAAATTGCTTTTAAAACACACAACATCTTGCGCAAGTGAGGAAAATGGTGAAATATTTGGGAGCAGATTCCATCCAACAAGTCAGCCAGAAAGTTTTTTTGAGAAATCAAATTGCCCAGGGGCCCAAGCCTCCTTTTCCAAGCCCCCTTTCCCCTCTTCTCCTACCTATGCTGCATGGCATTAGGACCTGATGAAGAAGAAATGGAAGCGATAGAATGTGAGCCTCAAACTGACTTTTGCTGGATCATTGCACCCCAGCTGGCTATATGTACTGCAGCAATTAATGGTGGTCAGTAAAAGGAATCCTGATGGGGTTTGCTGCCTAGTTCCGATCTGATTGAATTCCAAGAGTTCGACTTTCGTTGCCAACCTGCCCTTTTTTTATTCCTGTTTGCTTTCGCAATTGCTGATCTGCTGATTTTTTTAAGTGACTTTTTTTTAAAATGAAAATGCTTATGCTGTTCCACCTTTTTTCCCTATTTACATATCAGTTAGGCAGATAATTGTCTAAACTTGGAGGGAGGTTAATGGATGTAAATGGCAATTGTTATCACCTAGACAGCAGTTAAGAATGCATCAGCTTAGGGGAAAGCCAGTTATGAAGACAATAAAATACAATTTGGAGGAGATTTTTTTAAAAAAACAAAAACCATGCCAATGACAGCTGCAGTCTGTTGCAAGAAATCAGTGCTGGTCTGAAAAGACAGTGGATTGTCGGATTATGTCGAAATCCGGTACTAAGTCTGATTTAGTGGATATTCTCCCCCATCCCTATACAGGAGTGAACTGAAAGAGGTTTTGAATTGGTATAAGTCTCCTTGCCACACCCCCAGAATGCCCCTTTTTGAGACTTGCCCTAGTGTAGGTTTTGCCAGCTTAAAAGTCCTGGCTCAGCATAGTCCTGGCTCAGACAGATTGAGAGAGTTATGCTGGCACAACCGGAACGGCCCACAAGACCCACCTATTCCAAACTTGTGCATCCTGGTGGATCTTGAGTTTAGATTGTGCTGGAAGGAGCTTCCTCTTCTAACTGAGCCTTGGTTGAGCAACTCACTGAGCTCTGGTGTGTTCCTACATCCTTGGATATTCTGTGGTCCTGATTTTTAGCTTGCTTCTTGATCCTGTCTTGTGATTTGTCCTTGGTTCTCACTCATCCTATGGTCCTGATTACTGGCTTGTCCCATGACTTCTGGCTGCTGCCTCACCTCACTTTGGATTGCTGCCCGTGGCCCAGCCTTGATAACAGGATTGCAACCGAGAACAGTAGTACTATGTCCAGGTTCCCCTTCTTTCCCCCTAATGTTTAAAGGGAAATGTGTGATGGGACATCATAACATGGCATATTTCCCTGCCTTCTGTCCCTTACCCAGTAGCCAGTAATGTGGAGCAAGAACCTGGATGTTGCACATTACCCTTCCTAAAGTTGATTGAAGTTTGATGGAGGTGGGGGAAACAATCAGCAGCAACCCCACAATGGTGTTGTATCCAATTCCACCCTGTGTTCCCTGTCTTGTTTTCTCTTGCACTCTTGGTATAAGTAAAAGTTTTTCTATCTCCTCCTCTGTCTTCCTGCCTAGTGCAATGTTTCTTTTGACCAGAATGGCTTCCTTCTGTCAGTTTATACCATTGTGTCTTGGGTTGCCCTCAGATGGTCAGTATTTTGTGGAAGGGATTCAAGCAGATACCAGAAATTTAGGCTTGTGCAATTAAAGTAAATCAAAACACTTTGTCAATTTAGTGCAACAAATCCACTTTTTAAAAAATGGACTTTTTATGGTTAGGAAAGCGCTGGGGAAAAGCACTGAAAAGTGTGGATGAACAAATGAGTAATGGTAAGACGGAGAAATGCTGCACAAGCAAATCAGAAAGAATGCTGATTGTTGTATAAGCTCCCTGCAAATGAATCAGAACAAGTCCTCAGTAAAGACCAGTTAGAATCTAACCTCCACTTAAGCTTTGTGCAAGGGAATCTGGATGAATGCACGTTAAAACAGGTCACCTGGAGGAGCCCTTGCTGGGTCTTTAAGACCTGGTCTTAATAAATCTTTTGAGTCTTCTGGAAGTCTCTTCTGAAGTTACGTTTGTAGCTTGGGAGAGCTTCTTCAGCACAGTTCCTTTCTGTGCCATAATGGTAATGCCAGAATCGCTGGGTCTCGCGACAGGAGTCCATAACATGACTCCTTCCACCACAGTTGCTATGGGAGCTTGTGGTCTCTTCCAACTTGATCTAGAGTTTCTGGTGTTACTTTGATAATACAGAAAGAAACTGATATTGCAATGTCTCCTTTACCCTGCAGGCAATGTCAGAAGGATACTTAACTTCAAGGTCACCTACAGAATCTCCTACAGTCACCTGAGCTTCCAAAGACATCCTTGCTCTTTGTTGCTAGTAGCTGGTCTCTCTTCCCAGTCTTTCCTTGTTCACCTAATGCAGGGATGGGGAAACCTGTGGCCCTCCAGATGTTGTTGTATTCCAGTTCCCATTAATCCCAGCCAGCATGGTCAATGGTGAAGGATGTTGGGAGCTGTAGTCCAACATGTGGAGGGCCACAGGCTCCTAATCCCTGACCTAATGGAATTTGGTATTCCTCTGGATCACTGTTGTTCATCCTTGGGTCCCCAGATGTTATTGGACTACAACTCCCATCATCCTTGGCCATTGGCTAAAATAGTTGGAGTTGATAGGAATTAATCTGACAACACCTTGAGACCCAAGATTGAAGAATACTGCACTGAATGTCCATACAATTTCTGTGTTTTATATGGTACATAGCGCACTCCCAGCACAGAATAAATGGTGAATAGTTGTAGTGGTAGCTGTTTCTTGAATGAACGGCAGAGGGCAGATCATACAGAAATCCTCCTCTTTGGAATTGTCCTATCTCCACCAAGCTTGAAGACTTGAAGTCTATTTTGTCATATTACAGTGATCTGAATCTGCAGCTATAATTTGAAAGGACATTGTCAACCCCTTTCAGGAGCTTAATGTCCATTTTAGAGCAACTGGAGAATGCTAGTTATGACTATGGGAATTTAATTTCTGTGTTTAGATTGTAAAATCCACAACATAAAAAAACCCCACCCTGAACTGCTCCTCTCAAGTAGTGTGAAAATGATTGATGTTTGTAACGTGCAATCATTCTCCCTGCTCTGAACTCCTGTATCACTAATGGGTTGGAGTTATATTCCAGAAAGTCATGATTGTTTGTTTAAATCTTGGTCACAATTGCAGAAACTGTTTATGACCGCTGGATCACCAGCCTGCCTATACATCCATGCTTGCATGGACGCAAGTAAATTCAAGTGTCTAGTTTGAACTGAAGGAAGTTAGTGTCTTTTTAATACATACCTGCCTCCTGTAGTAATTGAAACAGTGTTTGTATTTCAGCTGGACAGGATACTTAACACGTTCTGAATATGGGCTCAAATCATTGTCACATGTGATTAACTCTACAGGGGAAAATGGTGGAGATTTAAAGGAGCATTCTTCTTAATTTCCCTACTTTCTCTCCCCCCCCCCAGTACATGTGAAATCAGAAGGAGACTGAGCTGTTTTAAGGGCTTACTCATACCAACAGATCTGCAACACTTAATTTATCATTTTGAGCCAGGCTTTCTGCTGGACTTAGCAAGACTAATGAATGGCAACTTTTATGAAGTGAATTACTTGAGTCAGTGTCCTCCAGGGTTTTATGATGGATTCTTCTAGTTCTTCTGACAAGTTTTGTTTAAAGAAAAACTGCATTTTTAATTGCAACATTTCCTTATTAATTTACAATGGTTAGAAAAAGCTAGATTTTGGAAGTAGGTTAGCATATCAGTCTATCAAACCAGGATCAATTTTAATAGGAACAAAAGTTTAATAGAGATTGTGACAGATGTTAAAATGGGGCAGCTTCTGTGGTTCTGTAATTAGTGAATACTTCCTCTCAGGGCTAGCCCACTGGGGCGTAGAACGGGTTGGTATATATGAGTTGGGGCATGTAACAAAGAGTAGCTAAGTGGCTACATGGAAGAGTTCTTTAATTTTCCATTTTAATTTCAGTTTTAGAATTTATATCCCCCTCTTCCTCCCAAAGGAGACCAAGGCGGCAAACACACAAGCGACAAAACAATTAAAACCTTTAAAATCATCTAGGAATCATGCCAGTACAGATGCAGGCTGGGAATGATATCTACTTAAAAGGCTTGTTGAAAAAAGGTCTTCAGTAGGCATGGAAAAGGCAACAGAGATGGTGCCTGTCTAATATTTAACAGGAAAAGGCAGCAGGTTTGGGGGGTTAGTGGAAATTGGCATGAGAATGGCAGGTAAGGCTTCCAGCTGTTCTCTGGGGAGGGGTGATTTTTAATTGGGACTGCAGCCTACGTGTAGATTTAACCCTTCTTTTCTAAGCTGTGATTTGTGTAAAAACTGTTCTCTGAGCAGAGGTTAGCAATGGGGGGAGGGAGGATCCTATCCACACCAATGGGAGGTTTTTTTCCCTATTGCCAGAGGGGGTGCAGAAATCGCTGCTGAGGAGAGGGAGTAGAATTTCCCTCAAGCTGCATTCTCAGTTAAAAATCACCTACACCCACACTTATTATTAAGCAAGTGAAAATGGCTGATGTGACTTGCAGCAACACATATAGGTTACATAGAGTTTGGCCCCTACCATCAGTGATTCTTTTTGAGCTGAAGATTGGAGGCAAGTAGGATTTGCACAGCTGTTTTGTGAGGGGCCACTGACATTTGCTACAACTCATCCATGTTGAGGATGGAGGCGCATGGCTAGGCTGTGGCTACTCTTGCCTAGAACTAAGAATGTCAGGAGGTGGTAGTGGCCCATGGGAGAAAGTGGAACCAGAGGTGTCCACCCTAGGGTAGAGACACTTCTCTTGGGGGCGCAACAAAAGGGAAAGACGTAAGTACCAGAGGAGGATGCATTAAAGGGGATGGGAAGAGGAATGAGGCAAGACTTCTGTGTGCAAGGAAAAGAAAAAAGTCAAACGAGCTGAAGGACCCGAGACCCAGAAGATGGGAAGGTTATAAATGGGTGTTTACGGTTTGGGTGGTCTGAGTTGCAAGGCTTGAGAAACACAGATGCAGCACAATCCAAGAGAAGAGATTTCATCCACCTTTTAGAAGGTGGTACAGGACTTGCAGGGGGTGGATGAAAGGAACTGCTAGCTGTGTAACATCACTGCAGTTCTTACCAGCAAACATTGAAGCCCTCTTTGTCAGAAAAGTGAGCCTATGGCTACTTATGACAGAGAGCACACCCCCCATCCCTGAAGGGATGATGTCATAGGCTTGCTCACATGTTGCATTTAACACAGGCACAAGTTATCTCTATGCATGCACGCTCCTTCACACAGTGTCGGGAGGATGAGCTGGGCTCCTGGGGGGTTGTCAGAAGAGGATTCAAATGGCTGTCAGAGGGAGGAGGGAGGAACTTACCCTCTGTGGAGCGAAGCTGAAACAGAGGACATGCCAGAGATAGGGTCGCCTAGCAACGGGGAGCCTGAGAGCCTTGAAGTTTTAGAATCCCCCCCAGACATTCCCAGGCCCTCCCTTCTCCGCAGCTCAGAGCAAGAGGGAGGGCTGATCACAGCAGAAAGGCGGAGAGATGGTTTACCCTCAGCTCCTCCTTTATCACCCATAGGAGAATTGGACACTTCAGAAGAGGAGGAGGTGATGCCTCCCCCCTCACCACGCAAACGCAGACGGTTGAAAAGACAGGAGAGAAGGGGGGAAGGCGGGCAGTACCTGAGGGGGAGTTAAGGAGGAGCGAAAGGTTGCGCGCCCATTTAGCCCCTTCTTAAAGAACAGGCGGGAAGCAGCCCCTTGCTCTGTCAACTTTCTCCCAATGTTGCAGGACCTGTATCCCTGTATTGCTTCATGAGAAAGCGCAGTCTTTGTTGGACATTACTCTAATAAAACACGAATTAACTACAACCTCTGGTCTGGTTCCTGAGTCGCATCCTGGGC
Organism: Rhineura floridana; assembly: GCF_030035675.1. Lineage (NCBI taxonomy): Eukaryota > Metazoa > Chordata > Lepidosauria > Squamata > Rhineuridae > Rhineura > Rhineura floridana. Next base: position 265,666,616 of record NC_084480.1, on the reverse strand, counting down.
CTGACAGCTTGACAGAGCCACCTAAATCACCCTCAACGCTCTCTTCACTTGACTGGGACAAGATGTCAAAGGGAGCAGCGGGGGGGACGAACCCCACTTCTGAGACGGAAGAAGTGAAACTCTTGAGGACTAAGGTAGCTGAATTGCAGACGGATGTCCAAGCCCTGCTAGCAGCAGTCAAGGCGCTGAAGACGGATAATCAAACCTTGAAGGCCACGATAGACCAGATGCAAACAGCCCCTCCAGCTGCTGCAGTAAAGGTTCCTATTGGATTGCCCCCAAAATACGCGGGACAAAGTGATCAGTTGGCAACTTTCGTGGCTCAATGTGAGTTATATCTGGATGTCAGGCACATGGAGTTTCCAGACGATGGGGCTAAAGTGGCCTTCGTGATTAGCCTCCTGGAGGGAGAAGCTGCAAAATGGGTGACTCCGTATCTCGTGAGAAAAGATACTGCCTTAAGAAGGTACAGAGGATTTATACAGGAGATGACCGAGATGTTCCAAGACCCGCAAAGAGCTGAAACAGTAGCGCGGCAACTAGGCGCTCTGAAGCAAGCTAAAGGGACTGTTTCCGAGTACACTAACGCTTTTAAAATTCTGTCCCAGGAAACTGGTTACAATGACGCCGCCCTGATGTTTATGTACCAGAGTGGATTAAATGCTGAAATCCTGGATGAGTTGGCCAGGACCTCCCCCCCCGCTGACCTACCAGGGCTCATCCGGCTATGCCTACAGATAGATCACCGGATGGAAGGAAGGCGCCTGGAAAGGAAGCAGGAGGTCCCGAGATACTCAGCCTCGGCATCTCGCAGCAAGACCCTTCCCTCTGCAGGAATGGCAGGTAATGCAGCTGAGGGACAGGGAGGGGCTAGGCCAAGACTGTCGGAAGAAGAAAAGGAAAGACGCCGCCGAGAACGTTTATGCTTTTATTGTTCAAAGCCGGGCCACGTGGCCAGAGACTGTGGACTAAAAGGGGGGAAAGCTGAGCCGTTGGGAAACTAGAACACCCAGTCCACGTGCAGGCCGGTGGACTGGGGGCAGCGTTGTATAAAGGCCCCCCAACGATCCAACCTCCCTCAAAGGGGGTGTTGGTCTTGCCTATTCGGATTACAACTTCCAGAGGAGTGGTGTTTAATTCCACTGCCTTAATTGACAGTGGAGCCTCCACAAATTTTATTGATGCAAAGTTAGTCAAGCGTCATGGAATTTCCCGGTGGAAACTGAACGCTCCCCTAGCTGTGGAGACTATCGATGGGAGACCCCTGAAGTCAGGAGGGGTGACACAAGCCACGGAGGAAGTGAAACTTCAAATCCCCGGGCACGAAGAGTTCATTTCGCTATACGTGTCAGATCTCTCGAACTTTGAGGTGATTCTGGGAATGCCCTGGCTAGCAAAGCATGAACCCAAAATAAGTTGGAAGGAGGCAGTGGTGTGGTTCACCTCACAGTATTGCCAGGAGAACTGTCAACCTGAAGGAATCAAGAACACCTTAGCGGGGGCAGTGCAAGAGATCGAGCAAGTGACCCTGCCGCCAAAGTATGAAGAATTCAAAGATGTGTTTGATGAAAAGGAGGCAGAGACTTTACCCCCCCACCGCCCTTACGACTGTGCGATTGATCTAGTGCCAGGAGCCAGCATTCCATCAGGGAGAATCTACTCTCTCACAGAGAATGAGAGGGAGGCCCTGAAGGAATTCCTGGATAAAAACCTGAGACGAGGATTCATACGCCCCTCACAATCCCCTGCTGGAGCGCCACTATTGTTTGTGAAAAAGAAGGGGGGGAACTCAGACCCTGTAATGACTATCGCGCATTGAACCAGATCACCATCCCCAACAGCTACCCGCTGCCCCTGATCTCAGAGTTGTTGGACCGACTGTGCTCTGCAAAAATCTTCACGAAGTTGGATTTGAGAGGAGCGTACAATCTGATCAGGATGAAGCAGGGAGATGAATGGAAAACAGGGTTCTTGACCGCTTATGGACAGTATGAATAGCTGGTCATGCCGTTCGGACTTTGTGGAAGTCCAGGAATTTTTCAAAAATTCATGAACGACGTGTTTAGAGACTTGTTGGACACATATGTAATCTGTTACTTAGATGATATCCTGGTGTTCTCAAAGAACCAGGAAGACCACGACCAGCATGTGAAGATGGTGTTGCAGAGACTGAGAGAAAATCACCTGTATGCTAAATTAGAGAAATGTGGATTTGACCTCAAGTCTCTAGACTTCCTTGGATATCGAATCTCAGCGGAAGGCGTGGAGATGGACCCAGGGAAAGTAAGCTGTATATTGGACTGGGGCCAACCTGTCACCAAAAAGGATGTACAACGGTTTTTGGGGTTTGCCAATTATTACAGAAAGTTCATTCCAGGGTTTTCCAAATTGACAGCTCCTCTGACTGACTGTTTAAGGGGAAAGAAGAAGTTTCAATGGACAGAGAATGCCACCCAGGCCTTTGAGGAGCTGAAGAGAAGGTTCGCTTCCGAGCCCATTCTGCACTTTGCTGACCTGCCCCGCCCTTTCATCGTGGAAGCAGATGCTTCAGATTTTGCTATCGGGGGGGTCCTTCTGCAATTAGACCAAGAAGGAAAGGAGCTGCACCCCTGTGCGTACTTCTCTCGGAAGTTAAAGCATGCAGAGAAGAATTACACAGTTTGGGAGAAGGAGCTGCTGGCCATCAAGGACTCTTTTGAAAACTGGAGACAATACCTAGAGGGGGCCCCTCATCAGATCGAAGTGCGCTCCGACCACAAGAACCTGGAAAGCCTCCAAACTGCCAGAAAGCTGAACCAGAGACAAATAAGATGGTCCCAGTTCTTCACCAGGTTTAACTTCAAGATCACTTACCAAGCCCAAGCCAAAAACCAGAGAGCTGATGCCTTATCCAGACAGCCACAGTACAAAGAAAGTGAATCCGAGGACCAGCCTCAGTACGTGATCCCGCCAGAGAAATTAATGTTGGGATCATGCCAGTGTTCGTGGGAAGAGGAACTCAAAAAGGCACAACAAGAAGATGCAGACGTACTAAAATATGGGCAGGAGACGGGACAAAGTCAAGACTCAGAAGTAACCTTTCACTGGAGGAATGGACTATTATGGTTCAAAACAGCCAGATATGTGCCAGAAGGAGAATTAAGGCTCAGAATCCTACGCCAGTGCCATGATTCCATCACAGCGGGACACTTTGGGATTTACAAGACCTTTCAGAACGTGGCCAAGGACTTCTGGTGGCCTAAAATGCGTAGGGATATTGAAAGCTATGTAAAGTCCTGTTCTGTCTGTCTGCATACAAAAACACAAACAGGAAAACCAGCAGGACTGTTACAACCGCTACCTGTCCCACATGAACCCTGGAAGGATCTCTCCATGGATTTTATAACTGATCTACCCAAATCCCAAGGAATGACAGCCGTTTTAGTCGTGGTAGATCTACTCACCAAAATGGCGCATTTCCTCCCTTGTGCAGGGGCCTTAGAGGCTAAGGAAACGGCCAAGTTATTCATCAAAGAAGTCTACCGACTGCATGGGTTGCCAAACAGTGTAGTCTCAGACCGAGGAACTCAGTTCACAGCCAAATTTTGGAGAGCAATGTGGAAACAGTTGCAGACAGAATTAAAACTCTCCTCCCCCCATCACCCCCAGACAGATGGGCAAACGGAACGCTTGAACGCCGTTTTGGAAAGATATTTAAGAAGTTATGTGTCCTATCAACAGACTGACTGGGTATCATATTTGCATTTTGCAGAGTTCGCCTACAACAATTCTCTACACTCCAGCACTCAACAAACCCCATTCTTCGCGAATTATGGATTCCATCCTAAAGTCTTTCCAAGCAGCTCAGAAGGAATGCTGGTACCGGCAGCTGAGGACTTCCTAAAAGAATTGCAAGCGGCACAACAAACACTGAAACAGCAGTTAAACGAAGCCAAAACAGAGTACAAGCGAGTTGCTGACCTGCACAGGAAGGAGGGCCCCCCCCTTCAACCAGGAGACCAGGTATGGCTGTCCACCTGTTTCCTCCAGATGCCGGGCAAATGTAGAAAATTACAAGACAAAAGGGTGGGTCCTTTTGAAATAGAAACTCAAATTAATCCCGTGGCGTACCGGCTGAAGCTACCTGACACGTTTAAAATACATCCTGTGTTTCATCGATCCCTCTTGACGAAAGCTGCCCCTCCCAGTGAGCTGCGGCCGGAGGAGCCTCCTGGGTCCCCACTCCTGATAAATGAGCAGCATGAGTTTGAAGTTGAGGAAATCTTGGATTCCAGGATCAGACGCCACAAGCTGCAGTATTTGATTCACTGGAAGGGCTATGGAGTGGCTGACAGATCATGGAAAAATGCAGATGATGTGCATGCTCCAGAGTTAGTAAAACTTTTCCATCAACGTTTTCCTCACCACCTGAAGCCAGACAGGGGGAGGGGGGCACAGCTTGAGAAGGGGGATGGTGTCGGGAGGATGAGCTGGGCTCCTGGGGGGTTGTCAGAAGAAGATTCAAATGGCTGGCAGAGGGAGGAGGGAGGAACTTACCCTCTGTGGAGCGAAGCTGAAACAGAGGACATGCCAGAGATAGGGTCGCCTAGCAACGGGGAGCCTGAGAGCCTTGAAGTTTTAGAATCCCCCCCAGACATTCCCAGGCCCTCCCTTCTCCGCAGCTCAGAGCAAGAGGGAGGGCTGATCACAGCAGAAAGGCGGAGAGATGGTTTACCCTCAGCTCCTCCTTTATCACCCATAGGGGAATTGGACACTTCAGAAGAGGAGGAGGTGATGCCTCCCCCCTCACCACGCAAACGCAGACGGTTGAAAAGACAGGAGAGAAGGGGGGAAGGCGGGCAGTACCTGAGGGGGAGTTAAGGAGGAGCGAAAGGTTGCGCGCCCATTTAGCCCCTTCTTAAAGAACAGGCGGGAAGCAGCCCCTTGCTCTGTCAACTTTCTCCCAATGTTGCAGGACCTGTATCCCTGTATTGCTTCATGAGAAAGCGCAGTCTTTGTTGGACATTACTCTAATAAAACACGAATTAACTACAACCTCTGGTCTGGTTCCTGAGTCGCATCCTGGGCCTGACACACAGGCACTTGCACATGTTGATTTGTACAGCTAACTATTCTGTATACAGATTGTGCCCTCATTGAATGTAACATGTGAACACCCCTAATCTTTTACTCCGATGGTATCTGTGCTGCAGAACTTTGTGGGCTCAATTAAAGCATGAAATGTTATTTCCTTAAGAAAAATTAAGAGTCATTAGACTTGGAATGCATATTTACAATGAAATACAATGGCATGTTAAACTAGTTTTTTAAGGCAGTTCTTTTCTAAACACAGTTCTACTGAAATACGTGGACATTGTTTCCAAGGACCTTATTTCCCAATGAGGTTTCTAAGAATCTAAGTACACTTACTAGGAAGTAGTTGCTATGATTTCATTGCAGCTATTTCCTGGTAAGTGTACTTTAAGTTCTTTCAGCAGTATCTGCCTGCTGGTCTGTTTTGCTGGCTGCTGTGTAGGGGAGAATTTTGGATATAGAGGTCTAAAAAGTGCAGAGTTTTGCACAGTAGATCAGGGTCTTCAACCAGGCTAGAGACTACGTAATCCTTGCAAAAGTATCAGGGGATCAGAACAACTTTTCCCCAGCTACTCCCAAACTACTCCTAAATGGGATTTCTGCATGTAACCTTTCTCATGCTGCGAGGTAATGCTCCTTCTTGGCAGCAGGGGACAGTGTGGAGGTAATTCTTGGGTAGCAGTGCCCATGTTTCAAGAGCTTATAAGATATTGTATCATCCTTTCCAGTGTCTTCTTTCTTGCTGGTTTCCTGGAGTTGGTGGGTGTTTGTTCAGTGGTAAAGGATTGGGTTTAGAATTTGCATTCTGAATCCTTTGATAGTGAAATTCCAAAGGTGCTATTCCTTTGTTGTTGAAAAGACAGAGGAGAGAGGGGAAATTTAGGTGACAAATGATCGCCATCCTCTGAATTCAATCCCTCCTCTCAATAGTTACTTTTGGCATTGAAGGGGGCAGCCCCCATCACAGCAGAAAGAATTCTGTAGAGCAGAAGGTGGGGGTGGAATCTTGTTTGGAAGACATGTTTCTACCTAGCCAACTTGGGTAACGGTTGGGTCAGTTAAATGCAAATCTATAGAAGATGGCAATGGGCCCAGCTTCCTTTTAACGAACAATAGGCTAGCAGAATATTTGAAGCGCAGACAAATTATCCCTTGTCAATTTCATATTTTGTAGTTGGACACTGGTTTTAACTTTTATGCAGGATCATATTGTGTGCAGTATGCCCACAATGCTGGCTCAGCTACTCAAGATATATCATCAAGGTGCTAAAAATCATTTGTTGAGGCTAAAAATGCATTTAAAAATTCTGCTCATTCACAGTGGCATCACATTCTTTTTTTTTAAAAAAAGAAGTCATGTTGTAACAAAATCATTTATTCAGGGTATAAAGCATTTTGTTACAATATGACCTTTTTTTAAAAAAAAAGACAATTCTATGACGTCACTGTGTGTGAGCAGAATTTATAAATTATATTTCTATTTTTTTGTATCAAAAATGCTCTTTTTATCAGCTTGATGATACAATGCCTTGAATAGTTGACTCTGGGGTTTTCACTAAACTGCCCATGAATGCTGAAACCATCTGTTTTTCTGGACGTTTGTCAGGGTGAGTGTGGCAGAGGCAGCTGTCTGAAAAGGGACGCTTTGGATGATGAACCAGACCATTGTTTTGGAGCAATTCTCTTGCATTCAGAGGCTCTACCCAAGCGTGCTATAGAGCAATCAAAATCAAACTATTGTTTGTACTGATCATTCTGATCTGAAAAGAAGGTGGTGGGATGACCCCATTGTGGATGCAAAGTCTTGTTCAGAGCATCTGTATCCTGGCCAAGATGTAACCACAGTAGGAAACACACTTGGAAGCTAGTGGGCTCGTGCACCCTACTGGGGGAAAAGAAAAGATCATGCCAGACTAAGCTCTAGCTTGAAGCAAAACATGAAGATACAGGTCTGTTGGCATTGCCAGCAATTTGCTTTTGCAAAAGTTGTTGACGTTACCACTTATTAATCAATTAAAGTAGATTGCTTTTGCTAAACGCAAACTGGAATTGCTATAAGCAAGATAATTACTAAATATATTTGCTTGGACTTCTAATGTCAGCAAAGTGGAGGGGTTTTTGTAGCATAGGAAGATGACTTTTTTGTCATTAAGAATCATTCACACTAGTTTCATGTACAATTTAAAGAATTCATAATTTATTTATGATAGAAACAGCAAATAAATCAAAACATATTGTGATGTCCGGTCCTCTATTAAAAATGGCTTTTTATAAATAAAATCCATGAAATTTTGTCTTTAGCATATGCAACAAGGATTATAGATTTTAGTTTAGATATAGCTGCATTTCATCCATTAACATCTAAGCTGCTTCAGTTGGCCTTGCCACTTCATTGCATGCATACTAATATCTCCTCATATAAAATTTAATCTGTTGAACTAAATGAAGACATTAGTATCTGAAAGACATCTTTCATTAAGCAATTAACGAATCTTTCTAACAAATCTACAAAAGCATATGTGTTTATATTTAATAAGTATTTGTATGATCAGGCAATTACTATACATGAGGACATCTTGTTTTATTTAGTTTTGAATATTTTGAATTATAAGCTTGAATTAAAATGGCAGTAATGACTTTGTAACTGTAACTATACCATAAACATCAACAAATCTCATTAGAATGGATTAATTTACCAGTTGCCTTTCAAACAAAAAATCAAAATAGTCATGTAATTCTGATGCCCAATGGTAACTAACTTGTTTTCTCACTGATCGCTTGCATACTTTTTTGGTTTTGTTGAAAGAAGATCCACAGACAGAAATGAATGTGACAAATACCCATTGTAATTTAAATTATGTAATGCACCTTGACAATTCATAATGTGGTGGTGTGTATGAGGTTAAGTTAACAGATAATCCTTATGTAACCAAGTTGCAGCAGACTGCTTATGACACTGTACACAATTTGGCTAAGTGTGCAACAGTAGCAGGTCGACCCTCGTCCAGCTTTTCTGGGCAAGAAACATTAGTAAGCTCAAGAGGTAATAGATTCTCTTGTGAAGCCACATCATGGGATCATATGGCACAACCTCTTAGGACTTCAACCTAAAAATGGACGCTGGAGATCACTTGTTTGAAAGCATCCACACATCAAAATCTCACATTTTTTAAATTCATCTGATATGTTGGGAATAAGCCCTTTGACATGGGATCCTTTCAAATAAGCAACATTCCCACATTCCCTCAGAGGTAATGCTTGTATCTGCTCTGTTGGTTTATCTTCAGAGTCAGGGGAAAATCCGTGGTAAATCCTCCCTGGGATCTTCTCAGAATGCAGGTAGTGGATAGTATGTTCAAATGAGCATCAGGAAGAGTACACCACATGGCCTAGATTGGCTATAGCCTGACCACAATAAAGAAGTGAAAGCTAAATAAAATAAATGCAGCAATAAAGTTTAAAGTACTAACAACTTTGTGTTGGTAACACAAAATAAGGAAGGTGGGATGTACTAAAATGATGGCCATCTGCACTGAATAACATGACATTAAAATAGCTTTGCAAATGCTTTCTGCCTTGTCTAGTCTGTTTATATCAGTTTCTGTAGGGAGAGTGTCATGATTTGCCAATTTGTTTGGGTTATCATGTTATCTGTTGCCATTGGTTGTACATCGTTTTCCCACCAGCATCATCTGTTACCAGTGGGGCTTCCAGCTGAGGAGATTTTTCAGAATGTCACCAATGAGCTTTCAATTCTTGATATAAGATAACAGGAACATAGGAAGTTATTTTATGCCAAGTCAGACCATTGGTCCATCAAGCTCAGCGTAGTGTACACCAACTGGCAGTGGTCCCCTGGGTTTCAGACACTTCCAGACCTACCTGGATATGCCAGGAATTGAATCTGAGACCTGAAGCTGGGGACAGCTGATCGGCACTGATACTTCAGAGTGTAGCCAATCCCAGCAGGGCTTGAAGGCACCACTGATCAGCTAATCAGCACTGACCAAGCCCTACTTTTGGCATGGATTGGATTATCTTGGGTGCTCTGAACATAGGCCCATTTGTTCTAGAACAATCAAGAGCACATTTTAAGGCTCCTGATCATTCCCTTTTAACAGTGTCTTTATCTGCTCCACATCTGATGTCATATATGTCATCAGGTGTGGCATAGGAGGGTGTGGCTTGTGAAAAACAGTCTCACGGGGCATATTAGGACCCCTGCCAGGTTTAATTAGGCCTATGGTTTGGAGGTTTCCCACTGGTGCTATAGGCTGTGCTCTAAGGCTTGAGCACATGCTTACATCTCTTTCATTGGAATCAGTGGAAATAACTTTTGAATAAATTTTGTTTGAACAGTTAAACTAAAATGTGAGCAGCAGCAGGTTCCATAAACTGACTGCAGGTTCCTGTGCTATTTGTTTCCCATTCTGATCATATCTGAAAAGTATGAAGTGGTTGCACTCAAAATTCCAGAGAACTGGTGCCATAACTCTGAAAGCATGTTCCCGAGTCAAAGCATGCTTTACCACAGGGGCGTGTGGCACCCCATAGTGTGCCAGCATGGGTGAGGCACCATTGCTGTCCTGGCTTCCAAATGTGGTGGATCACTGCTGCTGCCCAAGAGGGGGAAGGAAAAGGCATGGGAGCTCAGTACAATGCAGTGTGCAGTGGTGGAGCCAATCCGACACTCCTGCTGCATCACGCCAACCTCCTGTGCCCCACCTTTCCCGCTCATGGTCAGCAGAAGCTGGAAGAGCAACTATGCTCCTTCACTGAAACTATGCTGCTTCGGATAGCATTCCAGATCCACTTGCCTTATTTTAAGCATTACCTTGTTGTTGTTATATGCCCTCAAGTCGATTACGACTTATGGCAACCTATGAATCAGTGACCTCCAGTGGCATCTGTTATAAACCACCCTGTTCAGATCTTGTAAGTTCAGATCTGTGGCTTCCTTTATGGAATCAGTCCATCTCTTGCTTGGTCTTCCTCTTTTTCTACTCCCTTCTGTTTTTTCCAGCATTATTGTCTTTGTTAGTGAATCATGTTGTCTCATTACGTGTCTAAAGTATGATAACCTCAGTTTCATCATTTTAGCTTCTGGTGATCGTTCTGGTTTAATTTGTTCAAACACCCAATTATTTGTCTTTTTTGCAGTCCATAGTATGCACAAAGCACTCCTCCAACACCACATTTCAAATGAGTTGATTTTTCTCTTATCTGCTTTTTTCACTGTCCAACTTTCACATCCACACATAGAGATTGGGAATACCATGGTCTGAATGATCCTGACTTTAGTGTTCAGTGATACATCTTTGCATTTGAGGACCTTTCCTAGTTCTCTCATAGCTGCCTTCTGATTTCTTGACTATTGTCTCTCTTTTGGTTAATGACTGTGCCAAGGTATTGAATCCTTGGCAAGTTCAATGTCCTCGTTGTCAACTTTAAAGTTACATAAATATTCTGGTATTACTTTACCAACAGACTTAAAAAAAAACCATAATTAGTTGCTTCAGGAGCCATTTTTACAAGCATACCTGTTTCTTTGCATAGCCTTTGGTATAGATAAGAATTAAGAAGGTGCATTAAATGAAACTCTCTTTGGCAATCCATGTTTCAGCACTAAAGTCTTCTGTTTTTTATTGACTGATGTAAACTCTTTCATTCCAGTAAGGATTTAGAAGAGAATTAGGTTTACTAGCAATAAGAGGGATGCTATATTAATGGAATTTGTGAGAAATGTTATAAATGGCCAATTAATGCCCAGAATCCTATATTAGTAGAATGCCACTTGATCAACAGTATGCTTAGCCTTGTTAATTGAGGGATAGTTTTCCTTTTAAGATCTCTTTAGCTGCATAAAAGACATTTGCTTTAGCTTGAACTTTGAAGAATTATCTTTTATCTCATGCCTAAAGCGATGTGGAAATGTCTGCAGTATAGAGTTCAGAATAGTACAGGACCTAAATAATATAAAATACAACCTTTTGTACTTCAGTGCCTTAGGAGAGATCTAATTAGCAAATTTAGATCGAGATTGCTCTTCACAAAGGGTCAATAGGTGCTTGCATAGAGAATGCAGATATCTGAGGTTCTCATTGCTAAAATCCTAATATAAAGCAGAGGAAGAATGAATATAATCTGTGTCCACAATAAGAGGTGCTATATACTGTACATGACCATGATCAGGTCAGTTTGCCCATGATCCAGCCATCAGCACACAGGAAGCATAGTCAGCAATGAAAGCTAAGGATTCATGAATGATAGGTGTTCCATAGTAGACAGGGGACACATCCCAGCTTGGCTTGCTTGTAGTATCTGACTGTTGTGTTTCAGCCTGTAAAAAATTTTTCACCCTCTCTTGCCGGAAGGTTTATTACTTGCCTGTTCAGATTGCCCTGCAATCTCTAAAAGGCAGGTGCAGAGCTAGTTACTGAGTCGATTTCTTGGCCAGTATTGCAGCTATTTGATGTTTCTTGGGACCCAAAGTGGACAAACCTACATTTTTAAAAAATGTGGTCCATGTGCAGTTGCAAAACGATCCAGAAATAACTGATTACGATTATAGGTTATCAGATACGCTTACACTCGGTAAGATCTTTGTTAAATTATTTAAAATATTCTGTAGATATCCAGCATATTTAATTGATTTCTTACTTCCTAGTGGCCACAAAAATATTGTATGCTAAAAGTTGGAAAATTGGTGATACCATCAGTGAAAGAATGGGGAGAAAAAGTGGGGGACTATGTTGTTATAGCTAAAGTTACAGACTTCTTGAGGATATAGGAAGGAAAACTCTGAAATGACAGTTTTCTGGATAAGTAGCCAAAGTTTCTTGAATATATTCAAAACTCTGGTTCTGTATCTGAATGTGATTGGATTTATGATGCTTTCAATAAGCTACCACAACAGGCATAAATATAGCTTGGTATTTATAATTTGTAATCGTCTTGATGAATATGGTGAATAATTTGTATCCTATTTGGATAATTTTTTCATGCATGTAGTATGGTTATAACTTTTCTGTATTATTATTATTATTATTATTATTATTTATTATTATAAAAAAGAATGTGGCCTTCAGCTAGGTCAAAAGCAGAAATGCATACTTCCTCACAAGAAGCCAGCCACAGGATAACAAGCTGATTTAGGGGTAAAGGTGTCCCTGCACTTGTAGTGTGAGTCGTTTCCGACTCTTAGGGTGACGTCTTGCGATGTTTACTAGGCAGACCGTATATATGGGGTGGGATTGCCAGTTCCTTCCCCAGCCGTTCTTTACCCCCCAGCATATGCTGGATACTCATTTTACCGACCACGGATGTATGGAAAGCTGAGTGGACCTCGACCCCTTTTACCGGAGATTCGACTTCCTCCTTCTGTTGGAATCAAACTCCGGCCATGAGCAGAGCTTCGGCTGCGTTACCGCTGCTTACCACTCTGTGCCACGGAGGGCCCTAACAAGCTGATTTAAGTCAAGCTATATATATATAGGAATTGGGTGGTGAGCAGTGGATTCCCATGATATATAGTAATCTAGGTATGATTACATACTTCAGCTCAGGAATTCTCACATGGTGTACCAATAATATTGTGCGGCTGCTAATGCTCTGTCACTTGATCTTAAAGAGTGTAATGGTCCCATAGGGAGGAAAGTGTCTCCATACACTTTCACTGCTACTGTCATCAGTGAAGGCAGGGCAATTGATCAGGTATTCTCAGTCATTATCTGTTAATCAGTTCCCAGCCTGTCTTCAGTTGTTGCAAGATAAGCTGATATCAAGAGTGATCCTTCATTATTTGTATGTAAAAGCTAGAAACCTCTTGTCATAATTACAGTTTAATCAAGCAGGAAAAGAATAAAGCAGAATCATATATAAGTAGTGGCTTCACCAATCTTTTGGAGTAGGCATCCATTTGAAATGGGATGGATTGAAGGGAATCTTCTTGCATAGACACGAAGTAAGATTCAAATTACCTGCCTGCAAATAGCAATGTTTGGTGAAGTGTAGCACTGGTCAGCTATTACACCCCACAAAAATAGGGAAATATGCAGTATTAGTAATCAGTAACTAAAGTCCATTTATTTCAGTAGGTCTGCTCTGAGTATTACTTAGCTGGATATCACTGATAGTAAGATAGCTGTAGTTTTCCACAGGTTTGTTGGCCTTGTACCTGCTGGGGATCAGAGGAGACCAACAGGACTTGATAGTCCTCTGGGAATGGAACACACAATACCCTTTTGTTCTAAGCCAGTGACGGGAAACCTGTGGTCTTCGGAGGTTGATGGACTCTAGCTATCATCATCCATGACCATTAATCATGCTATCTGGAGCTGATGGAAGTTGTAGTCCTACAACATCTGGAGGGCAACAGGTTCCTTGTTAATGCATATGTACATAGACTAAACCCCGGATAAAATCAAGGGTTTACACCACAGGAATCAGTGGTTATATGTGCATTTGTGTACTATTTTGTGCATAGTACGAACACATCTGTGTGCTGTGTGGTCAGGCAACTATGTAGATGGTATTATAGAGCGTCAACATTCAGTATCCTGCTCTTGTGGTTACTTGCTGCTTGTTTAGACAATGTTCAGCTATGGAGCAATCAAAAAAACTATTTCAAGCTTGATCCTATGCATATTTATACAAAGGCAAGTTCCACTGCAATTATTTCCTAAGTGTACATATTTACATTCAGCTGTACCTTCAAAGTATAGGACTGGGTGTTAAGCGGAAAACCTGCTGAGTATGAAAACAGCCACTAGTCCTTCACCAAAAAATGCAGCCATCAGAACAACTTTGTTAAAACTCATGTACCTTCATTTTTTAAAACAACAACAACACTAAATTATCATAAATTAATTATCATTAATCATAGCTTGAGGGTGCTTCTCAAGCCAGCATTGTCACTGGAGGCCCAGGTGACCACAGTAGCTATGGCTGTTCCTGGACTTAAGATAGCATTGCACAATTTATACTCTGGTAACCTTCCATTGACTTACAATATGTTGGTAGTGAGGTGCAGACAGTGTCATGTGTGCTGATTCAGTGCTCTGCTGTGCTGATATGGGGAGTTGTAAATTCCTGGTTTTCTTCTAATGTTTTAGTATTTAATGGTTTAATTAATGTTTTGTTGGTGGTTGTAATTGGAACTACCCTGTGTTCAGATGAAAGGCAGCATAAAATGAAATAAATAATACAAAACTTGAATCACCCATCATTCATTCAACACTCATTTAACCACCCTATGGTTAAAGGGAGAAGGGTCAGAAGATAGTGGTAGAACACATGCTTTGCATGCTGAAGGTTCAATCCCTGGCAACTGCAGATAGGGCTTGGAAAGACTACTCTCTGAAATACTGGAAAGCTGCTGCCAGCTAGGGTAGGCAATAGTGGGCTTGATGGACCAATGACAGGTTCCTATATTACTAACATTTTATTGAACACTCATACCAAGATCATACCTTGACATCACTCAGAATGAGTGTTGAAACAGGCCATGGGATTAGGACTCATGAAATAGCAACATCTGTGCAGGTTTTCAGCACTTCTGAACTGAGAAATTAACTCTATCAAAGTTAAATAGCAATCACAGTTGCTGCCCTTTTAAGAAGCTTTGTGATGTAAAAAGAAAAGCTGTTACTTGAAGAGTATTCCAATATATTTTAAGATACAATGGATATCCTGCCAAACGTTTATGATACACAATAGAATGTTCAAATGGAAACTGTAGGTGGCAAACAGATAAGGCCTGATATGAAATGAAGCTTCCCAAAATAAGCATTAGGGTGTTGATTGTCTGGAAAGCAGAGTAGCTCAAAATTAAATTGCATCTCTAAGTGCTCTAGTCAGATTGTACACCAAGAAAGAAGTGTCTGTAGCCAACAAGCTATGCTAATCAGGGATAAGTTCTTCCCCAAGGCTTGGATGTGTCTGGCAGAGGTAGGCAAGTGACTCATGGGGAAAAAAGACCTACAGCTATGGAGTTATTTAAATGTAGCCACCAAGTATTTCTCTCCACTTACAAAACATTTTTTGTTCTATCTCCAATATGTGAGGATTCTAACCACATTCGCAGCCAGACTAGTAAACGGCCTGATGCAGTGGTACCTTTGCCACATGGTGTTCTGTTGTTCTCACCCAGCCTAAGAAAGAGTAACAACAGCAGGCAAATGTCCCCAGTAAAGCAGGTAGTGAGGTAGGATGGCAGGGTCCTCTTACGAGTGCACAAGAGCACAGTATATCCCTTGGGTTAACATCAGTGCTCCACCCTTGTCTCGATGCTGAAGACAGCGGCATTATATCCACAAGTTCCCTTGGCCCTTGAGTACAAGAGGCAGCTCAATCAGTATGGGGAGGGTTGTTGTGGAGGTTTTTTGGAGGGGGAGGGCAGGGATCACTGAAAACGCAGTGACAAAAACACACATTGATCCTGGATCCCCAGCATTCAAGTATGCATTGCATTTTAGGTAGGCGAGCATTTTGAGTGGTTTTAGTGACAAAAGGGGGGGCAGCATGCAATTCCCCTTGGGTTGCAGCACACAAAGAGCAAACCTACAGCAGACTCATAGCTGTTAGCCTTCAGCAAGCTTTATGGTGAGATTCCTTTGAACTTCAGGTCTTTTACAATGCAGATCTGATAACCCTTTGAGAAACTGCAGAAATAGCATCCTGAGAGCAGATGTCCCTAGAACACCCTTAGGGAAACGATGGAGTTTGCAGACCTTATGTGCCAAGCTTATAGGCTGCAACAAACTGTTGGGAGGCTTATTGGTAATGACAGGTAAGTCCTATATGTGGCATTAACAAGGAAACTGGAACATGTGAAACTGTCTAATGCTGAGCTAGACTATCAGTCCATCTACCCCATTATTGTCTACTCTTACTGGATCTCTAGGATTTCAGGAAGAGAGGTGTTCCCTAGCCCTGCCAAGAGATCCTTTAAGTTAGACATACTGGGGTTTGAAACTACAGCTTTGTACACAACAACTCTTTTTTTATTTTTATTTAACAAAATTTTATCTACCACTTGATTGTGAAAATTATCAATAAAAACAATTAAAAACAAGTAATTAAAAACATTAAAAAGAAATCAAACGGCAGCAAATTAAAAACAGTTTAAAACTCATCAACACCTATGTGTCTAGTAGGGTTGCCAGGTCCATGGCCTGAGACTGATCCTGTATCTTTAGGAGAAGAGAAGGTCAGCCAAGTGCAGGTGTTCTTGCAACTCTGTAATGGGAAAAACCACAAGGTGGAATTTTCCCTCCCCCCTCCCCAACTTTTAAAGATACAGAAGACCTCTTGGAGACCGGGCCTGGCAACCAAGAGGTCTTCTGTATCTTTAAAAGCTGTGCAGGGGCAAGGGAGAATTCCACCTTGTGGTTTTTCCCATTACAGAGTTGCAAGAACACCTGCACTTGGCTGACTTTCTCTTCTTCTAAAGATACAGGATCAGTCTCAGGCCAAGAACCTGGCAACCCTAGTGTCCAGATAGGCTTGCCTAAACAGAAATGCATTTACCAAAAAGAATACAGCGAAAGCACCTGCTGGATGTCAATAGGCAGAGAGCTCCAAAGAGTATGTGCTGCCACACTAAAAGAATGATTTCTTACAAGTGCAGAACAGGTGTTAGGAAAGAATTCATTCAGCTTCTCTCCATCAGCCCCAGCCAGCATGCATAATGGTTAGGAATGATGGGAGAACCACAGGTTCCCCATTCCTGAGGTAAGGCATCATAGGGTGAACCCCAAGTGACTTGAAAAGCAGGTACCTTTCAATCCTTGCTTCTTTATAGAACTACTTCCTTTGTAAGTTGTCTAACATGCAATGGATGGTGATCAATGCTAGTCTTGCCCAGAGTAGACCCGCTGAAGTTAATAGGCATAACTACCTTAGGTTCATTAATTTCAATGGGTCTGTTCTGAGTAGGATCTAGCTGAATTCAACCCATAATGTCATCTCAAATATTAGCAAACACATTCTTGTTATACCATTTGAGGTAGCACCATGCATGTAAGGAGACATAATAATGAGTTGAGAGAGCTTAGTTTTAAAATGTCATCACCATTTAAAATGCATTATTTGTTTATTTCACTAGAGTGAACAGGCAGAAGAAAGTCAAAAGAGAATTTTCTGATTTTCCTTTTACCCACCTCATGGGGGGGGGCAGTAACAGTGGCATTCTTCTATATCAACCATAGAGCACTAAATCAGATTCATGTTGCCTTTCAGAGGCTGAATGTTTCCCAAGGCGACTGTGCTGAACTATGATTGTGAGTCAGAAATACCAGAACCAAAACATTCACTCCTATTTCAAAGGAGAGAAAGTGATATACTGCAAATAATTGAGAAATTGACTCATTCAGCAATTAAATTAGAAAAGTTCTTCAATCAGTGTGGCAGAGTATTTCAACTGTATTTACATTTGCCCTCCTGTCCTCTGTGAGCCAGTCAATCCAAGTGACAAGGAAAGCTGATCAACTTTAACACTGCTGCCTCCGCAGAATGAACTGCATCTGTCATTGAAAAAATAGGTTAAGTTAGGATTTCTTCCTGTAATTAAAGGAAAGCCAGTTTCCTAACAGGTCTCTGCACTTGCTACACATGTTAGTGCCATCATAGAGGCTATGTTACCATTTTGCCCCCAAACACTTGACAATCTGGCATTGGCTAAATTGTTTATTTTCGTATCTGCAGTATTACGATCCTGTCAAGGGCAAAACAATTTTACTTCTGCAAGCATAAAAAAATGTTTCTGATAAAATCAACAGTCCAACAGCCATGTCTTATGAAGTTAATAGTCTGTCAAGACATTAACAATGTTGATTCCTGAAGAGAAGTTGAGAAATTTTGAAAGACAAAGCAGTGTTTATCAGATGGGACAGATTGCTGCTTGTCTGACTGACTTAGTTTGTGTGACAGAGCTACAAGCTGCCTTTGGGTTCACAAGTCCTTCAAAACCAAAGATTCATGCTAATAGAAACCTTTTCAGTGGAAAGCACCCAACAATCTGAGTTAAAGTTTTATTTATTGGCTTTGACCATCTACTTCTGTTATCAACCATAAGGGCCCGCACACTTCATCAACTCTCAACAATAGCCGCAAGCTTGGACAATCTGCCTTGTGTCTTCATTGGGGTAAAACTTCAATGGAGCAGCATCGATTAAAGAGCAACCCACGCATCAAATGGAAACTCATTAAAATGGACTTTTTCAAAGGGGGGGAGACACCTTAGTTCCAATTGAATTGCACTGTTTTTATTTCAGAGATGAAAGGTCCATTACCCAGCTATACATTCATGTGGTCTTGACTTAAGTGCTTTCTATTTGACTTAAAACTTTGGTTCCTTCCCATGTTTTTTTGAGGCTTTAGAAACATAATGGAAATTCAGTCCTTACCACAGACGGTGTGAACGTTATAACAACAACTCGAGGGACCTTTTATGTTTATCGTTTAAGGGAAAGAACAACAGAGCTGCTTTCACGTGTATTTGTACAGATTTTTAAAACATTCTTTCAGATTAGATGGTTGCCCTCTAAAGAAGAAGCTAAACATAATACAGTTGTAGTCATTTGCATTATAGATAGAAAACTGAATAAGTGGTAGATGTCAAGATAGCTTTTCTGAAGTCTTTATATGCAAACTGACTTGCACCTTACTGCCTGAAAACCTCACCTTGAACTTATTATGAGGGCAATAATATAAAAACCACACTTGGTAACCTGTGCTACATGGAAACTTTTATTTAACACACAGCATGCCTGTAAGTGTGCAATCTACAAAGTATGATCAAAGCTAAGTAATAATATACCAAATGCCTTGGAAGTAGATGATTGAACACTAAATGAAATGAACTCTATTCTCAGTTACATACATATACTGAATGTCAAGGGAAATTTGTTTAATGCTATGCAGCTACAAAAAAATATTCACTGATTCTGCTAGTGAAGA
The DNA here is from genome assembly GCF_030035675.1 of Rhineura floridana. NCBI lineage: Eukaryota > Metazoa > Chordata > Lepidosauria > Squamata > Rhineuridae > Rhineura > Rhineura floridana. The sequence goes on along the minus strand of NC_084480.1, from coordinate 265,647,584 downwards.
TCCTGACAGTGGAGGAAAATGAATCCAAAAACATTATGCAAAAAATCATTATATCATGTTCTTATGCCATCATATCCCTTTCAATATACAGAATCTAAGTCCACTGCTACTAAACAGTAAGCAATTACAATCTTTTTCAAAGTCCTGCTTTAAACCTTTATTTTATATACATATATTCAGACCTAACAGACATCTATTAGGTAACAGGATCCGTTCACTAAAATGAGATAAAATGATGCCATCAAGAATTCAGAGCCAAACTGGTTTAGTATCCAGCCAGCCATGTAAGGCTGCCATTGACTCTGAAGACACAACACTATTAAAATACATTGCAGCAAATTCCAATTTCTGACAACCTCCAAGACTGAAATAAAATATTCTACTCTGTACAATATACACCTTTAGAAGGAAAATGTTCTGGAAGGTTAATAGGATATTCCAATTCTTTTATAATATGAATCTATATTTTGTTTTCTAAGAAGGAATAAGAAACCGCCCAGAGAGCTTTGGCTATGGGGCGGTATATAAATGTAATAAATAAATAAAAAATAAATAAATAAAAAATATGTATGTCAGGCACTTTTTACCACTGCCCCATGTGGCAAGCAATGTCACTACAGCTTCTCATGAAAATTCCTTTTTCCAGACAGACTCCATCTAGACTGGGCATTGATTACTTTGGGGCAGGAAGGAGTATATGAGGACTTTCTCTGTCAGTGGAACTTTGTTGACCATCAAGGTTTTCCTGAGCTCTAGTATGTCTTGTTTTTCTGGTCTTGTTCTTCAGTCTTGACTCCTGGCTTGTTCTACTGGTCCTACTTTGTGGTTCTTTCTGTGACCCTGATTATGATCCTGGTGCGTTATCTCTGATCCTACTTTTTGGTTTTCCCACTTGTTCTGATTTCCCTTGGGTCCTGGTTTCAGTTCCAGACTCTTGATTCTCTTCAGACAGGTGCCACAGACAGCCCAGTCCTGAGATGTATGGATCTGCTATACACTTGAATAGATAAATATGTTGTTAACAGTAATAGTCATGTTCCCAACATGTCAGCAACTATCAACCTATGATTTGTGTGTCTGAGAATTTCTCTCCAGTTGTTTTGCCTCCATTTTTGTTGTAGTGAATACTAGCAAAACACCACATGGTAGTCTACACAGCAAATTCAACCAAAATACTTTGTATTTTGGCATTTTTTCTAATTCTTGTGACTTCTTTCCTTTGCGAATGGCAGTCACTTCAGATGTCTTGCAAAATGTCAGATGACTTTGTATTTACTATCACAAAATCATGACAATCATGATTTTGAGGAATCATTTGAACTCATATTGTGTAGAATGAAAGAGTTGGAAGGCACCTTGGAGGTCATCTAATCTATCTCATTGCTCAAAACAGGGTTTACGATGTAGGATTCAACTACTGTACCCTTGACAGATTGCTGTCCAGCCTATGCTTATATCTCCAGAAAAGGAAATCTCACCATGTCCCAAGGCAGTCTGTTCCACTGTTGAACAGTTCTTGCCATTAGGAAGTATCTCCTAATATTTAGCTGAAATCTGCTTTTCTACAATTTCTACCCATTGGTTCCAGTCCTGCTCTCTGGAGGACCAGAGAACAAGTCTCCTTCATCTTCTGTGTGAATAGTCCGATTTTGTCTTTCTTAAACTTATTGTTAAACATACTCAGCTCTTTCAACCATACCTCATAAGACCTGGTTTCCAGACCTCTCACCATGCGTGTCTCCATGCTCAATTTATCACTGTGCTTAAAATGTGGCACTCAGAACACTACTCCAGATGTGGCCAGACCAGCACAGAGAACAGGAGAACTATTTCTTTTCATGGAACATTATGCTTCTGTTAGTGCAGTTCAAGACCTGCACCAAGGGACTCACCTCTTGGTCTCTGGATAGTCCAAGCTGCAAATTGTGTTCCACTCACAAATGCAGTCTAGGTACAGAGTTTGGTTATTATCATAATGTTTTTGGAATGTAAAAAACTCCTTTAATTAGAATCATAGAATAGTAGAGTTGGAAGGGGCATACAAGGCCATCGAGTCCAACCACTGTTGGACTGTTCATGAAATTAATGACAAACGGTACTGAGGAGAAGCGAGGTATGGAGAGCGCTGTGTTGCCTACCCTTTCTCATAATGGATAATCATGATTTCTGTTGTTAGTACTTTGTACGGAAGGAAATGTGTGGCCTTATTTCAGAAACCAAAACCTACCAGTGTCAATTTTGAAATCCTAGGTGCATTCCAGGTACTGATCATCAAGCTACTTGATGATAGCTTCCAACTAGTGAGTGTGAGGACTCATATATCCTTATCGAGCTCTGCTTTAGGAAAGTAAGTTTTCCACTGCGAAACAAACATTTCATTGTGCAAATTTCCCCCAGCTATACTTATTCATTGGCGGCAATGCTAATGAAAAAGTGTTTCTAGAGACTATTTACAGTATAGCAAAAACATTTAGTAGCAGTAGCTTAATCAAATTTAAGAACATCAGACAGATAGGGTGTTTTTTTAATTGTCTCATTTAGTTTTGAAACATAAGGCCCTGTTCACTTCATTTAAGTCTCACAATGAAGGGAAGCCTGATCAATCTGTCTTGTGTCTTCTTAGGGCGAGACTGCAATTGAGTGGAAGCAACAGATGAACAAAGCCCACATTCAAATCTGTAGCTCATTAAAATATGTTAAAAACGGGGTTAAATCTCAATTGTAAGTGAACAGTGGTTGGCTCCTTTCAGCTACATACATTTGATTAATAAACCATACATTCATTAGCTCTGAACCAGTGGTCCTCTGTGTTAAATTTGAATAAATAGCCCTGCTGTTTGGACTTTTAACTAGCCTTGAAAAATGTTTAGGAAGGCAAAGTCTTTTGTGTTATTGTTTTTAACTGTTAGGAGTTTTATTCCATACCAATGACAAGATAAAATGCATGAAAGTCAAATAAATTCAAAGAATTACAGCTGTTTATGCATTTTGTGACTGTCACTGTAGGTACACTATACGATGACACAGTTATTAAAAAATGATCTTTAAAATGCATTCACTATTAACTATTCCAGAGTCTTTGTGGAGAGTTAGAAGGTTCCCCCACCACATAAAAATCCCCTAAATACTCTGCCTGCCAGGAATTGCTTAGACTATAGCCTGCTTCTATGTGAGGGCCTAATCATACGTATGATGATGGAACTGACAAGCGTGCTGCTTGGAGAGCTGTCTACAAGTCAGGGAGGAGAAGGCAATAGAGCAGGGGTAGCCAGTGTGATGTCCACGAGACATTATTGGACTATAGTTCCCATCATGCCTGACCACTGGTCATATTTGTTGGGACTTATGGGAGTTGTAGTCCAATAGCAACTGGAACGCATGTTGGCTACCCTTGAAGTAGTAGAGGAAGGTTCTTTGGTGCTTTTCTCAGAACCCAATGAAGAAGGAGCTGTGGTGGTAGAGAACACCTTTCTCTCTTTCTGAGGCCCCAGCAAGAAAGGAGGGGCAAGTTGTAAGAGGCCCACCCCACATAGCAGGGAGATGGTTGGGCTATAACATTTCTCCCTGACTTGTTACAGCAATTTAGCAGTATCAGTCTTCATGTGGCAAAGAATCTGGAAATGGTTCAGTTCATTCTGTTACGCACTTCACCTCCCATTTTAGCTCGAATTGGGCTTGTTGCTGTTGGAAAAGGACTAAACATGAGCAGGTGTGAGCGCATTAAGCTCTGCCCTCCACGTTGCTATGCTAATGGTTTTCCAATATTTGGAGGGTGAATTCTAAAGTGAGGAGCCTCCTCTACGTGTGGAGGCTTCCAGTGTGCTTTAGAACCCCAGCTTTGCAGGATTCTTAGTTGTGAGGGAGCCTCCACAAGTAGAAGAGCCCACCCCAGTTCAGACTTTGTCCTCAGAATTGTGGAGAATGGTATGCATAGTGACATGGGAAGGTGGAGCTTAGCATGATCACCCTGCTCACAAGTAGCCTTTACACACAAGCAGCACACATGGCTAAGGCTTTTTGATGGAAATTGGTCCAGCTTTGGTCAATGAATTGTGAGGATACTTGCAAACATAAGGAAACAGTCACTTTTTTCTCTGTTTATAAACCCCAAAGGCTAATCTTTCCCAAACTGAGTTTCCTTGTTTTGATCTCTGAGTGTTACAGCCATTTTGTTTAGAAAATCCTTTGATGGGTAGCATGACATACTTGTGATAATCTGAAAAGATTAAAAAAAAAACTACGTTGTATTCTTTTTTTAAGCTTAGACCGATATCCCCAGGATCCCCCCCCCAATAAAAATGTATTGTACTGTATTATTTTTCTCCAGTTCAGCTCTTATTGTTGCCAAATGTGGGTCGAAAAGCTAAGACTGGTTCTCCTTTGTACCCAAGCAATAGAATAACAAGGACATCTGTTTTCATACGGTTCTTGACACAGATCACCAGAAATTTGGTGTCGTGCTGTCCAATCTTGTACACCACTGCAGAACAGGGTCAGATTTTCTGATTCATTCTGACAAGTCACTGACAGTTTTTGAGGTGAAACACATACATGACAAAGGGCAAGCGGAGGCTGCATATGTCAGCCACAACTCTCCCTGGTTGTAAAATTGCAGATTGCCTATCTATATTTATTCCGGCTGATAAAACTGATGATTCTGTCGAAACCCTGGTCACTCTGTGGAATACGGAAATGACCCGGGCAGTTGACACAATCGCCCCGGTGCGCCCTCTCCGTTGCAGAGCTCAATTGGCTCCTTGGTTTACCTCGGAGCTAAGAGTGATGAAGCAAGAAAGGAGACGGCTTGAGTGCAAATGGAGGCGAACTCCCGATGGCTGTAATTATGCTCTTGTGAAGGCCTCTACCAAACGTTATGTGAAGGCGGTGAGGGCAGCAAAGAAGCAGTACTTTGCTGCCTCTATTCAGTCATCTTGTAACTGCCCAGTGGAACTTTATAAAGTTGTCTGGGGACTTCTACACTCTGGTCCTCCGGATGCAATACAACCATCAATAGCCCGCTGTAATGAGTTTGCGAGGCACTTCCAAGATAAGATCACTAACATCCGCCGGGACCTTGACTCCAATATTGTAGCAGTTGAATCTAATGAGGTGTCCAGAACACAGTCTTGTCCGGTTTTATTGGATGAGTTTCAGTTGGTACAGCTCGAGGATGTGGACAAGGTGCTCGGACAGGTGCGGGCGACCACTTCTGCTCTGGATCCTTGCCCCTCATGGCTAATAAAAGCTAGCAGGAATGGAACAGCCGGTTGGGCCAAGGAGGTGATTAATGCCTCTTTACGAGAGGGAGTGGTCCCACTCTGCCTGAAACAGGCGGTGGTGAGACCGCTCCTAAAAAAGCCCTCCTTGGACCCTGATAATTTTAACAACTATAGACCGGTAGCAAATGTTCCATTTCTGGGCAAGGTTCTAGAGCACGTGGTCGCTCACCAACTCCAGGCTCTCTTGGATGAAACTGATTATCTGGACCCATTTCAATCGGGCTTTCGGCCGGGGTTTGGTACAGAAACGGCCTTGGTCGCCCTGTATGATGACCTCTGTCGGGAGAAAGACAGAGGGAGTGTAACTCTGTTGGTTCTCCTTGATCTCTCAGCGGCTTTTGATACCATCGACCATGGTATCCTTCTGGGGCGACTCACGGACTTGGGAATTGGAGGCACTGCTTGGCAGTGGCTGCACTCCTATCTTGGGAATCGCCTCCAGAAGGTGATGCTTGGGGAGCATTACTCGAGTCCCTGGGTACTCCAATATGGGGTCCCGCAGGGTTCAGTTCTGTCCCCCATGCTTTTTAATATCTATATGAAGCCGCTGGGTGAGGTCATCAGGAATTTTGGAGTGCGTTTCCAGCAATATGCTGATGATACGCAACTCTACTTCTCCTTTTCATCTTCCTCAGGTGAGGCTGTCAATGTACTGAACCGCTGCCTGGCCGCGATAATGGACTGGATGATAGCTAATAAACTGAAACTCAATCCTGACAAGACTGAGATGCTGTTGGTGGGGGGGTACTCTGCCCAGGTGGTTGATGTCAGACCTGCTCTGGATAGGGTTACACTCCCCCTAAAGGAGCAGGTCTGTAGTTTGGGGGTCTTATTAGATCCGCTCCTGTCACTTGAGGCTCAGGTAGCCTTGGTGGCACGGAATGCGTTCTACCAGCTTCGGCTGGTAGCCCAACTACGACCCTATCTGGACAGGGAGAACCTCGCCTCAGTTATTCATGCTCTGGTAACCTCTAGATTGGATTACTGTAATGCACTCTACGTAGGGTTACCTTTGAAGATGATTCGGAAACTTCAGCTAGTGCAGAATGCTGCGGCCAGAGTTCTTACTGGGACGAAGAAATTCGACCATATAACACCTATTCTGGCCCAACTGCACTGGCTACCTATATGTTTCTGGACCAGATTCAAAGTGTTGGTTCTTACCTATAAAGCCCTTAACGGCATCGGACCGCAATATCTGATGGAACGCCTCTCTCGCTATGTACCTACCCGTTCACTGCGCTCGACATCTAAGGCCCTTCTCCGGGTCCCAACTCATAGGGAGGCCCGGAGAACAACAATTAGATCTAGGGCCTTTTCAGTGGCGGCCCCCGAATTATGGAATGCCCTCCCAGATGAGATATGCCTGGCGCCTTCTTTGTTATCTTTTTGGCGCCAGGTAAAAACCTACCTCTTCACCCAGGCATTTTAAGCTTAAATTTAATTTTATTTTAAATTTTAACTGTAATTGTATTTTTATTTTAATTTGTATTCTAATTTTGTTTTTAAATATGTTTTATATTGTATGCTGTACTCCAAACTTGTTCGTTTTTAAATGTGGTTTTATCTTGCTGTACACCGCCCTGAGAGCTCGTTGCTATAGGGTGGTTTAAAAGCGTAATTAAATAAATAAATAAATAATAAATAAAAATTTACCCCTATTTGGTTGTTTAGCCTTTCCCCTATTATCTCCAACCATTGCTTTCTTATGTTTCTGTATTTCCATGATAGGAGGTGCTTAATAATTATTTGGAGGAGAAACCGAGTGCTGAAGAATTAATTCCTTATATGAATTCATTATTATGCCCATGAGGAATACACTTGATATACTTGAGCCATGGATTTGTCAGGAAACATTTGGCTGTGTTTTCATATGATCTGAAGCTACAGAACTGTAGAGTTTTCTTGTCATTCCCTCCACCTCCCCTTCTTAACTATGTAGCACCAACCGGCTCCAATTTCCTTAGCAGAAAGTGCCTGGCGTGACCATTAAGATCTTGATTGCTGATGTAAAGAGATTAATTTGGGGTCTGTTTCATTACAATAAAGACAGAGATATCTCTGCTGACTTAACATGGGTTTACTGACTTCACAACAACAATTAATAAGGGCAGATACATATTTTGTTCTCTTCCATGTATGGTAGACATTAAGCACGTGTTCTGTTGAAATTCAGTAACTTGTCATTTGTAGTAATGTTTATATAAAGGTATAATGGAGTCTGCCATCTATGAATACTAATAGCCTTGCCCTCTTTGGCTAAAGAAGTTAAGAACTTAATGATAAGAGCTGTTCCTGCAGTGGATCAGACTGCCTTGGGAGGTGATGGGCTCTCCTTTGCTGAAGATATTTAAGCAGAAACTGTGGTTCCAAGATTTCTGCAGTGATCAGGGGGCTAGATTTGATGACCTCCTATGTCCCCTCCAACTCTAAAAAGCAGTGATTCTGTGCTTCATCATGAGTAAGCTTGGACTTGTGGCCACTGGAGTATTTCTGAGAATCAGAGAGAAATGCAAGACTATTCATCAAGTATCAACCCAATCCTAAGCATGTTTTTTTCATTAGTAAAATATTCTTACTCCCAAGATGTCTGTTCTCCTAATTGTAATTTTTTTGTTGCATTCTTCAAAACCTTTGTAACCAGACACATCTATCCCTGTTGTTCTTTGTCTATGTAAGTAATATCCCAGTGCTCTTTGCCTGTTCTTCTTTGCCTTTGTAGGTAATACTCCAAGTGCACAATTTGTAGAAAAATAAATTCCAGAATTCAAGTCTGCATGGAAACACAATCTTCTGATCTGAAAGCCCTTCCTCTAAATTTCTCATTTCTAGGGACTCTTTTAGTTGCTTAGTAATAAGTAAAATGCACCAGCTCTGAGACATTATCATTTTTTTCTTTCTCCATGTATTTTATATGTTCCTAGGGTTTCATCCTCAGATGGTACACATGCCAGCATTGAGCCCTGGCACATATTGAGACCTGAACATGTCATCACAGTCTTTGCTGTTCTCCTTAATCATGGCATATATTTATGGTCTCAACTCCCTTGTGATTATGGGAGGCCTGGTACACTATCTGTGTTGTCCAGCAATGTCTGTGTATTCCATGTTCCAAAATTCAATTGTCTTTTGTGACTGCTAAATGGTGACCCCACTGGATGCAATAATCCAGTCAGGGAGAGATGAGGCAGACTATGTTTAGGGCACCTTTTCTAGCCCCCTCCTCGTACGGGGTGAGCAGAGTGGATTCTGAATAGGACTGCTCAGTCATGGATATAGCTGCTGAACTACTCAACTGCCTCGGTCCTTGAGCCAGGATGACTGAATCTGTATCCACAGCCCATGACTAAGGGCTTCCAGATTTCACAGTTCTGCCCCCATCACCATTCTCTGGTCACAACGGGACTTTGGTTTTGTTTTATTTTGGTTGGAAGACTGTGCATGATTTCTTTTCATGTGGGGAGATCAGCACACAACTATCAACACACAATCTTGACAGAAAAAGGCTTTGATCCAATGGCATGGATACCACAGTGATTGGAAGTATTTTATCTGCTGCAGCCTTCATCCACCTTCACAGCCATTGTAACATACATATTGTTATCCTCCACCTGTTCTTCTCCACTTGTTCTTTGTCTGCTTCCTCTCCCTTGACCTTACTGCCGTGGCTGACCCTGCTGGGAGTACGTGACTCCCAACAGCATCACTCACAGGGTTCAATGGAACATTCAAACCCACTCACCACTACAAGATGATCCAGTGAGTGGGAGTGCTATTGACATAGCAGCACTCCAAGAAACTTGAAGAGCAGGATAAGGACAATTGAAGGAAGAAAAAGGAGGTTATACCTTCTTTGGGAAAGGACTGCCTGAACAAGAATGACAAATACATGGAGTAGGCTTTGCTATTAAAAATAATCTTGTGAAGCTCTTGCCAGAAGTGCCTATTGACATTTTTTATTTATTTATTTATTCGACTTATTAGTCGCTTATCTGGCTGAATTGTCAGCCACTCTAAGCGACGTACAAAGCAGAACATGCAAACATCAAAACATTAAGAGACTAACAATAAAAACTAACAATAACGGAAAAGCTAAAAGAACAGGAACAGCAAACCAAAAACATTCATCTTCCTGGTAAAGGACAGTCCCCAAACAAATGTCACTAAGAGCAGGGGTGGGGGGCAAGGCAGGTGGAAATGCTTGCCCCTTGAAGGTCCCAGCACAGTCTCATCCCTGCAGCAGCATTAACGAATGGCTCTCAACTCTCTGGTTAAAACTTGCCAAAAACAGCAAACTATTGTAAGTGTGTATACACCAAAATTAGATGCTGATGAAGACATCAAGGAAAATTTTTATACACAGCTGGACACTGTGTTATCAGAGATACCTAAGGAGGATAAAATTATCTTCCTGGGCGATTTGAGTGCAAGAGTTGGGCGTGATTTTGATCTATGGCCAGAAACCATTGGGAAAGAAGGAGCTGGCAATAGCAACCTGAATGGAATTCTACTTCTGACTAAATGTGCAGAGCATAATCTTGTTATTACAAGCACACTCTTTTGCCAGAAAAATAAATTTAAAACATCATGGAAGCACCCTCAGTCGAAACACTGGCATCTACCGGATTACGTAATTGTCCGTGCTAGAGATCATATACTCCTCACTAGGGCCATGACGAGTGCTGATGACTGCTGGACAGATCACTAATTAATTCGATCCACTATGGCCATTAATATTGTTCCTCAGCGTAGGCTCCAAGGAAGAAAACCAAGGCATAAAATGAATATCCACACCCTTCAAGATCCTATTAAGCAAGCTTGTTTTCAAACAATGCTTAAGAAATATCTACCTATGGAACTCCCTGAAAACGCCGAGGAACACTGAATTAAACTGAAGACTTCCATTATTGCAGCATGTGAACAAACTATTGGATACCAAACTAAGAAACATCAGGATTGGTTTGATGCGAATGATACTGAGATTGAACATATCATTGACAAAAAAAAGGAAAGCCTTCCAGATATGGCAGAATGACATTAACTGTGCTGCTAAGAAGAAAATCTAGACCAGTGGAAAGACTGAGGTCCAGCGAACAACTAGAAAACTTAAGAACACCTGGTGGATAAAGAAAGCTCAAGAAATCCAGCATTTTGCAGATGCTCGTGATATACCAGGCTTTTTTAATGCCACAAAGACCATCTATGGACCGGCAAGTTCTGGTACAAATCCCTTATGCTCAGTGGATGGTACCAAACTTCTTAAGGATAAAGAGCCCATTGCACTGTGTTGGAAAGAGCATTACCACGACTTCCTTAATTGTAACTCTATTGTGGCTGGTGAGGTCTTACAAATTCCACAACAACAAACTAGAGATGAGCTTGCAGTAACCCCTAATTTGGATGAAGTCAGTAAAGCCATTAATCAAATGAAGAATAACAAAGCTAGTGGACCTGATGGGATTCCTGCTGAAGTGTTTAAAGAAGGTGGGGCTGAACTTACACAACAATTTCATAAACTCATCGAAAAAGTCTGGATGGGGGAGGAGATCCCACAAGACTTTAGGGACACCATAATTATCACTCTTTTTTAGAAAGGTGATAGAACAGATTGTGGGAACTATCGGGGCATCTCTCTTCTTGCTACCGCAGATAAAATCATTGCAAGGATCATCGCAAATTGCCTCCTACCTATCTCAGAAGATATCCTCCCCGAATCCCAAAATGGTTTCTACCCTTCCAGGGGGACAGTAGACATGATCTTCACTGCACAAAAGCTTCAAGAAAAATGCCGGGAGCAAAACCAACCTTTATATATGGCATTCATTGATCTGACTAAGGTCTTTGATACTGTGAATCAAACTGCTCTCTGGACCATCCTTCTGAAAACTGGATGCCCTGATAAATTTGTGAATAGTTTGCAACTCCTTCATGACAACATGACAGCGACAATTTTGGATTACAATGGCTTTCAGAGCGATCAATTCAGAGTCGGATTAGGCGTAATACACAGATGCATCATTGCTCCAACCTGATTTGCTATTTTCATTGCTATGATTCTACGCCCTATTGAGGGGAAACTTCCTACTGGTGTGGAAATCATATATCAAACAGATGGAAAGCTTTTTAATCTCAGTAGGCTGAAAGCAAAAAGGTAATTACATCCTGTCATAGAACTTCAGTATGCTGATGATAATGTAGTCTCCACACATTCAGAGAAAGATCATCAAACAATCTTAAATGTCTTTGCAGAAGCATATGGAAAGATTGGGCTCTCACTTAATGTCAAAAAACCAAAAATGCTTCATCAGCAGGTGCAAACTAGTCCCTCTGTAGCATCATTAATCCACCTTAATGGTGCGATGCTGGAGAATGTTGATCACTTTTCTTATCTTGGCAGCCATCTCTCTGTAAAAGCTAACATTGATGCTGAAATTCAACATCGTCTGAGCTCTGTGAGTGCTGCATTCTCCTGAATGAATCGTAGAATGTTTGAGGATCGGGATATTGGCAGGGAGACCAAAATGCTTATATACAAAGCTATTGTACTACCAACCTTACTGTACGCCTGTGAAATATGGACCATTTATAAGCGCCACTCGCAACTTCTTCAAAGATTCCACCACCGCTGCCTCCGGAAAATTCTGCAAATTACTTGGGAAGATAGATGGACTAATGTTAGCATTTTGGAAGAAGCAAAGACCACCAGTGTTGAAACAATGTCCTTCAACATCAACTTCACTGGACCAACCATGTTGTCTGAATGCCTGATTACCGTCTTCCAAAGCAGCTACGTTACTCCCAACTTTAGGATGGAAAAAACAGCAAAAGAGGTTTAAAGGTGTTCTTAAAAAAATCTAAAAATATGTAGCGTGAGCATCGAGAACTGGGAAGTTTTGGCCCATGAACATCCCAATTGGAGGTCAGCTATTATTGAAGGTGCTATATATGGACTTGGAAGAAGCATGAGTACAGGGTGAAGGGACAAATTAGCTAAGTGAAAGGCATGTCAAGCAAATCCTCATTGTGACTGTCTTCCATCTGGAAACCTATGTCCTCACTGTGGGAGACTGTGTGGATCTACGATTGGCCTCCACATTCATTTACGGACTCATAAAGTTAAACACCTTATCTTGGAAGACAATGTTACTTGGTCACGAGTGATCACTAATGATTAATGAATGACTTTTATGGTACTCCATATTGTAATAGCACAGACAGCACACTGTCTGCATTAAAAGAATATGGGACTGCACTGCCCACGCATTAAATTCAATATTTTGTAAAAAAAATAATTTTTGATTTTTTTTATTTTAATTTTATTTAAGTAATTACTGATCTGTTGCTGCCGTGGGCTCCTTAGGGAGGGAGGACGGGATATAAATATAATAAATAAGTAAATAAATATTGGATGCAGCATTCATCATTCCCAATAATTTGCTTTTTAATTTCTTTGAAAAGTACATGTTCCTATTTCACTACTCAGAAGTAGTGGGAGGACACAGTAGGGTTTCCAAAAGTTTGGAGGGAGGTAGATCTTCAGAAGCAAAATAAAATACATAAAATACATGCAAATATGCTTGGTTTGCATAAATTTATGCAGATTGCAAAATTTGCCATTTCTTTCTATGGGTTTTGGAGGGTCAGGGTATAGTGATTATATTTACAACGCTGAACAAAATAGCTTAGAACTGAGTCTGTCACCCAAATTAAAGTAATCTTAGTTGATTAATGGTGTTTTTTTTAAAACATCTGTACATACTTGCACGTGAATGAAGCAAACAATTCATTTTTCTTCTTCCCTGTTTCTCTTCTGTGTCACATTTTAGACTGTAAGCTGCTCAGGACAAGGACCTGTCATCTTGTACTTTGTAAAGTGCCATGCGCATTAATGGTGCTTTATGAATAATCAATGTAAAATAATATCAAGAAAAGGCATTCTTAATTTTAGATCTGTGCACTTATTGCAGCAGGCACTGTAGCCATATTCAGGCTGAACACATAATAGTGTAAACTGTGTAGGGGGCTCGGGGCCACACATACTGGCTCCACCCCAGCCTCCCTGTGTGCCCCTCCACTTTGAAGTTTAATTCTGAATGCATAAAAGTCAGCAATGGAGGGGTGGTGCCAGTGCATGCTATGATGTTGGGACAAACTACACCAAGGTTGATTTGATTTAAATCATGATTTAAACTACTTCTCTGAAGGACTCAATTTTAATGATTTAAATCGCAGTTAAATCACTAATGAGGAAGATTCTATTTAATCATTTTTAGTAGAAGCACATTCTTGTTTAATATAACCTTAATACATATTCAGATATGTAGGTTTCATTAGAAGGTAGGGACATACTAAGCAATTATTCTGAATTGTTTTCAGATTAATTTTCTTCAAAAAGTGGGATGGTAATTTGGTCATTTTTGTACTAAAGCAGAATTAACTTGTGAAGTCATTCAGGAGATAAACCAGGTCCAACTGTTCAATTAATCATGATATTTTTGTCATGATGTACCAGAGTCACCACCACCAAACAGGCTTTTGAATTGTACTAATAATTGTTTATTCTTCTGGTTAGTTTTCTTCTTCAGCAAACAACAGCATTAACAAAACATGATTTTTGAATAGTTAACTATTTCAATTTTTAGATAAATGTAAAATTCTTTAAGAAACAAAATTTAGGCAATTTCAACCAAGTCAACATGAGAAACTTAAAATATTGGGTGCTATAATGAACTCAGTCTTCTTCACCTTTGCCTTCTTTGTTCATTGTCTGGAAAAGAAATACAAGCTTTCCTGCTTTTTCAGTTCCCAAATTATTTCTCAATTTAGAAAGAGTTAGTCCAGAAGAAGAAAAAATTATCTCTACACCTTCAGAAGAGGTTACTGCTGTTAAGAGCTGGATTACCACTCTAGCGGTCTTCTCCTTGTTTAGATCTACTCCATCTCCCCAAATTCTCTATTTATTGACCTTCTCTATCTTTGTACTTCATGAGGGACAAGGCTTTGAGAGACAGAGAGAGAGTACACTTCATGTACCCTAGTCAGAGGCAGCATGCTTCTGAAAACCAGTTGCCGGAAGCCTCAGGAGGGGAGAATGTTCTTGCACTCAGGTCCTGTTTGTGGGCTTCCCCCAGGCACCTGGTTGGCCACTGTGAGAACAGGATGCTGGACTAGATGGGCCACTGGCCTGATCCAGCAGGCTCTTCTTATGTTCTTATGCCACCTGCAGAGTAGGACTGATAAAAGTTATCTCCCATCTCCATAAACTGCTGTTAACATATTCATAGAATATAATTCACTAATAGGCAAAAAACCTTGCGGTTTAAGAATGTACCTATAGCCCACAGATATTTCTACCAAACTTTAAAAAGAAGGGAAATTGGGCAGCTATAGTGAATGCACCAGGGGAGCAGAAGACCTGAACTCCTCTCTGAGATATTGTACTGCCCTACAAATTGGTCAAAATGCAAACACCATTTGGGTTGGTCTTTCACAGTCCAATCCACTTCCTGTGTAGCTTGGAAGAATTTGGTAACATGTGCCTCTGAGCATATGGTGAGTGGTGGGAACACCTGCCATCTGCAAAGATAGAGAAATATTTTTGTATGTTTGTTGGTGTTCTTCTTACTTTGCTTCTTTTCTGTGTTACTACTATTTGTACAGAGAATCTAAACTAGAACATTTTATTTTCCTCATTATTCATCCCAGAAATCTGTGTCAAATTTATTTTTATTAATTTCAAAGCCTTTTTATTGGTCATTGTCATACGATGGTGAAGACAGCCTTTTGTGTTTCAAATTGGAGGTTATGTTCTATTTCTATTTCGGGTGCATTAACAGTGGAATTTGGACCTGCAGTTTGATGAAAAATCAGACTGATTCCAATATGTTGCTACTTCGGCAATGACTCTAGCTGTTGGAAAAAAGAGGATGCATATTTTCAGCCTGCTATGTTTAAACCACTTCATTTAAGGTAAGGTGGGACAGTCAATTAAAAACATAGAGCACACCTAGCATTTTGCTAGAATATATTTCACCTACCACTGTTTTATCTTGTGCAATTTGACACACTCCTGAGGTCCACTGGAGATATTCTGCAGACGTCAGTGCCATTATTATGTTTGGAGTTTTTTTAGTGTAAATTTTGCAAAGTGTTGCTGTACTTCACATATTCACAGAAATAGAAACAAAAGAAAATGATTTCCTATAGGAAATTTCACTAAAATTGCAAAGGAAATCAGACATATTCAAAGTGACCATCTGAACTATATCAACTGTCTTAATAATGTTGCTTCCTCCCTACTAAAACAAGATGAGCACAGCATGTGTCTTCTTTCTATTCTTTGGGCTGATTACAGGTGTTGCCACCACTCACCATATGCTCAGAGGCACATGTTACCAAATTCTTCCAAGCTACACAGGAAGTGGATTGGACTGTGAAAGACCAACTGAAATGGTGTTTGCATTTTGACCAATTTGTAAGGCAGTACAATATCTCAGAAAGGAGTTCAGGTCTCCTGCTCCCCTGGTGCATTCACTATAGCTGCCCAATTTCCCTGCTTTTTAAAGTTTGGTAGAAATATCTGTGGGCTATAGGTACATTCTTAAACCGCAAGGTTTTTTGCCTATTAGTGAATTTCCCTGCTTTTTAATCCGGGAGGTAAGAGATGGGATCCTGTGCAAGTCAGCACCAGCAGTAACAGAAATAGTTGAGCAGTGTATTTTAAATGTTATATTACCATGAAGAATGCCTTTATTTTTACAAGAGGGTCATGGCTTAGCAGCAGAGAACATGCTTTGCATGCAAAAGTCCCCACATTCAATACCCAGCATCTCCAATTATTGGTGGGAGAGATCCTTATCTGAAACCTTGTCAATCAGTACTGAGCTAGATGGACCAATGGTCCGACTTGGTATAAAGGAGCTTCCTATGTTTCCTATACTCTACAGGGGAGACACAAAGAAATATGCTTGAGACCCTTTCTTTAAACATTGTGCATCTTGCAATCTGTATTACTTTGCAAAGTATCAGCAGTTACTACCTCTTCTGCTTTAATCTCTGAATGGCAGTCATAGGGCTCACTATGACAAATTATACACTTAAGAAGCAACTGTGAGTTCTGACATTCTTAAATCTGAAAAGAGTCTGTGAATATGTGAAGTACAGCAACACTTTGTACAATTTACATTAAAAACCTCCAAAAACAATTGTTGGATAATATGCAAATTTCTAGGTGTGCTTTATGTTTTGTATAGACCATGCCCATATAGCAGGTTAAACACATGCATCTTGGCCAGGCCAAGTTTCCTGTACATCTTCATTCTTCCACTCCAAGCCTTGGGGAAATAATAATAATAATAATAATAATAACAACAATAATAATAATAATAATATCCATTTCTTTAAAACCTTGAATCTTCAGATCAAAATAAATCACACTATATATTATAGTATACAATAAGATACATATTGTTACGACATGTGCTCTTGGGAACCTGAGTGTGTGCATTTGCCACCCTCATGTCCCATGAAACACACCTCCTTGAGAGAAGGGGATCTTTTGCTAGGGATAAAAACAAGCGCTTTGCCCTGAAATGTGCTTAAATGGTGTATATATTTAACCCAAGAAATGCAGGTCCAAACCAAAATAAAGCAAAGCTTGATTTTATTGAGAGAAAAAGTAGGAAAGCATTACAGAATTACTTGGGTGCATGGCAACATTAATCATTAATATCCTAACCCATTCATAACTTTAAACTAAAGAAATCAAAGGACCCTATTACTATAAGAGGTGAAAGGTAGGAGATATTACCTATCCTATGCCCGGAATGGGCGGTTGAATACAGCTGAAGCTATGTGGAAGAGCCCTGATCCAAAACTAGGAAGGAATCTCTTGGTCTCATGGTTTTGCACCGAGACCCAGAGTCTCCCCGGTTCTGTCCCTGCAGTCCTTGATGCGTTCCTTGAGAGCGTAGTACACGTGTGTCGGAGCTCTGGTGTTCCTCAGCCCCCCTTCCTCTTTCTATCCTTCTTGAGCAATTTGTATAAGGGCTTGGCCTTTTCTGCAAACATTTCAATGAAATTGCGGGAAAAGTTTAAAGTTCCCAGCAAAGCCCTTAAAGAGTGCACATCTGTGGGAGCGGGAAGTTTTGAGATTATCTCTACCCGTTGAGCATCAGGAGAATGTCCTTCTTCCCCTAAACAGACTCCAAGATATTTCACCTTGGTCGATACTAACTGAGCTTTTTCTCGACTAGCTTTGAACCCAGTGTCTTGTATGATGGAAAGCACTTCTCGTGTGATCTCCCTAGTTAAGTCTTCTGTGGGTGAATGGACCAGAACATCATCCACATAAGAAAGCACATGACTCTGTGATTCTGTTTTTAGCTTCTCCCACATGCGTGTCACATAGCAGTGGCAGATCAAAGGTGATGAGTTGAACCCTTGAGGGGTCCGACTAAATGAAAATTGTTGCCCTTTGAAACTGAAAGCAAATTTGTACCAGCAGCTTGGGTGCAATGAGATAGCAAAGAAAGCATTGGCCAAATCAATTACTGAAAACCAACGGGATCCTGCTGCCACGGCGGCCATTATTTCATTATATTTGGCCACTACTGGTGCAACAGGGGGAGTATAAGAATTCAAAATTCTATAATCCACCGTGAGACGGTAAGTGGGGGTGGAATCCGTGGTTTTTTTCAAGATGGGCCACAGGGGAGAGTTGCATACTGACTGCATTTTTACTATCACCCCTTGCTCCAATAACGCCTCAATGGTTTTCTGAATGCCTATTTCCGCCTGTATTGGGTATTTATACTGGCGTTGAGGGGGAGGATCAGCCCCTTCTATCAATACACTGGCTTCCACTTTTCCACACTCCGTTTTATTTTTGGTCCACACCTGTGGGAAATCCCATATCCAAGGGTCTTCTTCCACCAAAGCCAGTGGGCATGGGGCCTTAATGGCTGCACACCGTTGACTAGCAGACATTTCCAGTGGACTATTCAAAATTTGCCATAAGATTCCATTAGCCAGGTCCACTGTCAGATGATGTGAACATAAGAAGGGGACTCCCAAAATGCCTCCCTCTCTACCCCTGTGCACTGCACTCTCCATTTTTCCTTTTAATGTTCCTAATGTAAAAGGAACATCTTGCCAGATAGTTGCTTCCTCTGACTTTCCCCCATATCCAATGAGATTTATTTTTTTCTGTGTGGGCCTGCCATTCGTAACCCAGTCTGGGTCTAGTATATTTACAGAGGCCCCTGTATCAATTAAGATATGGGCTACACATCCTGACTCTCCCACTGTAGCCTTCACACTGGGTCTACCCCATTCATCTGGCACTAATTTAGCCACAATTTTTGAGGGCCCAGTGGGTGTTTGTGCATGTTCTTCTTTAAGTGCATTAACAGGACTTTTCTCAATAACAGGAGCCCTTTTGGTTCCAGCTGTTTCTGGAGTTTCAACTTCTTTAGTCAAAGAAATCTTTTCCTGTGGTGCTAAAGATGGTTCTGCACTGTGATCCATGACACCCTGTTCTAGGAGAGAATCACCTCCTCCCGTAGCTACAAAATTTGTACCAAAGACCTCTGGTTTTTGCAGGCTGGATTCATTCGAAAAACCCAAGCCTGGTTTTCTGGCCACTGTTCCCAGTTCCCAAGTGGTGGCCTCCACATTTATTCTGCCCCACAAAGCTGGCGCTAACATTGACACAGTTGTGACTGGAGCAGCAGGAACTGGGCAGCCCTAGGTTCGATCATGAACATCTTGTATGGCCTGCCTCTGCTCTTCTCAGCGAAGCTGGATAGGAGCAGTAGGAGCAAGGGGGGCAGTAGGGGGGGAAACAGAAGCAGAGGTGGAAGGGGCCATATCAGGAGCCTGTGCCTTCAATCTCCTGTGTAAGGCCTCTGCCAAGACTTCAGTGGGTTGCTTATGGAACTGATCCATATTTTCTCCCACATTTCTAAGCATGGACCAAAGCTGATTACGGAAGGGATCCCCAAAATCCACCAGTTCATTCCCCTGTCGGGTTTGAGTAGGGCCTTGATGGGAGGGAGAAAAGTTGCTGTGATTGTTGCTGGAGTTATTGAACCCAGATCTCCTGTCTCCCCCTGTTGATGTGAAATTACCCCGATTGGAACCAGGGGCCAAGAAAGGGCGATAGTTTCCTCTTCCCTGGGGTCCCCGATTTGCGTTGGGTACAACAGATGAATGAGGCCCCTGATTGGTATATGTGACAGTTTGAATTGGCTCGAGCTGAACCTTCTTCGGTGTAGTGGCAGCTTTTCGCCCCCCTCCAACCTCTCGAAGGAGCTCAGAGAGTGAAATAGCCACACTCAATTCTCGCCAAGTAACACCTTCAAGATCCATTCTCCCTATTGCTAACTTCGTTTGAGCATTTAACCCCATGTGTACAGCTTCCAGAAATTCTCTGTCATTATACTCATACTGGCCATCTTCCCGAAGCCTGACATGCTCTGATAAACGTGCAAGGAATTTCTTCCGATTCACATAAACCTCTGGGCTTTCCCCTACACCTTGACTCTCCATAACATATGCCTTTAACACATTCATCCCCGGCAACAGAGCCTTAATCACAATTCTCATCCAATCATACACCTGTCTTGCATTCCCCATTCTGAATGTTGCCTCAATGGACGCTGCATCCTGCTCCGTGGCACAATATCTTGCCACTTGCATTAAATCTTGAGCATCAGCAGTAGAATACATCTCATCTGCCCTAGTTAACCACGTCAAAGCTGTGTCCTTGTTCAGAGGACCCAAACTATCAGCCACTGCCTTTGCCTGGGGAGGGGACCAACGTACAATCTCTTGGACAATTTTATTACGAGCTGGTCCCATCCCAGTGGCTTCCACCACATTTTTCACTATAATGGGTGCAAGTACCTGTGACTCCTTCCATTCAGGATTTAAAGGAGCAGATGATACAGCCTCTTCCGGGAGGGGGGGAAGAGAGTGTGGAAGGCCCCATTCCTCATCACCATCACCTGAAACATGCATGACTGTGGCCATCAGCCCCTGTTGAACCTGCAACTGTCTTTCGAGTTCTTTAATTTGAGCTTTGCACTCATCATGGCTAACATTCAACCGTTGCTCTCGTGCTCTAACCACCAAGTTTTCAGCTGTTAATTTTGCTCTGGTACATTCATCCTTTTCTTTTTTCAACTCCTTACGAGCTATTTCAGCCTGAATTAATGCATCATCTCTCTCCTTCTCCATTTGTCTTAAAGAAGAAGCCCACCTGATTTTTTCTGCTACCATATTCATTCGTTCACGGCCAAAATTGTCACAATCATTTCTCCATCCTTCATTCAAATCTACCCGTTCCCTTTCAAAAGCCTCTTCTGCCTGCTCCAACTTACTCCTTGCCTCCTGACTTTTCTTGCGTTCTTCCTCTAACAAATCTGACAAATCCTGACATGCATTATAAAGTCCCCAAGCGGCTGCAGCACTTTTCTTTGATTTGGAAGGCCTGTACTTTTTGCAATATCCCGCATAGGCCTCAGTCATGGTTTTCATAGGGTCATCTGTCTTAAAACAATAATCATCCCACACACACCTTCCTTTCTTAATCAACCATTTCTCTAGGCACTCTACTGGACTCATAAAGCGTTTTATTCCCTCCATGGCTACCACTTTTGCCATAGCTTAGAAATCTCCAACACCAAAAGCCAAATGCAAAGAATAAGAAAGAATAAGTTCAGGGATGAGCCACCTTCAAATGCCACATTCCCAAATCAAGTCACTCATGAGTAAAGCTGTTGTACCACAGCATTTAAAGGACATTTCCCCACTCACTTTACAACAAGAGACAGCAAAACATAGTAAGAAAGAAAAGGAAATTACACTCATTCCAGTTACATTCAGAACTTGGCTACCTGTTTCCCTGGATTGCAGGACTGTTCACATGTTACTTTGTTCCTGCAACCCTTGCTGCCTGCTTGATTCTCCACCAGTCTGTTACGACATGTGCTCTTGGGAACCTGAGTGTGTGCATTTGCCACCCTCATGTCCCATGAAACACACCTCCTTGAGAGGAGGGGATCTTTTGCTAGGGATAAAAACAAGCGCTTTGCCCTGAAATGTGCTTAAATGGTGTATATATTTAACCCAAGAAATGCAGGTCCAAACCAAAATAAAGCAAAGCTTGATTTTATTGAGAGAAAGAGTAGGAAAGCATTACAGAATTACTTGGGTGCATGGCAACATTAATCATTAATATCCTAACCCATTCATAACTTTAAACTAGAGAAATCAAAGGATCCTATTACTATAAGAGGTGAAAGGTAGGAAATATTACCTATCCTATGCCCGGAATGGGCGGTTGAATACAGCTGAAGCTATGTGGAAGAGCTCTGATCCAAAACTAGGAAGGAATCTCTTGGTCTCAAGGTTTTGCACCGAGACCCAGAGTCTCCCCGGTTCTGTCCCTGTAGTCCTTGATGCGTTCCTTGAGAGCGTAGTACACGTGTGTCGGAGCTCTGGTGTTCCTCAGCCCCCCTTCCAAGGAGCGTATGAAAGTCTGGTGATGTTGTGTATGTGTGTGTGTATCTCTAACTGACCCTGAAAACTAAGGCTCCTAACAAACAATGGGATTCACTGTGGGTGAGGGAAATTTGCCAAAGGACAAGATAACAATTATGCAGAACATTTATGCTGTAGCTTTAGTTTTGTATCTTAATTTCTGCCCTTGTTACTCTTCGCACAAAACCTCGTGGGAAAGCATAACCAGCCATACCATTAGGTGGGGGTGTGGGGTGGGAATTGTAGTTTAGCAGGCTCCATGGCCCTGCCTCGTAACAATATACATATTAAAGTGACTTTTTCTATTGTATTAAAATAACTTTCTATTCTATATAATGAGTTTCTGGATGGCATTTGCATTTGCATTTCCTTGGGCTGGTGTTTGGACCTAGGTTACAGTACCTTGCATTTTGTAGGTCACGCTGATTTCGCTTAGTGAGCAAAATCCATGAAGCTATTTTATCCTGATCCGCAACATAGGCCCAGTAGGCCCAGACTTATATACTCTTGATTAGCAAGTGTACAAGGTTTCAGATAAAGTGCACAGTGCTTCTACATGAGATCCCTTTGTAAAGTAGAATTGCCAGGTATTGAGTATGGGACCTTCTGCATACAAACTGTGTGGGTCCTGCAGCTGAGCTAGGGGCCCCCTCCCAGCCAGACTCTTCTTATTATATTTCTATTTTGGGTGCATTAACATTTACATCTAAGCCTGCAGCTTTGATATAAAATCAGACTTACAATATGCTGCTACTTAAGCAACAAATCTAGCTGTTGGAAAAAATAAACTTTGCTTTGCAAAGATGTATGCCTTCAGCCTGCTATGCTTAAGCTACTCTAGTTAATGAAGGATGGGCATGGTCCATTAAAAACAGAAAGCACACTTAAAATTTGCATATTTTTATTTAATTCACCTCCTACTGTTTTATGTTGTGCAGCCTGAGACACTCCTCATGTCCATTGGACATTATTCTGCACAACTGGCAGTACCATTATTCCACAATTGTTTTTCCAGCTTTTTTTTAGTGTTCCAAAGTGTTGCTGTACATCACATACAGTATTCACAGAAACAAAAGCAAAAGAAAATAATATACCATCGGAAACTTCACTAAAATTGCAAAGTAAATCAAACATATTTAAAGTGAATATGTGAACTACATCAACTGTCTTTATATTGTTGCTTCCTCCCTGCTCAAACGAGACCAGTACAGCACAGCACAGCACATGTCTTGTTTCTGTTATTTGGGCAGATTGCAGGTGTTGCCAACACTCATCATATGCTCAGAGGCACATGTTATCAAATTCTTCCAAGCTACACAGGAAGTACATTGGACTGTGAAAGACCAACTCAAATTATGTTTGCATTTTGACAACTTTGTAGGGCAGTACAATATCTCAGAGAGGAGATCACATCTCCTGATCCCGTGGTGCATTCAGTACAGCCGCCCAATTTTCCTGCTTTTTATAGTTTGATAGAAATATCTGTAGCTATAGCTATATTCTTGAACCACAAGGATTTTTAACTATTAGTGAATTTCCATGCTTTTTATAATGGAGGTGGGGTTCCCTTGCACGTTTAGAGTTCCTTTGCAAGTTTGCTGAGAATGATGAGATCATTCATTCTCAAACTTGGGGGAGGTAATGAGCATGGTACTAAAGGGCTCAGTCCTGGGCCCAGTACTCTTCAACGTTTTTCTAAATTACTTCAATGAGGAGGTGCAGGGAACTCATATCAAATCTGCAGATGATACAAAATTGAGAGGGGTAGCTAATACCCTGGAAGATAGAAACAAAATTCAAAGTGCTCTTAATGTGCTGGAGCATTGGGCTGAAAAGAACAGAAAAAAGAACAGAATGAAGTTTAATAGGGATAAGTGCAAAGTTCTACACCTAGCACGAAGAAACCAAATGCACAGTTATAAGATGAGGGATACTTGGCTCAGCAATACTACATATGAGAAGGATTTTGGGATTGTTGATCACAAGCTGAATATGAGCCAACAGTGCAATGTGGCTGCAAAAAAGGCAAATTCTATTTTAGGCTGCATTAACAGAAGCATAGTTCCAAATTACATAAAGTATTAGTTCCCATCTATTCAACACTGGTTAGGCCTCATATTGAGTGTTGCATCCAATTCTAGACACTGCACTTTAAGAAAGCAAACAAACAGGAGCAGGTTCAGAGAAGGAGAAGCAGGATGATCAGAGGACTGGAAACAAAGCCGTATGAGGACAGACTGAAAGGAATGGACATGTTCAGCCTTGAGAAAAGAAGATTGAGGGGATATATGATAGCATTCTTCTTCAAAGATTATCACACCAAAGAGGGCCAGGATCTCTTCTCGATTGTCCCAGAGTGCAAGATACGGAATAATGGGCTCAAGTTGCAGGAAGCCAGATTTTCAGTTCAATGGGATTTACTCCCATGCAATCCTGTTTAGGATTGCAGCTTCAGATTTCATAAAAAATATATTTAACATGATGTGCAAATCTGTGCATCTGTCATGCTGACATTTTCTTTTATAATATAGAAACTGATGTATCTGAAATACAAGGAAGCATTAAAGGTCCGATAATTTGATATGCTGTCTGGCAGAAACCACAGACAATTCCAGACCTAAGGTTTCCACTTTTCCTTATTCTTATTTCTTTTAATGGAAAGAGACTGGTTATATTTTTGGCACTCAGTTCATATGAACCAAGAGCCAGTGTAGTGTAGTGGTTAAGTTGTTCGAGTACGACCTGGAAGACCAGGGTTCAAATCCTCACATAGCCATGAAGCTCACTGGTGACCTTGGGCCAGTCACTGCCTCTCAGCCTCATGAAAACCCAGTTCATAGGGTCGCCATAAGTCGGAATCTTGTTATACAGTTTCTTGGTGGAAAGTACTGTTCAATCAATAATAAACTCTGTAGCAGAAATGGGTATCTCTGTTCCCTGGCATTAATGAAAGTTAAAACCTTCCTTCCCCACAAACCCTTAATCTCCACCTGGATACAGGATACAGAATGAAAAAATGCTGGGTTTTCTCCATCCTTCCTCATGACCATGCTAAAACCACGTTTCCAAGCAAGACAGAGAAATTTTGCTGTAATCTACATCCTTTCCCCTCATTTCTCCAAGCTTCTCTTGTTTTTAACAGCTTGTTAATGTTATGTCTACTCCTCACCCTATTTAATTTCTTGGGGGGAGGGGGTACAAAACACTGCCTCTTCTTCTGTTTTGTCAGAGTCAAGTAGTGTTTGTCCAATCAGAATGATTCAATTGCTTGTGCAAACTAAAAGACTCCTACTCAGCACACTATGACTTTAGTTCCACTGTTGGAGCCTTGAGATCAGACACTGTATGAACACAGTACCAGTGACAGACTGAGAATACTGTAACCAAAGCAGACAGAACTGTGAGAATACACATTTTATAATGTGGTACAACAGAAAAATAAGAGGTAAGCTAGTGCGTGCTTGGAGGACACAATGAAGAGAATCCTATGGCCCTTGCACTTGTGCAACTGCACTGGTATAGCTATTAAAGTCAAGTACAAGGGCTACATGATTGTCCTTAGCATGTCCTCATGTCTACTGGACGCTATTCTGCAGAATCGTCCATGCCATTACTCCACAGCTGTTCTTGAAGGTTTTCAACATAAATTATACAAAATGTTGCTATACTTCACATATTTACAGAAAGAGAAACAAAAGAGTTTACCATAAGAAACTTCATTAAAAATGAAAAGTAAATCAAATAAAATGAATATCTGAACATCAACCGCTTTAATATTGTTGCTTGCTCCCTCCAAAACCAAGACTACTACAGTGTATGTCTTGTTTCTGTTATTTAGACTGATTGCAGGTGTTGCCAGCACTTACCATATGCTCAGAGGCACATGTCACCAATTTCTTCCAAGCTACACAAGAATCCAATAGAAAGGCTGAACATGTTTTGTAATTATGTCACATGCTGTTACAAGAAATCTAAACCTAAATAACGCTCCGCTCACCCGTGCAGCATGGATGAGCGGAGAATAGTTGCGGGTGGGGGCAATGCTGCCACCGCCATCTTAACTATGGGCAAAGTTGTGTGTACAGTCATTAACCAAAATGGAGACAATAGTCAAGAAATCAGAAAAAGGCTAGGACTGGGGAGGGTAGCTATGAGAGAACTAGAAAAGGTCCTCAAACACAAAGATGTATCACTGAACACCACAGTCAGGATCATACAGACCATAGTATTCACAATCTCTATGTATGGATGTGAAAGTTGGACAGTGAAAAAAGAGAAAAATCAACTCATTTGAAATGTGGTTTACGCATACCATGTACCACGAAAAAGACAAATAATTGGGGGTCAGATCAAATTAAACCAGAACTGTCACTAGAAGGTAAAATGATGAGGTTATCATACTTTGAACATATAATAAAAAGACATGATTCACTAGAAAAGACAATAATGGTGGGAAAAACAGAAGGGAGTAGAAAAAGAGGAAGACCAATCAAGAGATGGATTGATTCCATAAAGGAAAGCACAGACCTGAAATTACAAGATCTGAACAGAGTGGTGACTGATTCATAGGGTCACCATAAGTCGTAATCGACTTGAAGGCACATAACAACATATGTGCTGTCGTTCATACATAAGCACTCCTTCCTATCCTAGTCCATTCCATTCTGTCTCATAGTTTGAGAGGGTTCAAAAGCAAACTGCTACATTAAAATTCAAAAATAAAAACTATCAAATACAGATTTTAAATACGGATGGGAGATAAATTTGTTCACTTAACTTTTTAAAGCAAACCTACCTAATCTGCACTTCTTGAATCAATAAGCAAACAGAAACACAACTATTCTTCAAAAGTTAGCATTTTTCTAAATTTTGTGATGTGATTCTCCAACCAAAAAGTGTACACAAAAATGCATAGATTAGCAAAGATAATGACCAAAACTACATTATATTAAAGGGAAAAGATTGTAAAAATGTGTATATTGGGGAAAGCTACACAAAAATGTATATGAATTCACAAATTAATGTGAAAATGGAGTGCACTGAAGACTGGAAAATGAAAAACTGAGAGAAGCTGAAACAGATTCATTCTTCCCTAGGTCCAAGTGCTACCTTTCCATTTCAAAAGCACAAAAACACACAGAGGTAACAGCTACTCCAAGTGGCTAAAAGCCTAGCGGCTGTTTGTGTGGGCATTCCAGATGTGGCCACAAGTGCCCCTGAGAGTGATATGCCATCCTCCCAGGAACTGATATGCCATCTTTTTGACAGACTCAGCCCCTCTTTTCTCTAGAAAGAAAGCCCTGCTGAAATGGTCATCATTTTTTAAAGACTACACATTTTGGTATTCAACGCTTGAAAAAGCATCCTTATAAGAATGGCACATTTTTTTAAAAAAGAGTTAAAATCTGATAGAAAAAGTAAATACCATTCTGCCTGACATTGATGGTACAGTCTTAATAAATGCTTATATTTTCAAACGCTGGCAAACATCTACAGTGAATTTATGAACCTATGTTATGTTATGAAGTTATGTTACTTCTTGAGGGGGGGATAGCTGGTAATGTATTAGGGTTCTTAAAAATAAGAGTCAAGTACATTAGAAGTGTAACATAAACACAAAAGTAGTTGTGCTGATTGGTCCATAAGAAAGAAATGACAAAATCCACGCTGGGGCAATACCCTCATTAGAAATATTAGTGGCTATTGGCCAAAAAAAAAGAACCATAATTAGCCAAATATGATTAAAACATGTTAGCTGAGCCATGCCCCACATATGAATTTCAAATGTCATTAAAAGTCCTTTTTCAGAGTATTGTAATTTATCAACTTAATACAGGGGGGAGGGGAATTTGGCGGCGACGGCAGTAGAAAACATATTCTACACTAGAAAACAATTACGTTTCTGTGTTTATACAATTACCTCCAGTCCAAACCTATTCAATCTTTACTGTGTACTATGTGTATTTAGGATTGTACATTAGGAGCATATAATGACACCAGCTCTTTCCTAGAAAAAGGTTTTTACCACAGTAAGTGTGTTGGTGCCTTTTGAAAAAATTAAATGGACTGCCTTTCAAGTCTATTCCGACTTATGGGCGACCCTATGAATATGGTTTTCATGGTAAGTGGTATTCAGAGGTGGTTTATCATTGCTTTCCTCTGGCTCAAGGTCCTTGACTGGCTCAAGATCACCCAGTGAGCTTCATGGCTGAGTGGGGATTTGAGCACTGGTCTCCCTTAACCACTACACCACACTGGCTCTCAATTCTGTCATATTTATATATAGACTATAGTATACAGCCACTCTTGTGGCTGTATAATATCTGTATGTGTTATATATACACAGCTTTTTGTTTGTTTGCTAAAAATGAGGTGCCACTATTCATTCCTTGTTGATAAAAGTGCTACAGGTGCCAGCACCAAAAAAAGGGAGTGGAAAGAGACGACAGTATAATTGTAGCATTAGAAAATATTAGAAAATAGTAGCATAATAGTAGCATTAGAAAAAAGATTAAAAACCGCATATATAGATAATAGAATGCGAAAAATCGCTGTGACTATAGTATACAGCCACTCTCGTGGCTGTATAATATGAATGACACTGGCTTTTAAAATTTCACCAAGATACCTTTTGATTTATTCTTATGCTTCTATTTATTGCCTAGATTTAATGTTGCATTTTATGGCTTCTATTTTCTTTTTAACATGATCTAATCACCAGTGGCCAAAACCGTTTTTAAAAGCATATAAATTTTATAATATAATAAAATATTTTAAAATAAGCATTCCTTATTTTAGTCTTTTAGGTCTTCCCACCACACATCAGCATCCTAAAAACATCCCTTATCTCAGAATACCATCAGGCAGGACAGCTCAGATTTCTGGAGGGGGAAAGGAAAGAGCTGACCAAATCTATTTTTAACAGGTCGGATATGCACTGCACTCCTTGAAAGTAGTGGGCAGAGAAACACTTTCACACAGCAACTCCTACAAAGCTACAGTTTAAATAAAAGATTTCACCACTTCACTCGCACGTGTTGGCTGGCTGGCTGGCATGCAAACAGCAAAACAGTAAGAGGTGCTGTAGCCAGGAGAGAGAAAAAAGTGGGGGAAGAATAACGAGGCCCATTTCCCTCGTTGAGGACGCTCTTCATTTAATTTTCATTTAACATGGTAGAACGCGAAAAATTGCTGCTGACTATAGTATACAGCCACTCTTGTGGCTGTATAATCAGAAGATGTATAATTACTGTTCATGATAATCTTTTTTTACTAATCGTTTTAAGTAAAAAAATCCAATTTAAATCAAAGCATTGATATTTTTTAAAATCATTGATTTTTATCAACTCTGGGCTACACCCTCCTGATAGAGTTCATGCTCTCATGTGTTTGGCTGAATATCTGAATAGGGCTTATAGTAAAGCTGTTCCTTCTCTGTCAGACAAGGAGGAATGTCTTATCTAAGATGGTATATGCTAGTCACGGTTTACTGTGTGATTAGCTACCTGTTTAATCTGGGACACATTTTTAACAGCCCAGTCCTGTAGGCATCTGCTCAAAAAGAAATCCCATTGAGTTCACTGGGGCTTAGTCCCTGGTAAATATTTATTTTATATCCCACCTTTCCTCCAAAGAGCTCAAGGTGGCATTCAAACATGGTTCTCCCCCTCCCAATTTTATTCTCACAACAACCCTATAAGGTAGGTAAGACTGGGTGATAGTGAATGACCCAAGGTCACCCAGTAGTCACAGGATTACAGCCTAAACGGGTTTTCTTTAAAATCAACAACATTGCAGCTGAACATGACCACACACCCTAATTACAAGCATGCTTCATTTTGGTCCGTTTGGAAGCATGTCTCATCTAATCCTTTGTGGGTTTTATCTCCAGGTAAAATAGAACTGAAGACAGGGTATATTCTCTAGCTGTTTTCATTTCTTATGTGCAGCATTGCCAATATGGCTGTCTTTCTCTCCTTTCAATTTCCATGAAAGACAAATGAGAGAGCACGAAACATTGTAGCCTCTTAACTCTTTATAAAACCCATCTGTTACAGAACTAGTCACTGGCCCAGTTTAGACATAATGATCTTGGGCCAGTAAACCATGATTTACCAGCCTGAGAATGAGCCATATACCCACACATTCCCTCTTTGTCTCTCCCCTCACACACCCAAGTTTGACTTGTAAAACTACAGTTTTCCATGAGAGCCAAACAGGAAAACTGTGGTTTAATTCACTGCTCAAAACCAGGATCTGAACCTCCACATGCAAGGGGAGGAATGAGGACCTGGCTCAGATGCAACAGTCTCAGGCCTGATAAATGACAAAACATGATATATCAGCCCAAGATCTGAACCAGGCTGCTGATTAAATGGACA
The DNA here is from genome assembly GCF_030035675.1 of Rhineura floridana. Taxonomy (NCBI): domain Eukaryota; kingdom Metazoa; phylum Chordata; class Lepidosauria; order Squamata; family Rhineuridae; genus Rhineura; species Rhineura floridana. Next base: position 265,617,379 of record NC_084480.1, on the reverse strand, counting down.
CATTTCTTAAAACCCAAGATCCAGTCCTGCAATATTAACACACACGGACCTGAAGATGGTTATCTGGCTACAATTAATCCTAGGATTTGCTGTCATTACTTTACTCTACATTCATATGTATCCAAATAAATAAAGGTTTGTGCACCCTACAGTTCCTGGGACTGAAACAGTGGTTGTGTTTCTATATTCTAACCAACTAGGCAGCAGATTTTAGTTACCTTTTCCTCACTTTGTATATTTTTTTTGTTTTCAAGGGATTATTTTACAACTTTTGTTTTGTTCATTCTGCATTCTTTTTCTCCTTAAATATTTGTAGCCTTTGTGATTCTTTGTGCTTTTTGAGGAGTGCTCAAGGTTCCTCTGCCCTGGGCCTTAAAGTAGCGCAAAATGTTTTTGAATTCTCTCCTGAAACTGAATCTATCGGGCGGTGGGTGGGTGAGGGACAGAGCATAATTTCCAAAGCAGTGTTTGTTTTTTCTTTGCTCTCAATTTGGATAGCAAATCTGCACTATGCTTTTGAGGCTTATTGTATAAGCTAAATGAGAAGCAGCAGCACAAGAAAAATAACATATTCATCTCCCAGGAATAAACAAGAGCATTAATATCCTCTTAGCTGTGATCTCTTCAAAGCAGCATTTCAGTTCAGTGAGTGACTGGAGTAGGGTTGCCAGGCTCAGGGCCTGAGAATGATTCTGTATCTTTAAGAGAAAAAAAAATCAGCCAAGTGCAGGTTTTCTTGCAACACTGTAATGGGAAAAACCACAAGGTGAAATTCTCCCTTCCCCCTGCACAACTTTTAAAGATACAGAAGACCTCTTGGAGGCTGCAACCAAAATGTATTTTCATCACCATGATTCTACACCTTGTTGAGGGGAAACTTCCCACTGGCGTGGAAATCACATATCGAACAGATGGAAAGCTTTTTAATCTCAGCAGGCTGAAACCAAAAAGTAAGATAATTACAACCTCTGTCATAGAACTTCAATATGCCGATGATAACATAGTCTCCGCAACATCAGAGGAAGATCTTCAAACTATCCTAAATGTCTTTGCAGAAGCATATGAAAAGCTTGGCCTCTCGCTTAACATCAAAAAAACCAAAGTGCTACGTCAGCAAGTGCGAACCAATCCCTCTGTAGCACCATCAATCCAGCTTAATGGTGTGACACTGGAGAATGTCGATTACTTTTCTTATCTTGGCAGCCATCTCTCTGTAAAAGCTGACATTGACGCTGAAATTCAGCATCGTCTGAGCTCTGCGAGTGCCGCATTCTCCCGAATGAAGCATAGAGTGTTCAAGGATAGGGATATTCGCAGGGAGACCAAAATGCTTATATACAAAGCCACTCTACTACCAACCTTACTGTATGCCTGTGAAACATGGACCATCTATAAACGCCACTCCCAACTTCTTGAAAGATTCCACCAACGCTGCCTCCGGAAAATTCTGCAAATTACTTGGGAAGACAGACGGACTAATGTTAGCGTATTGGAAGAAGCAAAGACCACCAGTGTTGAAACAATGATCCTCCAACATCAACTTCGCTGGACCCGCCATGTTGTTCGAATGCCTGATCACCGTCTTCCAAAGCAGCTACTTTACGCCCAGCTTAAGGATGGAAAATGGAATATTGGAGGACAGCAAAAGAGGTTTAAAGATCTTCTCAAAGCTAATCTAAAAAAAGTAACATAAGCACCGAGAACTGGGAAGCCTTGGCCCATGAGCGTCCCAATTGGAGGTCAGCCATTATCAAAGGTTCTATGGACTTTGAAGAAGCACGAGTACAGGGCGAAAGGGACAAACGAGCTAAGCAGAAAGCACGTCAAGCAAATCCTCATCGTGACCATCTTCCATCTGGAAACCTATGTCCTCACTGTGGGAGGCTGTGTGGATCCAGAATTGGCCTCCACAGTCACTTACGGACCCACCGTTAAAGACCTTATCTTGGAAAACAATCTTACTCGGCCATGAGTGATCGCCAATGAATGAAGGATGAATGAACAACTCCCATCATCCCTGACCATTGGCTATGTTGGTTGGGGCTGATGGGAGCTGGAGTCCAACAATATCTGGAGGCCCTAAACTCATTTGTATTCTATTTTTGGCCAGTTTTTGATCGTGTAGAGTGGTGCTCAGTCTCCCTCTCTTCCTCTCCAGGATTTAACATTGTATAACATAAAAAGTCATTTGTTTTAATATAATATTAAAAATGGTTCCATACGTATGTTTTAACAAGAGAGAATGTATAATGTGACATTGAACTCCAGTTGTTCCCAGCACTTTCATTGCGGAGAGCAGTGGTGGGAAGCCTCCAGCATGTGGACCTAATTATGGGGTTCTAAGTTAACCCACAAGGCTGTTTTTCCCAAGCCACGGCCACTTGCCCTACATAGGACATCAGGTGGTGAGGCAGGTAAAGATGTGGCTCCCTGCCAAAAGTAGGGATTGCAGGCATCACTGATCAGTTTATTTCTAAATGCTTTAACCCCCCCCCTTCAAATAATGGCCCTTTAGCCAGAGGCAACTGCAATCTGGCAGGCACACAAGGCCCTGAAGACTAGCTGAATAGAAAAGGGCTAGATAGCTCATTTGAAAGCTTTACAGAGTAGCTTGAAATCCTTACTCCTCTGGGAGTTTGTTTGCTTAAAAGGTTTGCCTCTCAATAGAGTGAGAAGGGGCAAAGGGATTAGACAGGCATTCTACACTTTGATGCCTAATTTACTTACTTTGTTATCACTGAAAAAGTTTGGGCTCTTATATCTGTATGTCTCTGAAGCCTGTGAACTGAACCATAATATTAGTATTTATCTTCAGAACATCATCTTATTTGTCACCTGCCTTTTTAGTAGAAGGAAGGAAGGTGAATTATTTAACCATTTGGTGGTTTTTGTTGTGTTTGTCTAGGCACTGTGACCAAGAAATGAATTCTCTGGAGTCACTAGCCATCTTCAAATGTAATAATGCCCCACATGAGTAGCATTATGTGGAGGAGGGTAGAGATAAACACACTCCCTCCATTGCCCTCTACAAGTTGGAGGACCAACTTTTGAAACAGGGAAGCTCCTGTACTCATGGAGGGTCCCTTGCATATAGGAACCATGGAAGATTAGGGTTATAAATCACATAGAGGTGATGGAGAGGCTTAGTGCATTTATCCCTGCTCTTCCCACATGAAGCTGTTCATGTAAGACAAAATAATACCTGAAAAGGGCTGTGGTGATAGCCCTTTAAGAGGTTTGCTGACTTGTGGAGGGAAACACTCTGGAGGTGGTTATTTGCCAGGGAGCCTTGGCAGAAAGATCAGACTGTGGTGGTGGCAGACAGTACAGTGTAACAAAGGACTAGATTAAAGTAAATATTAAAACTATTTTATGTTAAATAAATGAAATATACTTAAGAAGATTGGCATATTTGTGTGCTGGTGCACCAGAGAGAGAACATCACAAGGGCTAAAGAGGAATATGCATCTACATCTAGGCCTTTTGGATCATCTTAATTCAGTAGCAATCTTCTCTGGTGGTTTTGTGCAAAAGAGACAGCTAAATTGCTTTGGAGCATTTCAAGCATTTGTCACAGTGTTTGTGCTAGATTTGACATAAAACAGAAGTTTCTTTATGAAGATGAAGCACTTCTGCATTGCAATTGAGGTTTGGACCACATTAATCCCAAATAGACCCATTAATCCCAAAATCACCAAGAGTTATGCTAAAAGGAATGGGAAGAATATATACTTTTTTTGACAACTGGTAACTATAGCTGAGACATGTAGCTAAGAGACCTAGGTCTAAATCAGAGAGGGAGAACCGCTGGAGCTTCAGATGTTGTTGGCCTCCAACTCCCATTAGCTCCAGCCTGCATGGGAATGAATCAAGCATTATGGGAGTTGTAGTTCAATGTCTGGAAGACCACAGGTTCCCCTTATCTGGTCCAAATGGTCTGCTTTGCCATGCATTTGCTAGCTGTTGGTTCAAGGCCATATTCTGAGACCAACATAATTAGACTATACATCGGTTTGCATTGGTTCTGTAGGCCTTAGTTTCTCTTAGCTCTTGTGTTGGATCATGGTCAAAAACTTGCAAAAGTATAACATGGCCTTCTCAGTAGTGTTGACCTGGTTGTGGAATACCCTTCCCTCAAATGTACAGCTGGCACCAAACTTGGTTAGCTTTCGGGGCCAAGTGAGAGCCTATATCTTCTTCCAGGCTTTTTATGAGGGTGGGGGTTAATTTATTGAGCCATTTGGTTTATTTTTATGAAGGAGCAGATTGAGGGTGAATGTTTTATTTTGCTCATGTGGTTTGAATTGTTTTAATAATTTATTTTGTTGTGTATATGGTTTTATTATTATGTGACTCACCCTGAGATCACTTGCAATGATGATAAGTTGGATTTCAATTCAAGAAATAATTAAAATTAATAAATAGGAATTATCTGTCTATGCTAATGCTAAAAACTAGGGTCAATACTTACGAGAGACAGGATTCCAATTTTACAAATAGTTTAATTTCTGTAGATTAAAAATGTTCATTCTAAACATAGCAAAACTACTATATAGCTGTAAATTACGTACAGTTGTAAAGTATTGTTTTAGGTGTGGTGGAGGACTCAAGAGTGAAAATTAGTTGCATCCTCATGTGTTTTTCCTATGTTTGACAAAATACAGTTGTTTGGCATCTCCATTCTAGCTTGCAGCTACTCTGTAGAATGCCCTTGACCTAAAATGCTACATTTATAGCCAGCGCAAGCATATTCTTGGCTTGAGTGTAACTTGTCTTAGTCCACTCCCAAAGCATGCTTTAAGATGGCAGAATATCCATGGGTATTAGAATTATAGTGTATAAAAAAGGGATTTCTTTTCTGTATAAAATATTTAGAGCCTGTCATAAAAAGTACAAAAATTTACATCAAATTGTTAAGTAAAAAAAAAAATTCTTTAAGCATTTTTATGCTTTTGCTCTTGTAAACTGATTAATTCACACCTATGTAACCTTGACACAAAACTACTTCAGTGTGCTTTGTGACCACTGAAGACCATTAGGATACATAGGATACCTCAGAATCCATGGTTTTCTGTAATTTTTCTTTTACAGCTGCAAAGGAACATAATTGTTCCACTGTTTTCTTCTGTTCTTTGTTTTAAAATGGTTGATTTCTGTTTTAGAGGTTGTTACGATCAGGACGTTTTAAAAGGTTCAGCCCAAGATTTTGACACTTACAGGAAATATATATGTGTGGAAATCACATATGACTCTCCGCTCGCCCGCACACAGCCTGGACGGGCGGAGCATAATTGCGGCTGGGGGTGCCGCTGCAGTCGCCGTCTTGAAGGTGGGCAGCGTCGCGTGTTGCATGGAATATGCACGTATGATGTGTGGCATGGGAGGGGCGGAGCGTCAGGGGCTTATTTAAGGCAGCGCCCCTCCTATTCCTCCTCTTGGCGTGAGTCGCCCACCCCGCCCTCCCTCATTCATGGTGTGTTCTAGGTCGCTTCGGGGCCGAGTAGGAATTTTATCCTGTCCACCCTGGTCGGCGGGCAGGATTTTTGCCTGCTCCACACTGTGAGGGTGGGAGGGAATCAGGTTAGGGGGTGTCATGATAATAGGTGGTTTTGGCTAATTCGGCTAATTTGTCATGGTCTAAATGTTAATGCCCTGAGTGGGGCAGGTTTTGTTAAGGCACGGGTGCGGGAAGGTGCAGAAAGGGAAGTAGGTAAGGACAGCTAGGTGGCCCCCTTAGGCACCTTTGGAGGTGATTGGCAGTTCCAGAGGCCTGTCTGTCAGGGTTTTATGGCTCGAGGACAGGATATGGGCTGCTTCTGGGGCCAACTTACCTCATCCACCCGGAGTTTTATGGCCCCGAGGGCTGGTGACATGGGAAGGCCCCCCTGCTCACCTACAGGGTGTGGCCAGGGTAAGGGGTAAGCAGATGGGCTTGCCCTTGCCCCAGCAGGGGCTGGTTGCCCACGAGTTGTATGGCAAGCTGCTTGCTTATATACAGTTCCCACACCTAGGTTTTCCCTCTGCAGGTCACTTTAAAAGGGTTTTTTGTTATAGTTAATAAAGTGGCCCTTTGTTCAACCCAAACTGCTGTGTCTGTGTCTTATTTTGCCCCTCAGGCACAAATATAAATAAAGCTGGAAAATACAAATTTAAGTGGTAAGAGATGGAGTTAGAGCACTGCTGGAGCAAGAAGTAAGAGCTGAAATCAGAAGCCAAAGAGCTACAGTAGATCCAGACTCCAGGAATGGAAGAAGCTGAACCCTTAAATGACTAGAAACTACATTGCAACTAAGTTGGGTAGGGAAACTGTCTAGGCTAAGATTAGCTGGATGCATCTTCCTATGTGTTTTTTCAGTTGCTCTTATGGTTAACTGTTCAAACTGTTTTATAATCAGTCCCCCCCCCAAATTCACAACTATTTAAATTGCTGCCTTACAAACATTTACTAGTAAATGTTAGATTTATTTTTGTTTATTTTATTTTTGTTTATTTTTATTTGTGTCTGAGGCCTTGCTATTCACCTCATACCTTACCACACTACTCGGTACAGAGTTGGCTGGGCCAGTAAGTTCCAGAGATAGAAGGTGTGCTTAGGGGCAGCAGCCAGAGAATAGAGATACTCATTTCATAACAATGGTGAGGACCAAAGAAAGAAGGGTTAGAGGTTGCATGTCTTCCCTTCAACTCACACTGTGACCTGGGGCACCACATGCCCATACAGAGTCTGAGTGAAGATATCAGTCTTGTCTCCTTCATCTACTTTTTCTGCCAGTTTAAAAAGTGGATAAAAAGGGTTACCATCTGACAGTTGCACTTGTTTCCACACTGAGGAAATGAATGAGCTAATTAGCAGGTGAGCTAACTGGAACAAATAACTGGGCACTGAGACAGCAGGAATGATTGTCACCAATGGGGTTCAGCTGAAATATTTAGTGTGCCTGAACTCATCACTTTGAATGGTATGCCTTCTTTAACTGCCTATAATATAAGCTGTCTATTACCTATCAGTATGACAAGTGGCCTGACTTCTCTATCAAAGAGATGCCTGAATTTTCACATCTTCTTCAGAGGCCCTTCTCTGAGTTCCTCCACCAAAGAAAGTGAGGTGGGTAACACAAGGAGAGGGCCTTTTCAGTTGTGGCACCCTAGTTACAGAACAGCCTACCCTGAGAGGTGAAGACCTTTTTGTTTACCCAGGGTTTTTGTGTCTTATGGTCTGGTCCTCTTAATTTTTGTGTGTTTTATTTGCATTTTAATTTTATTGTGGTACATTGTATTTTAACTGTTGTACTTATTTTGTGAGCTGCCATGAGAACTTATGCTGTGAGGTGTCTATGTAAATTCAGGTCAGCAACAGCAGTAGGTAGAATGCCTAAAAATATTATGGTGATTCAGGGGAAGACACCAAAGTTACAAGTACCAGAAGAGCACTTGGGGTCTCCCGTTGAAATGAGTGGGAATGATGAAAATGGATGAAATTTATCAACAAAGAAGGTTCCTCTAACAAAGAAAAATAATTGAGCAACCCCCCTAATATTTTATGTGTTCACTTGCCTCACATGTACGTGAAGGCTGCCTATGAACATTCTTAAGTAGCATCAACTGATGTGGGGTGCTGGCAGCTTATTAAACTATCACTTCTACGTCTGTGCTGGCTTCTGCTATTGTCTAAATACTTGGAGTGTGCATTGGCTCTGTGTGTACCCCAAATAACAGGGCAAACCAGAGCAGACTCTCACATTTCCAAGTCAGATCATGCCATCAACATGGCATGTTGCGGATATTCAGGGGATCCCCACCTGCTGAGTAGCTCTGTTGTCTTCAAAAAGTTAAATTCACAATATTCTTTATTCCTCACCCCTTCTCTTTTCTGAGAAAAAAAACAGACTGGGGAAATGCCCAGAGCTCAAGAAGGTAGGTGGTATAGAAGAGATGTGAGGGGTAGAGGATCTTTCATTTTGATAGACAGTTCTAGCTTGTAATCACAGTGAATTGTTTTTCTAGTTTACTCCCAATTGCAATGAATTACAGGATACATGGTGAAATAAACACATGGGTCTTTATTGTCCACATTTTTACTGTGAGAGCAGGAAGTAAACAGCAGAGTTAACAAAGAATTACAAAGTATAGTCCTGCTTTCCTCATGGAGGGTACATTTAGGAAGGTTGGGTGGGTGGGATTATAACAAAGGTACAGTCATCTAGCCTCCAAACCTTTTTCTCTGAACTTTGGCAGGTTTCTTACCAAGGGGCACATCAGGAACTTCGGAGTGAAGTGTCACCAATATACATATGACACTCAGCTCTACCTCTCTGTGACATCTGAATCAAGAGAGGCAGGTGTCTGGAGGCAGCGATGGGCTGCATGTGGGCCAACAAACTGAATCCTGAAAGGACAGAAGCGTTATGTGTTCCAGGTCCTTGAGTCCAGGGAATGGGAAGACAACCTGTTCTCCCCAGGAAGGAGCAGATTTGTAGTTTCGGGGTACAATCCAGCATTGTCACTGAAGGCTCAGGTGGCTTTGGTGGCAAGGAGTGCTCATTTCCAGCTCTGGTGGTTTGCTAGCTGCAGCCCCTTTTGGACAGAGATGACTTAGCAACAGTGCTCCATTATTTTGTTTGTTTGTTTGTTTATATCCCACCCTTCCAGTAGGAGCCCAGGGTGGCCAACAAAAACACTAAAAACACTCTAAAACATCATAAAAACAGACTTTAAAATATATAAAAACAAACCATCTTTAAAAACATCTTCTTAAAAAAGCAGTAAAAACATCTTAAAAAGCAGTTCCAACACAAGATGCAGGCTGGGATAAGGTCTCTACTTAAAAGGCTTATTGAAAGTCTTCAGTAGGCACCAAAAAGATAACAGAGATGGTGCCTGTCTAATATTTAAGGGGAGGAAATTCCAAAGGGTAGGTGCCACTACACTAAAGGTCCGCTTCCTATGTTGTGCAGAATGGACCTCCTCATAAGATGGCATCTGCAGGAGGCTCTCACCTGAAGAGAGTAGTGATCGACTGGATATGTAAGGGGTATACCAGTCCCAACCTGTATAGGGCTTTGTAAACCAAAACCAGAACCGTGAACTTAGCCCAGTAGCTAATGGGCAGCCAGTGTAATGCTTTCATCAGCGGGGTGACATGTTGGCAATACCCTGCCCCAGTGAGCAGTCTCGCTTCCGCATTTTGCATCAGCTGCAGCTTCCGGACCAACCTCAAGGGCAGCCCCACATAGAGCACATTACAGTACAGTAGGGCCCCATTCATAAGGCGGGTTACGTTCCAGACCCCACCTAAAAGCGAAACCCACTGAAAAGTGGAACTCATTCAATAGAATGCTGCCCGACGCCTGAAAAACACCATAAAAGTGGAACAAGCAGCGTATGAGTGGGGCCTTACTCTAATTGAAAGCTGCCATATTAGCTGAACGCCGCAAAGCAGGCCGCCGCAAAGCAGGGCCCTACTGTAATCCAACCTGGAGGTTACCAGTGCATGAACATCAGCTATCCCGGTCCAGAAACAGCTGCAATTGTCTTACCAGACGAAGCTGGTAAAAGGCACTCCTAGCCATGGAGGTCATTTGGGCCTCTAGCGACAAAGATGGATCCAGGCAAATCATGGATGAGTATGGTCTTATTGTATACTGATCTGGCACAGCTATACACATTGACAATGTCATCAAGGCATCCTGGGTCAACCCATAATATTAGCAAAAAGTTCCATGCCATGGTACAGTAGCTCAAGCTCAAATCTGGGTGGTAGGATTTACCTTAAGGTCCCATAGGACTTGTCATTGATGAAAAGAACCTTGGAAGCTGTAATATCTTACCTTCTGCAATATTTCAGGGGCCTTTTTTTCAATCTATAGCATATGTAAAGCTCTTGGGCATTAATAAGATCTGGTATTCTTAGTGGGTGTTCTTTTTGGTGGGCTTACATATTTGTCTGCTGTAGGCTGACTTGATCCCCACAGATCAAAGTTTTATCATGTGGACTCAAAATAAGAGCCCTCAAATGCATCATTCTGAGGACATCACAAACCCACATGTTTTTGGTGATTACTGCTGTATTTCCAAATGGCTTTTTATATGGCAATTTTTTAAACAAGAGGAAGATAGGGCATTGCCTTAAACCAGGTCAGACTATTTGTCCATGTACTCCAGTATTATCTATTGGCAACAACTCTCCATGGTCTCAGGCACAGGTCTATTCTATCACCTGCTACCTGAACCTTTCACCTTGGGATGCCAGGCTTTGAACCTGGGATTTTCTGCATGCAACACATGTGCTCTGTCACTGAACCATTGTTCCTCCCCCAGATAATTCTAAAAGGTAACTTTGTTTTTAAAGTGTTTTAGCTAAAAAGAAGGAAATGTGATGGCAGTAACAGAACAGCTGTGACTGTTAGATAATGAATTTGCTGCACTTAAATAAGGGAATGAGCCAAATTTTTAAGCACCCTTTAAATTTTTTTTAAAAAACCCACATTTCTTTTGGTCAGAGTTAACCCAGAGTATAATAGTGGGAGAGGAAGCTGAAATTTCCTAGAAAACTGAATGGTATTCCAAAGATCAGAGAAAGAACACTGGTATTTACATGATATGTAAAACCCATCTCCAGACATTGTGACGCTGCTGCTGCAGACACTGTCGTCCATAAATTTACAGCTTATTCTGCCCTATTCATACCTTGACTATTTTTTAAAGAAAGCAAAAATAAATAAAGTTATATATATATAGATACAGATATAGGTGTATAAAATATACCGTTACAGGTTGTGTTCTATTTAGTCCTTGATTGAAACGTATTGCTCCTCAGTATCTTTTAGCTATGAAAATTATAATATGGAACAGAGATTAGAATGAAATTATCATGGCTTGAAGCCATTTACTCAGTGGTGGCAGCCACATAAACCTGGGCCCTGAGAATGATGATAATACATTAGGTTCTGCATGCCTGATATTATTGCTGTACATTATGTATGTTTCATTTATACTATTTCGCATACACCAGCAATGCTGACAGATAGGTAATTACTCTCTGCGCCAATGAACACTTATCAGCACCGCCACTGTTTATTGCTGGAATGAAGTGCGCTTGTCAGTCAAGGTCACTTGTTTGTGTGTCCTCTTTAATAGTTCTTTCACAGTTGTTGAACTTTGCATACAGTTCTTATGGCAGGGTTTCCAGGGGTTACTTTACTGCATAATGTGTTGCTTGTGTTATCAAAGTCACTTATATTTATCATTTTAATTGATAAACAACTGGGTTGCAGGAAGCAGAACTAAAGATGTGAAAAAGCATATTTTGCTAGTCAGCTGATCCCAGCAGGCACCTAGTAATGAATAACTTGAAGGTGGAGGTGTTTAGTATAGACCTTCCTTTGTAGACTATGATATATGCTGCTAGCTTAAGTGAATTCTTTGAAAGGAAGCTAAACCTTCATTCCACAGAAGTGATCACCAATGCAGTTTTTCAAACAGCTGTAGAGTTAATATTTTGTGCTTTGAAGTAAGATATTCACTAAATCTGTATAGGATAGCTATTGTTTTCATCCTAGGGCATTTCTATAAGAGGAACCATCCTTGTTTAAATAAGGTTTACACAACTCAATATTGCAAGAAGCCATTATTAATATATTAATGATAGTATTTTATTTCTCATGGATAATAATTTGGTGCCAGATCAGTGGCTCTTCTCCTTTATACATGTCAAGGTTTTTTTTTTATGTCAAAGCAATCACAAAGGCATTATGTCAAGCTTGTAATTTCATGGTTACATAAGAGAGTGAAATTCTTAAGCATTTTCCATTCCTCCCTTTTGCTTCACAGCCCGCCCCCCATCCACAGACTGAGGCTTTATTAGAAAATCTGGAACAACCTTTAGGATATAATTTATCCAGTCAAGATAGCTGTAGCTATTTCCTTAAGCTGGTAATCAGCCTGAGTTTGTATGTTGTGAGATTTATACTGAGGTTGTAGGTGTCCAATAGGAGAGAGAAAGCTTAAGAGAATTTATGAAGATCATACTGTATTTGTATGTGTATCTGAGAAATTTTGTGGTGTATATTTTCTTTACTTTTCTGTTATGATGGCATTTAAGTATGTGTTGTGCGTGCATGTGTACCCTGAAATAGAGATTTTCTTAAGATGTTATGGAAAAATTGCACTAAATCACTAAAATAAATGCTGCTGCTGTTTAGAAAAAAACATAGTTCATCCTTGTAGCACTGCATGTTTCTTATAAATCGCTGTGGGGATCTGTTTCTGTAAAAGTATGTAATTTAATTATTAAAGGGTTTTGACAATTGACAAGGTGCATAGTATCTGTGAATGTTTCAGTTAATTTGATTACAGCCATAGAAAAAGAAGTTGACTTGTGCTGAAAGCAGTTGATCTCATATCTTTATGGTGTAATTTGAATGCATTTGAATTTTAGCTCTGGATTTGAAGGCAGTGATTCTGGATGTCAACGAGCAAACTGTACATCTTCAGTGGGTCTTGAGTGGGGCAGCCCATTGAATTGAATGGCGCTTGTTTGCACCCTCCTATGGATAGTTTTCAAGTCAAGAGTACAGGTTTTAACATGCTAGGTCTTCTGAATCTCTCCTACCTATTCCAGTCTCCTTTCCCCCCCCAAATATATGTCTTGCCTTGGTTCTTAGTTACTAGAATGTTACAAAGGAAGGTTTTGATCTCATGTAGATAGCATAGCATTAATTACCCTGACACTAATTAAACTGCATCAAACAAATACCACCGTGTTCCTCAGGGGGACAACAGAAGGCAGTTTAAAATAATTACTGGAGCTTCATGCATGTGTGAAGTTTTCATTACTCTTAGGACACAAGCAAAAGAGATTTCATATCATTAAAATCTCCCCCTCCCTCCATTCCTTTAGTGTTTTGGGGGGGAAATGACTTAAAATTTCCTTGGAGCATATTGATGTCTAAATAGTAGCAGTCTCCATTCTTGCAAACAGTAACTTTCTTTAAGAATCGTAAGTCTGGGAAGCAGGAACAGGTGTTCCTGTCCGTATTCTGGTATGATTATGTATTAGCTTATGTTTGTCAGACCATTTCATTAACCACCCACTGCTATCACATATACATATACTTTGTTCTTTCTGAACCATGAAATGAAATGCATATATCTTCACTAATGCTTGCTATCAATGTAAATGAGAAAAGGAAGCTTATTACCAGTCTCTGCTGCTGTGAAGCACACACCTCTGTACAGTTACAGGTAATAAACATCTTTTCATAAGTAGGAAGCAAGATATATTGAGCTGTGCATACAGTAAAACAGCTATCCTTTCGACCATACTTAAGCATTAATGGATAGTAATGCTTCTGCGTATTACACATTCAGCAGGGCACACTAAAGCAATTTTTTAAAACAACAACTTGGAACCATATATTTCGCACTGTGTTGAATTCAATGAAACTTTTCTGGCTCACAGTTAATGGAACCATTTTTAAGATGGCAATTAACAATTCATGTGTGCCATTGGTTGTCTGTAGGTATTCTCTTTCCCACTAAGTCTCTCAACTCTTCAGGCTTCCATGCTCCTCCCCCTTCCACCTCCTTCTTTCCCTCTTTCTTCCTTCTTCCCCCTCACTTTCATGTTCCTCTCCTCTCCTCTCCCGCTTAAAGTTCCCTTTCCTTTCCTTTATGGATCAAGTTGAACGCTCCCCATGGCCCCACTTTAAACCAATGTTTGAACCTGTGAGTAGAAGCAGGTTTCAAAGTCCATTTGAAACCTGAGTTTGAAAGCCACTTCTCTACCCAAGGGTTCAAACTCTGGTTTAAAACAGACAATGGTTAGTTAGCCTAACACAATGCTCACATAACAATAACCATTGTTCTCCCTAGAAGGGAAATTAAAAGAAGAGAGGGAGAAGAGCATTCAAGCAAACGAAGGAGGATAAAAAACAGCCGGAGAAGCAGACCAAACGCACTCAGGTCTCATCCATACATCTGTACAATCTGTAAATGTAAGCCCATTAATTCACCCTCATCCATATAATGTTATTCCCCAATCACAGCCTTCCCACACTTTCGCCTTTCTTGATCCGGAGTTTCCAATACCAACTCTACACCAAAAAGGAGAGAAGCAGCAATTACAAACAGTTGCTGAGGAAGGATGACCGTTGCTGTGACTCGAAGTTTAATCTCCTTCCATGCCTCCTCCTTTTATTGGGTTTCCATTGCGTCTTTCATTCTTCTCCCTTCTAATCTGAACCAATCAGCAACACAACAAGATGAGAAGGAGGGAGGGGGAGTTTGTAAACAAAAAAGGGCATGCCTACAAGTATGGATGAGGAAAAAGTTTGATTTGAGTACAAAGAATGTGCAAAGCAATTGAGTCTGGGCTACCAGCAGACAACTCCAAGAAGAAATACATGGATTTTTACTATGGTCTAGAGATGATTCCTCATACAAACAGCTGCACAAGTAGTTACATTCCAAAATGTTTAGAAAAATAAGACTTTTGATCAAGTCATTTCCTTTTGTGTTTCTTGCATGGGGTGCAGCAGTCTTTTTTTCCTTCTTCTTTTTCCTTAAGAGCATACAAGCCTGAGGGGTGCTCCTGATCGCTTTCATTTCTCCACCTCTTACTCATGGTTAAGTGTATACTGTGCCATAGGGGCTGTAATTTCCTTGATTCTGCAGTTTACTTTCTCATTCTCAGTCTTTCACAGTCCAATCCACTTCCTGTGTAGCTTGGAAGAATTTGGTAACATGTGCCTCTGAGCATATGGTGAGTGGTGGCAACACTTGCCATCTCCAAAGACAGAGAATTATATTTTTGTATGTTTGCTGGTGTTCTTCTTACTTTGCTTCTTTCCTGTGTTATTAATGTTTCTACAGAGAATCTACACTAGAAAATTTTATTTCCCTCATTATTCATCCCAGAAATCTGTGTCAAATTTATTTTTATTAATTTCAAAGCCTTTTTATTGGTCAGTGTGATATGATGGTGAAGACAAGCCTTTTGTGTTTCAAATTGGAGGTTATGTTCTATTTCTATTTCGGGTGCATTAACAGTGGAATCTGGACCTGCAGTTTGATGAAAAATCAGACTGATTCCAATATGTTGCTACTTCAGCAATGACTCTAGCTGTTGGAAAAAAGAGGATGCATGTTTTCAGCCTGCTATGTTTAAACCACTTCATTTAAGGCAAGGTGGGCACGGTCAATTAAAAACATAGAGCACACCAAGCATTTTGCTAGAATATATTTCACCTCCCAATGTTTTATCTTGTGCAAATTGAGACACTCCTGAGGTCCACTGGAGACTCTTCTGCAGAAGTCAGTGCCATTATTCCACAATTATGTTTGGAGTTTTTTTAGTCTAAATTTTGCAAAGAGTTGCTGTACTTCACATATTCACAGAAATAGAAACAAAAGAAAATGATTTCCTATAGGAAACTTCACTAAAATTGCAAAGGAAATCAGACATATTCAAAGTGACCATCTGAATGATATCAACTGTCTTGATAATGTTGCTTCCTCCCTGCTAAAACAAGATCAGCACAGCACATCTTCTTTCTATTCTTTGGGCTGATTGCAGGTGTTGCCACCACTCAACATATGCTCTGAGGCACATGTTACCAAATTCTTCCAAGCTACACAGGAAGTGGATTGGACTGTGAAAGACCAACTGAAATGGTGTTTGCATTTTGACCAATTTGTAGGGCAGTACGATATCTCAGAGAGGAGTTCAGGTCTCCTGCTCCCCTGGTGCATTCACTATAGTTGCCCAATTTCCCTGCTTTTTAAACTTTGATAGAATAGCTATGGGCTATAGGTACATTCTTAAACCACAAGGTTTTTTGCCTGTTAGTGAATTTCCCTGCTTTTTAGTCTGGGAGGTAAGAAATGGGATCCTGTGCAAGTTTGCTGAGAATGGATGGATCATTTGCAAGCTTATTGAGTTCAATGGGATTTACTCCCCTGCAATCATGCTTAGGATAGGTGAAACTGACCACAGAGGATGGGGAGGGGAGGAGGAGGAGGGAGGGGAGGAAATGCAGAGGGGAGGACTGGGAGGGGAGCAGGCAGGATGGGGAGGGGAGGAGAAGGACAGTTTTGATCATTTGCATGTTTATTAAATTCAGTGTGATTTACTCCCATGCAATCATGCTTAGGATAGGTAAAACTGACCAGGGGCGGGGAAGGGAGGGAGGGCTGGAGTGGGCAGGGGAGGAGGAAGGGAGAGGAGAGGAGAGGGGAAAAGCAGGTCTGATCATTTGCATGCTTATTTTCAATGGGATTTACTCCTATGCAATCTTGGTTAGGATAGGAAAAACTGACCATGGGGGAGGAGGAGGGGGAGTGAGAAGGAGTGTATTGGAGGAGGGCAAAGGAAGGGGGAGGGCAGGTTTGATCATTTGCATGCTTATAGAGTTCAATGGTATTTACTTCCATGCAATCATGTTTAAGATAGGTAAAACTGACCATGGGGAGGAGGAAGGGGAGGAGGGGAAAGGGGAAAGGGGATTGGAAGGGGATGGGGAGTGAGGGGCAAAGGAAGGGGGAGGGAAGGTGCAAGAGGAGGGGATAGGAGGGAGGAGAAGGGAGGGTGGGTTTGATCATTTGCATATTTTTTTAGTTCAGTGGGATCTATTTCTATGCAATCATGTTTGAAAATGAAAATGGACTGCCTTCAAGTCAATCCCCACCTATTGCGACCCTTTGAATAGGGTTTTCATGGTAAACGGTATTCAGAGGTGATTTCACCATTGTCTTCCTCTGAGGCTAAGAGACAGTGACTGGACCAAGGTCACCCAGTCAGCTTCATGGCTGTGTGGGGATTTGAATCCTGGTCTCCCAGGTCATAGTCCAGCACTGACCCAGGGAAGGGGCAGGGAGTGGGAGGGGAGGAGATTGGGTGGGTGGGCACTAAGCCCCTTTCCTTTCCAAAAGGAAAACATTGTAAACAGAATCATTCTTTTTCAGGCTTTCCCACACCTTTTTATTCTACAGCAGACACATGTAGCCTCCTACCAAATTTAAACCAAAGCTTTCCCTGTCCACATCCACACCAGGCCTTTATTTCACTTTGGACAGTCATGGATTCTCTCAAAGAATCCTGGGAAGTGTAGTTAGTGAAGGGTGCTGAGAGTTGCTAGGAGACGCCCTGTTCCCCTCACAGACCTTCAATCAGAGTGGCTGACTGTTAAACCATTCTCTCAGGGGAATAGGAGTCTTTTAGCACCCTTCACAAACTACATTTCCCAGGATTCTTTGAGTGAAGCCATGACTGTCTCACATGAAATCAAAGTCTGGTGTGGGTGTGGCCCCCTGATTAGCTAAACTCGGCAGCTGTGAGGCTTTTAGAACTCTGGCAGTTGGCTCTTACTGAGCATGCTCTGCGTTATTATTGGGTTCCAGCCAAAATTTATTAATTAAAAATCAGCCAGGCATTTTTTCAACTTTTCAACTGCAGAAGATGAAGGTCAGAGTATGGGTCAAGGTCAGTATTAGGATTACAGGTACTCTGTGAATATGGCTGATTTTTAATGAATTTCAACAGATTATGAGAACTCAGAGAAAAAAGTCCGAAAGGGCTCTGAGGTTTTTTTCTCTCTTTTTACACTTTGAACTGTCTATTCTCTGTGACTGTTTTGTGTATTGCCCTGAAAATTGACAGGGTTGTTAAGCAATCGTTTCTGAGTTCAGGACTATATGTTTTGTAAGGTTTTGTTTTGAAATGAGCTTATGGGAAGCCTCAGAATGGCATGGGGGGTATTTTCGATTTAACATTGCAGAATGTGAAAAATCCCTGCTGGCTATAGTATACAGCCACTCTTGTGGCTGTATAATAAGAGATCATTAGGGAGCTTAGTTTACAATAAATAAATAAATAGGAACAAAAATAATTTGGGAATGCTATCATTCAAATAAAAAGAATCTGTAATGTTTCCTGCTAATATCAAAAGATTGCTCAGTTAGTTTCCTTAAATAGAGAATTAGGGAAATTGATTCACTGAGAGTAAACCAGTAGAAGGATTCTGAGAATCCAACTAACAAACAGGCTAGAGTGTTTCTATTTCTTTATAGCCAGATGGTTGTCCTATTTTAAAACTGATAGATACTTCATACATTTCTTTTAGATGTCACTGATTTAACTGCCAGACAGTATCTACTTGTGGAACTGTGTTATTCCTAGATTATATCAAATGTATTTTTGGTACATATGGGATATCATACTGTATGTGAATTAATTTTTCTTTACACTTAGCTCATACTTGAAAAAGTGTTTATATAATATTTTTTTAAAAACTGTCTAAAATGAACAGTTCATTCCCCCCCCCTTTTTTCTTATGACATGATGTTGACAGAAGTCTCTTTGATGTAGTTTAGAGTCATAAATTTACTATCTGTTCTGTTTTTCCTGGGGCTCCATCTATTCAGACATCCTGATCTGTCATTTTGAAGCACTTTGTGAAATGCTTGACAAAGAGTAGTTTTGACAAGTGCTGGACATCAGCAGCGATTCAGAATAAGGAGTGTATATTTCTCCAGGTAAAGTGACAAAATGTCCACAAACATAAGAAGAGCTGTACAGTCTTCAGTCACATTTAATGTTACAAAGCAAAACCTTTTCTGCTTTCTATATTTGTTCTACCAATATGTAGCTGTTCATTCTGGAGAGAATGTCAGAATGTGAGTTTAGAAAGGTCAATCTCTTTAATATAAAAAATATTTTTGAATGCTCTGAAACAAGAAAACGTTTTTGAAATAGAATGACGTTTGTAAAATATATGAAGCAACTAAATGCTTTTACTGACAGGCAAAATTTCTTATTATTTGTCTGGACTTCATCAGGACTTGCTCAAAGTTCTTCTGTCTTATGTATAATTTAAAGCACCCAAATGATCATAAGAAGGGTTTTTTTTAATGTTTGCTGTTGGTAGAGACCCACTTACTAATTATAGTGTTTTGTAATTATGTCGTGTCCATGGCTTTACATAGTGTTCAATATTGAAAATGTAAAACATTTTTGTATAATTAATTTACATCTGTATTCACTCAAGAAACAGCTGTTGAAAGTTGAGGGGGATATAAAATGGCATAGCCTGGAGATGTCCATGTTCATTCAGCTAACTCCTTTTTGATGTGATACCTACTGGCAGAGTTGTGTGGTGAATTCAACTTCTTTGACAGCCATCAGTCCCACTGACCAGCAGTTTCAGGTTTTATAGTTAGGGGAGAGAAGTAAAGGGAAAATATTTCCATAATATTTCCATAATTTTGGCTTTTTATTTATTTATTTATTTATTGCTTGATTTATATCCCGCCCTTCCTCCTAGCAGGAGCCCAGGGCTGGATCGAAAGGCCCTGCCAACAGCTATCTAAATCAACACCATGCCAACATATTCTGTAGTCTGAAGGTCACTCAAACATCTGGCCCTGCAACCTTGTTCTTTAAGGCTTGTCACTGGGCAGCATCTGCTTATAGATTCTTTCTCAATCTCCCTTTGATCACTTTGACAGCAAAAAGATGCTTCTATCATTCTTGATGTGTTAAGGAAAAATATTGGGAGCATAGACCATTTAAAAACAACTACAATTTCTGAGATGCAGTGTTATCTCTCTGTTAAATAAAAATCTTTCAGTGTTGCCTATTGCTATAGAATTGTGGGAACTGTAGTATGTGAAGGGTGCTGAGAGTTGTCAGGAAACCCCTAGTCCCTTCACAGAGCTACAAATCCTGGAGTGGTTTATCAGTCAATTCCTCTTCCCAGGGAACTCCAGGAATTGTAGGTCAGTGAGGGGAATGAGGATCTCCTCTCAGCACCCTTAGCAAAGTACAGTTCCCAGGATTCTTTGGGAGAAGCCATGGCTGTTTGAAGTGTTATGATACTGCTTCAAATGTATTGTGTAGATGGGTCCAGACAAACTAAGTATTTCATGCATCCCTTCTTAAATATGAAAAGCTGCTTCTGATGGAACAATCGGGACTGGAAATGTGCTAGCAGGCTGCTTAATTTTTTGCCCCCAAATGTCATTAGCAAGCCAGTCAAAAATTGAGGACCCCGGCCTCAGAGATGTGGTCTAACAACCAGCCAAACATATCCTCTCAGCCTTACTCAGGATATTTCTCTAGCTGCACCTCTAAATATATATCTAAATCAGTGTAGTAGCAGTTGTGGTAGTTGTGTTTATTAAGCATCTAGAATAAGTTGGTATTGTTCAAAAACTAAGAGCTGAACAAAAAGGCCTGACATCATATCAAGCATTATTGGACTCACACAACTCAATAGAGCCACGTTAGCATGATGAATGTCCATGTGGTGCCGCAAAACATCTGATTGTGGGGGAGGGACTTTAATTGAGCTTCTAAATGTGTTGTATCAAAACTCAGATAGGTGGATTGAATGCTTCAATTCTCTGCAGACTACATAGTAATTATATCAATTCTATATATCATTTGAACAATTTGCACAGTTATGAAATGAGCACAATCCACACAGGAAAATGTTTTCACAAAACACCACACAACATGGAATGGCTTCATGTGTTACAAATGTGGTGAAAGTTGATGCATGAAAATACTGGGAGTTCTGTTTATCACTGCATGTTAAATTAATAGCAGTTGCACATGTCTGCCATGTGGAGATACATGAACCTGACATGCAGTTGGAGCTCACACCTCTATCCTCTTTCAGGACTTTACAGTATATGATGCCAAGTGAAAGATCATAATTTAGATCACATAAAACCTGTCCAACTGTTGGGATGGGGAGAGCATTGTTGTATCTGCCCACCACCAGTTTTCCACTGACTACATTCAGGAAGCAAGGGTCTCCTGGTCTCTTCTGAGAAAACTTCTCAGTATCAGTTAGGATTAGAATGGAAGGTCCAGAAAGCAAGGCATATGTTTGACATTTTCCTCTTTTAAAAAACAGAGGGGATCCCATACTCATAAAGGTTGGGAATCACTGACCTAGAACACATTCTTCGCCCTTGGATCCCCAGATGTTGTTGGACTACAACTTCCATTATCCCCAGACAGCATGGTCAATGGTAAGGATGATGGGAGTTGTAGTCCATCAACATCTGGGGATCCATGGGCGAAGAATAGTGACCAAGAGCTGGAAAGGGAGCCTCTAGATTGTGGACCTAATTAGCCCCCCCCCGGCCTCTCCATTTGGTCCGTAAGGCCATTTTGGCCAAGCCATGCCCACTTGCCCTACACCTTTCATATATAGGGGCAGGTAGGACAGGCTAGGGTGGTGCTCAATAGAAAGGATGTTTGCAGGCACCACTGATCAGCTGATTGTTGGACTTCAGAAGCCTGGATCAAAGCCCTGCACAAAATAGCATATTGAGGGAGGCTTCTGAAGATCTGACAGTCAGCTCAAAGTGCCAGCCTGTCACACTTTGCCCACAAGGAATGGGGAAGATAACAATCTGGCCCACCAGGCTAGAAAGGTGACCCGCCCCTGACCTAGAGATTTCCCAGATCAGTAAGGGTTTCTGATTCCAATTGTTTAACACCAAAAAGGTAACTTTTGCCCCTTAAACAAGGTGCTGAACTAAAGAAAGCTTGAGTTAAGCAGGTGTAGAGATTTTTGTAAAAGCTCTGGGAGCTTAGTTGAGTTCTGGTACTCAAAATGAATTCCTAGGTCCAACATGTGCTACCTACTGTTCTTTACTTCTAACTATAAGTCTTGCACCTGGCTGTGGTTGGTGGATCTTGAGGTTCTAGTAAAGAAAGCAAACTAGATCCAGCAAGCCTGACATTTGCCACTGCTGTACTGCAGTCTTGTTTATTTCCTCATCCTGATACAAGTCAGACAGCTCAATAGAAGTCAGTTCTATAGTTCATAAAATGCAATGTAGTGTGTATTAACAAACAAGTGTATGATCATGCAGACACTAGAGCAGCCAGCCACCTGCTTTCAAATTTAGTTTCTTCTAGGCATAATCGCTTGAATCTCAAGCTGAAATTCTGGCTGCACATTGTTAGCATCTAGAAGTCCCCCGTGATCAAGCTTAATCAAACACTACAACTATGTTGCCCTGGATTAAAATGTGACATAACCACAGACTAGTTTGATAGTGAATGGGGATAAGTCTACATCAACAGCATGATTTTAGTTCTCTTGTTTGCATTGTTTTTGGCAAGCCAGATGTGGTCCTGTTCTGACTAACCAGTCATTCCAGCTGCAGTGGAATTATTCCCAGTGTCATGTATTTGAAAGAAGGATGCAGCCTATGCAACAGATCTTCATCCTTGCTGTTGATTGGAAAATTGAGATAATGGTGCAAGAACTTATTATTTAGCATCTGCCTCAGGCTCTAGGCTAACTTAGTGTGCCATAATGTATCTATAAAACAATTAAGTAAAATCATAATATGCATTTTCTGGCTATTTGCACATTTTGTCCCTAGAGGTATATGGCACTGTCTTCACTCTTTAATTTAGCATGGATCCACTATTGATGGAAATCATGCCTCTCATTGACAATTTAGGGAGGAATCCTATGCTGTTGGAAAGAGAGGCTGAGGGGCTGTTGAATCCTGCAAACTTTGCTGTCTGCAGATGGAGGGCAGAAAAAGACGCCTGACTCTAGAGGTCTCCTCACTGTGGTGGCAGAAAGTTCAACAGCCATCAGTGCTCTGACTGCTGGAGGGGCTGAAAAGGGGTGTGTCAGGGTGGTTCCTGAGGATCCAGGCTCCTCATGTTCCCCAATGCACAGCCCCAGAAGAACCCGGGAACTGAATAAGCTATTTTGCCTCCTGTTGAAACCTGTGACAAAGGAATTTAAAAATTGAATTCGGGAGGGGAAGTTGGGGAAGCTGACCCACAAACACACACACATTCTGCCCTGGCTGACATGAGCCTGGCTGAGCTTAGGAAGTGGTGGTTCCTCTATCACAGGCTATCCCCTCTCCATCCTCCAGAGAAGCTTTTCTGAGGTCACAGATAGCTGCAAGCTGGAGGAGAGGGCAGGAAACACTGCTTTTATAAACTTCCTTAAGTTAACTTAACCTAGGTCCCAGGTTGTAGTCTATATAGAGGTCTCTAATGAAAGCAGTAAATAAATATTGCATTTTAAAAAGCTAATTTATTCGTGTACTTAAGTAACTGCAATTCCTTGATGATAAACTACTTTCTGTTTCAGACTCTTCTCTATCGATGTCTCCGCATATGTTTTTGTCAATGAAACTAGGTGCAGTGCCTGTACCTTACATTTACAAGAAATTAAGACTTGTGCTGTTTTCTTTAATTTATTGCTGTATCGTCATCATCATCACAATCTAGATTTCTTACTGGCCCTTCACCACCATGGCCCATGGTGGGTTGTAACAATTAAAAAAAACATTAAAAATAGTTAGAACAGATTGCAATAAAGAGAATAGGGTGGATCCTAAAACATATACCTCAGGTGTTTCGATACTTAGGCCAGGGTAAAGAGAAGCATTTTATTTATTTATCTATAAATATGTTTATATAACACTATTATTTATATACTGCCCTTGAGGTTGGTCTGGAAGCTGCAGCTGCCATGTCTGCTAACTGGGGCAGAGTATCACCAACTTGTTACCCGCTGCTGAAAGAATTGCACTAGCTGCCCATTAGCTACCGGGTCAAGTTCAAGGTTCTGGCTTTGGTATACAAAGCCGTATGTAGCTTGGGACCAGGATATCTGAAATATCATCTTACCCTTTATATACCCCTTATATACTGTGCTGTGCAGGCAGGGCCGGATTAAGCTGAGGAGGGCCCCTAGGCTGATTGGTGTTTGGGCCCCCCATCCCCACGCTTCACCTACCTTTCCATTGTTTTTTGCTGTGCGCGCAGGTTTGCCATCAATCAAGATGGCAGCTGAGGTTTCCCTAAGGAGCTGAAGCCTCTGCCGCCATCTTTGTTGATGGCAGCAACGTGCGCACGTAGCACGCATGCGTGCTAACAGCCAAGATGGCGGCAGAGGCTTTAGCCCCTTAAGGAAACCTTGGCCGCCATCTTTATTGATGGCAAATCTGCACGCTGCGAAAAACAACGGAAAGGTAGGTAAAGCGGGGAGACGGCGGTCTGTGGATGCTTCCACGGATCACGGAAGAAGAGTGGAGGGTCCCCTGTAGCTCCAGGGGCCCTCAGGCCAGTGCCCGTGGACCCCATTAGCTCCAGGCCTCTAGGCTCACCCTACTAAGCCTAATGGATAATCCGGCCCTGTGTGCAGGTGAGGGCCTCCTGCTGACAGCATCTTATCAGGAGGTCCATTCCATACAACACAGGAAGCAGACCTTTAGTGTTGTGTCACCTACGCTTTGGAATTCCCTCCCCTTAAATATTAAACAGGCACCATCTCTGTTATCTTTAGGTACCTAATGAAGACTTTCCTCTTTTAACAAGCATTTTAAATAGAGACTTATCCCAATCTGCATCTATGTTGGATTGCTGTTTAAGATGTTTTGAAAGCTGTTTTTAAAATAATATATTTTTAAAGATGTTTTGTTTTAATATGTTGTTAAAGATGTTCTGTTTTAATTCATTTTTAAGATGTTTTAGAGTGTTTTTAGTATTTTTGTTTGCTGTGCTGGACTCCTTGTGGAAGGAAGAGCGGGATATAAATTTGATAAACATATAAATAAATAATAAATAAATATTTCATTTAAAACATCAAAGCAGCTTACAAGTTAAAAACAAAACAACCATACAATAAAAACATTAAAAATACAATATAAACAAAGAGCAGCTATTGTGAAAGAACATGTTCTTAATTGCTTGGCACAACAGAAAGGTTTTCAGAACGCATTTAAAAGTTAAAACAGAGGCCATCTTCAGCATGTGACAAAAAGTACGTAATGAAAATACCAGATGCACCTCTGTGGGGACAGAATTCCACAACTGCCACAGATAGGGTTGGCAGGTCAGAAGCATCCCAAAACCTGAGATTTGAGGGGCGGGCCCTAGTGATGTCATGGAGGTGGGCCTGAGTGGTGTCATGGGGCAGGCCTGAATGATGTCATGGGGCGGGCCCTAGTGATGTCACGGGCGGGCCTGAGTGATGTCATTAAGCATGATACGTTAAGCATCAATCACAGTTGCTTGGAGCATACAATAAAAAAAAAATCTGATTGGAAATTAAAATAGAAATCTTAGCTAAAAGATGGAGCCTGGGTAGGGAACATTTAATCTAGCCTACTTGCTTTCAGCAAGAAGGGTTTAAGTGCCCCCAAGCCAGGCCAGTCACCGGAAAGCCACTGGAGAAAGGAGCCTAGTGTTGCGGAAATGTTAGATGGGAACTTTGGGGAGTAAAGATGGATGCTCCTGAAAGCTGCAATTCTAAACACACTTACTAAGGGATTAAGCCCCATAGAACTCAACAGGACTGACTTCTGAGTAGATATAGTTTGGATTGTCCTGTTAGTAAACCTTGATTAGGAATCCTCTGCAAATACATCCATCTCTAAGCAGGGTTGGCAACCCCCTGCCTGGAATGCCCTGCCCTTATCTTTTAACGTGGCTGCTCCAAACATCATTACAGATTTGACCCTTCACTTCAGAAAGAGGTCTGAGAAATGAGTAAGAGTAAGAAGTATCTTTTAAAATTGTTCTTGTTAATTCACTCTTGAATGCACATCATACCTAGGGCAGATCCACACCATTCATTTAAAGCACATTCAACACCCATTTGAAGCACATGAATCCCACCACAGAATCATGGGAACTGCAGTTTGTTAAGAGTGGTGAGAACTATAACTGTGAGGGGGAACAACACTTCCCAGGATTTTTTAGTGGAAGTCGTGCGCTTTAAATGCGAGTTGGATGTGCTTTAAACATATTGTGTGAATCCACTTAATAAATTTTGCCTGCAAATGGAAATGAGCTATAAACTGTAGTGGGTGACCATGGGCTACTCACCATCTCTCAGCCTATCTGCCCCTCAGGATGAAAACAATGGAGAACCATGACCACCCCAAGGCATACTTAAAATATAAAGGAAGTATTGTACAACCATAGTGTGAAATCGGATACTTATTGGGACACAGTATGACAAAAATTTATATAAGCATGACTATCAAATATGTTTATTATTTACACAACCTGTAAAGATATTTATAGTGCAATCCTATGTTTGTTTACTCAGAAGCAAGTCCCAATGTATTCAATGGGGCTTACTCAGCCAGGGAAAACTGTACCCTCAAGTGATAAGGAACTTGTTCTTTTAACAAGCCTTTTAAGTTGAGACCTTATCCCAGTCTGTGTCTGTGTTGGAATTGCTTTTTAATATGTTCTTAAACCTTTTCTTTTTTTAAAAAAATGTTTTTAAAGCTTTTAAAAATGTTTTTAAAGATGTTTTGTTTTAATGTATTTTAAAGTCTGTTTTTATTATTTTTAAAGTGTTTTTAGTGCTTTTGTTTGCCGCCCTGTACTCCTACTGGGAGGAAGGGCGGGATATAAATCAAATAATAAATAAATAAACTTCATTCACCCAACCCAAAATTTGGAATCATGCCACTAAGCTATTTTGCAATTGTTTATACTTGTTTTATGGTTATTGGTTTTTAAAGTGATTTATTTCTTATTGTGAGCTGCCTTGGTTTCCAGTCACCAACCCTACCTCACAGGGTTGTTGGAAAGGCTCCATACACACACACATACACACTTGCAGGTGTAAAAATACACCCCATATAATAGTTTATTGTCAAAGCAGTTGGTCATTGAGGAACATTTTTTTTAAAAATCAGTATTAGTTTCCTACATAATAAAAACTGTGATACCTAGGTAAACCCTGCCTAATTGCTTTAAAAATAGGATTGGAGAGGGAGAAAAAGATTTACAACACAAACACAAGTCTGTGCTACGTTTACTCATTAATTTACAGCACAATCCTAACCATGTCTACTCAAAGTAAGTCCTAATGGAGTTCAATGGGGTTTACTCCAGGTACATAGAAAGCAAGTATTGGATTAAATACTTTCATATTTCATAGCCCAGGGTCTGACTCTTGCACACAAGAGGGAAAAAAAACTTTAAGCCATATTACTTATGCAAACTGCAAAATCTCAAAGCCACCATTTTCTGACGTTGAAATTAAGCCTAGGCATACCTGGATCAACAAGTCACAACCTGGCTTCATTTATTGGCTACAATTCTGAAAGGGCGGGGTTAGAGCCAGAGCTTGGAAAAGTTACTTTTTTAAACTACAACTCCCATCAGCCCCAGCCAGCATGGCCACTGGATTGGGCTGATGGGAGTTGTAGTTAGAGCTAGGAGCTGTTATAAAGATCTGTAAAACAGATTTAACAGTCGCACGGAGGGGGCAGTTGCTTTTTTTTTATCGAAGCTGAGAGTCTGGAGATTAAGGGGTGCTAGTCTGAGAACTGGAGGGGACCCCCCAAAAACTGGAGACTCTGGCCAAAAACCAGAGACCTGGTAACCCTAGCCACAGAGAATGCCCTCTCTTGGGCTTCCACCCCCTCCCCAAACTTCTGATGGTAGTTGAACTATCAGAAGTGCCCCTTCTGCTGATCTTAACACTTGAGGATCTATAGGGAAGGAAGTGATCCTTCAGATATTTGTAATGTGCACGTGTTTGCTTTCGTGAACACAGGAATGCTCCTATCAGTTTAATCATTCAATATTTTGCGGTCTTGGGCCTTCCAGTTTAAATGGCCATGATTATGATTTAACATTACAGTAGCAGTGATTGTCTTGTATACTTCAAGAAAAGCATTTCATAGAATCATAGAATCATAGACTTGGAAGGGGCCTTGTAGGCCATCGAGTCCAACCCCCTGCTCACAGCAGGAAATCCACAGCTAGAGCATCTCCCGCAGATAGCTGTCCAGCCTCTGCTTGAAGTCATCCAGCGAAGGGGATCCCACCACCTCCCTAGGCAGTCGGTTCCATTGCCAAACTGCCCTTACTGTCAAGACCTTGTCTTTTAATTAGATATTAAAAGCTGTTTAAAATGAACATGGTGGCAAATATCTGTAAATGCTTTTCTTTTCCTAGGGGAGAATTCACAAATTGTGCAAATCAGGATCAGAAGAAAATTGGCGTGGACAGAAATAAAACAATGAATATGGACCTTTTAGAGGAGTTTCCTAAAGTGGGGTCAGAGTGTTACCAACAAAACGCCCCAGTCCCTTTTAGGGGTCCTGGTGGCTTGAGTTCGCTCCCAATACTCACCCCAATAGAGTCTCAGAAACGACGAAACAATGATGGAGAAGGAGTATCTTTATTGCTAACACGTGCACGTGGAGAAGTAGCCTGGCCAGTTCTGGCAAAATCAAGCATTGCTGGCCTTTTTATCAGCTTTGTTATGTTAATTACATTAGCATCATTATCATCATAACTACATCACTTTCATTTTCCTTACATCACTTTAACCATGCCCACTGGTACCTTCCCCTCTCTTCCTAGTTCCATATTTGGAGTTGTTATTCACAACTTGTTTTTCCCATTTTCACCTTGGACGTTGCAACAAAGTTTGATACTTTTCTTTAGCACAGCTGGATATTACAACAAAGCCTAGTTTTCCCAGCTATTTTGCAAACGCAGCTTTCTACAAACAATACCAGTCAGCAAATTAGCATTTCTGTTAAACACACACACACAAGTAAATTAACTGTAAGTTTACTGTGCAAGCCAGAGTAAGTTAAAATGCATTTTAACTTAAACAAATAAAGTCCAGAATCAGAAGAGGGCAACTGGGAAACTCAAGGTCTAGGAGATAATTGTGAGGAAATTGAAGCTTCCAGGGGCTTTAGCTTAATCCTTGAAAAAGTGCCCCATTGTACACATGTAGTTAGACTCTCAAACGTTTAAAAAGTTAATAATCTAGGACTAGATGAATAAAGATGCTGCTGTATTTCACACACTATAACACAGGGCTGGTTCCATATTTTGAGGGGACCCTCAGCAACTTGCCCTTGGGTGAGCCCCTTTCCATGGCTGATTTCACACATGGGCTGATTGCGTTAGTTTAACGGATTAAAAAGGTAGCACTTCTGTCCCTATTTCTAACATTCCTTTCACACTGCAGTACCTGTTGCATTAAGGAACAACAGCTTCAGCCAATATACCGGTATTTTGCATAATTGTCTTTCATATGACTTGTTTTTGTCCCTCACCCATTATACACATGCACACTGTTCTCCACTGTGTAGGAGGTCTAAGATCTAGTCCGGTCACCATGCAAACCCTCTCCGTTTGGGATCTGACTTTTTAGATTATTTTAGTTGTATTGACACAGGGGTACGTGTGGGAAATGCTGCTGCTATCTGTGCTGTTGCCAGAATACCAGTACAATTTTCATCAGGCAAAAAAAACCCGTGCGACAAAAGAGCGGGAATGCATTGCATGCTGGGATGCCTGTCACATGAACAGCTGCAGCTAGCAAGAAACTCCCATGATTTTCCCGGCCTTGCTAACGGATTATTTCTGGTATCATCACAGAAATTTGTGCTAAACCTGCATTACATTCCACTAGAATTCTGGAGCTACCTTGTACGTTGTGTGAAAGATCAAGTATAGTGTGCAAATTACCATGTGAGAAATCGTCAGAATAATGGAATAAAGTGCAGTGTTAAAGCAGCCCATGTTAATAGGCCCCTGTTCCACAAGCTTATCTGGCAGTAGCAGGTGGCCATTTTAATTCCCAACTATGACATGGAGTAACACTATATCCAGGGGCATTGTGGAAAATTTAAAAGGTCCTTAGTTGTTGTTGCCCCCAGGAAAATTGTATGACACAAAGCAATTAAAAATTATATAAGGAGTAACTAATGTTTCCTAATACTACTAAACAAGAAACATGATTTATAAAAAAACTAATCGTTTGGAAATTATCATGCCTGAGGTAAAAGTGATCAAGGGAGTATACTTCACAAGTTCAAAAAAGATGAGGTGTTACGTCTATGTCTTTTTTTCTTTTTAAATATGTAATTATGCCTTAAAACATTTATATACCATCCTTCTTCCTAATTGGATTTTAGGGAGGTCCACCACAAAGATGTATATAATACCAAATGATTTTTTAAAAAATCATAAGGAGATAAAATCCTTATAAACACAGACTAAGATTTTCAGAAGATTAAAATACTTGGTGAAATTTAAATATTTTTGCCTGTAATGCAGAAAAGAAAAGAAAAGAAAAGAAAAGAAAAAGACTGCAATGTAGCCATCCGGCAATCCTTTTTGTGGAGGGCATTCCATAACCTAGATGCCACTGATGAGAAAGCCCTGTCTCTTGTAGTTGAATTGCACATATCTGATAAAAGAAGGCAACTGGAGGCACTAGTTAATAATCCACCATATTTGGATAAGAACAGCATGGTGTGAAGCTCAGTAAGGAAACGTAATCTAAATAATAATATTTCCTTCTTCATTACTGCGTAACAGACAAGCTTCAGAAAACATGAGGTATTTAAATCCTATTGTCCTTAGTCCTTGCTTCTGAAGTATTATTGTAAAAAAACAAAAGCCTCTGCACCATGTTTCTATAGCATATTGTTCTGGGGCAAAAAGCCTGTGGGTTCATATTACAGTCCCAAGTGTTCAATAATGTTAGAAGCCCTCAGGATTGTTGCTGCATGTCACTTTGAAGCTGTTTAAATATTTTGATAGTGAGTGAAGATATGCAAACTGTTCTGACATGTTCACATTAGCTTTTGCTATACATCTGTAAAGAAAGAACAAAATACTTTATCTTGCTAATTTATGTTTGCATCCCCCCTTTTTTTTTAATGAAGAGAATAAATACATTCCCTGGTTCCTGAACTGGAAATCTAAACAGGAATACTGTTTTCCATCAGCTCCTTTTACCATTTGTTTTGGCAGTGGCACTTTGTAAAATGGAAAAGATGATTTTCTAAGGAAATGCATGTTATGTGCTCTTTTTCAGGCCCTTTGGAATTTTGTTTTTTCTCCAGAAAACCATGTGGTCACATCACTAGTCCTCTGCAGGGTGGTATCTTCATAGTGGGCTTTTTCAATTATTCTTCGTTTTGCAAATTATGCTAAGAATAGACATCAATCATCACACTCCATGAGTGGATTTGCTAGATTTAGGACGGGCAGGAGGATGAAGGTTAAGAATTGTCCACAAAAGAGATTATCATAAGTAATGAACTTGTGTGTAAGAGTGTGTGTGTGTGTATATATAGTGTAGACAGATCTGGATTAATGCTTATCCCAAACAAGAGATTACTATATGTAAACAGACATTATTAAACAGAAGGTTTCTATTCATGAATAGCAACTACAGGTGATGTACATTTTATGATGTATTATATTCCACAAGAAGAATTTGCCTGTCTAATTCCTACACTGAAATTATATTAGAGGTGAATTAAAAACACCTTTTCCTCTTTTGTGAAAACTGGAAAAAATAGGAATAGGAAGCTGCCTTATACTAAGTCAGACCATTGGTCCATCTTGCTCAGTGTTGTCTACACTGACTGGCAGCGACTCTCCGGGATTTCAGACAACTGTTTCTCCCAGCCCTACTTAAGTAGGAAAGATAGCAGACTCTCTCCCAGCCCTACCTGGAGATGCCAGGGACTGAACCTGTGACCTTCTGCCTGCAAAACAGATGCTCTACCACTTAGCTATGGCCCTTGTACACAGATTGAATAGTGGCTTCCAATTAGCTGTAAAATCTTTGATGAACAAAATTACCCATGCAGCCCTGAACTATAAATAGCTTAGTATCTTAAACATGTATCTAAGTAACTGAAAGATAGGCTAGTTGCCTGTTGTGGATGGGGTGGCACTCCCTCAAAAGGTACAGGTACGTAGCCTAGTAGTACTCCTGGATACATTTTTTGTCACTAGAGGCCCAAGTGAACTCTCAAGCTAGGAATTTCTTTTACCAGCTTTGCCTGGTATGCTAGCTACAGCCATATCTGGACTGGGATAACCTGTAGTCCATGTACTGGTAATCTCAAAACTGGATTACTGTAATGTACTCGGTGTGGGGCTGCCCTCGAGCCTGGTCCAGAAGCTCTAGCTAGTGCAGAATTCAGCAGCTAGGTTGCTGATGGGGGCAGACTATATATGTTTTTATATTTTATTGAATACATGTCCTTGTACACTGTCCTGGTGTTTTATGAAAGGCCAGTACTATATAAATATGTGGGGGGGGGGGTTCTGAGAAGTAAATAAATGTATATTTATATTGTATTGTGTACTGAAGCTCAGTCTCACTCTAACTATATTGCGGACTTCCCTAACCTCACCCCCTGCAGACTACAGCTCCCATTATCCCTAGCAATTGGCCATGCTGGCTGGGGCTGATGCAGTCCAAAGCATCTGGATTGTAGCTACATTGCAGCCTTTCTCAACCAGTGTGCCTCCAGATGTTGTTGGACCACAACTCCCATCAGCCTCAGCCAGCATTGCCAATGGTCAGGAAAGATGGGAATTGTGGTCCGACAACATCTGGAGGCACACTGGTTGGGAAAGGCTGCTATATTGAGTAACGTCTTCTATATCTGCATCATGATAAAAAAAATTACTCAAGAATAAATCAATAAAATATAGTCTCTCAAAGGATTTTCCCAAATTGTTTTGTGGTGCACACCTATACTTACTTGGGAGTAAATGCCACTGAATACAATGGGGCTTAATTCTGAACAGAAGTCAGAATTGCATTGTAAGGCTGCAATTCTGAACACATCTGGAATAAGTCCCACTGAATACTGACTTACTTCAAGGAAATATGCATAGGCTTGCACTATTAAAAGGTAACATTGTCTAGTTTTCAAATGTTCTCTTCTGTGCTCAGTCACTAGGAACCATTTTATTGTTAAATATATTATTGTACATGGTACGTGTTGCTGCTGTTTCGTCAGCTTATTTTTCCATTATAGAACCAAGACGTTTAAAACATTAGCTAAAACAGAGACAAGCAGATGATGTCAGCTAAGCTCCCAAATTCTATATTAAATAAATGGATTTTGTGCTATAGTTTAAAGAATCATAAAATAACAGGAGGATATGTTTTATACCTTTTGTACAATGAAACATTTAATTTGTACCCACACACACTTGGAGGCTATTATATGAATATGTTATTGATATAGTAGTATGCCATTTCAGCTCAGTTGGCAGAGAGCCATAAGTCATCAAAATGACCTCCATCCTCCTAAGCAAAGACAGAAATGAAGATGCATAAGAACATAAGAAGAGCCTGCTGGATCAGGCCAGTGGCCCATCTAGTCCAGCATCCTGTTCTCACAGTGGCCAACCAGGTGCCTGGGGGAAGCCCGCAAGCAGGACCCGAGTGCAAGAACACTCTCCCCTCCTGAGGCTTCCGGCAACTGGTTTTCAGAAGCATGCTGCCTCTGACTAGGGTGGCAGAGCACAGCCATCATGGCTAGTAGCCATTGATAGCCCTGTCCTCCATGAATTTGTCTAATCTTCTTTTAAAGCCATCCAAGCTGGTGGCCATTACTGCATCTTGTGGGAGCAAATTCTATAGTTCAACTATGCGCTGAGTAAAGAAGTACTTCCTTTTGTCTGTCCTGAATCTTCCAACATTTAGCTTCTTTGAATGTCCACGAGTTCTAGTATTATGAGAGAGGGAGAAGAACTTTTCTCTATCCACTTTCTCAATACCATGCATAATTTTATACACTTCTATCATGTCTCCTCTGACCCGCCTTTTCTCTAAACTTAGCCCCAAATGCTGCAACCTTTCCTCGTAAGGGAGTCGCTCCATCCCCTTGATCATTCTGGTTGCCCTCTTCTGAACCTTTTCCAACTCTATAATATCCTTTTTGAGATGAGGCGACCAGAACTGTACACAGTATTCCAAATGCGGCCGCACCATAGATTTATACAACGGCATTATGATATCGGCTGTTTTATTTTCAATACCTTTCCTAATTATCGCTAGCATGGAATTTGCCTTTTTCACAGCTGCCGCACACTGGGTCGACATTTTCATCGTGCTGTCCACTACAACCCCGAGGTCTCTCTCCTGGTCGGTCACCGCTAGTTCAGACCCCATGAGCGTATATGTGAAATTAAGATTTTTTGCTCCAATATGCATAATTTTACACTTGTTTATATTGAATTGCATTTGCCATTTTTCTGCCCATTCACTCAGTTTGGAGAGGTCTTTTTGGAGCTCTTTGCAATCCCTTTTTGTTTTAACAACCCTGAACAATTTAGTGTCATCAGCAAACTTGGCCACTTCACTGCTCACTCCTAATTCTAGGTCATTAATGAACAAGTTGAAAAGTACAGGTCCCAATACCGATCCTTGAGGGACTCCACTTTCTACAGCCCTCCATTGGGAGAACTGTCCGTTTATTCCTACTCTCTGCTTTCTGCTTCTTAACCAATTTCTTATCCACAAGAGGACCTCTCCTCTTATTCCATGACTGCTAAGCTTCCTCAGAAGCCTTTGGTGAGGTACCTTGTCAAACGCTTTTTGAAAGTCTAAGTACACTATGTCCACTGGATCACCTCTATCTATATGCTTGTTGACCCTCTCAAAGAATTCTAATAGGTTACTGAGACAGGACTTTCCCTTGCAGAAGCCATGCTGGCTCTGCTTCAGCAAGGCTTGTTCTTCTATGTGCTTAGTTAATCTAGCTTTAATAATACTTTCTACCAGTGTTCCAGGGACAGAAGTTAAGCTAACTGGCCTGTAATTTCCGGGATCCCCTCTGGATCCCTTTTTGAAGATTGGCGTTACATTTGCCACTTTCCAGTCCTCAGGCACGGAGGAGGACCTGAGGGACAAGTTACATATTTTAGTTAGCAGATCAGCAATTTCACCTTTGAGTTCTTTGAGAACTCTCGGGTGGATGCCATCCGGGCCCGGTGATTTGTCAGTTTTTATATTGTCCATTAAGCCTAGAACTTCCTCTCTCGTTACCACTATTTGTCCCAGTTCCTCAGAATCCCTTCCTGCAAATGTTAGTTCAGGTTCAGGGATCTGCCCTATATCTTCCACTGTGAAGACAGATGCAAAGAATTCATTTAGCTTCTCTGCAATCTCCTTCTCGTTCTTTAGTACACCTTTGACTCCCTTATCATCCAAGGGTCCAATTGTCTCCCTAGATGGTCTCCTGCTTTGAATGTATTTATAGAATTTTTTGTTGTTGGTTTTTATGTTCTTAGCAATGTGCTCCTCAAATTCTTTTTTAGCATCCCTTATTGTCTTCTTGCATTTCTTTTGCCAGAGTTTGTGTTCTTCTTTATTTTCTTCATTTGGACAAGACTTCCATTTTTTGAAGGAAGACTTTTTGCCTCTAAGAGCTTCCTTGACTTTGCTCGTTAACCATGCTGGCATCTTCTTGGCCCTGCCGGTACCTTTTCTGGTCTGCGGTATGCACTCCAGTTGAGCTTCTAATATAGTGTTTTTAAACAACTTCCAAGCATTTTTGAGTGATGTGACCCTCTGGACTTTGTTTTTCAGCTTTCTTTTTATCAATCCCCTCATTTTTGTGAAGTTTCCTCTTTTGAAGTCAAATGTGACCGTGTTGGATTTTCTTGACAATTGGCCATTTACATGTATGTTTAATTTAATAGCACTGTGGTCACTGCTCCCAATCGGTTCAACAACACTTACATCTTGCACCAGGTCCCGGTCCCCACTGAGGATTAAGTCCAGGGTTGCCATCCCTCTGGTCGGTTCCATGACCAACTGGTCTAGGGAATAGTCATTTAGAATATCTAGAAACTTTGCTTCTTTGTCATGACTGGAACACATATGCGGTCAGTCTATGTCCGGGTAGTTGAAGTCACCCATTACTACCACATTTCCTAGTTTGGATGCTTCCTCAATTTCATATCTCATCTCAAGGTCTCCCTGAGCATTTTCATCAGGGGGATGATAGATCGTTCCCAGTATTAAGTCCCTCCTGGGGCATGGTATCACCACCCACAACGATTCTGTGGAGGAGTCTGCCTCTTTTGGGGTTTCGAGCTTGCTGGATTCAATGCCTTCTTTCACGTATAGAGCGACTCCGCCACCAATACGTCCTTCCCTGTCCTTTGCATTTGTGTTATCAGTCTATTGTGGATCATAAGCAGTACCAGTATTCTACTTTCCTCTGAAATATGCAAAGCCTTGACATGATATCCCTCCTTCTATTAGTGAACTCAACCACTGAGTGCTGACAGGATTACAGTAGGGCCCCACTTATACGGCAGGTTAGGGACCAGACCCCTGTCGTAAAGCGAAAACCGCTGAAAAGGGGAACATCAATCAGCTGTAGTGCAGGGAGATCCAGCTGACAGCGCTTGGCTCCTGAAGCTCCCCGCACAACAGCTGATCGATGTCCCGCTTTTCTGTGCATCGCCCTCTCCCCCCTGCTCGCTCGCTCACTCGCCCTCGTTATGGTGGGGGAGTAGTGCTTCCCTTCTGCGGCAGGCTCCGTGGCAGGGAGCTGCCTGCCCGCCTGCGCCTGGTCGCTCACCCTCCGCCACCTCCCTCATTCGTCCCCCTTAGCCCACTCGCTCTCCCCACTGTTTGCTCGCACACTCGCTCGCCCTTCGCCACCCCCTTGTTCATCCCCCCTTGCCCGCTCACCCTCCCCCCTGCCTGTTCGCTCATGCGCTCGCTTGCCCTCCACCGCCTCGCTTGACAAGAAAATGGTGCTGGACACCCTTCTCAGATTCAGCTGCTGAGCTCGTCGTCAGAGTTTGGAAACTTTTCTTTTTTGAACTAAACTCCCATCAGCGGAACTGTAGTTTAAGAAAGGAACGTTTCCAAGCTCTGATGATGTGATCAGTAGCTGAATCCGAGAAGGGCGTCAGGCGCCATCAATTTGTGCACTCACCATCTCTCTGTATTCTGGCAATTTTCTGCTGCAAAAATGGAACAAGCACCGAACATATGGAACATGGATACAATTCAAAACCACTGCATTAGCGAAGCGCCGGAAAGCGAAGTGCCGGAAAGAGGGACCCTACCATTTAGTCAAAATGGAGCCACTGAAAAACAAGAGGGAGAGGGCAGCATGCTAAGGGGACCTCCAAAGTTTGTAGAGGGGGGGGAACTAATGAGTCCAAAAAGAAAATGGCCCATAAGGACTTAGAATGATCAGTGATACAGAGTGCCACTGAGTGTCTGTGGCAGTGGTGGCTGGTGGCTCCTATGTCAGTGGGGCAGCTGAAAGCACGTTGGATAGTTCCTTGAAAGTTTGGACTAAAACACAGAGCGAATTCAGTATTGCCCCACTAACACTGGAGCCACCAGCATCACTGGTCTGTGGTGGTGGTGAGAAATTGGGAGGGGGAGTGGAATGGAGAGTTCTGTCCGAAGGTATGACAGGCTGGTTGGAACACTGAAAAGGAGCATTCCACCCTGCAACATTGTGTTTCAGGTCCCCCTTGTTTTACAGTATTAAGCATCTTGCTGCTGAGCTAAACATGTCTGAAGGAAATGATAAACCTCACGTCTTTGCAATGTCAAGATGTCTCTCTGATGTGATCTTCCATACTTGGAGCATTAAGTTAATTTCCTCCTGAATTTCTGAGCTGCCTCTTTTCTACCCCGCAGAAAGCCTGTGAAGAAAATGTCTTTTGACCAAATGACAGAGCAGGGAGGTTGAAATTAGGTGCATTAAATTAGACTATAACAAACTTTCTATATAAATGTATCTATCACAATGTTACTTATGCAATATATTGTCCGAAAGTGAATGCTGGCCACCACCACCACACGCACACACCCCAAAATACAAGTGTA
Organism: Rhineura floridana; assembly: GCF_030035675.1. Classification (NCBI taxonomy): domain Eukaryota; kingdom Metazoa; phylum Chordata; class Lepidosauria; order Squamata; family Rhineuridae; genus Rhineura; species Rhineura floridana. Next base: position 265,579,697 of record NC_084480.1, on the reverse strand, counting down.
CCATCTGAATACTTTAGTAGCTTTGAGACGCTAATTGTAAGACAGATGTGGACTGCCATGACACTGCAGAGATGATCCCATCTAATCTCTACTTTTTCTCTCATTTTGTCATTTCACAAAGAATTAACCATTAGCAAGTTTTCTGTATCCAGAGCAATATTTGTGCCAAATCAACAGACAGTAACTGCTAGAGATTTTCTTGTATACTTACTGTAGAAAATAGAGTGTCAAAGACAACAAAGTGTCTTGTTGTTCGTACATCTACTGGTCAAGAGTTGATGGACTGCAAAGCCACGTTTCAGTTTTATAGTGAGACCACCAAAAGGAAAAAATATTTTGAGAGGCTCCCTAAATGTTTGATGTTAACAGCTTGGCTGTTAGTTATCTGTTGTACTCAGATCCCGCTTGCAGACTTTCCATGAGTATCCAAGTTGGCCACTATGAGAACAGGAAGTTGAACTGGCTGGGCCTTTAGCTTGATCCAGCAAGACTCATCTTATGTACTTAGGCAGGTCACAGTAACCCTGTTCAAGTGTTGTGCTCACATGTAAAAACCTTCCAAAACTGGATGCTCTGAGCTCTGTGCCCCCACCCACACCATCCCACTTGCCCTCCAACTTGTGGAGGGTGCATGTCTGACTTGGGGAGGCTCTTCTGCTTGTTGGGACCAAGCTTCATCTGTAATGTGAATATGATACTGATCCAGATCATAGAGCCATTTAGGGGAAAAATAATGTTAGGATTGAAATAAACTTTTTCTGTGCTGTTCTAATATAGTAATATAGGTTGCTGATCAGTTGGCAAGCAGGATTGAATGGGGGAAAGGGACCTTCTTGACAGAGTCCTCAAAACTGTCTTTAACAGGTGATCAGACGTTACTTAAGGCTCTTCAATATATTCACTTTTATACTTGGGATTCTGATTCCTGAGTACAAAATACACATTCTTATTGACTTCAGTCCTGTACCTAGGCTCCTTAAATAATATCATAAACATCAATGGGATTTAAAATAGGTTGTGTTGTGTGTGGGATTTTGCATGAAGGGTGCCCATGTGTTTAAATCATGGGTTTTATTGGTAAAAATACACAAAGGAATAACTAGGAAAGGATCAGGGTCTGATTATGTGTACTTTGCAGGCAGAAGCCACAATTTAGACACATGGATGTTGTCCATAGGTGATGCTGTGTACGTGTGTTTTCTTCTCTTGAATCAGGTCCACACTATAAAATATTGTTATATGATAACACTCTAAATGAAGTCATGCATAGCATTGATCTGTTCTTATTGGGAAGGAAGAGACAGTTGTTGATACCGTTGCTGGATGCAAGAAAGGGGAATTCCTCCTCTCTGAAGCTGGCTTTTATGTATCCAAGTAAGTCTGGTTAAGATCTCATGCCAGTGATGGAGCCTTTTGTGTGCAAGTGGGCCATTGTGTACAATGGCTGAGAGAAGTGCCTCCCAAGTATGCGGAGCTCCCTTCTCCCATAGCAGGGAGTGGAACATTGTGTGCACTCAGTGCTCTTGGTGATAGCTTAGATCCAGGGCTTCCAAAGATCCTTGGTCCCCTCAGACACTCCCCTTGGCTCCCACTCCCAAAAGGGTAACTTGGTTTTTAGGGGGTGATTGTAGGTGGTGGAGTGCCTGCTTTTTTCCTGTGTTTTATTTGTTTCAGAGGAATGTAGGTGTTTTGCCTGTTTAAGGGGGGCTGAGAATAACCAGTTTTTCTTCTGTGGAATGGGTATTTTGTGGTGCCCATGGAAAAAAATGTAGATTTCCAAATTTGCCCCGGGGCCCAAAAAGGTGGAAACTCCTTGTTTAGTTGTTCTGCCGATGATAATAGTTAAATTTTTGAAACATCTTTAAACTCCTTTGAAACCTTAAACTTAATATTTAGTCTTCATCTACAGGGGCGAACCTAAGTTTGTGTAATAAAATTTGCTCACATTTCTCCTGCTATCCATGTCTCTTCCCCTTCTCTTGCCCCTTCCCATCTTCCCCAACTCTAAGAATTTATATTATAAGGTTGTTCGGGCAGGGTTAAGTCTCTGTTTCCTTGTGAAAATCCATGTACACTGATAATTCTGTATTAATAATGCATTCTATGTAAGATGGCAATTTTTAAATCAATAGAATAGTTAGATTTTTCCTTAGAACTATTACTCTTCTTATATGCAAATTTATGCAGATTCAATCTATTCATCATTTTTGTTTAAGTGAATTAATCAACCAATTTTTTTAAAAAATTGGATCTTGGCTTTATGAAAGCTGGAAGACTTTTTACCTTTTAGCTATATTGTTCAAAACACCAGGTTTTTTTAAAAATTTTTTTTTTATTTTAAAAAACCTAACATTTCATGAGAGCTGTGATAGGGTTAATCCAGCAAAACATGTGATCCCTTGATTTTGATTAGATTCAAGCTAGTAAACATCTTGCAATGAATCAAATCAAGTTTTTCTGTATGTAGTGTAAATCACCTTTCCAGCTGGGACTATAGTATCAGAGTGTTTTTTTATTTTATATTCGTGTTTTAATCCTTTCTATAAAAGACTTGGCTTCTTAGTATAAAATCAGTTTCAGGAAGCTAAGCAGGGCTGCTAAGGAGACAAATGTCACTTGTACTGTGAACTACATATTGGCTTGGGGTTCTTAGTGATTGTATAATTTTGCTATTGCATTTCTAGTGAGATATTTGTTTTAATCCATTGAAAGTTATATGTTCAGATAAGCAAAATCTGACATATATATCTATGCAGAATATAAGTCTTAATTTTTTTAATACATTGTGGTGCATAAAATCTGTCTTGTTTTTCTAGAGAAAAAACTATTGACAACCCTGATTAGTATATGATACTTTAATATGGAAAGTTGCCCTAGAGAGATTTAAAAGGGGAGCTGTGGATTAGTTACGATTCTATTTTATCCTTGAACTGGTTCCCTAGAGCAGCCTTTCCCAACCAGTGCGCCTCCAGATGTTATTGGACCACAACTCCCATCTTTCCTGACCATAGGCAATGCTGGCTGAGACTGATGAGAGTTGTGGTCCAGCAACATCTGGAGGCACACTGGTTGGGAAAGGCTGCCCTAGAGAATCACGTTATCTCTTTTCATGTTTACTTTACAGTGAGCATAATTGGCCCAATCCATGGGTTTATGTCATTCTTGGCAGCTGGAACTCTGCAGTCCCAAGGAATTCCCCTGTTATGAGACTGCTCCCTACATGCTTCTTGCTTGCATGAGTAGAGCTGCCTCAATGGGGAAGACCTTGCACCATGTGCACACTAGAACACTCCATAACATGGTGAAATATTCATCTCATTAAGTATATATGAATTAACAGGGCTTTCTGTTTATTTGCAGGAGACCAGGGGAGCCTCCCTTAATAAATGGTTGGCTTCCTTTCTTGGGAGAAGCCCTGAAGTTTAGAAATGATGCTACCAAGCTTTTATTATCTTTGCAACAGAAATATGGAGATGTGTTTACCATACATATTGCAGGTGAGAAGCATACTATTTATTTCTTTAAGACATCTTAGTAAGTGAAGAAAAAAATACTTATGGTCAGATGTTTGGGTGTTTTGCTTTTTTCAGTTGATATGCGTAAAAACGTCAGAACTGATTGTCTAGAGTGCATCATGAACCTGTAGTCTCCAGATGTTGCTGAATTCCAGCAGTCACCAGTCTCAGCCAGAATTTCCAGCGGTCAGGGATTATTTATTTATTTATTTATTTATTTATTTATTTATTGCGCTTGTATACCACCCCATAGCCGAAGCTCTCTGGGCAGTTTACAGCAATCAAAAACATTAAAACAAATACACAATTTAAAAACATATTTTAAAAACAATTTAAAACACAATTTTAAAATTCAAAACAATATAAAAACAATTTAAAAACACATGCTAAAATGCCTGGGAGAAGAGGAAAGTCTTGACCTTGGGGCTGAAAAGATAACAGTGTTGGCGCCAGGCGCACCTCATCAGTTAGCTCATTCCATAATTTGGGGGCCACCACTGAGAAGGCCCTCTCCCTTGTTGCCACCCTCTGAGCTTCCCTTAGAGTAGGCACCCGGAGGAGGGCCTTTGATCTTGAACGTAGTGTACGGGTGGGTTCATGTCGGGAGAGGCATTCCATCAGGTATTGTGGTCCCAAGCCGTGTAAGGCTTTATAGGTCAATACCAGCACCTTGAATCGAGCTCGGAAACATACAGGCAGCCAATGCAAGCGGGCCAGAATCGATTTTATATGTTTGGACCGTCTGGTCCCTGTTACCAGTCTGGCCACTGCATTTTGCACAAGCTGCAGTTTCCAAACCGTCTTCAAAGGCAGCTCCACGTAGAGTGCATTGCAGTAATCTAATTTGGAGGTTACCAGAGCATGGACAACTGAAGCCAGGTTATCCCTGTCCAGATAGGGACGTAGTTGGGCCACCACCCGAAGTTGGTAGAAGGCACTCCGTGCCACCAAGGCTACCTGAGCCTCATGTGACAGAGATGCTTCTAGGAGAACCCCCAAGCTACGAACCTGCTCCTTCAGGGGGAGTGCAACCCCATCCAGAACAGGTTGGACATCCACCATCTGGTCAGAAGAACCACCCACTAATAGCATCTCAGTCTTGTCTGGATTGAGCCTCAGTTTATTAGCCCTCATCCAGTCCATTGTCGCAGCCAGGCACTGGTTCAGCACATTGACAGCCGCAGCTGAAGATGAAAAGGAGAAATAGAGCTGCGTGTCGTCAGCATACTGATGGCAACGTACTCCAAAGCTCCGGATGACCGCACCCAACGGTTTCATGTAGATGTTGAACAGCATGGGGGACAGAACTGACCCCTGTGGAACCCCATACTGGAGAGTCCAGGGTGCTTGGGGAGCATTCACTATAGCTGCCCAATTTCCCTGCTTTTGAAACTTTGATAGAAATATCTGTTGGCTATAGGTACATTCTTAAATCACAAGGTTTTTTTTTTGCCTATTAGTGAATTTCTCTGCTTTTTAATCCTGGAGGTAAGAAATGGGATCCTGTGCAATTTTGCTGAGAATGGATTGATCATTTGCATGCTTATTGAGTTCAATGGGATTTACTCTCCTGCAATCATGCTTAGGATAGGTGAAACTGACCACGGGGGGGATGGGGAGGAGGAATGGCAGAGGGGAGGAGGGAGATGGCACCGGGCAGGAGGGGGAGGGAAGGAGGAGGGCAGGTTTGATCATTTGCATGCTTATTGAATTCAGTGGGATTTACTCCCATGCAGTCATACTTAGGATAGGTGAAACTGATTGTGGGAAAGGAGGAGGAGGTGTTAGGGAGTGCTAGAGTGGGCAGGGGAGGAGAAAGAAGGAAAAGAGGAAGGGAGAAGGGAAGAGAAGGGGAGGAGAGAGGGGGAGGTGGGAAAGTCAGATCTGATCATTTGCATGGTTATTGAGTTCAGTGGAATTTACTTCCATGCAATCATGCTGAGAATATTTAAAACTGACCATGGGGGAGGGGGAAGGGAAAGGAGAGGTAAGAGGAAGGGAGAAGAAGGAGGTGAGAGGGAATTGGAAGGGGATGGAGAGGGGTGAAGGAAGGGGAAGGGAAGGGGCAAAAGGGAGGGGATAGGAGGGGGGAGGAGGGGAGGACAGGAGGACAGGTTTAATCATTTGCATTTTTTTTAGTTCAGTGGGATTTCCTCCTGTACAATCATGCTTAGGATACGTGAAACTGGCATGGGGGAGGGGCAGGGAGGGGTAGAAGGGAGAGGAGAGAGGGAGGGGAGGAGATTGGGTGGGTGGGCACTGGACTGAGGGAGAGACCTTTTCCTTTCCAAAAGGAAAACATTGTGAAAAGCATCATTTTCTGGGATTTCCCCAACCTTTTTATTCTACAGCAGGCACATGTAGTCTCCCATCCAAATTTAAACCAAAGCTGTCCCTGGCCACATACACATCAGACCTTTATTTCACTTTAGACAGTCATGACTTCCCCCAAAGAATCCTGGGAAGTGTAGTTTGTGAAAGATGCTGAGAGTTAGAGGCCCTATTCTCCTCACAGAGCTACAGTTCCCAGAAAAGGGGCTGACTACAGTTACCAGGTCTCTGGTTTTTGGCCAGAGTCTCCGGTTTTTGGGTGTCCCTTCTGGTTCTCCAGCTAGCATTCCTTAATCTCCAGACTCTCAGTTTCAATTTTTAAAAAAAGTAAGCTTCTAGGTGGTCTGGTTCCCGAGATACACACCAAAATGTCAACTGTCCCCCCGCGTGACTGTTAAATCTGTTTTACAGATCTTTATAACAGCTCCTAGCTCTAACTACAACTCCCATCAGCCCAATCCCGTGGTCATGCTGGCTGGGGCTGATGGGAGTTGTAGTTTAAAAAGTAACTTTTCCAATCTCTGGCTCTAACCCCGCCCTTTCAGAATTGTAGCCAATAAATGAAGTCAGGGTTGTGACGTTGATCCAGGCATGCCTAGGCTTAATTTCAACATCAGAAAATGGTGGCTTTGAGATTTTGCGGTTTGCGTAAGTAATATGGCTTAAAGTTTTTTTTTCTCTTGTGTGCAAGAGTCAGACCCTGGGCTATGAAATATGAAAGTATTTAATCCAATACTTGCTTTTCTGGCAGTGAAGCAATGCTAAACCCATGTACCTGGAGTAAACCCCATTGAACTCCATTAGGACTTACTTTTGAGTAGACATGGTTAGGATTGTGCTGTAAATTAATGAGTAAACGTAGCACAGACTTGTGTTTGTGTTGTAAATCTTTTTCTCCCTCTCCAATCCTGTTTTTAAAGCAATTAGGCAGGGTTTACCTAGGTATCACAGTTTTTATTGTGTAGGAAACTAATACTGATTTTTTAAAAAAATGTTCCTCAATGACCAACTGCTTTGACAATAAACTATTATATGGGGTGTATTTTTACACCTGCAAATGTTGTGTAAATAATGAACATATTTGATAGTCATGCTTATATAAATATTTTGTCATACTGTGTCCCAATAAGTATCCAATTTCACACTATGGTTGTACAATACTTCCTCTACATTTTAAGTATGCCTTGGGGTGGTCATGGTTCTCCATTGTTTTCATCCTAAGGGGTAGATAGGCTGAGAGATGGTGTGTAGCCCTTGGTCACCCACTCCAGTTTATAGCTCACTTCCATTTTGAAAAATTAATTAAAACAATTTACATGCAGGCAAAATTTATTAAGTGGATTCACACAATATGTTTAAAGCACATCCAACTCACATTTAAAGCGCATGACTTCCACTAAATTTTATTTATTTATTTATTTTGTTCAATTTTTATACCGCCCAAAGACTCTCTGGGCGGTGCACAGCATAAAATTATTACAACTATAAAATACAATAAAATCACAATAAAAACATCAAAACATACATTTCAAACATTCAACATCCTAAAACATTATTAGCTACAAGTGAAATATGTTAAAATAAGTTTAAGTATTAAAAATATTAAGAATATTAAAATGCCTGGGAGAATAAAAAAGTTTTGACCTGGCGCCAGAAAGATAAAAGATTGGGCACCAGGCGCACCTCGTCGGGGAGACTATTCCATGATTCGGGGGCCACCACTGAAAAGGCCCTAGATCTCGTTGCAACCCTCCGAGCCTCTCTGTGGGTTGGAACTCGGAGGAGGGCCTTTGATGTTGAACGTAGTGAGCGGGTAGGTTCATATTGGGAGAGGCGTTCCGCCAGGTACTGTGGTCCCGCACCATGTAAGGCTTTATAAGTCAAAACTAGCACTTTGAATCTAGCCCGGAAACAAATAGGCAGCCAGTGCAAACGCGCCAGAACAGGTGTAATATGCGTGGACCACCTGGTCTTCGTCAGCAGTCTGGCTGCAGCGTTTTGCCCTAGCTGAAGTTTCCGGACTGTCTTCAAAGGCAGCCCCACGTAGAGCGCATTGCAGTAATCCAGTCTAGAGGTTACCAGAGCATGCACAACTGAGGCGAGGTCGTTGCCATCCAGATATGGGCGTAGCTGGGCTACCAACCGAAGATGGTAGAACGCATTCCGTGCCACCGAGGCTACCTGAGCCTCAAGGGACAGGAACGGATCGAAAAGAACCCCCAAGCTACGGACCTGTTCCTTCAGGGGGAGTGTAACCCCATCCAGAACAGGCTGAACATCCATCATCTGGGCCGAGAAGGTAGTCACCAACAGCGTCTCAGTCTTGTCAGGATTGAGCCTCAGTTTGTTAGCTCTCATCCAATCCATTATCGCGGCCAGGCAACGGTTCAGCACATCAACAGCCTCACCTGAAGAAGATGAAAAGGAGAAATAGAGTTGCGTGTCATCAGCGTACTGGTGACAACGCACTCCAAAACTCCTGATGACCGCGCCCAGCGGCTTCATATAGATGTTAAAAAGCATGGGGGACAAAACCGATCCCTGTGGGACTCCACAATGGAGAGTCCAGGGTATCGACTAATGCTCCCCAAGGCCTACCTTCTGGAGACGACCCGCCAAGTAGGAGCGGAGCCACTGCCAAGCAGTACCTCCAACTCCCAACTCCGCGAGTCTTCCCAGAAGGATACCATGGTCGATGGTATCAAAAGCAGCTGAGAGATCAAGGAGAATCAACAGAGTTACACTCCCCCTGTCCCTCTCCCGACATAGGTCATCATACAGGGTGACCAAGGCTGTTTTGGTGCCGAAACCGGGCCTGAAACCGGATTGAAACGGATCAAGATAATCGGTTTCATCCAAGAGCACCTGGAGCTGGCTGGCAACCACCCGTTCCAAGACCTTGCCCAAAAATGGAACGTTCGCAACCGGTCTGTAGTTGTTCAAATCATCTGGGTCCAAGGAGGGTATCTTCAGGAGTGGTCTCACTACCGCCTCTTTTAAGCAGCTAGGGACCACTCCCTCTCTCAAGGAGGCATTTATAACCTCCCTGGCCCAGCCGGCTGTTCCATCCCTGGCAGCTTTCACAAGCCAAGAGGGGCAAGGATCTAGTGCAGAAGTGGTTGCGCGCACTAGTCCAAGTACCTTGTCAACGTCCTCAAGCTGTACCAACTGAAATTCATCCAGTAAATGAGGACAAGACTGTGCTCCGGATACCTCATTAGGTTCAACTGCCATAACATTGGAGTCTAAGTCCCGGCGGATGCATAAAATGTTCTCTTGGAAGTGCCCAGCGAACTCATTACAGCGGGTTACCGATGAATCTTTAATATCCTGAGGGCTAGAATGTAGAAGCCCTCGGACAGGAATCCTGGGAAGTGTCGTTTCCCCCTCACAGTTATAGTTCTCACCACTTTTAACAAACTGCAGTTCCCATGATTCTGTGGTGGGATTCATGTGCTTCAAATGGGTGTTTAATGTGCTATAAATGAATGGTGTGGATCTGCCCTAGGTATGATGTGCATTCAAGAGTGAATTGAAAAGAACAATTTTAGAAGATACTTCTTACTCTTACTCATTTGTCAGACCTCTTTCTGAAGTGAAGGGTCAAATCTGTAATGATGTTTGGAGCAGCCACATTAAAAGATAAGGGCATGGCATTCCAAGCAGGGGGTTGCCAACCCTGCTTGGAGATGGATGTCTTTGCAGAGGATTCCTAATCAAGGTTTACCAACAGGACAATCCAAACTATATCTACTAGAAGTCAGTCTTGTTGAGTTCTATGGGGCTTAATCCCTTAGTAAGTGGTGGCACTTAAACCCTTCTTGCTGAAAGCAAGTAGGCTAGATTAAATGTTCCCTACCCAGGCTCCATCTTTTAGCTAAGATTTCTATTTTAATTTCCAATCAGATATATTTTTAATTGTATGCTCCAAGCAACTGTGATTGATGATTAATGTATCATGCTTAATGACATCACTCGGGCCTGCCCCTCAAATCTCAGGTTTTGGGATGCTTCTGACCTGGCAACCCTAGGGCTGATTGTTAAACCACTCTGGCCACTGGAGCTCTCTCAGGGGCATGGGAGTCTCCTAGCAACTCTCAGCACCCTTCACAAACTATATTTCCCAGGATTCTTTGGGGAAAGTCATGTCAGTTTAAAGCAAAATAAAGGTCTGGTATGGGTGTGGCCACCTGATTAAGCAAACCAAACAGCTGCAACTCTGGCTTTTAGAACACTGACAGTTGGTTCTTACTGAGCATGCCTGACATTATGATAGACTCCAATGTTAATTTCTTAATTAATTAAAAATCGGCCAGGCATTTTTTAACTTTTAAACTGCACAAGATGAAGGTCAGTTTATGGGACAAGGTAAGAAATAGTATTACAGGTACTCTGTGAACATGGCTGATTTTTAATTAATTTCAACAAATTGTATCATATGTTTATTGTTTATGGTCATTGACCAGCCATTCAAGTACAAATATTTAAATGCAGAAAGGCAGAAGAATTACATATAAACAAGTTAAATTATGTAACTTATATATAAACAAACTTAAAAAAATAAAACCTGGTATACTAAAATTAAGATGCATTAACCATCTGTTTCCTTATAGTACATGCTAAGGCACAAAATTTTGCCACTTTAAAAGTTATTTCATTTCTCAAATCTGAGAGAAGGAAGGAGGTATAAAATATATCAGATCTACCTGATAAGTTTTTTTACAACTGGAGCAATATAAAAGGAACTAATGTCCTTATAATATGAACAGTATAACAGGACATGGGTGATTGATTCATCCTTGCCCGATTGGCATGGACAGATGCGTTAGGAATAAGGAATGCGCAAATATCTCCCTTCCAACAAGGCTAATGGTAAAGAGTTAAAACGAGCCAGTCTCTATGATACTTAGGGATCTCCAGTGCATAAAGATAGGCTTCAGGGACAAAATTCCTATTGTGATTCACTGGAAACAAGTAATGTGAGGCCCAAGCTCTGTCTTCTTGTAGGGAAACATCCTTAATCTGGTTCTTAATCATTTCTTTGGCCTTATATGTCCCAGCTGAACCAGAGCTAAGGGAGAAAACCTGTAAAGATGTAATTTATCCTCCATCATACTTACCCAACCAGAGGTCAGGTTGTCTGTTAAGATCAAAGGGGTTATCCTTGAAGGATGAAATTTAGTTTGAGTCAGAAACCTAATGCATTTACCCATGCTCATGCTTCAAGAGAAACCAGCTCAGATTCCAATCTGAGTAGGGCATTGGGAATGCCACATGGGATACCAAAAATGGATTGTAGAAACTTGGACTGTATTGCCTCCAGGGAGCAAAAGTCTTCATAAATGCATATCTGAGAGCCATAGAGTAGTTGGGCCAACATCTTGCCCTGGAAATCTTTGATGACAGAGGGGATATGAAAAATCCCTTTCGAAAAGAAAAATCTGAGAATACCTGAGATAGTTCTTAGGCATTCTCAGAAAGATGTGCAATTTGGGCTTTCCACAGGTCAGTTGTTTGAAAAACTGCACTCAAGTATTTATATACCTTGACCTGTTCAATATGGTGCCCTTTGATCCTCCATCTGAGCTTAGTCTAGCTTTTAGAAAAGACCAAGATTGGTCTTTTCGTATTTTATTGTAAGCTCCTCCTCTGTACAGTATGCCGTAAAGGCTCCAAGAGCTCTCCTGAGTCCTACTTCTGAGTAAGATAATATAACAGTATCATCCACATACAATAAGGCAGGAATGGATTGGTTCATTAATTTGGGCGGATGAAAGTCTGGGTTTGTTAAAGTTGGGACTGGTGAGTTGATGTAAAAATTAAATAATAGGGGGGCCATAATACAGCCCTGTCTCACTCCCCTGTTTAGTGGAGCCGAGGGGGACAGATGACCCTGCAGGTTGCACCTTACTCTAAGAGAATGATTTTCATGCAAGGTGCGAATTAATACAGGCATACCCGGCTTAACGTCGCTTCACTTAACGTCACCTCACTATAACGTACATGCTCCATACGCCACCATACCCTGCTTAACATACGCGTGCTTCACAATTATGGACACTTAATGGCATGACGCCAGTGCCATCTAGTGGTGATTGCGTGCAGTACATGCATAGAAAATTGCTTCACTTTAAGTACATTTTCACTCTACATACACGCTCCGGTCCCATTGCGTATGTTAAAGCGGGGTATGCCTGTATTAGTAGTCTGCGATCAAGAGAGGAGGCCTCCAGTTTTGCCCACAGCCTGTTCTGGGAGATACTATCGTGCAGATTTAAAGTCGACGACAGCTGAAAAAAGAGCTCCATTGGGCCTACAGCTATATTTCCTAATCAGATGATATAAGATCAGAAATTGATCGGTGGTGGAATGACTGGACCTAAAGCTGGCTTGCTCCTAAACTAATACGTTTGCCCGATCAAGCCAGCCGCAAAGTTTCCACAACAGGTGCCTAGCATAGAGCTTGCTTACTATACTAAGCAGACTAATTGGGCGGTAATTGGAGGGGTCATCCTTTTGACCCATTTTATATATTGGGATGATAATGGCCAGGCCCCAGTCTATCATTATTTGTGGTGACTGATCTATAAATGTAAAAAGTAATATAAAAAAGCCAGGACTGGGCCCCAAATTTCAACAAATTATGAGACCACTGACAGATAAAAGTCCAACAGGGGTCTGGATTTTTTCCCTCTTGTTTGACATTTTGAACTCTCGATTCTCTCTGAGTATTTTGTGTATTGCTATGAAAACTTTAGAGGGTTGTTAAGCAGGCATTTCTGAGTTCAGGACTATACGTTCTGTAAGGTTTTGCTTTGAAGTGTGCTTATGGGGGATATTTTCAATCTAATATTGCAGAATGTGAAAAATCCATGCTATGGCATACAGCCACTCTTGTGGCTGTATAATCTAGTCCAACATTCTGTTCTCACAGTGTCCAGTCAAATATGGTCACTGGCATTCAGAGACATTCTTCCTCTAATACTGGAGGTGGTATGCAACCATCATGACTGGTAGCCATTGCTAGCTTTATCCTCCCTGAATGTGTTTAATTCCCTTTTAAAGCCACTCAATTGGTGGCCATCATTCCATCTTACAGCAGTGAATTCCATAGCTTAATATGTGCTATGTGAATTCCATAGCTTAATATCTACTTCTTTCCTGAATATCCCACCATTCAGCTTCATTGAATAGCCTTGGATTCTACTGTTATGAGAGATGGAGAAAAACCTCTCTCTATCCACTTTCTCCACACTTTGCATAATTTTATATAGCTCTATCATGACTCCTACACACACTGTCATCTTTTTTCTAAACTAAAAAAAAAACTAACCTCAAAATGTTGTGACCTTTCAAGTTGCTTCAGCCCTTGATAATTTCAGATGCCCTTTTCCAACTGTACAATCTCTTTTTGAAATACAACATGAAGAAGGGCTTTCATTGCTGATATTAGGAATATATACTGTCTCTGTGGTGGTAGTACATACTTGTTTTTAAAAATGACATATATTTGCATGAAAACCAATATTTAATACACATCACTATATAGGCAGTGGCTTAGATTCAGAAAAATGTGAGCTGAGCTCTAGTCATGCTACAAGACTTTCCCATCCCTTCCTGTTGCAGCCCCTTGCACAAACATACCCCTCAAAAGCAACTCCTGAGGATTGCAGACATGGGAGGTTGTGCAGGGACTGTAGCTGGAGGGAACAAATGGGGGAATTTTCCCCCACCCCCTTATGTTAGCCAAAACTAACTTTGAAAGAGTCCGAAACTTTCGAACAATCTTCCCACTGCCAATCTCATCACTGAGGCATGCCTCACCTCTTTCAGGAGGCAAGTAAAGATACCCCTCTTCCAATAGGCCTGTAGTGGTGAGGAGGTATAATTTGCTGAGGTCAGTATGTATAGTATCCATTGCTATTTTATACTACTTGCTATTTTTTTAGTATTACATTGAGTCTATTTCGTACTGATGTTTTAATTGGTTTTAGAAAGGTGAATTGATATGTTTTAATACATTGTACACTGTTCTGTGACCATTTGGTACAGAATACCTGAATGAATGAATGAATGAATGAATGAATGAATGAATGAATGAATGAAGCCATTTCTTCATATGCAATGCATTTCTAGGCTGGATCCCCAGTGTCAGGACAGGTGTACCTGAGGGCTTGCATATACCTAGTGGGATGGAATATTATATATGAACTCCATGCCATATTAAATGGTTTCTGAAGCATTTTGTCATCTTGCATAGGGTTGGTGAAGAGCTACTCTTCAATGAGTTTAAGTGCAGAACTCTATAGAATGTGCATATCTTAACTGTATAGTTGTATATTTGCACATATGCACCACATATGCATAAAATGTATAGATATACAATATATTTTGTATACTTTTGGCCAAACATAAATTATACATGTTTTATTTAAATTCTTCTCTCTGCTAAAGGGATAATCAATTATATCATCTACAGAGGAAAATGCTAGTTCACATTTAGACAATGGCCAGGATTTTTTTTAAAAAAGAGCAAAATGTATTTCTATCTAATTTTATATAGTGGAGCTGACAGTTGTGCAGAAAACTGATTGATGTATTAATTCATGGATTCATTAAAATGAGAACAGTGAAATGACGTCTCCAATGACCCATGGCTCTGAACACACATCTTCATAAATGCAGAATAACAGGAGCTGCTCCTGTCTCTGTAATCTTTACCTTTTCCCCTATTCTGCACCTGAACACATAAATGCACCAAAGTTAAATAGGTTACACCGTCTAAGAGATTGTGCGTATGAGTTGCAAAATGGGACTGTTAGCTTTTTAAATCCTAAACAGTGAAGCTGAAGTCCAAAAAGCTATTTATATTCACCAACTTCAATAGGGTATAGACATCCTAGGTTTGACCAGGGTTGCAGCTCCAGCATTTATCATACAATGTACACAGAAAACTGTGTACATTATATGTCAGAAGATGGGAGATGCAGTAATCTGGGGCTTTGATTTGGTAAGGGACTGCATTTCTTGTTGTTATATGCCTTCAAGTCAATTACGACTTATGGCGACCCTATGAATCAGTGACCTCCAAGAACATCTGTTATAAACCACCCTGTTCAGATCTTGTAAGTTCAGGTCTGTGGCTTTCTTTATGGAATCAATCCATCTCTTCTTTGGTCTTCCTCTTTTTCTACTCCCTTCTGTTTTTCCCAGCATTATGGTCTTTTCTAGTGAATCATGTCTTCTCATTATGTGTCCAAATTATGATAACCTCAGTTTCATCATTTTAGCTTCTAGTGATAGTTCTGGTTTAATTTGTTTTAACACCCAATTATTTGTCTTTCTCGCGCTCCATGGTATGCGCAAAGCTCTCCTCCAACACCACATATCAAATGAGTTGATTTTTCTTTTACCCGCTTTTTTTTACTGTCCAACTTTCACATCCATACATAGAGATTGAATACCATGGTCTGAATGATCCTGACGTTTGTGTTCAGTGATACATCAGATGCTGTGGCACCCCAATTTCTTTTAAAGCATTCCATAGTTCTTCATGATCTACACAATCAAAGCCTTTGCTGTAATCTATAAAGCAGAGGGTGATTTCCTTCTGAAATTCCTTGGTCCGTTCCAGTATCCAACATATGTTTGCAATATGATCTCTGGTACCTCTTCTTCCCTTTATAAATCCAGCTTCGACATCTGCCATTTCTCGCTCCATATATGGTAAGAGCCTTTGTTGCAGAATCTTGAGCATTACTTTACTTGCATGGGATATTAAGGCAATAGTTCGATAATTACTGCATTCCCTGGAATCCCCTTTCTTTGGAATTGGGATGTATATTGAACACTTCCAGTCTGTGAGCCATTGTTTAGTTTTCTATATTTTTTGACAATTTGTTTTTCAAAATGTGGACAGCTTCAGTCTCAGTAGCTTGCAGCAACTCTATTGGTAAGCCATCTGTTCCTGGTGATTTGTTTCTTTCAAGTATTTTAAGAGCAGCTTTCACCTAACATTCTAAAATTTCTGGTTCTTCATCATACAGTTTCTCCATGAATGAATCTGTCATCCTTGCATTTCTTTCATAGAGTTCTTCAATGTATTGCTTCCATCTTCCTTTTATTTCATCTCCGTCAGTCAGTGTGTTCCTCTGTTGATTATTCAACATCCCTACTCTTCGTTTAAATTTCCCTTTCATTTCTGTAATCTTTTGGAATACGGCTCTTGTTCTTCCCTTTTTGTTGTCCTCTTCTGTTTCTGTACAATAACTATTGTAGTAGTTCTCTTTGTCCTTACGTACTAGTCGCTGTATTGTTGCATTTAGGGTTCTGACCGTGTTTCTATCTCTTCTTGCTTTTGCTTTCCTTCTCTCTTTAACCATTTTAAGAGTTTCTTCAATCATCCATTGAGGTCTTTCTTTTTAACTAGAGGTATTGCCTCTGCATTTTTCCCTGATAATGTCTCTGACTTCATAGTTGTTCTCTGTCAACTAAGTTTAAAGTCCCAAATCTGCTCCTTATTTGATGTTTATATTCTTCTGAGATGTTATTTAAATTGTATTTTGGCAATATGATTGCTTTGTTGTTCTCCTTTAGCTTTACTCTGCATTTCGATATTACCAGTTCATGATCTGTACCACAGTCTGCTCCTGTTCTTGTTTTCACAGAAAGTATGGAATTTCTCCATTTTCTGCTACCAATTATATAATCAATTTCATTCCTATATTGACCATTTGGTGATGTCCACATGTACAGTCGGTTGCTCAAAAAATGTGTTTGCAAGAAACAAATTATTGGCTTCACAGAATTCAGTAAGTCTTTCTCCTGCTTCATTTCTATCTCCTAAGCCCCATTTCCCCACAATTCCTAGTGCTTCTCTGTTCCCTACTTTTGCATTCCAGTCCCCCATGATTATCAGCACATCTTGTTTTGGTGTGTGATCAATTTCTTCCTGTACTTCTGCATAAAATCTCTCCAATTCCTCTTCTTCTGCATTTGCCATTGGAGCATAGACTTGGAAGATGGTTATGTTAATAGGTTTCCCATTTAATCTCATTGATATCACTCACTCAGACCTTGTGTAATAGCTCCTAATTGCTTTTGCTACATCACTTCTCACTATTAAAGCGCCCCGTTTCTTCTTCATTTCTCATTTCCTAGATAAAATATTTTGTAGTTCCCTGATTGAAAATGTCCCGGTCCTGTCCATTTTAATTCACTCACGCCAAGTATTGTAATGTTGATACCTTCCATTTCTTGCTTGACAATTTCTAACTTTCCTTGATTACTGCTTCTCACATTCCATGTTCCTATTGTGTGCGTCATACAACTCTGGACTTTCCTTTCGCATCTGTGCGCATCAGCCTCTCGGCTTCCTTTTGGCTTTGACCCAGCTGCACCATTAGTCACAGCGCTACTCGTACTTGTCCTTTGTTCTTCCCCAGTAGCTCGCTGAGTGCCTTCTGATCTGGGGGACTCATCTTGCAGTACTATCTCATGTTGCATTTTGGATACTATGTTCATAGGGTTTTCATGGTAAGAGGTATTCAGAGGTGGATTAGCATTTCCTTCCTCTGAGTTTGGATGCATCTTAGTCTGGTTTCTCAGCTTTTACCATTCTGCCTTGGGAGACTCTGCTCGGAGTCTAGACTCTTGGTGTAGACTCCTGACGGCATTGCTCTCAGCTTCTTCAACACTCTCAAACCCCCTCTCCATGTTAAGGTGTACATCCTAGAGGGAATCTTTACAAGTTGGAGGCATTGCAGGTAAGTGGTTCCCATGCCCAGGAATTAGGTGTATAGCCTATCCTAGATAAGGTTGCACTTCTCTTGAAGAAACAGGTACATAGTCTGGGGGTACCCCTATATCCAGCATTTTCACTACAACCCCATGTGGCCTCAGTGCTGTGGAATGCCTTTTTCTAGCTTCAGCCAGTTAACCAGTTGTAATGGTTCCTGTGGGCAGTGATAGTTGTGTTAAGGTGATGCATGTGCTGTTTACCTCCCAGTAGGATTGCTGTAATGCATTGTGCACAGGACTGCCCTTAAATATGGCTTGAATGGTTCAATTAGTGCAGAATGTGGCTGTCAGAATTTTAATCAATATAGCTGGATAGAGTTTGTAACTCTGAAAGAGTTACATTGGCTGCCTGTTGGCTTCCAAGTCCAATCCAATGTGCTGGTGCTTACCTTTAAAACCCTAAACAGCTTGGACCCAAATACCTGGAGGAGTTCCTCTTCCTATCCAACCTGTCTGTGCCTTAATGAAGGCATTAAGAGGGAGCTCTTCTCCACATTCCATCATTAGGGGAAGTCCACTACGCAGTGACACAGAAGAAAGGCTTTTCTGTAGTGGTGTCCCATTTATGGAGCAGCCTTCTATGTGTCTGGCACTAATGCTGTCATCATTTTGGCACCTGGATCATACTTATTTGTTTGCCTAGGCATTTTAAGCATGTTAAGGCTTTTTAAGTGAGTAATTTTTCACTTGCTCTGCTGCTGCTCTTACCTGCCTTTTATCTGCTTTGATGATGTGTTTTCTTATTTCATTCTTGATTATTTTATGGTTTGTTTATTTTATGTCTTGTACCCTGCTCCAGTACCTGCATAGATCAACCCCAGCTACCATGATCAATGGTCAAAATGATGGGAGTACAACAGCTTCTGAAGGAGAACATTTTGGCTACCCTGATATACATGATGGGTGGATTATCATTTGAAAACAGAATAAAGAATAAAGAATCTGTCCTATTTCTGACCTAAATTTCATGCTGGGGTCAATTTTTCAGAGCATGTGACCCCAATATTGTACCTCCTTCATTGACTTCTGGTCTCTTTCAAAGCCTAATTCAAACTGCTGGTCATTATTTTTAAAACCCTAAATAAGGGATAGAGAATGTCAGGCCTGGGGACCAAATGTGGTCCTTCTAAATATGTTTTTAAGAAACTATTTTAAATGAGCTTTAATTGCAAATTATGAAATAGCAGGCAAGAAATTCATTTTAGAGACTCAGTTTCCCCACCGCAAAGGTATTATTTCCTTTTGAATATAAGCAAATGAGAGTAATAAATTATGTACACACTCTATAGGTATGGCAGTGTTCTCACTACTTTTGAATAATTTTTTTAAAGTGTGATACACTTTCAAACATATGACAGCTAATTATTTCATATGCCTGTTAGGTTAATTTCAGTGTGCATCCAAATTAAGAGGAACATAACTTATTTATTACTCAGATTTCAACTTTTAACCTATTGCATTATGGCGGTCATAAAATAATGAGCAAAATAGACTGAGTTATATGTAATATTCTTTCTTTGGAACATTAGTGTTTTTTGTGACTTGATGACACTTATTGTTTAACCTTCCAATTTTTTATTGTTAATAATGAATATTGGCAGCCCATAAAGGAGAAAGAGTAGTAAATCCACTGCTATAACAACCAATGTGCATCATTACCTCAGATACCAATATATGCAGCATTTCATGATGTCTTTCTGAATTGGCAAAATTGATGTATACAGAACTATCAAAATATCACAGCACTACCACTGTGTGAGAGCCAGTGTGGTGTAGTGATTAAGGTGGTGGACTATGACCTGGGAGACCAGGGTTCGAATCTCCACGCAGCCACGAAGCTCACTGGGTGACCTTGGGCCAGTCACTGCCTCTCAGCATCAGAGGAAGGCAATGGTAAACCCCCTCTGAATACCACTTACCATGAATACCGCTTACCATGAAAACCCCATTCTTAGGGTCGCCATAAGTCAGAATCGACTTGAAGGCAGTAAAATTTCATTTTTCACCACTGTGTATCTTCTGTCATTATGTTCTCCACTTGGTGAGTTGCTAAATGTCCTGTCAAAAAATACTGCCAATATATATTGTTCTAATTATTAGTTCCTGGAGTAGTTCGTTTGGAAAATGCGGAATGATGCTTGGAGTTTCTGGCGTTGCGTGATTTACTGATTGTACTTTCCCATGTGATGAGCAAATGATTGTCATCCCAAAAAGTCTTAAGGGACATGGATGTCATCTTAATAAAGAAATTAAAAAGCACATCTTTCCACAAGAAACAAAGTAAATTCCTGACCTGTCGCAGAAAATAGTTCTCTAATTGGTTTAGTGTGGTGGTGCAGCAGAATCGTTTCCCCCAAAGTCATTCTGATGAATCACTACTCTACATCATTGTCAGCCATTCAGCAAAATCTTCCTAATAAGACCACTATTACATAAATGTGATCATCATCCCTCCCCACCTTCCAAATATACAGGGGGCCAAGTGGAGGTTTGTAAAGACTGTAATGAAAGATTTGGCTGAATGAAAAATATACAATAGCTTCACCACAAACATTGCATCTGAGGAAATGGGCTGCAGTGCACAAAAGCTTATGCCAGCATACATTTGTTACAAGACTCTTGGTTGCTTTTGTTATGATAGATTAATGTGGATTCAGCTCTGAAATTGTTCACAGCATTTCAGTAGATATAGAGGTGGCCTTATGATTAAAAATGCAAAGACTTGTAAGTTTTACAGTGCTGTTGCCTACCTAGATGATCAAGCAGCACAGATTAGGTCCTTAGGTGCTATCATCTAGAAATGACTCTTTTTTGGAGGATGGGGATGTGTTGACCTGGTAGAAATGGATCTAATGCAGAAAGCGTGCTACTTTTAGGAAGACTTGTGGTCTTATCTCTTGAACTCCTTGGCAGATATGGGAATCGGCTCCCACAACCAGTTAGATGGATACTTTGGCTTGTGATTTTGCAGTGAAGGCTTGGCTCTTGGTGTTTGAAGACACAAAGTAGAACTGCTTCTGAGGTATTTCTGGCTGTGGCTTCACCGGCCAAGCATTTCAAAAGAATGGAGATTGTTTTCAAGTGAATGTAGGAAATGCAAGATCTGTCGTCACCTATGTATATTTACTTGTTGGGGGATGGGGGAAGCAGAGAGATCAAACTCTCACAGTCAACAAAAATAAGTATACCACAGTTAAAAGTTGGGTTTGGGTTAGCTTTTTTATTGGCTGTGCTGATTTTACATTATTTTTATGGAAGTCTCCATAAACTGTGGAAACAAGGCATACAAATACATTTTAATTAAACTTGCTTAAATTATTTTTAATTATTTATTTAACACAACAAAAAAGGCAGTAAATTATGCAGTGCCTGCTGCTAAGGATAAAAGCAATACCAAGATGGTGGTGATGCCTACTCAATTCTTTAATGCAAAGCAGAATGGTCAGGGTGAAGTACAGAACAATTTTAAACAGGCTGATTGCCCAATCCTGAATGTGTGGGCTGCAGTCCTGAGAGCCATGCGAGACCCATGCACTACATCATCATCATCATCATCATCATCATCATCATTATTCAAATGTGGAAAGGGCAATAAGATTGGATATGCACATATTCATTCCCACAGGCCTTGCCCCTACCATGTCTTGTGTTTTCAAATTTAGGTCTTGGGTAACATAAAACTTGATTCTTTGGTTGGGGCAGCTGTTAGTGTAAAAAAAAATTACAGTAATGAGCATACAGATGTGATTCCAATCAAAGGCTTTACATAGAAGCAATCGCCTTTGAAATTAATTCACCATGCAGCCCAATCCTGTGCATATTTACACAGAAGTCAGTTCCACTGTGTTCACTGGGGCTTAGTCTTAACTAAGAGTTTGTAGGATCGCAGCCTTACTTGTTTCATGTAATTGGTTTATAATAAAGGATTCGGTCTCTGGTTACTTGTGTAGACAGATTGTCACAGGTTTTCAAATGCTACCCCTTGTGGGGTTTATTCTCTTTTCCCCCTCCATCATTTAAAGTAAGGATTGGAAAATGGTTGTTTTGGTGGGTTGCAGTTTATTAGTGCTTTGGTTTTCTAAATTAACATAATTTGATTTGGCATGCAATTATTTTTCCTTATTAAAATTCAACACATACTGCATTTTTATTTTTATTTCTTCCATTCCAGTCATTATGTTGATTTCAGTCAATACTTTGCAAAATGGGGCTTCACTGTTTGGCATGTAATAACTGAAAAATCATCAGGCTAATAGAGGTGTTGATGTCCTGGCACTTTCTTTGTCAGGATTGTATTGCATGAAGCCCTACTTTTGCATGTGCTTACATTGAATGAGTATGTATAAAAACACTGAAAGCTCCGTCCTAAACAGTTTTACTTGGAAACAAATCCAGATAATTCCTAGGGGAGTAAAGTTTATGGACTCATCTCAGCATCATATAGGATCTTATTCCAGGCAACTGTATTCAAAACAGGGGTGAAAGTAGACTAGTTGCCCATCCTTGCATAGCGATTTGTTTGAAATTATGTTGATATTTAGATATATAAGAATTGGGAATTGTTTTCCAAAATGTTGGAGTGAAGATCACAAGAAAGCAGCTCATATTTTTTCATCTGAAAATAGCAGATGGTGGACAGATGGTTTAAATTAATATTAATTAATTTTTAAAGAAATCTTAAATTGTTTACCCTGAATGCTCAGAGTTGGGAAGCTAGCTGACATCTTCAGGTTAATAGCATTCAAAATCAGCCTGTTAAATACCAGAGCAGAATGTAGTATTTTCTGTCTCTTGGTCACAACTTTGATGCCTATAATAAAAAGTGAGTCCAAGATTATTTCCTTGTAAAAAAATTGAGATGCAGCCAGGAAAAAATAATGCTCAAGTCTCTAAAGAGTTTTGAGCAAAACTCTGAAGATAACTCTTTCTCAGAGTGCAAACTGTTCAGAGATGTGTATTTTTTTCCTGAGCTTGTATTTGAAAGGTTGCTGCTACCAATTTTGAGTAATTTTGCACAACAGAATTAATGGGCTTCCTAAGCACATAAAGAGCAAAGGTAGCCATGTTGGTCTGTAAGGAAAAACCCTCCAAAATCCACAGCTGGGCAATACATTTATTGGACCAAACTAAATGTCACAAAAGTATGGCAGTCTTTCAAGTTTTCCAGAACTCATCATCAGATACAAAGCAGGGGATAAGAGGGAAAATAATAACCAAAAAGTTTAAAAGTTAGGTTGATATTCTAGCTATGAGGTCAGCTTGTAGACTCAGTTTCAAGATGGAGACTGTGGGATGAAAATGTCCCTCCTGGGTACTACAGATATCAGTATACACATGTAGGATTCTGGGATAAAGAAGCAATGGCTGTGCCCCATTTCCAAGAAATTAAAAGTCTGGCTTTTAACCTAGATGTGTGCCAAACTGTTAAACGAAACACACAGGTTTCTGGGATAAGCAGGGGGCAGAAATAAAGAGGAAAAGGGCAAGACTTAGCAAAGCCTTGGATTAATTTTGGACAGTGTACTTGGTAAAAAGAGTCACTTGAAGCCAAATTGTACAGTATGACCTAGTAGTTGGAGGGGATGTAATCCTCAAAATGCAAATTTCTTCTAATAAAACCTTTTGTCCAAACATGACAGTGCTCTAAGCAGGTATTGCACTAGAAAGCATGGCCTTTTCCCACTCTTGTTTTCTCTGTATAAAATATAAAGGAATCATTATGGCTGAAGATCAGCTGGCTTTGATTTTAAAATTTTAAAACAGAGATAACCATTATGAACTAATGGGACCCTAAACTATGTCAAAGAGGCCCCATAGCATTACCAACATGTATTATTCCAATGGAAAGGACAATGAAAATAGAAATAGTCAAGTTTTGTATTCACATATTGAGTATATTTAATATATTTTTGTCATATCAGATGAAAGTGTTTCCTTTATTTTTTAACCAATTATGTAAAGCTTGAATTTTTTTGTATTTAGAGGCTCCTCATAAGCCAGTGTTGCTTAGTGGTTAGAGTGTTGGACTATGACCTGGAAGATCAGGGTTCGAATCCCCACACAGCCATGAAGCTCACTGGGTGACCTTGGGCCAGTCACTGCCTCTCAACATCAGAGGAAGGCAATGATAAACCCCCTCTGAATACCACTTACCATGAAAACCCTATTCATAGGGTCGCCATAAGTCGGAATCGATTTAAAGGCAGTCCATTTCCATTTCATAATCCGAGGCCTTAAGCTAGCGTTTCCCAACTAGTGGCAGGGGCGTCGCTACCGGGGTGCGGAGGGTGTGGCCTGCACCCGGGTGTCACCATGAGGGGGGTGACACCCAGAGCCGCCTCGTGCTGCTGCCCGGCAAGGCTGCTCCAACTCCTTCTCAGAGGCAGGCAGGCACGCGAGACTGGGAGCAGTGTCGGCAGGGCAAGGGAGGCGTGCCGGCGTTCCCAGGCCTTCTCCGGCTGGGTGCCCCTCTGGCACGTGCCCTCCCAGGGGCATGGATGGGGTGGCTGGCCTCGAGTGTGCGCGCACGCAAGCCCAGCCACCTCGTCCATGCCCCTGGGAGGGTGCGCACCGGAGGTCCACACCCCCCCCGCACTCCCGCTAGTGATGCCGCTGACTAGTGGGCCACCAGATGTTGTTCGACCACAATTCCCATCTTTCCTGACCATTGGCAATGCTGGCTGAGGCTGATGGGAGTTGTGGTCCAACAACATCTGGTGGCCCACTAGTTGGGAAAGGCTGCCCTAAACTATAGCTTACTTAGGTTGTCTGTAAATCCAGCACTGCACTGACAGAAGGCTTTTTGATCCAGTGCCTTCCATCAGTGGAGGGACACTGTTGGCTGCAGCACTATATCCTAGTGTATATATATGGGTTTTCTCTGCATCCTTAAAACTGTAATAGTTACAAAAACGAAACTCGGTTTCGTACTGAAATGCATTTTGTAACTGAAACCAATAGAACACTCATTAGCATTGGCATCCAACATGCGGTTCCCCACTTGGCTATAATTTTACTAGCCAACCTAAGTGTGTGGGGTTTTTTTACTGTGTGGCATGGTTGCCAGCTCAGGTAATAAAAAACTGTTACACCCGAGTTAGAGAATACACTCCCTCCTCTGGAATCTACTGCTGTATTGCTCATGATAGGTGGAGGCACTTGAAATAAGTCATAACAGCTCTCTCTTTTTCCCTTCTCAAGAGATTGTCACTGTTCTTAGGGGGAATATTGTAGTACTATGTGAGGGAAGATACATCTGAAGAGCCACTATTTTTAAAAGACAATGGTAGCAAGCCTAATCCTGAGTGTACTTATCATGCTCAATAAAGCAAAACAGAATAACTCACTTTTCCCCCAGTTTTTTTGTGGACAGATACTACTGTGGGCATTGTCAAGGAATCCATAGCTTAATACACAATTGAAATTATATGAAGACCATTTCAAATATTACTTATTGCTGGGCTCAGCAGATGTAAGAACTGTTCATGTGTGTGCATGTTACATTATATTCACTTCTTACATTTGAGTTTCAGAAACATCTAAACCACCTTGACTTATAAGTATAAGGGATTGTAAATGTTAACATGATAACTGATTTTCATTAATAGGCCAGTGCCAATCAAAATTAAGCCTATGCTGTATCACAACTAGCCCCACTGAAATCAACAGACATGGAATTGCAGCCTTGTCCTCAGCTCTGTCTCTGACTCTGTGAGTTCCTGGCTTCTTCTGCCCTGCCCCTTTGGCCCATCAGCCCCAATGGACACCATCTCGCCTAACATGAAGTACTTATTTATTTATTCAATTTATATCCCACCCTTCTTCCCAAAGGAGCTCAGGATGGTAAACACATTAGTAATAAAACTTTTTAAAGAAATTGTTCAAAAAATAGTTCAAAACATTCTAAAAACAGTTTAAAACATTATCTCAACCCGTGATCACAGGGCTGCCAGGAACAGTGTATTTTAGCCCTCAAATGCCTGGGTAAATTTCTCGTGAAAGTTAATCATGAGGAAAGGAGACAGATTTCACAGCGGGAGCATTCCACAAATGGGGAGCCACCAGTGACGGGTCCCATCATGCTTCAGTGCCAACGAAGCAGCCCTCAGCGGTGGCACCACCAATAAGACCTCACCTGTCGATCTTCTGAGATGGTTGATACTGAGGAAGGTGCTCTTTTAAGTACTTGCGTTTCAAGCCATTTAGGGATTTATATACTAGTACCTTGCATTTAGCACAGTAGCTTACTTGCAGCCAGTACAGCACTTTCAGAACTGGTGACACATTGCCCCATAAGGCTGCTCCACTTGCCAGCCTAGTAGCTGCATTCTATTTACTGGGAGACGAAGGTTTGAATCCCCACATAGCCATGAAGCTCACTGGGTGACCTTGGGCCAGTCACTGCCTCTCAGCCTCATGAAAACCCTATTCATAGGGTTGCCATAAGTCAGAATCAACTTGAGGGCAGTACATCTACATCTCCAGGTCATTTGCAAGGACAGCCCCACATACATACAGTTGTCCAGACAGGAGGTCACAAGAGCATGTACAGATGATCTATATGGTCAGCAACAGCATCTAGAGGATCTCTTGGAAATTCATCCTTTTAAAAATAAAGGTGACAGAGACTTAAATGGTTAAAAGCCTGCTTATGTTTGTTTATGGTGGTTGTTTTTTTAATTCCCTAAAGGTGGAAAGCCACTGTGTCTAAGAGAATGATTCTAGCTTTTATTAAAGGAGAATGAGTATGCATGCAATTTTTCCTTTCTTCAATCTGAGTGGAATCAGTTACTAGCATCAACCAGCCACAGTGATCACAAGATTCCTAGTATATTGAGCCTGATGGATTATAATAATGTAGGCTGTAATCCTATGCAATTGATTGAACACACTCGTGAATAAACATGCATAGAATTACTCTAATGGGAATGGGAAACCTGCAGCCCACTAGATATTGTTGGACTAGAACTCCTATAATCCTTGACTATTGGCCTGGCTGCTGGCTGTTGGAAGTCCAACAACATCTGGTGGGCCACAGATTCCCCTTCTCTGCTCTAGACCACCTCACTAGGTAATAAATCTTATTGAAGAAAGTAGGGCTTAGGTTTCGGATTGGAATGTTTTGTAAATAAATTATAGATGGTCTTGAATTCATCCTACAGGTCATATTGTTTTAAAATGTAAGGAATTATATAAAGAGAACACAGACCAGCCATTTATAATTTGTTACCAGGAGCATCAATGCAGTAATGGAATAATGTTTTGTGGGCTGTAGCTGGTATTTGGAAATAGAACTTTGTAAGATGCCCTAAAAGTACACTATCTTCAAAATTACTCAGTATGACTTATTATCATATAAATTTCACTGTCATGAGTGGTTAGCACACCACATCATCAAAATGGATTACCTAGGTGGCTTGATTTACTGTGACAAATTGTGTGATTTTTTGGGGGGGGACTACTAAGGAAGACCTAAATGGTTGAAATGCACAATTTGGGCTCCTTCTGGGAAGAAGGGCGGGATATAAATTTAATAAATAAAATAATAAAATAATGCAATTTATTGTTTGCTACATTAGTTTGTTGCTCAGGCATCCATTTCGATTGTTTCATTTATTGTATTTAAGCATCTATATTCATTTATTATACTTTATTTTATTTGGATGCATTTTCTCTATTGGGCATATCTTGTACATAAATATTTTCAGAGATCTCATTTGTCACACGTTAGTGATCATTCAACCAGTGCCACACAGGGAAGTACTCAAACAAGAATGGTTGGCTTAAACTGAGTTTCGCCTTTTCTTTTTCTTTTTCAGGCAGATATATTACATTTCTAATGAACCCCCTGCAGTTTGTTTCTTTGACCAAAAACAGCAAGTATCTGGATTTTAGAGAACTTGCTAATCAAATATCGAGCCAAGCATTTGGCCACACATCCATCCTAAATCAGAACTGGCCAGACATGAATGAAAATGTGCACAGGGCTTATCAGTATCTTCTAGGCAAGCCATTGGATGTACTCTCTGACAACATGATGAAAAACCTCCAGTGTCTATTTGAGAAGAGATTCTCACAAGCAACAGACTGGGAAATGGAGAAAATGCACAAATTCTGCTTCTCCTTAATATTTGAAGCCAGTTTTGTAACACTATATGGAAGAGATCCCATTGCAGATGGCTACAGTGTTACTGATGCAGTTGGAGACAAGTTTAAGAAGTTTGATGCCAACTTTTCCTATTTAGCCACAAATGTACCCATTGAATTGCTAGGTGCAACCAAGAGGATACGGAAAGAACTAATCAGTATGTTTTTGCCTAAAAACATGGCAAGATGGTTGGGGACTTCAGAAGTGGTCCAATACAGAAAAGATGTATTTGATATGTATGAGTTGCTTGGAGATTACGACAAAGCAGGTAGCAAACTTTTTAATGATTGCTTGTCTAGAATCATATAATTTACTAGTGACCTTTGAAATAAAATGACAAAATAGCGACCTTGAACATTTTTAATGTTTTTTCTAATTGGTTAATGATAAAATGTTTTACTCTGAAACAACCCTATATGATAATTGATTCTCTCTCTCCCTCCCTCTCTCTCTCTCTCTTGCCCTCTCTCTCTCGCTCTCTCTTTTGGCTGAGATGGTAAAACAAGATATTTAATGGTGATAATGAGAGAGATTATAACTCAGCTGCATTTCCTCCCTTTATTTCGCCCCCACCCTGAAATTACATTTCAAACTATTCTCATTAAGCAGAAAATTAGACTTCAGAAGCCTATTGGTCCTCATTAGCATTCACTGATCCTTGGCTGGGTCTGTGTCCTAACATCTTTTAATTAGCACACTGCAAATCTAATCAGTGTAATAAACGCTATTAATCTTCCTCTTCACTTATTTTCTCCCAGCACATCATTTTGCCTTCATGTGGGCCTCTGTGGGAAACACGATTCCAGCTACATTCTGGGCCATGTATTATCTTCTGCGGCACCCAAAAGCTCTTGCAGTGGTGCGTGACGAAATTGACCATTTGCTACAGTCAACAGGTCAAGAAAGGAGGCCTGGATACCACATCCGCCTCACCAGAGAACAATTGGACAACCTGGTCTACCTAGGTAATTTATTTTATCTGAAGAAAAGTAGGTATCTCCCTGTAATCTCAGTTTATCACTCATTCTATTTAGTGAGAAGGTGGAGAACACAGCTGCTTAATTGACATAATAACAACCATTTACATCAATTATAAATTATGTAGTTTATAGCTGGAGATACACACGCTGCATGTAAACATAAAAAGCCCAGGTAATTAACTAAGCAAGGTATGGAAAAGGCTGAATCAAAGCTTTGCAGTTATTTACTAAAAGTTTATGCATATGAAGTTTGATTCTAAACATCTGCTGAAGTCGTAATGCATTTCAGAGGCATCAGTGCTGTATTGGGCAGATCTTTCCACAAATTGAAAAGAAGTATCAGTTTACCCTCAAATATAATTATATTTTATATCATTTTACAATGATAGCTTTTAAGGCATAAAAGAGAGTGTGTTTTCTAACTGATCCAGATTGGCAGCTCACTAATTTAGCAGAAAGAGAAGGAAATATTTTCAAGTCAAAAATAGTTATTTACAACAATTAAGTGTGTGCGGAGTGTTAGGAAGCTTGGCTGGCACCCCGTTTTTATGAATGCTTACTTCAGGGGGCAAGGGTTGTTGCTTAGTAGCATTTCTGCATAGAAGTGTAGAATCAGAGGGAGAGAGAGAGGCAGGCAGGCAGGCAGGCAGGCTAGGAGCTCTGATGTGTAAGGAGGTGTTTCTGTCAGGTCCCTTTTAAATGACCAGTTCCTGCCACCTCATGCTTTCTGAAGTGGTGCAGTCGTGTTCAGACTGTACCACATGCCCATTGCAAATATTTTAACTGGTTCAAAATCTTGTGGCATTCAGTTAATTGCAAGTAAGTAGCACAGGAATATAGCTTTAGTTCAAGTGTTCAGGTAAATCTCTAGAACCACCTGACATAAAGCAGTAATCTCACAACAACATTAATTTGATGCTGAACACAGTAATGCCAAGTAATGCACTTGTAAATGTGCATGGTGTTGTAGCCATAGGATCAACCAAGACCATGGGTGCTTTGCTGACTCAATACCTCATTGCTTCCTTTGTGTTAAGACATCTAGCCAACAAGTTTGTGCTATTCTTTAGGTACTGAAGAAGGAGCTCATTCTCTCAATATATATATATATATATTATACAGCCACAAGAGTGGCTGTATACTATAGCCAGCGTGGGTTTTTCACATTCTGCAATGTTAGATTGAAAATACCCCCATGCCATTCTGATGCTTCCCATAAGCTCATTTCAAAACAAAACCTTACAAACCTTATAGTTCTGAACTCAGAAACGCTTGCTTAACAACCCTCTCAATTTTCATAGCAGTACACAAAACAGTCAGAGAGAATAGAGAGTTCAAAGTCTAAAAAAAGAGGGAAAAAACCCAGAGCCCTTTTGGACTTTTTTCTCTGAGAGTTCTCATAATCTGTTGAAATTCATTAAAAATCAGCCATATTCACAGAGTACCTGTAATCCTAATACTGACCTTGCCCCATACTCTGACCTTCATCTCCTGCAGTTTAAAAGTTTAAAAAATGCCTGGCTGATTTTTAATTAATTTAATAAATTTTGACTGGCAGCCTATGATAACGCAGGGCATGCTCAGTAAGAACCGTCAGTGTTCTAAAAGCCTCACAGCTGCTGGCCTTGCCTAATCAGAGGGCCACACCCACACCAGACTTTGATTTCACGTGAGACAGTCATGGCTTCCCTCAGAAAATCCTGGATGTGTAGTTTGTGAAGGGTGCTGAGAGGACACTCCGGTTCCACTGAGAGTGCTTCAGTGGCCAGACTGGTTTCACAGTCAGCCAATCTGTTTGAAGGTCTGTGAGAGGAACAGGGCGTCTCCTAGCAATTCTCAGCACCCTTCACTAACTACACTTCCCAGGATTCTTTGAGAGAATCCATGACTGTCCAAAGTGAAATAAAGGCCTGGTGTGGATGTGGACAGGGAAAGCTTTGGTTTAAGTTTGGTTGGGAGGCTACATGTGCCTGCTGTAGTGCCCACCCACCCAACCAATTTCCTCCCCCTCCCCTCCCTGCCCCTTCCCTGGGTCAGTGTTGGACTATGACCTGAGAGACCAGGGTTCAAATCCTCACACAGTCATGAAGCTGACTGGCTGATCTTGGGCCAGTCACTGCATCTCAGCCTCAGAGAAAGGCAATGGTGAAACCACCTCTGAATACCGTTTACCATGAAAACCCTATTCAAAGGGTAGCCATAGGTGGGGATCGACTTGAAGGCAGCCCATTTCCATTTTCAAACATGATTGCGTAGAAATAAATCCCATTGAAATCAAAAAGTATGCAAATGATCAAACCCACCCTCCCTTCTCCTCCCTCCTATCCCCTCCCTCCTATCCCCTCCTCCTATCCCCTCCCTCTTTCCCCTTCCCTCTTCCTTCCTTTGCCCCTCCCCATCCCCTCCTTTCCCTTCCCTTTCCCCCTCCTCCCCCTCCCCTTCCTCCTCCCCATGGTCAGTTTTACCTATCTTAAGCATGATTGCACGGAAGTAAATACCATTGAACTCTATAAGCATACAAATGATCAGACCTGCTTTTCCCCTCCTTCCCCTCTCCCTTTCTCCTCCCCCCTCCTCTTCTTTCTTCCTCCTCCCGTGCCCATTCCAGCCCTCCCTCCCTCACCCCCTGGTCAGTTTTACCTATCCTAAGCATGATTGCATGGGAGTAAATCACACTGAATTCAATAAACATGCAAATGATCAAACCTGTCCTTCTCCACCCCTCCCCCTCCTGCCCTCTCCTATCCCAGTCCTCCCCTCTGCGTTTCCTCCCCTCCCTCCTCCTCCTCTCCTCTCCATCCTCTGTGGTCAGTTTCACCTATCCTAAGCATGATTGCAGGGGAGTAAATCCCATTGAACTCAATAAGCATGCAATGATCAATCCATTCTCAGCAAACTTGCATAGGATCCCATTTCTTACCTCCCAGATTAAAAAGAAGGGAAATTCACTAATAGGAAAAAAACCTTGCTGTTTAAGAACATACCTATACCCCGCAGCTATTTCTATCAAACTTTAAAAAGCAGGGAAATTGGGCAGCTATAGTGAATGCACCAGGGGAGCAGGAGACCTGAACTCCTCTCTGAGATATTGGACTGCCCTACAAATTGGTCAAAATGCAAACACCATTTGGGTTGGTATTTCACAGTCCAATCCACTTCCTGTGTAGCTTGCAAGAATTTGGTAACATATGCCTCTGCATATATGGTGAGTGGCGGCAACACCTGCAATCAGCCCAAATAATAGAAACAAGATATGTGCTGTGCTGATCTTGTTTTAGCAGGGAGGAAGCGACATTAAGACAGTTGATATAGTTCAGATGGTCATTTTGAATATGTCTGATTTCCTTTGCAATTTTAGTGAAGTTTCCTATAGGAAATCATTTTCTTTTGTTTCTATTTCTGTGAATATGTGAACATAAGAACATAAGAAGAGTCTGCTGGATCAGGCCAGCGGCCCATCTAGTCCAGCATCCTGTTCTCACAGTGGCCAACCAGGTGCCTGGGGGAAGCCCGCAAGCAGGACCCGAGTGCAAGAACACTCTCCCCTCCTGAGGCTTCTGGCAACTGGTTTTCAGAAGCATACTGCCTCTGACTAGGGTGGCAGAGCACAGCCATCATGGCTAGTAGCCATTAATAGCCCTGTCCTCCATGAATTTGTCTAATCTTCTTTTAAAGCTATCCAAGCTGGTGGTCATTACTGCATCTTGTGGGAGCAAATTCCATACTTTAACTATGCGCTGAGTAAAGAAGTACTTCCTTTTGTCTGTCCTGAATCTTCCAACATTCAGCTTCTTTGAATGTCCACGAGTTCTAGTATTATGAGAGAGGGAGAAGAACTTTTCTCTATCCACTTTCTCATGCATAATTTTATACACTTCTATCATGTCTCCTCTGACCCGCCTTTTCTCTAAACTAAAAAGGCCCAAATGCTGCAACCTTTCCTCGTAAGGGAGTCGCTCCATCCCCTTGATCATTCTGGTTGCCCTCTTCTGAACCTTTTCCAACTCTATAATATCCTTTTTGAGATGAGGCGACCAGATCTGTACACAGTATTCCAAATGCGGCCGCACCATAGATTTATACAATGGCATTATGATATCGGCTGTTTTATTTTCAATA
Source organism: Rhineura floridana (assembly GCF_030035675.1). Classification (NCBI taxonomy): domain Eukaryota; kingdom Metazoa; phylum Chordata; class Lepidosauria; order Squamata; family Rhineuridae; genus Rhineura; species Rhineura floridana. The sequence continues at coordinate 265,546,806 of NC_084480.1, read as the reverse complement.
CCTTTCCTAATTATCCCTACCATGGAATTTGCCTTTTTCACAGCTGCCGCACACTGGGTTGACATTTTCATCATGCTGTCCACTACAACCCCGAGGACTCTCTCCTGGTTGGTCACCACCAGTTCAGACCCCATGAGCCTATATGTGAAATTAAGTTTTTTTGCTCCAATATGCATAATTTTACACTTGTTTATATTGAATTGTATTTGCCATATTTCCGCCCATTCACTCAGTTTGGAGAGGTCTTTTTGGAGCTCTTTGCAATCCCTTTTTGTTTCAACAACCCTGAACAATTCAGTGTCGTCAGCAAACTTGGCCACTTCACTGCTAATGAACAAGTTGAAAAGTACAGGTCCCAATACCGATCCTTGAGGGACTCCACTTTCTACAGCCCTCCATTGGGAGAACTGTCCATTTATTCCTACTCTCTGCTTCTTAACCAATTCCTTATCCACAAGAGGACCTCTCCTCTTATTCCATGACTGCTAAGCTTCCTCAGAAGTCTTTGGTGAGGTACCTTGTCAAACGCTTTTTGAAAGTCTAAGTACACTATGTTCACTGGATCACCTCTATCTATATGCTTGTTGACCCTCTCAAAGAATTCTAATAGGTTACTGAGACAGGACTTTCCCTTGCAGAAGCCATACTGGCTCTGCTTCAGCAAGGCTTGTTCTTCTATGTGCTTAGTTAATCTAGCTTTAATAATACTTTCTACCAGTTTTCCAAGGACAGAAGTTAAGCTAACTGGCCTGTAATTTCCGGGATCCCCTCTGGATCCCTTTTTGAAGATTGGCGTTACATTTGCCACTTTCCAGTCCTCAGGCACAGAGGAGGACCCGAGGGACAAGTTACATATTTTAGTTAGCAGATCAGCAATTTCACATTTGAGTTTTTTGAGAACTCTCGGGTAGATGCCATCCGGGCCTGGTGATTTGTCAGTTTTTATATTGTCCATTAAGCCTAGAACTTCATCTCTCGTTACCACTATTTGTCTCAGTTCCTCAGAATCCCTTCCTGCAAATGTTAGTTCAGGTTCAGGGATCTGCCCTATATCTTCCACTGTGAAGACAGATGCAAAGAATTCATTTAGCTTCTCTGCAATCTCCTTCTCGTTCTTTAGGACACCTTTGACTCCCGTATCATCCAAGGGTCCAATCGCCTCCCTAGATGGTCTCCTGCTTTGAATGTATTTATAGAATTTTTTGTTGTTGGTTTTTATGTTCTTAGCAATGTGCTCCTCAAATTCTTTTTTAGCATCCCTTATTGTCTTCTTGCATTTCTTTTGCCAGAGTTTGTGTTCTATTTTATTTTCTTCATTCGGACAAGACTTCCATTTTCTGAAGGAAGCCTTTTTGCCTCTAAGAGCTTCCTTGACTTTGCTCGTTAACCATGCTGGCATCTTCTTGGCCCTGGCGGTACCTTTTCTGATCTGCGGTATGCACTCCAGTTGAGCTTCTAATATAGTGTTTTTAAACAACTTCCAAGCATTTTCGAGTGATGTGACCCTCTGGACTTTGTTTTTCAGCTTTCTTTTTACCAATCCCCTCATTTTTGTGAAGTTTCCTCTTTTGAAGTCAAATGTGACCGTGTTGGATTTTCTTGGCAATTGGCCATTTACATGTATGTTTAATTTAATAGCACTATGGTCACTGCTCCCAATCGGTTCGACAACACTTACATCTCGCACCAGGTCCCGGTCCCCACTGAGGATTAAGTCCAGGGTTGCTGTCCCTCTGGTCGGTTCCATGACCAACTGGTCTAGGGAATAGTCATTTAGAATATCTAGAAATTTTGCTTCTTTGTCATGACTGGAACACATATGCGGCCAGTCTATGTCTGGGTAGTTGAAGTCACCCATTACTACCACATTTCCTAGTTTGGATGCTTCCTCAATTTCATATGACATTTCCAGGTCTCCCTGAGCATTTTGATCAGGGGGACGATAGATCGTTCCCAGTATTAAATCCCTCCTGGGGCATGGTATCACCACCCACAACGATTCTGTGGAGGAGTCCGCCTCTTTTGGGGTTTCGAGCTTGCTGGATTCAATGCCTTCTTTCACATATAGAGCGACTCCGCCACCAATACGCCCTTCCCTGTCCTTCCGATATAGTTTATATCCAGGGATAACCGTATCCCACTGGTTTTCTCCATTCCACCAGGTCTCGGTTATGCTCACTATATCAATGCTCTTCTCTAAGACCAAGCACTCCAGTTCTCCCATCTTGGTTCGGAGGCTCCTAGTATTAGCATACAGGCACTTGTAAGCAGTGTCTCTCTTCAAGTGTCTTTGGCACTTGTGGTTAGGCCTGTGGTAATTTTGCCCTTCTGAATTGATATCCTGTGCCCCTGCTCTCACAATGCCTACTTCTAGGCCTACCCCTTTTAAAATTTCATCATTTCTTTGGATTTTATCCCAGGGGAGAGGCTTAGTCCAAACCGGACCTTCCTCAGCTCCTGTCGGGTTTCCCCCCTCAGTCAGTTTAAAAGCTGCTCTGCCACCTTTTTAATTTTAAGTGCCAGCAGTCTGGTTCCATTCTGGTTCAAATGGAGCCCGTCCCTTTTGTACAGGCCCGGCTTGTCCCAAAATGTTCCCCAGTGCCTAACAAATCCAAACCCTTCCACCCGACACCATTGTCTCATCCACGCATTGAGACTGCAGAGCTGTGCCTGTCTGGCTGGTCCTGCGCATGGAACCGGTAGCATTTCAGAGAAAGCCACCTTGGAGGTCCTGGCTTTCAGCATCCTACCTAGCAACCTAAATTTTGCTTCCAGGACCTCACGGCTGCATTTCCCCATGTTGTTGGTGCCAACGTGCACCACGACCACTGACTCCTCACCAGCACTGTCTACCAAACTATCTAAACGACGGGCGATGTCCGCAACCTTCACACCAGGCAGGCAAAACACCTTGTGGTCTGTACGTCCATCACACACCCCACTGTCTATGTTCCTAATGATCAAATCACCCACTACAAGGATCCCTCCACCCCCTGGAGATATATCCTCGGCACGAGAGGATAGCTGCTCATCCCCCAAGGAATGGGTCCCTTCTAAGGGATCATTTCCCTCTTCCTCAGCTTGATGCTGTCCTTCCCTGAGACCATCGTTCTCCATGATAGCAGAAGAGCTATCATCGTTGGAGTGGGACACAGCTATAATGTCCCTGAAGGCCTCCTCCACACAACTCTCTGCCTCTCTCAGCTTTTCCAGGTCCGCCACCTTGGCCTCAAGGAAATGAAGTCATTCCCGGAGAGCCAGGAGCTCATTCCACCGAGAGCACACCCATGACTGCTGTCCAACAGGCAGATAGTCGTACATGCTGCAGGCAGTGCAAAACACTGGAAAGCCCCCACACCCCTGCTGGCTTCTTACCTGCATAGTTTTGTTTAAGGTTTATTACGTCAATGGGTTGGAAACTGCGGTTTAATTGAAGTCAGGGAACAGACGGGCAGAGTGGGGAGCCCTGGCCTCCTCGCCCTGCTGCCGAACTCGCTCTGCTGCTTAACTTGCCTTGACGCTTTGTCAGCTGGGGCTCCCTCTAGCTCGTGAAGTACAGCCTTTGCAAAATTTAGACTAAAAAAAACTCCAAACATAATTGTGGAATAATGGCACTGACTTCTGCAGAAGAGTCTCCAGTGGACCTCAGGAGTGTCTCAATTTGCACAAGATAAAACATTGGGAGGTGAAATATATTCTAGCAAAATGCTTGGTGTGCTCTATGTTTTTAATTGACCGTGCCCACCTTGCCTTAAATGAAGTGGTTTAAACATAGCAGGCTGAAAACATGCATCCTCTTTTTTCCAACAGCTAGAGTCATTGCTGAAGTAGCAACATATTGTAATCAGTCTGATTTTACATCAAACTGCAGTTTCAGATTCCACTGTTAATGCACCCAAAATAGAAATAAAACATAACCTCCAATTTGAAACACAAAAGGCTGTCTTCACCATCATATCACACTGACCAACAAAAAGGCTTTGAAATTAATAAAAATAAATTTGACACAGATTTCTGGGATGAATAATGAGGGAAATAAAATTTTCTAGTTTGGATTTTCTGTAGAAACATTAGTAACACAGGAAAGAAGTAAAGTAAGAAGAACACCAACAAACATACAAAAATATAATTCTTTACCTTTGGAGATTGCAAGTGTTGCCACCACTCACCATTAAACTGGGCCCACAATGTTGAATGCACAGCTCCTGGTGGATATGAGCCATGCATCCAAGCCATGGGGAACCACTGACTCCCCTGAACACCTCAGTGATCAGGCAGAGATATAAAATTTAAACCACTTTACAACTCCTCATTCAAATCTTTTCTTTTATCAAATTGTCCTCATAACATGGAAAGGGGATACATTTTCATGCTTGTATATAATAAAATTTGCATAGCATTCCTGCTGTTTGTTTTTCTGTTTTATATGCTATGATTCCTTCATCTCCATTCTATCCCTCTGTGTCCATAAGAGTCTATGATCAAAGAGACTGTTAGATGGTGAATCCATGCCCACCAATGAGCTGTGAAAACATTGTGGATAGATTATCAAGCTGCCGCATAGATGGTGCTGAAAGATAGTTTTAATGAAACATTTTCCATTGATTACTTACTTTTCTAAATTGCTTGAGAGCCACTACAGTATTGCCTCTTGTTATAGACAGGGCTGTGGAGTCGGAGTCGGAGTCTGAAGCAATTTTGGGTGGAGTCAGAGTCGGAGTTGGTAGAAATGTACAGACTCTGACTCTGGTTGCAAAATAAATTTTGATTGACAAATTTTTTAAAATATAAATTCAAGATGTCAAAGGAGCTTCCCATGAAGTCAGCTATAGTTGAGCATTTCACCATAACCCAAGATGGAAAACATTTTGTGTGTCAGTGTATGACACAGGACCCAGATGAAGACAAATGCTGTGATGCCAAGATCAGCGCATATTCAGGCAGCGATAAAAATGCTCCTGTGAGAGCTTCCAATTTAAATAGACATTTACAGCCCTTTCCAGGGCTGTGGAGTTGGAAGAAATTTTGGGTGGAGTCGGAGTCGGACAGTAGAAAAATAGAGGAGTCGGAGTCGAAGGTTTGGCATACTGACTCCACAGCCCTGGTTATAGATAATATATAACTAATCTTGAAGCTGATCACAAATCTTCCAGATGCTGGAACATTTTTTATCAGACACAGCTTTTATCACAGAATTAAAAATGCAAATGCTAAGGAAATAATGCTTCATCAAATCCCGTTGCCTAGTTTACATTTTTTTCAGTGATCTCAATAACAATACCATCAACTTCTGTGGTTCTCCGTGTGCTTTGCAACAAAATTAAAAAATTACTTATTTATTCACAACAACATGCATAATTGGCCATTATGCTTTGCTGTAGAGCTTTAATTCAGAACCTGATACATAGAAATGGTCTGTTTTTATGACTACCACTGAGATTTAAGGGGGTAAAAATATATTATTATATTATTATATATTCCCAGTAGGAGCCCAGGGCGGCCAACAAAAACACTATAAGACATCATTAAAACAAACATTAAAATATATTAAAACAAAATATCTTTAAAAACATACTAAGACAAAACATCTTTGAAAACATTTTAAAAAAAAGCTTTAAAAGCATCTTAAAAAGCAATTCCAACACAGATGCAGACTGAGGTAAGGTCTCTACTTAAAAGGCTTGTTGAAAGAGGAAGGTCTTCAGTAGGCACCAAAAAGATAACAGAGATGGCGCCTGTCTAATATTTAAGGGGAGGGAATTCCAAAGGGTAGGTCCCATTACACTAAAGGTCAATTGCCTATGTTGTGCAGAACAGACTTATAAGATGGTATCTGCAGGAGGCCCTCACCTTCAGAGTGTATTGATCAACTGGACATATAAAGGGTAAGATGGTCTTTCAGGTATCCTGGTCCCAAGCTGTATAGGGCTTTGTACACCAAAATCAGAATCTTGAACTTAGCCCGGTAGCTAATAGGTAGCCAGTGCAATTATTTCAGCAGCAGGGTGACATGCTGACAATACCCTGCTCCAGTTGGCGATACCCTGCTCCAGCATTTTGTACCAGACCAACCTAAAGGGCAGCCCCACATAAATTACATTAGAGTAATCCAACCCAGAGGTTACCAGTACATGGACAACAGTGGTCAGGCTATACCGGTCCAGAAACGGCCACAGCTGTCTTACCAGCTAGTATATGTCTAGTATGCATTTAGCTTGGGTCCTGTTTTAGTTGCATAGATTTTTTAAATTGGTTCATACACTCCTATTGTGAATTATTCTTTCCATGAAGCATTCCAGGCTTTTACACCAAAAGAGCATTGCTTGGAAAATAACTTTATTTTCACCAAAATGCAGAAGAACAAAAACTAGCCGGTGTATTGGATTGCAAGCCATTTTGAAAGATACAATGGTCATGTAAGCTGCTCCCAACCATTAGCTGGAGGTGGGTTTGCTCCAGCCCAATAAGGAAGTCTCACATGGGTTCCTTCTGTGGGGTGGGTTTTTTTGTTCCTCTCCACATGGCCTTTAGAGCCAATAGACTGTGGCTTGTCCCTCCCACAGGTCCCCCTTGTCTGTATTCTGTGATGTACTTGAAGCTTTTCAGTCCTTAACTAAACTACAGATTCACATCTTTCTACAGATATTATGTGGTTGTGTCACTACATAATGGATGCAGAAAATACATGCCCAAAATATTTGCATATCCCAGCTTTTTTTCTTCCATGCCACTCCTGATACTTATAGGGTCCTATTTACCTGCTAAATGCTCAGTATAAAATTAACAATCCATTACATGCAGTAAGTTTTGTTATTAAACAGTTACAGATCTAGATCATGTTTAATTAAAATTAACTTGCTTATGAAAGCCAAATTCACTAATGATTCACAATGACCTTTTATTACCTACAGTCCCTTGTTTTAGCTGGATGATTGACAGCTTGCTGTTTGGCTACTGTGTTGTATTTCAGCTGACAAGACTTTTCATTTTAACTCAATTTGCCTGCCTATCACAAGCTGGTGGCAGGCCAGGCTCAAGTCGCCCAGCTTTGCCTCAGCAGCTTGCTCTATTTCTCATTAGTACGCATTTATTCAGTGGAAATTGGAAGACAAATGCTTGAAGGCATGTGAACTAAGTATAGCAAATTAGGTTTAAAGATTGCATATTTATAAGTGTATTGAAACGGCTTCAACTTTTAGAAAGGATCTAGGGTGAAATGGAAAGAATATATAAGGGGGAAGCCGATTTTAGAAAAAACAATACTATGGGATGTCTGTTCTCTCTCTGCATAGAAAATATGTCAACTTTTCTGACAGCCCCTTTTCTGTGTGTGTAGCTAAAGTTTCAGCATCTCGTGTGTGTGTGTGTGTGTGTGTGTGTGTGTGTGTGTGTGTGTGTGTGTGTGTGTGTGTGTGTGTGTGTGTGTGTGTGTGTGTGTAGGAAGGTAGGAAAAATGAGGGTCATGTTCATTTGCTGCTTGGTTATCCCTTGGTATGCTTTAAATTGCCTTGTTTGTTCGGCACTAGCACAGAAACAGATGTTGCTCTACCATGCTGGATAATTTACTGTACCTCATGGTGCAGAATGGAAGGCCTCCCAAGCTACCCAGCTGGTCTGACAGGAGCACTGGCTTGTGCCTACTGAAGTATGACAACAGCAAGTACAGGCTGCAGTTTTATCATCCAATTGTCATTCTTCTCGACGTCGAATTTGGGCAGTACAGGGACTGTACGGGAAGGGGAGGGGGAGGAAACGAATGTCTTTTTTGTTTGTTTATTTTAATGGTAGACTGCTGCAGAACCACACAAGCTCCATCCTCCTTTGTTGATCATAATGTGACTCATTACTTTTGTCATCTAAGGATTATCAGCATGATCACTCAGAGCTAGAGCCAAGCTTGCCTTCCCTCACATATCTGGTACTGGAAGGTAAAACATATTTGTCATTTATGATCTGACCACTAAGCCACACTCTGAGCTCTATTATTGTGATTAGCTCCTGCATCAGATATGCTTGCCCAGTTGTCATTTGTGATACTGCACTGGGCAACTGACTGCCATGCTTCCTGGGAGAATGCCGGCGAATCTGACGTGACTATGTTGCCTGTGTTACTTGGCTATTTTAGCAGTGGCACTTTTCCTAGTAATTTTGCTTGCTTGCTGCTGCCGCTACTACTGTTGTTGATGTTGTGCTTTCTTTGCTCCCCACCCACCCATTTGGTTCCATCAGAGTACAATGGTGTTGCATATGTCAGCTACCATTTCTACACTGCAGACTAAAAGGATGTTGTTGGCTTCATTTTTCCTAGGCTGGAGACAGCCTAGGAGTGGAGTCTTGACCTTTCCTTTGTACTGCGTGACGTTTTTTGTTGCCAGAGTGCTGCCAGTTGAAATCTATCATGTCAGGTGCCTTGTGGCTATCTGCAGTAGAGGCCATGTTCTGGAACCAGAGTCACCAGCAAGCAGATTTGACTCTCCCTGATTATAATAACGAAGGCAGTCCAAAAGAATATGCACAGCCTCACTGTACGTCACATTGAATCATGGCGCTGGCCACACGGAGCTGACCGCAATCTCATTTTTTTAGACAAATGCACGTTTAAGGGGAAAACTCATGCGAGAAAGCATCCAAGGCCACTTTATTTGCTCTGCACTCTGCATCAGATTTAATTTTTAGTGAGTGAACATTTGTTGTTATCTTTTTCAGATATTTCCATGCTGGGAATGCTACCAGCTCTAGTGAACTAACCATTTGGGTTTGAGGGCGTAACAGGGCTTCACATTCCACTTAGATGGTTATATATTTTTTAAAAATGAAAGCAACCATTTATTGATTCCTTTGTGGAAAGGAAGCTCTTATTTGTATGTGTGTGTATCTATATAGATGTAGATATTGAAAAGGCTAATTTTCACACTGATGGCTTGAAGGAGTCATGCCTCCTATTACGGCGCCTAGCCACGCTGGTAGAAAAATAGTCAGTTTTGATTACAAAGTGAGAGATGCAGCCTCAGACAGGAGCTACATGCTGGTATGCATGCTATCAGGATGATTTATGCAAATTATGCATATTATTCCCAAAGGAATTCCTCCTCAAACTGCCAGGATAAATTGCCGGAAATTAGCCATAAAATCTGCCATGGTAGGAGCAAGAGGTGAAGGCCACTGGGAAAGCAAGGACATTTGCCTTCTAGAGCCTTCCAAGTTATGGGGGGATTCTGGAAAAAGGTTTCAGATTTGTGTCAGAATATTGCATTGTATATGGGTTTTCCCCCCCCATTAATTCGTCAAAAGCACCACACACAATTTGAATTTGCTCAGCCAGCAGTAGAACTCATTATGTGATGATATCACTAAGGGTTCTTTAATTCCCAATATTCTTGCCTCACAGTTGACTGTACAGTTATTCAAGGAGATGGTTTTGTAATGCATGGTTGAAGTCTAGCTTGGGGCTTTTGAAAAGCAGGCTGGACAGAGCTACCGATGCTGCATCTGGTATTTGCGCACAATCCTTGAAATGTATGGAAATGCATAAAAGCATTAATTGCTTTGATTGTGGTGTTTTCAACATGATGCCCACCTAATGTTTTTTCCACCCAAAATCCACTGTATTGCCTGGAGCCTAACTAAATTCATTGGATCTATCAGTAAGGATTATATTTAAAAGTTCAGAATTGCTTTGCTTCTTCTCTAGTCCTCTGGGAAAGTTTATTACCTCTATTTAGCTCTCCCTGCCCCCCCCAGCTTCCTTTGCTAGCCTGCTCTAGTAGACCTGTAGTATAGATTTTTGACAGCTGAAACAGCTTATAACTTCCAGTCACCTCTTATATATTTAATGCTTTGGGGGTTCTTATTTTTTCCTTTCTTCTTTATTTATATTCAGAAAGTGCTATAAATGAGAGTTTCCGACTGTGTTCATCTTCCTCCAACATTCGCATTGCCAAGGAAGATTTTATTCTCAAGCTTGAAGAAAATCAGGAAGTCAACTTAAGAAAAGGAGACTGGGTAGCAATTTATCCTCCAGTTCTGCACATGGACCCTGAGGTCTATGAAGTTCCTAAGGTAAAAGCTGGTATTACGCATAGCACTTCAGGCACATTTCAGCAGCCAGTCCTTTTATAATATATAGATCTTTTTTTAAAAAAAGTGCGGGGTGGAGGCTGCTGTTCCTTCTTGTGGAACAAATCTTTCTACTTTCAGATCTTTTCAAGGTGCCTGCAGGTCAAAGGATTCATGGCCTGTAGAGAGAAATATGGTGATGAGACTGACTGCTACCCCTTTGAGAGAAGCTGACAATTGTGCCTTGACTACCATAAACTTGAGGCTAAATGTAGGCTTTGTTTGGAAGTGGATCATTGGATGCCCAAAGAAGGCTGAATAATAGAAGGTGGCTTAAAGAGCAAATAATGTGGGCCATTTAGCTAAGTGCCCCCAAAGCATCATTGACTCTCTAAAGCCCTTATAATAGCGGTGTCTTCTTAAGCCTTATGCTTTTTCACCTCTCTTTATAGGGATTGGCCCTTTAGTGGTCAATTAGTATGGGGTAGTGAACTCAAGATTGTAAAGCTGTTGCTCTGCAGTGAAGCTTTGAGGGTAATTGTGTCATTTCCTTGTATTTTTCCCTCATCTGAAGCTAAAGTTAATGAATATCAAAGGCTAGAAATTAATCCACCCTAGCCCATTCTTAATGCAGCTCCAGAAGTTCATCACCTGCATGCAAATTGTATTGTCACCTTCCCTAAATTTTTACTGAGATCTTCTTTTGAGGAAGGTGGCCATAAAAGAAGATTTTTTTTTAAAATAGAAACATAAGATGACTACTGTGGATTTACATATGTCATGTATGGGTTTGAGGACTTTTTTTTTCTTTGCTTATATGTGAAATAACTCTTGCTGTCTGTTTCTGATTGTTCTGAATTGCAAAACTTCCAGAAAATCATGGACATATTGTAATAGGAAAACCATTATATGTATTTATTTTAAAAATGAGGCCACTTATACAACACTCTACTTTCCATGTTAACCCTCACTCAGGATTGCTTCAGAAGTGTGTTTATTTGGGGTAATACATTTGTATTTCTCCATACTAACTATACTAATGTATAAGGCCGTTAACAATTCAGGATGAGGTTACCTGAAAGACTACTTACCCCTGTATAGACCTGTAAGGTCACTTAGATCAGCCTTTCCCAACCTTTGGATCCCCAGATATTATTGGACTATAACTTCCATCAACCCCAGACAGCATGGCCAATGGTCAGGCATGATGGGAATCATAGTCCACAACATCTGAGGACCCAAAGGTTGAGAAAGGCTAACTGAGATAATCTGGGGAAATTTTACTTGTCACACCACACCCTACAGAATATCATAGGGCAACGATCCTAAAACAGGACATTTCTGCCATTGCCACTGCACTGCTTTTACCTGTGCCATATATGAAGCATCATGCTTCAGTTGTTTCAGATGCAGGATTTTCTGGGCCCAGTATACTGTATGTAGATTGGGGCCCCTGCTGCACTCACAAAAGATGATATAAATTTGCACACCTTTTATGCCATATGCAAATTTGTGCCCTCTTTTATAAGTGGAGGGGGGAGGAGAACCCAAAAATAAATCAGGGTCACACACAAGTAATGCAATGTCCAGCATACTTTCCCCATACTAGAAAAGGCTTACTGTTTTTAATACCTGCCTGTCACATAGTTGTTAAAGGTATGAGAGTCCTGCAGTCCTCCAGTGCCAACCTTAATCCATGCAAAGTACTCAAGTTTCATGAGCTGTAAATGAGTTGTGTTACTGTAGATCTTTCATTTGCTAATCTTAGGCTGGCAGTGCTACATCTGGTGCAAGACCAGGCATGGTATGTCAGATGGAGAGGGTCAAACGTGATTTAAGATGTACAGCAATTCTGTTCAGGTGCTTAAATCTGGATAAATTCAAGATTTAAATAGTTAAAAAGCAAGCACCATATTCATTTGTTGTGGTTATTTATTAATACTCCATAAGAACTACACATTTTTTCTTTTTGAGCAAAAAGGATTTGAAATCTCCACTCAGCCATGAAGCTCACTTGATGGCCTTGTGCCAAACTCTTAGCCTAACCTACCTCACAGGCTTGTTGTGAGAATAAAATGGAAACAGAAGAACCATGTACACCACCTTGATCTCTTTAAGAACATATCAGTTTCCAGCAACTGGTATTCAAAAGCATATGATCTCTGACCATGAGCTAGTAGCCATAGCCTTATTTTTCATGTATCTATCTAATCTTCTTTTAAAGCCATCCAAGCTGGTGGCTATCACTGCCTCCTGCGGGAGTGAATTCCATAGTTTAACAACGCACTGTGTGAAGTAGTACTTTCTTGAATCTTCCAAAATTCAGCTTCATTGGATGTCCATGAGTTCTAGCATTATGAGAGAGGGAGAAAAAACTTTTCAGTATCCACTTTCTTCATCCCATGCCTAATTTTATACACTTCTATCATGTCATCCTTTTCTCTAAACTAAAAAGCCCCAAATGCTGCAAACCTTCCTCACGCGGGAGTTGTTCCATCCCCTTGATCATTCTGGTTGCCCTTTTCTGAACCTCTTTGAACAACAACACCGCATTTAAGTGTTTATACCAGGAGCACCAACCCACACCCAAAAATCCACATTCCCCCCTCTCGCCCCCGTGGGTGGAAAAGCAACTAATCGCCCTTTCCTGCATATTGCTGCTACAGTCAGCTTAACCACCCACACATCCTACTGCTGTATTTCCAAAGAGGGGGAAAAAACAGCACACCATGAGATTGGATAACAGTTATGAAGCACACAGTGAACATATCTCTCCAGTCCACCATTCCACTGCTCCATGCTGTAAAAACAACAGCAGCAAAACATTTGGACAACTTGACATATATTAAAAATTAGTATCTGTAACTACATAATTTGTAATATAGCACAGCAAAAAAGAGGTGATGAGGCACTAAAAATAAACACACACAGAGCCAGGAAAACAAGCATCCCCCCAATCCTCCATGCTTTGATTACTACATTACACTCCTGTTTTTTTTCAACAAACAAAAGCTGGTTTGCCAACCTTGATATATACTCTGAACGTGTGCAGTTTCACATTTTAAACTCAGTTAACTCATTGTTGTGCTCACTTCCCACCTTGGGCCACTCATCAAGTCTCAACCAAACCTGCCTCACATGGTTGTTGTGACGATATAGAAGAAGGCATAAAATGGCTGCAACAGGGACTTATTGCTTGTATTATAGGCATCAAAATTTGCTTCCTTTAACCAAAGTGATGAATCTTTGTAAAGAAACTGTTTTGTTCTCCACCTCCAATTAGTACACCTCTAGGCTTCACCCATTTGGCATGATCTGTGCACAAGGACCCCCTCACCAAGAAACCTATTCTGCCCCTTCCTCACAAGAAAGCCTAGGCTGCAATACTTACCTAGGGGTTCTCTGTCTAATTCCGTTCCATTTTTCAATTAGTCAAATGGGCTGCCAGTTCCTGTTTGAAAATAGGAATTGTGATCCACTAGTTATTGCGATTCCTGGTTCTCCCCCCCCTTTTTTTGTTATTTTTTCTGAAAAATTACATAATTTTCTTCATTATGCTACTGTATATTTATATAATGTATACATCAGCAGCAGATTACAAAAATAATTACATAAATAATTATGTAATTCTCTCAGCCGATTTTTTTAAAAAAAATATTACAGTGTCGCTAACAGCTGTGAATGCATGCAAAGAGTGGGAGCCTGTTTGATGATGAGATGAACTTGTGGATTATCCCAGAATTCAATACCAAATCCGATTTTGCAAATATTCTACACCATCCCTACCTGGGAGTAAGCCCCATTAAACACAAAGAGACTTACTTCTCAGTAGACACGTATACCATTTTACTGTAAGTTAATTCTACAGTAAATTCTTAACAAGTGCCTGGAGTTTAGGTCCTAAGCCTCTTTCAGTTTGCATTTGCCTCTTTTGGGGGGTTGGGAGTGGAGGATTCTTTAACACCCACTCACAAATATTATGTAGTAGAATCTGCAGAAAATAACTCATGGGGAGTACCTGGTCTCGAATGGATTCTGTAAGGAGAAAGAAGCCACTAGCTAGAAACAAAAATACAATTCATGGTGCCCAGTCATCAATTACAGCTCTGACTTCACTCATTGGCTAAACAGCTGAAGGAGTGGGGACTTGGAACAGCGGGCTAGCTCATTTTTCAGAAATGGGGGGGCTCACATTTTGGTGTATACCTTTTGATTCAGAGAACTTAGAAACGTAACTTTAAAAAAAATGAAAGCGAAGATTGTGGGCCCCTGATGGCTCTGGGCCCAGTAGAAACAGACACTTTCTACTCATCTGACAGCAGCCCTGTTCAGATGTCTTGTGAGGACTTTTTTTTTTTTTTGGGCTAGGCTATCCGTGGCCCATAAGATTAGACTCTGCTATTACTGAATTTCTTGTTTTATATATTTGTTTTACTGGTTTTGGTGTTAAATATATAGCAAATATTTAAAATATGGTTGATAGACACACACACCTTTTAACACCTATACAAATATATGGGACCACTGTTTGGGTTTGGGTCCCTAGGCCTATTCATGCATTTTAAAATTTAAATATTTATTTAACAAACTTAAAGGCTGCCTCATAGTATAAAGCCATCAAAGCAGTGGACCAAATAAAATCAGAATAATACACAAGTTCTAAACCCAATAAAATCATTGCAACAAACTCTAAAAACAATAAGCCTTTACAAATTTTAAAAGCAATAAAACAATTTCTGCAGATATACAACTTATATTCCATAAATGACTGAGTTACACCTCAGAGAAATCCTTCTTAAACAAAAATGTATTCAGTAGGGATATCATGACACCAGGCGTTTTGGCTGATAATTGATTCCATAGAGCTGAAGTTGCAACACTGAAAGCCTGGTTTCTAATACAAGCTAAGTGCACCTGTGGGGTGAACATGTGTGGGCTTAAAGTGGGGAGGGGTGGAAGCATACTGGCCCCCACTTCAGACCTTCCAGCATTCAGCTCTGAGATGTAAAAAGGGATGTGTTTGGGGGGTAAATGTGCTTAAAATTTGATGTGTTGCATTGTAAGGATTCCTGGTTGTAGGGAGGATTCTAAGCATGTACACCCAAATGTTCTTAGAATTCTCCTTCAGACGTTTGCACGATATGTGGAATGGTCTAAAGTGAAGCTGGCACATGTGGGAATGAAGCGGGGGCTTGAGTGCACACCCAACCCTCTTCCCATTTTAACCCTACATGTGTTCACTGTAAATGCCCGAGTAGAGCCCCCAACTCATAGTACACAGGTACTTAAAGATGCAAGAACATACACATTTACACGTTTTGCTCTAGGAAACCCTCATGTAACCCACAGTATCATGGCTTCTGCATAAGGTATGGAACAATCCTTACTATGCAATCCTATGCATATGCACAAAGAAGTCAGTCCCATTGTGTTTATTGGGGTTTACTCCCAAGAATATTTGTACAGAATTGCAGCATTAGTCATTGTTACAGAGAGTTGCCCAGATTTGTGAAATCTGGTCTGCCATCTGTAGTTTAGATTCAGAAGCATTTACTACCCACTGCATAGATCAAGGTGTGTGATCAAAATCCAGGAGATATCAGTTTTCTTCTTTCTTTTTTAAAGGGTCCTTTGCAGGTAATTTGCAATACTGTCAATGTTTCCTGAATATTCAGTAACAAAGTTACAATGTATTTGAAACTAAATAACAGTACTTAGGACAAATGCAACAGCTACCACTAATCTTAGAGTGAAGACAGATGTAATAACACTTAGAGAATATTGGGGGCCAGCTGGAAAGTCCTCTTGCCACATTTAATTTAGCACATTTTAATAGATACAATTCTCCCTTTCCAGAATCAACTTGAATAAGAATCTGAATAAACCTGCAAAAACTAGCTATGAATACAACTGATATCATAATCCTCTTTCCTCCAATCCCTGAAGCAGCTTGAGAGGGGACAAAATACATTGGTAGAACTCAATGAACCAATAAATAAATAAATATTGAGTTTGGTGCCATGGGAATTAGATTTTCCCATCGAAAGAAGCACTTCCTTGGTGGGAGATATCTGCATCTTAGTTTAGTTTAGTTTAATTTCATTTATAAACCGCCCATAACCAACGGCTCCCTTGGCGGTGTACAACATAAGATAATACAATAAATCAACAAAAATCACAAAATATAAAAATACAGATACATAATAACAATAATGTAATATTAAGATCACTAAACCATTAAAACATTAAAATACTTTAACATGAATTAAAATGCCTGGGAGAATAGAAAGGTTTTAGCCTGGCGCCGAAAGGATAACAACGTAGGCGCCAGGTGTACCTCCTCTGGGAGACTATTCCACAATTTGGGGGCCACCACCGAAAAGGCCCTGGATCTTGTCACTACCCTCCGAGCTTCCAAACATCTTGATGGATATGCATTGTTCGCAGTAAAAAAAAATAAAAAATCATAAAGCCGCTTGTGTAAGAGCCATTACCAATGGAATACAGCATTGTCATTTCTGCTAATGTTGATTGGAATTTGAACTTAATCAATCAAATTTGATTTATTAAAGAAGTCTAATAACATTTCCATAATGTATGTCATTCAGATAATTCAGTGTGTTGAGGATAAACTTTCCAAATTTCTGGACTGTGTGTGACTTGCTTTAAATAAGATTTGGTATTTGCAAACTTTAGGCTGAAGAGCGGGGAGGGGATACAATGTTTCAATCCGGGCAGTTACTTTTCTGTCTATTTGTACCAGCTCATTTTTCACACAGACTGTCACTGAAAGTAGCATAAAGAGCTAGAGAAGTCCACTATCTTCTGTGTCCTGTCTCTGATAATTTGTGATTACCAGTTTGCTTCCTGATTTTTTTCACATGAAAATTACTTTTTTCTCCACTAAAGAGGTACAAGACTTCACTTAATTTGGGTAAAAGTCTCAAGGTTTCTTAAGCTCAAAGTTATCATCCCTTATCCTTTATTGTCAAAGCACTTTTTTGATTTTGCACTGACTTCTTTTCAAATTTCAAATTAACTATCTTGGGGTGTTGCGGAGGGATTAACCCCTGCTTTGAATTTTACTAGCTACTTCGAAGAGAGTCAAGATGTCTAATACACATTTTTCATGCAAAAATTCCTCTGTGTGTGTGTCTCTCGGGGAGGGAGCTACAGCTATTGTAATTGTTTCCACTATTTCTATGGATGTTATGTTCCATCACTTAGTGTAAAATAAATTCTAATTACTGACATTAATTCTGTTCTTTTAATTGGAAGGAATTGTGATTATTTTGGGATACACAATACCTAAAATCACATGTTTTTAGTTCTGGGAAGGATCTAATTAGTTACAGAACCAGGATAATCACAACTCAAATAGCCTGTTTGTCCAACATCATTTGCTTGTCATGTATGGACTAAAACAGCCTGGAAATACTTAGGCTGCAATCCTGTACACATTTCCCTGGAAGTAAGTCCCATTCAAATTACTTGCTGAATATTCATAGGATTGTGTTGGAAAAGTGAAAGGACACAGTGTGTCACCAGCTGTATGGATGCACTGAACTCAGTGAGAAGTCAAGTTTTGTTGCCTGCAATCTGGAAAGAAAAACTGTGTGAGTTGGTCTAGGATATGTGGAAGATATAACACGGCAAGATTAATAGATCTCTGTTTACAAAATAAGATGTGCAACCTCAGGATGTGCTTCCAGATTTGAGCTGTACTCATAGTTGTCCTTACGACATTTTCACACTTAAGACAGAGGTGCAGCCCTACCTTCTAAAAGTAACATAAGTAAAAAGAAAGCTGCTACTTACTCTTTCTGCTTTTCAGATCATTGTTGGTATCATTGTAACTACTATATTTATTCCGCTATATTAATTCTCATGTTCTCTGTCTTTCAGAAATATAAATTTGATCGTTTCATAGAGGATGGCAAGAAGAAAACCACCTTCTACAAACATGGAAGGAAGCTGAAATACTTTCTGATGCCTTTTGGCTCTGGAATCAGCAAATGTCCTGGCAGGTTCTTTGCAGTGAATGAAATTAAGCTATTTTTGGTTTTATTGCTGACATATTTTGATGGGGAAATAATGGAAGAGAAACAAGTTGGACTGGATAAGAGTAGAATGAGCCTCGGTATCCTCATGCCAGACACTGACATTGCCTTTCGTTACAGGCCAAGATCTTAATACACTAATCCACTATTTACATTACAAATATCCTACTCAGATTTTGTTCCATCCTTTACACTACAATATTCATATCTTTCAGGTGTCTTTACATTATGATTGATCTTCCTGCCAAACTATGTTTTAATGTGAGTAAAATGTTCTATTTTTACAAATTTTCCATCAACATCAGTGTCTTTGGTGTGGCTATTGCTTTTTTAGCTCTGCTAATGAAGCAGGTGCTATATGGCAGGGCAGGAGATCTGGAGGCCCACCTGTTGAGTTGGGTGGTGTAGGTGCTTGGACTGACAAAGTACCTTTGGCTTGCTCTTCCCCAAACAATCCTCTCTCTGTTATTTTTATGCCACCTATTACTTGTAAGAAAAGTACCTGACATCAACAAAACTTGCTTTTGATGTCAATTTACTCCTTTTTCACAAATTCATCCATTTGTATTCAACATAGAATCTTATCTGGGATTTTAATCTTTTCTAGTTGAGAACTAATATGGTGGAGGGACTAAAACAGCCTTTCCCAACTAGTGGGCCACCAGGTGTTGTTGGACCACAACTCCCATCAGCCTCAGCCAGCATTGCCAATGGTCAGGAAAGATGGGAATTGTGGTCCAACAACATCTGGTGGCCCACTAGTTGGGAAATGCTGGACTAGAGGATTTGTTTTGTTTTGCTTTGTTCTGAATGTTTGGGGGGAATTAACATTTTTCTCCATCTCTTATTGCCCAACCCCATTCCTTACATTTCTCCCTGTCATTGTGTAACCATAATATTCAGTATTGTTTGCACGGACTAAAAAAAATATTGTGATAACCAACCCTTAGTTAGTCAACGCTTACAGAAACATAACTGTACTGAATGTCACAATATTAACATCTGTAGGAAAGGACTCAAGGACATATCCATATATGTTGTAGATTTTCAAGAAATGTGTTGTTTCATAGCATATTCTGCATGAATAAATAATCACCATTTAGTGAGAGGAATCTGTGGCCTTCCAAATGTTATTGGACTACAATTTCCTCCTGACCATTGGCTGTGCTGGCTGGGGCTGATGGGAGTTGTAATCCAAACACATCTGTGGTTCCACAATCCTTGATTTAGAATATCACAAATACCTGTGTCGGGTCATATTTATGTGGAATCATCTTTATGAACATAAACTCCCTTGCTGCTATTTCACCATTCAGTGTACTGCAGTGATCTTTAAGCTCTGGTCCATGGACTGTTACTGGTCTGCAATGTGATTCCAAGTGGTCTGCAAGATCATGATAAAAGTAACAGAAGTGAATAGGCCTAAATGCCCTTTTGATGCAATGACATACACTAAATTTAAACTGAAAATTTATTCCAATCATAGTGTCTTAACAGACTTGTTCCAGATCATGTGCAAATCTCATAATGCAGATCTTCTCTTTCCCCTGCACATTTAATGCAGCTGCATCAGCATGCAGAGGGAGCTAGGTTTTAAGTTGGAACCTTCTCCAGTGGCTCTCCAATGTGGCCAGTAATATAGGAATCTGTGGTCATCTAAGAAATTATCTGCAGCACAAGATTTAGGAAAGTCTGAATTAATGGACAAACTATTTGTCACTATTGATACTCCTGCACTTTGAAATAGGCTTTGTTTTCTCATATAACTTTCATGTCCATATTAAGCCCTGATAATATTGTAAGACTGGACAAACACTACAGCCACTACATATGCAGTCATAGCTCCTAGCTATTACACCTTATTAGCTTGAGTATAGACACTGTTGTATAAATGTGGGCTGTAAAATGCCTCCTCGTAGAATTATGATCAATCCTTCTTTGGCATCCTTTTTGTTAGCAACTGTCAAAAATAAAAAGCAGGTACTTGTTTTCAACACGACCCATATTTTGATTCACACTGTGCTTTTAGGATTCTAGTTTTAAATATGTGTTGGAATATAATGCGATATGACGTTATGGCACTTTGTCAAATACAAAGGCAAAGTATACATTACATTAATCACTGATCTGTAGCTGAAGTGTCTCTGTGGGAACTAATAGTAGAGGATTTGTAAATGTACAAATGAAATCTAGGGAAGAGATCTCCAAAAGCACAATTGGCTGCTAGGTGCCCGCCTGCCATTCATATCCTGTCTGCATATAGAAACATACTGGGAAGTGCTAGACAGAGCCCCAACCCTGCAGAATAGACTCATCAGAACTTAAAATAGATTTTGCTGAAATGCTTATGACTGAGTCTTGTCTTTTTATAACTGGTACCATTTTACCAGCTCATGAGCTTCTAAATTTGTGGAAATTCTTTCAGTAATTTTGCTCTGTAACTTAAATGGCAGATTTTGCTCTATTAGTTCCATGGCAGGCAGGTCATGGCAAGACCCTGTCCTTCCACAGAAGGACAGGTAGTATGTAACAGGATTTTTGTGATAGGAGATAATGGAGTCTTCTTTGCTTGCTGCCATTTGTGTCCTCTTAAGGATACAGGAACACATTCCAGGTAAGCATGTGCAAACTTTACAAGGCAATGAAGCTAAAGTGTAAGTGTATGTTATTATAATCCTCTTGAGCATTCACAAAAATCAAGAAGTTCAGTATAAGTGAAGGTAAAACTTACAGGTTGTATTCAGTGTAGTGCTAAGAAAATTGTTCTGCTGGCCTGATGTAACAATATCCCCTCTCCTTCCCCCTCCTTGTGCACTGGGGTTTCTCCCAACCCTCCCAAGCAGATTTGAGGGAGGAGAAAGTCCTATTGTGCTAGCGGGCATCTTTGTGCTGGCTTCCACTAGTGCAACAAGTTTGTTACATATGGCCCTTTGTTTCAGTTAGCATGTATAGATGTTAAAATCTTACAAACTGTCATTCATGAAATCTGTGATCCTTAATTTTTTTGTAGGATTAGACAATATTAACATTACAATCCTATACATGTTTACTCTGAAGTGAGGCTTACTGTGTTTAACAGGACTTACTCCCAGGCAAGTATTTATAGGATTGCAGCCCAAATGTCTTCAGGAATTTTCACTTAGTCATATGAAAATGAGAGGCACAATAAGTTGAGCACATCTTAAATCATTTATTTCAGATACAGGATGAAGCATGTGCATGCTTTAATTTGTTTTTCACTGACTTTAGTTGGACTTTACTTATAGTTGGACTCAGCAGTGCTTAACTTTGATTGGATCATCCCCTAGGGTGTATGTATATTAGCCACATCCTAGAAGGACATTTTTAGAAGCTGATATAAGTTGTATCAAATCTTTAAAGCCAAATTATGTAATGATATTTTCTGATTTACTATTTTTATACTAATAAAATATCTGATGTCATAAACGTTTGCCTCATTACTGCTAGCTGTTCTGACATTAAAAGACCCTATCACAAACTGGCATTTCTAAACAATACCACTATTTGCTTTTTCATTTGTTTCATGATAAATGTGCACTTGAACATTTCTGACCAAGTAAATTGAAACCATTATTTTACAACTATATCATGTACATTTGGGACACTACTTTATCTGTTTTAGAATGCCAGCTAACTGATCAATTCCTCCATACTGGGCATTAATACTTCAAGATAATAATTATATGCAATAATATTTAGGTAAATATAAATGGCCAATTTCTGGAGGTGGTAGTGGGGATCACACTAGAGCAGCGTTTCCCAACTAGTGGGCCACCAGATGTCTTGGACCACAATTCCCATCTTTCCTGACCATCAGCAATGCTGGCTGAGGCTGATGGGAGTTGTGGTCCAACAACACCTGATGGCCCACTAGTTGGGAAAGGCTGCACTAGAGCATGACTGAGAAAAGGAATCCAGGGGAGAGCTGTCTAGATAAAAGTGGGGTTAATTCCTAGTGGGGAAGCTTTGCATTCCCTTCTGGGCAACCTTCTGGAGGCCACATGCCAGTGATGGGCAAGGCCAAAGGGAAAAGGCCTTTTGTACAGTAGGTTACATTCTATAAACACTTGTACACCCCCTCTATCCCCCATCCATCCAAGCAAGAAGCATGATCAGGGAGTCATTCCAGCCATGCAAAAACACTCAAGGAGGATGTAAAGCAGGGCCAGTAAGGGTGTGGCCTGGGGAGGGGGTGTCTGGGGAAAGGTATGGCTTGGGGAGAGTCCCAACAGAGAGGCCTACAGGGGTGCATTTGGCCCCCGGATCTGAGGTTCCCCATTTCTGACCTAGTGACTCATATTCCATTCTGAGACACAAAGTAAATGCACCACAATAGGCAAGACTGTTAGTGGACAGACAGAACTGGCTCCATCCACACCACTAAAAAATTGAAATTAGGGGTAATTTTGATTCCTGCCAGCATAACAGCATTGCTGACTACATTTGTTTACTTTCACCCATAAGTGCATATTTGCTTTGGTTACCCTGATAGAGTACCTATGTCAGGAGACATACAGGGGGAGCATGACCCTGCTGATTCTCCTAGGCCAGGGATGGGGAACCTGTAGCCCTGCAAATGTTGTAGGACTATAGCTCCGGTCATCCCTGACCACTGGCCATGGTGGCTGGGGCTGATGGATGGAGTCCAACAACATCTGAACTGCCACAAGATCCCCATGTCTGTAGACCTCTCGGCTGCTTTGGATACCATCATCCCTGGCATCCTCCTGGATAAGGAGGGAACTGGAGGGACCATGTTGCAGTGGTTCTGGAAGCCTAACACTCAAGCCTAGGCATTTAAGGTATGGGTTCTGCAGGATTCTATTCCCCACCCCCAATTATTTAATATCTACATAAAATCACAAGATGACATCACCTAGATGTTTAGGATGAGGTGTCATCAACATGCACTCATCTCTTTCTCCTTTTCATCAAATTCAAGTAATTGTGGAAATTGTAAATCAGGGCTTAGTCATGGTGATGGGCTAGATGAAGGCCAATAAACTGAAACTGTGTTCAGATAAGACAGAAGGACATTGAGTAGATGGTTCTTCTGCCCAAATAAGTGAAGTTCATTCTGTACTAGGTAGGGTTGTAGTCCCTGTGAAGGAACAAGTTTACTGCTTGGATGTGCTCCTTGATCCATATTTGTCACTAGACTAGAGACACAAGTTGCTTCTATGGCTTGGAGTGACTTTAATCAGCTCAAGCTAGTATGCTAACTGCTATCCTATCTGGGCAGGGACAGGCTAGTCTCAGTTCTCCATCTAGATTAAATAATTTGTAATGCACAATACACAGGACTGCCATTGAAGACTGTTTGGAAACTGTAGTTAATAATACACTGCACTAATAAACTGGACACTATCATTATGTTTTATTGGTACTGTGCCTCCCAACCCATATCTGGGCCCAATTAAAAGTGCTGGGTTTGAATTTTAAAACCCTTATGAAGATACATCAAAATACCAATACATTAACATCTTCAATTAAGGACCTCCTGGGGGGTGTCCCATCATCTGAGGTGAAGCAGATGGCTGCCACAGATAAGGCCTTCCAAATGGTGGCATCCCAACTGTGGAATGCTTTCCCTGTTTCTCCCATATATCCTTCATGGTCCTTAAGATCTTTAGAGGTTTTCCATCTGGTTCCCCTGCTTAAGGAATTAAAGTGGATGGTTATTACGGAGAGGGCCTTTTTGGTGGTGACACCCTAATTTGTGGAATCCCGTCCCCAAAGAGGCTTGCCTAGTGCCAGGTCTGTACTCCTTTTAACTACAATTACATTTTTTTCCTGGCGTGTTAGATTCTTTCACCATAAACCCTTGTAGTTTTGCACTAGTTTTAAATTTTATTTAGCTATTGCATTTGTGCTAGTTTTAGATGTGTTTTGTTGTAATTTTCATAATTTATTTTCAATTATACTTTTTTGCATCTCTGTAAACCACCTAGAGAACTTAGTTATATGAGTTGTATTATTTATCTGCACCAGGCAAAATACGTTTTATTTTCATGAGTTTACTATGTAATTTTAATTTTTATTGCTTTATGGTTCTTTTATAATTTTGTGGTGTTTACCTTATTTTCATTTTTAAATTATTTTTTGCAAATTACCCTCAAAATATTATCAAAATGTGATATAAAAACACTTAGAAAAATAAGCAACTGATAATCACTTGGGGTTATTTTTCTGGGGTTCAAAGGCCCAGCTTTTGGCCTAGCTTCCACTAAGGAACATCTCACTGAAAGCACAAATTTGACTCTATTCTTCCTTCCAGGGGTCACTTCATTATAAAGGTTCTTTTTCTACACCTCTTATTTGTGGAGAGTTTGCTAATGATGGCATATAAATTACATTCTGCCATATAATTTGGCAAAATAGAAATTAGCCTTTACTTGTGGTTCCTAAAAGTATACATATACTTTACAATCCATGAATTAATTCAATTGGAAGGATTTGGGATTCTAGCCAGCTTAATCCCATTGACTTCAGTGGACTTAAATCCAAGCAGCCTCATAGGATAAATGGTGTGAATCAAGCTATTGGTGAACAATTCAATCATCTCTTCCATTCCTGTCATCCTGTGTGACTCTATAAAAACAGCCTTCGCTGACCTAGTCACACAGGACTTGTTAGCACCGGACCATTTAAACTATGCATTTGTGTATGCCATAGGAGTTTATAGAAAAAATATTTGGTTGGCAAACAGCTTGCATAACTTTGTAACATTTAATAAATGGACTAATATTTTGAAAACCATATAGTGCTAAGCAACTCATTAAACTACCATCCTTACTTTATACTAAAAGCATAGAATGCTGGTGGTTTCTTAAATCCACATTTTAATGATATTGACCTAATCATAAAGCCAAGGTAAAAATAAGCATAACAGTAATTTCCCTGGGTAATATTCATAGCTAATGTTTGTTTGACATCAAACAAAGGGTAGTAAATGGTAAATTGTATGTAAGATAAGTTTAAAAATTAGCTTAAATTTCATTCACTGAATGAAAGGTCTTAATAGGTTTAAATGTTACAATAATAGTATTTACAATGGGTGCAGTTCTAGGATGTCCCTTTAAAATGATGGTTTTACATGCATTTATCTAGCATGTCATAGTAATCAGGTAAAGTAATTTTTACACTTTTTTAAAGCTTTATAATTTCTAGCAGAGCACTCACCATTTATTCTATGTCTGAAAAAACTGAGTGAACATAGAAAAGGCAATGTGGTCATAATTAAGCAATCATATTAAAACAATTCTATCAACCTTTTATTATCG
Source organism: Rhineura floridana (assembly GCF_030035675.1). Lineage (NCBI taxonomy): Eukaryota > Metazoa > Chordata > Lepidosauria > Squamata > Rhineuridae > Rhineura > Rhineura floridana. The sequence goes on along the minus strand of NC_084480.1, from coordinate 265,521,386 downwards.
ATCACATCTCCCATTGTGAAGCCTCTACATGTTCACATTAATGTGGTCTCTTTATCTTTGTGCCTGCATATTTTATATTTTATTAAAATTAAACACTCAGTTCTAACTTGAGATTCATGTGCACTAAAGAAATGTATTTTGAAACTACAGTGCTAATTTAGAATGTGAGTTACTTTTAAAATGGATGGAGATATTTGGCCCTCTTTACTGGCACAGAGGGAAGAAAATCCACGTTGCTAGATACACATTAGTAAGTATATTACACTACTATTGGTGATACATTTTTGGCACTTGCTCTTATCAGTTCTCCAAATAACTGCTGTGTTAATCTCAAGCAGACAGGAAGTCAATACTTTTTGTTATTTCTTGCTTGTGAATTACCCTAATGCCGACTCAACATCATCCATTTTTCCTAGTTAATTTCTAAAGTGAATTATACAGAACCAATATGTCTGATTTGTTTAAAATGTGGATGGAAAATGTCATAATAAACTATATGAGAATTTCTGCTGTAGATGCCCGCCTCCTTTTTATGGATGAAATGCCATAACATGCAATGCCACATTCTGATCAATTTCCTTTCAGTTCCAGGAACTAATAGTTAAGGACATAATTTCCTCCTAAATTGTATTATGTGGCAGCACAGCGCTTGTATCTCAAGGTACAGAATGCTGTCCATTTCCAATTATATAAAGTTATGGCTTGAAGTAATCCTGCAGTTTTCTCCAATGCATTTCACATTGTGTTATATGGTAATATTAGGACACAGTGCCAGTCATTCCTAAATCTACCACTTTTATTCAGTAGTGTGGAAGAACTTAAATGCACTTGATCTTCCAGAATGTTATCCTTGAACTTCTTGAACTAAATACTAAAATGGGTGAGAAGTGGATAAATTAAAACACAGTAATAGTTGCAAAAAAGAAATACATTTTAAGACCCCTCTGTCAACACCCCCCCAAGATGAATATAAATCTTAAGTAGTACTTGATCCTTAACATTTGGTGTAAAGGTTACTAGCAATTCTGTATATTTTTACTAAAACGTAAATTCCATGGAGCTCAGTAGATCTGGCTCCCAAGTAAGTGAGTGCAGAATGGCAGACCTCCAACTTGTTAAATTTGTGTGACCTTTTTAAAATGTCTTTTTAAACATTTTAAAAAATTATATAAGACAGGCCTCCCTTTCAGCTAAACTGTTTCCCCCGCCATCAACGATTTCAAATTACTCACACATCTTAGTTCTTGTGTGTGTGTGTATGAATTTTAAAATACAGCAATAAAAGTGCTTGGAACACATCATAAATTTACTTGCTATTTTACAACCGCAGGGCAGTTAGGGGAAGATTTAACTCTTTCCAAGGCTGGGCGCTTCCAATGAAAGTTAGGCCCATTAGGAAACGCTTTCTCCAAATGGAACTTTGCAATGGAGCTGATCTCTGGGAAATTGTTATGGATAAGATACTGCTACCAACTGGCTTACACCTCTTCCCGGTCTGCAAGCAGGCTTTGCAGCCACCCTGACCAAATTCAGCTGAGGTCCTTAGCCTGAATGTGGTCGCTAGTCCTCGTGCTTTCAGTAGGGTCACATCATCAATACTTTGGAATTTGGTTTCAAGCTTCAATTAGAGTTTGCGAGACAATGCGGAGGAAGAGAAAAGCCTGAAAGAAAGACATTACGGACACCACTTCAACCCCATTGAACTCAAGGAGGACCATGTTGGGCCTGGACTGGAAAGCCAGTGAGGCTTCCTAAGTGCTGGAGGTCCGTGGTCCTTTCCTTTAAGTTTAGATATAAATGCCCTGCCTTGGAATCAGCTGTGCTTCGTGTTAACGGATTTGTTGGGGTCGGGGGGGGGGTTGTCGAGCAGATTAGGACAAGGGCAGGAGAATAAAAGAGACTAGATCCATCGTTCAAAAAACAAGCTCAGCGGTGAGATCACTTACGCTTTGAAGCGGACTCTTAAGGGGGAAAGTTCTGGTGCTGCCCTTTTGTCCGGGCCTCCTTTACTAGGATGACAGGTTTGTAGGGAGCAGGGTTTTTAAATAAATAAATAAATAAAAGGAGGGAAAAGCTCAGCCTTGCCTAAGAGTTGAAAGGGACGAGCCAAGTGAGCGGGAGCGAAAGGGTGGATCGGCGAGCGTTCCAAGGGGCGGGAAGAAGGCGCTTTCCAGCGGCCTCATTGGAGGAAAAGGAGGAACCCGAGGGGAATCTCCGAGTCCCAGGGCAATTAGCAACGCCGCCAGCGAGGAAGGAAACGGTCACTAATCGCTTCCCGAGGAGCCCCGGCAACAGTCGTGGACTCCGCTTCCTGGCTTGACGGATTGGAGGTGAAAAAGTTAATCAGAACTTCTCCGTCACCTCCTATTATCCTCCCCCAAGTTCCAACATTATCGTGACTTTTAACAGAAGACCAAAGTTTTCTGTAAAGTTTATTTCCCTTCGGCTGTCTGGTTCAAAGGCCTTTTACGACCAAAGGCAAAAATCCATGCCGTACTATGGCAGTCGAATCTTGGAAAAAGCACGAGGACTAGCGTCTCCCTACTGAGCTTTCCTCTGCCTGGGCAACGGACGGAATCGGCAGGGCTAATTGCCGCAAAGTTTCCTGGCGCGTGGATAATTCACCTTGCCTGCTTCTTCTTTTAATTAAAGCAAATATATATATATATATATATGTTCTGATGTTTATATTGCGCTTTTAATTTAGAGGCAGCGTTCCGCGTGTCTCCTTTTCTCCCTACCCCGTCCCCGTATTCTAAATCACATTTTCATTACAGGTTTTTTTAATACGAAAACTCACTTGACCGCTATTCATTATCTCATCCCTTCCACGCACATAAATTCACTTACCCATCCGTTCATTTAATCCCTTACTCATTCCAGCAGATCCGCTGCAACTGACTGCTAGCAGGGATGTGAACACTCATAATTATTTGTCAAAGTCTGCAAAGTGTATTATCCTTTTTTTCTAGTGGTAATTAGTTACCATAGCATCTAATACGTAAATGTGCCCAGAGCACACCATTAACAGTTAAACGGAGGATTCAATTTAACACATGATTATATCTTTCATAAGTCATTACATTAGGAAAGTCAATGTCACTCATGCTGGGACAATCGCGGGATGAGAACTGGGGCGAAGGGAGGGAGGGAGAAGCTTGCCTTGGCAACCAAGGTGAAAAAGGAACGGGGGCGACGCTTGGAAGGACTAAACGGTCCTCGTTTTGGAGGGGTGGCTCGAAATGAAACCAAAGCTCTTCAAGGGGAATATTCATTTCTGATTAAGTGATCCATCAAGCAAGAAATGGGAGGGGGAGAAGGAGCCACGCGCAGAGAGGCTCACCGGGAGGGGGCAGAGAGATCAGATGCGCCACGCAAGGCTCCAGGCTCCAGCCTTGCTCAGCGAGCGCAGCTAAGGGCTTTGGTTCCCTACCAATTCCCAGCGACGCTGCTGATTGTACAGCGTAATGGGAGCGAAGGGTTCAGAAGCACCCGAGTCTCTGCAGCTGTCTCAGGTTTCCCACACGGGGGAAGTGAAGGGCGCATAATTACAGGGGGGCACATGGAGGGAGCCTTCAAGCCTGGCCCTGAGGAGAAAGCCGAGCCCTGTCTTCCGCCCTAGTGAATTGTTTTGTTCTCTGCGCGGAAAGTGGACGATCGGCCAAGGCGGGGCGGGGGAGAGAGTCCTCTTTCGCCCCCCCCACGCAGCCCCCCCCCCCACGCACCCACCCTCTTCCTGGGATTCGTCGGCGGTTAAGGCGGCCTACGTAAGGTCAGGCCGTTTGTAAGGGAGGGCTCTTTCTTATCTCAGCTGACAACTCCATCGCCCACCTGTCAAAATCCAGAGAGCTGCGCCATTGCTAAAGGGAGGCTAAACAAGTTGCCGGAGCACTTTATCAGCAGAAAGAGAGAGAAGAACACCAGAGGGAGGGAGAGAGAAACGATGGCTCATCCCAAGAAGCGACACACCGGGCTGCTCCTACCAGCACCCCAAACTTTGGCTCTCCAGGCCCCGTAGAAAAAGGGGCAGAGTGAGAGGAAGGGGCCCTGGGAAAGGCAAACCCAGGGCCATGTCTCCCCCTCTGTGGAAGGGTGTGGTCCACACCCCGTGCAAGTCAGCGCCCAGAGACCCGGACTATTCCAGTCGAGCTCCCCTTGTCGGAATCAAGAAGTGCAGCCTCCGGCTGCTACCGAGCTGTGTAAACGCTTTGCTGCCGGCTTCCAAGTAAAGCCGCTGGGCCAATGCTGTCAAAATGACATTTGCTACTGGGACTCAAACACGATTTGGGGGAGGGGGTGCGCCTATTTTTTGAGAATAAGAGACAGCCCGCTTCTAAACCGACCTTCTTTGGGAGGAAATCCCATTGATGTGGAATAGAACTTACTTTTCAGAAAGTGTGTTGATGAGGCAGGACTTCAGCCGCGTGTCGAGAACCGCTACTGGCCACATTTGCCCGCCGCTGATTTAAATTCCCCCCAGAGTCCTTTTTGGCTGCTCAAGTTGCACGTTTGCTAAAGGACCTGCCCCCTTCCTGTTGCCTTCCTTCCTGAGCCCCTGGCAATAACCGAGCAGCATCTCATCAGGGGAAAGGCTGGCTTCGTCTTTGGAGGGCAGCCTTTTTCTGCAAGGGAGAAAGCCTGCGCGGGGCTCTAGTTCGCATCCAAGGAGCCTCGCGACGTTCATATGAGTGTACCTAAAAAGAAGTGTGCGTGTCGGTGTGCGTGGGGGTGCAATCGAGGGGTAGTCAGGCTTCTGGCTGTGCTTAATTCCTAATCAGGATGATGGACAGCAGAGACAGAACAATACAAACTAATGGCTGTGTTGCTGATCACTTTACCCCTTGATTAAAGACACCCAATTATGGCGCAGAACAGTGTCGTAATTATGTTCCTTAATCACATCCAGGAGGTCTAATTGCCTTAACGATGTGTTTCATTAAATGAATTTAGGTATTATAGTCGACAGTTTTCATACACAGTTGTTTTCAAATTAACATAATATTAGACATCGTCATGGAAATTGTTTTAATAATCGTAATTAGACGCACCCAGGCTTTGTCTAGTAAATACTGAGAGACGGTTTCCCCTGGCGCCTGGGGGTGAGCTGCTGCCCACCCTGTCTGGGCTGCCTCAGCCGCTCTGTATAGTTATGATTCTTGAAAAGTTACAGGCTCTGATTCATCTTTCTCTCGATGCTAAGTGGGGCAACAAACATTTAGCCTCTACCCACCTAAGCCGCCCCCCCCGCCGCACGCCTTGGCCTGTCACACCATATGACGACATTCCTGGGGAGAAAGCGAAAGGACGCTACCAACATCGACCAGCAGACCGGAGTGGGCAATGGCCCCAGACACCTGAACCCTCTCTCCCACCCACAGCTACAATCCGGAATCTGAAGCCCGCAGGCCCCAAAGGTGTAGGAACACATGTGGGACGTTCACCCTGCCAAAACAACCTCCCCGACTGAGAGGATCTAGCGAAGGGGGGCGGCTTGCTTGCGTTTGGGGGTCAACTGCCTGGACGCCACAGGTAGAGCAGAGCCGCCGCCTAGGGCACTGTGGAGTTTGGCTGAGGCGTCCTTTCATACCTGTCCGTGATTCCAGGTCTTATCCGATTAACCCGAGGCATTTGGGGGATCCTGCAAGAAGAGGTGGAGTTTTTCCAACATAGATAGTCTTCTTCCTAGTATGACAGCTTTCAGTGTTCCTAAAGCAAGAAACTGACCGCCCCTTTTCTGCTCCTGAATGCGTCCGGGCAAGCAGCCTCCCCTCCCTTCTACACCTCGACCGAAAATAGGCGAACAACAAGGTCGTCTCAACACTTCACTCCTTTAAACAAGAGGGGCCTCCCCTTTTCTGACCTGCCCAAACGAAGCATATAGGAAAAGCGGTGGGGTGGTTGCATTCATTTCACCTCTCTTACAAAGCACGGAGTAATAAAGATTTGTTCAAAATATTTTAATAAAGATTCTTTCCGACATAGATACACATACAAACCATCATACATCGCTGTCATCATCAGATTGACCTATTTAACATATATCACTCTTTACACATCCATGGCCTGCCAACAGATCCATCACGGCTCTCATTTTGCCATCCAGAGCTGACAGACTGAATTTGGATTATCAGCAAGTAGCGGAAAATACCAAGCCCCATCGAGGTGGGGAGGGAAGAAAGAGGGAATGAAAGATTTTCTGGATCTACACTTGATTGGCACCATGATCCACAATTCAGGGATATTTTTTTTTGCCAAAGTTACTTAGAGTTAAGATGTTTTATGTTCCAATGATGCTAATCCTACTCACAAACCAGAAGTTTAAATGCTGATATTAAGGCCCAGACCCTAAAACACACCATTTTCCTTATATTAGAAAGAAGATTGACTTCCAGTGGTATTTATTTTCAAGGCAGTATGTTCGGAAACAAGATTGTACAACCTCTGTTGAAACAGATTGCTGGATCTACTACAACCTTGTTTATCTGGAACAGATATTTGACCCCCACATTGTTGAGCAAACTTAGCCAGAAGAAAATTGCACTGAATGGTGTGATTTACCTCCAAATACATGTGGTTAGGATTAAGATGCAAATTGGGGCAAAACTGACTTCCACTTAACTGGGTTGTACATTAATCAGCTAAAAGTCCAGTACAGTTGTTGGGTCCAAATTCAAGCGCCCCCCTTCCCTCAGCAGGGGCGAGCCTAGAAATAATTTCGGGGCCTAGAAATAAAATATTTCCTAACACAGTTTAAGTGGGTTATGGACTGGTTTTGAAAGCAATCCATATGAATTCATTTTGAATTCTACTTTCTATGGAAACTGATACAACATTACTCCTGGGCCTTATATCACCATTTAGGGGGAATGCATGTGAAAGAACAGCTAAGAAAGATGACCACCTTCAGCAAAAATAACTTCCATAATCAATAGTAAAAAAACCCCTCACCTTATTCACTCTCTTTGAGAAACCAGTCACTACAATCTGGGAAAAAACATTTTGCAAATTCTTGACCAGAACTATTGCCCGATGCCTTCTCCTAACAGTAAACAACTAGAAACAAATCCCTTCCTGCTGCAGATTGTTTCTAGTCATCAACAGCCCATTTCATTAAGCAATTAAGAATACACCTCTCCTCTCATTTTTGGACTGAAGCAATTTATTAAAGCTCAATTTATAAATACAGGGATGATGCAACTTAAAACCCAGATGACCTTTCATAAGCCTCAGCAGCTCAGATACATTAAGATTCTGGCTCACATGTCCTTAGCAAATCGTTTTATAACACTTGGCACAAAGTTTTTAAAGTTAATGTGAATTTTAAGGAGCATTTAAAAGAAAATTCACAGAAGACCCATGCCTTCAACACAGAATGAATATTGTTGACGTGAAAGGGCCATTGAAATAAATATAGTGCCCTCTTGTACAAAGGATTGCAAAGTGAAAAGAAACAAGGTGCACATCTTAAAAAAAAACACCTGCAACACTTCATCCACACAAATAGGAGTTTTGTCATCTCTTTTTAAGCTCACTCTTCACCAAAACTTTGTGCATTTTCACAGGTTCAAAAGTTCAGAGAAAATAAAAAATGCAGGTATTTTCAGAGCAATTTTGCGCGTGTCTAATCTCAATAAGTCTACATTTCAAGTTTGTTTCTTTCCTGGCTCAGAAGCAATGAAATAAAATAACATTTAAAAAACTTTTTAAGTGCCCTTCTTGATTTGTCTGAGTTTACAATCCAACTTGCTCCCACCACATCTAGCCCATGCCCAAACCCAATCAACCCCCCCTCCTAGTCCTCTGCCGCTAATAGCAGTTCCCAGTACTTGGAAGTTTTAAAGAAACCATGTGGAGGACGGAGGATTTTTCTCCCGATCTGCTATTTCTCTTTGTCCACACTCACCCAAAATCATACACCCACCCACCCCAAGAATTGCGATTTTGCGTGCGTGTGTTTACATTTCGCTGAGGTCTCAGTTGCACTTAAGTCCCCCCTTTGCCCCAAGATCCTCCCCTTAAAGGCGGCTGCAGAAGAAGTCCTCCCAAGGGAAGGAAGGATGGAGGGAGCGGGCTGGAGTTCATGTCTCTTTTAAGGCTTCTCCGTGCACTGTTTGCAGAGACTGGACGAGACGCTGTTGAAAATGGCACATTTCTCCGGACACGAGGTGGCGGGCGGCAGGCCGGCGCTGAAAGGGTAGCCCGCTGCTGCCTGCTCGTAGGCCCCGAGCGCCGGGTGCAAGGCGGCTGCCGCCGCCGCCGCCGCCGCCGCCGAACTGGGCAGCGAGGCGGCCGAGATCGCTTGGCCCTGGTTGAGATAGGCGACCAGGCGGCGCATCTCGTCGAGGGCCTGCGCCTGCATGAGGATGTAGTTCTTGGCAAGGAGAAGCGTGGCGATCTTGGAGAGCTTCCGCACGGAAGGACTATGCGCGTAAGGGATGACGGCTCGCAGCTCGTCGAGCGCGTCGTTCAGGTCGTGCATGCGCCGCCGCTCGCGGGCGTTGATATTGAGGCGCAGCGCCTTCTGCTCCTTGGACTTCTTGCCCCCGCCGCCGCCGCCGTGGTGGCTGTTGGAGCAAGCGCCACCCTCGGGCGCCTTCAGGAGGGCGCCCCCCGCGCCGACAACGACCCCAGACCCGCTACCTCCGCCGGGGCCCCGCAGCAGCAGCTCGCAGCGCCCATCGCTGTCGTCGTCGGGGCTCTGCTCCCCGCCGCTGCTCTCGGCCACCGAGCTGCGACTCGTCGTGCTTTGCCCGTACTTGACGCACACCGAGCCACCCAAAGGGTCGCCGGTCACCAGCGCCCCAGCCGCGCCTTCCCTCAGCAGCACCTCCGAGTCGGCTGGCTCGTAGCAGCTGAGGGGAGACGGCGGCGCTTGCCGCGGCTCGCGCTGCTGCGGCTGATGGGCGGCCAGGTCCAGCCCCGGAGGCGAGCGAAAGGCGGACTCCATCCTCTTGGCCGAGGCGCTGAAACTCTTGTGGAATATGTCCTCATCTGAAGGCAGGTTCAGAGCCCTCTCCATGGTCCCAGCTGGCGGGCTCACCTCCTCCCGCTCCTCCTGCCGTCCCCCTCCCTCTCCTGCTCCGCTCCTCCAAAGCGTCGGGCCCGGGGTCTGACTCTGGCTGGGGCTGAAGGGGGTCTCTCCCTTTCTCTCAGAGAGCGGCTCCTCCGTCTGCTCCTTCTTCTTCCCGCCGTTTCAGTCTTTCTGAGGCGAGGCTGCTCGGCCGGCCTCTTTGGCGCGCGTTCTTTCTCTCCCTCAGAGCGCGTCCCTCTCTTCGTCTCGCTCGCTCTCAGCGCCTCTCTCCTCTCACCCTGTGAAGGGCTCAAGCATTGTGAGCTGCCAGCGAGCCTCTCGTATCGTTTATCTTGCTTGGATTCACCTTCAAGATATTTCCGGGACCCATCAAGGGAGGGTAGAAGGGGGGGGGAAAGCCGAGCAGCAGCTTTCGCTTGCTGCTGCTGCTGCGGCTGCTTCTGTCGCCGCCCGTCCGTCACCACTGCCGCTGCCGCCGCCGCCACAGACGGGGGAGTCTTTTACCTCATTATCTCGCTGAGAAGGTTATTATGAAGAAGCCTCGCCTGTTGGGACAGAGCTTTCTATCCAATCAGGTTAACGTTTTAATTAATAGGATTAAAACGGTCACAAACGAGCCCAGGCGCTAGGCTTGGCCCTGAGTCTGAAGAGTTTTCATTTCACACACAGGTCTGGAGGAGAAGACAGGCAGCAGCTCGCGCTTTATAAAAGGCGCCTGCTCCATTATTCTCCCTGCCATCTGTGGGCACAGCTTAACGCATATGTTTGCAAGGCGTTGTGTCCTATTACGAACCCAACAACTGCCTTTAAAGCTTGACATGTGTGGCGACTTTCACTCCTCAATGAGCACACTTAAAAGCCCAACTGAGGTCGAAGAATGCTCTTTGCCTTCTTCTTCAGCAAATCACTGAGCGGCGGTGCCGGGGGTGGGTGGGGGATTGTACACTTTTTCTCCCAGGGCTGCCAGCGGACTTCTGCTAACTTTGCGCCAACACCAGAATAACGCCCCTCCACGCCAGCCCTGTTTACAAAGGGGAGGGGAGGAACTGCTTGCTTGTTTATTGGCCGTCGAACTTCACCTTGGGCTCAACCCATTGCTCTTAATTACTGTTCACTTTTAAGTAAACGCTCCCTTTTATTTTATTATTTGTATTTTGGAAAGGTGATTTCTCCACACACACCTTTTCCTCATCCACTCTCCCCATCTTTCCATTCTTCCAACGGTATCAGACTCATTTGTAGTGGAAAAATGGGAAAACAACAGTCTTCAATGAACTGATTTGGGGTGCTTATGGAAGGAGGACTCTCCTCCCTCTCACCACCCAACTCCCAAACCACGTTCAGACCAAGGACTTGGGTGTAAGCCGAATTTAGCCTGAGATCCTAACTCGGAAGTTGTGGGCTCCACCGTCGAAAGCATGGGGCTTATTTCCGGTTAAATTTGTTTTAAGATGGCATTGCCATCAAAGTCCTGCAGATTTACAGTTTGTGGACGGCGTTTCTTATTAGTGAGCGCTTAAAGGATGGGGTTTCCTTAATAGATGGATATTTATTTTACATCAGACTCGTGTTTTATTCGTATTGTCATCCTCAACCTGCTTCCAACCTCCCCCGGCACTTCTTCATACTTTTCGGGCAGTATGAAGCCAAGAAGCCAGACTCTTCTTTAAAGTAGATCCCTCTGATCCTCTAGTCTAGAAGGAAAAAACACACAGCTCTTTCTTTTTGCATTGTTCGCTTTCTAAAAGCTCAGGGCATATATGTTTATATGTTCTTTCCCCACTCTTATGATATCACTAAATAATATTTCCCAACACTTCTATTAAATCATTCTTATGTGACAGAATAACTGAAGGCTATGAAATTTTGGGTTTCTCTGGTTTCATTAAAAACCTTTTAATTGTGTCTTTCACAGTTGGCCCCAGGTGTTGGACTCTTTTCATTACATTTTGCTCTAATGTGATGAAATTCTAATTCTCTCCTTACCATATGGTTAAATTTCCCCATTGAGAATTAGCTGAAAAAGAAGAAATAATCTATTAATCTCTGTAATAGATTCACAAATGAGGTTTGCCACAGAACCTTGTTTTTGAATGGCAATATCAGAACAGTTGGGTGTCTTGTTCCAGCGAAGAAAAGGAACAGGCGACAACAGACTCGATTTGAATTCTTCACCTGGGAAAGAATGAAAAGAAGCCAAGCCTCAGCCTCCCATCTCTCTTCCCACAACTGACTGGAGATTTACATCTACAGAGCAGTCGAATGTGATACACACAGTCGCCCTCGTGCCTCTCCATTTCACAAAGAAGCAAGTCAAGCCGATTAAAGAGACCCCCTTCTTCTCCCGCCCCTCCCGCAGCAGCATTTGACTCCTACTCAAGTCCCTGGATGAACCCCAAACTCCCCACCTTTCAATGTACAGCCTTCTTACTAATGGCTCTGTCCATGCCAGTCACACAGCTTATTGGTTTCTCAATTAGCAACTGCATTTTCGCTAGAACCGTATCCTGAAAATCCTGTTAATCAGCAGGATATTTAATATCAACTTCTACAACTTCTGGGATGAGGGATACTATTATTAAAACGTGATGGAGATGGAGAGTCTTTTTCTCCTTCCGCTAATAGCTTTAGTGTTTAGAAGACAGACGGCTTCGTCGTCATTGATCTATGATGCTTCATTTACTCTCCAGTCACCCCCACCCCACCCCACCCCACCCCCTTTTTCGTTGAAACTTTTCGGATGGCGGCTCATCTTGCCCACTAAGCAGTTTGGGAAAGGCTGAATAGCTCAAGTGTTGATGTGGTGTTAAAGGTATTTCATCATCACTACCAGAGCTCTGCCTGATCGCATGCAGAATGAGGGACTGGTTAGCTGAGTGATTGATGCCCTGTCAGTCTCTGGACAGGTGGACCACTCTAAGATGAGCAGGTGGAAGAACTGTTAGGTCATACCATCAACAGTGCGATTCAAGGCGCCGAGTGTCTTTCGTTTTCCCCAGCGAGTCCGTCCTTCTATCCTCGTCATAAAGAGGGTCAATGACTTCCTGATTAAACGCAGCAGTACTCTCTCTGCGAGTTTCCATCTCTTCCCGGCCTCCCCCGCCCCTACACACCGCCTCAACAATCCTCAGTAGTTTGTCCCGCTTGCTCCAAGACGGGCAAGCTTTCTGTAAGCCTTCCAGCTATGCACGGCTCCAACAACACATACAGTTCACAACCATTCCTGCGCCTGAATCGCTCGGCTCCTCTGTAGCAAACTCCTCTCCTGAATTCCCCAGAGAAGATAGCTGTTTAATAGTCGCCGCTAACTTTCGTTTGGAAACCGGCAGAAGACTTTATGGAAGCTTCAAATGCAGGGCTTATAAAAAATACCCGAGGAATTGGTCTTTGTGGTTTATGCACTCGTAAACTTTTGCTGATTGCTTCTGGGAAGTTGTCAGGCATTTAAGACTGCGTTTATCTTACAGCGCAATGAAAACACATCTGGCCAATGTCTCGTTACCTGGTTTAATTGTAGCGCAGCCCTATGTCACTGACGAAGCTCCCTCTCTTCCGTTATGTCGGTTGTCGCAAACAGCCCGCCCAAGTCTATAGGGATAAGAAGTCAGAGACGGAAGGCGCTAACAAATCAAGCAACTTGGCCATTATGCCTAAGAAACGTAAACTGCTGGTGAACTTTGCTAGACTGCGGGGCGGTCCTCCCCTTTGCAACTGGGGCGAGCAGGCAGGGCTGGGAGAATTATGCCCCATCACAAAAGCAGGAAAGTCAATTCAGTACGTGCAAAGTATCGCCCTGGACAGGCCGAGGTCTGCCCTGACGTTAGGCAGGGCCCAAGGAAGGCAACCGGGGTGGATGAGCATTACAAGCTTCTCTTAGCAGCAAAGCCATTTAAACATCAACAGGCCCAAATATGGCAGGTTATTAATGAAAGACGGAGAGCCAGCAGTTTTCATGGACTGTCAGATCACATGGAGGCTTGGATGTTTAAAACACATCAAATGATAACCACTTCAGAGTAACTCCCTATCCTTAGCACACTTGAATATATATGTTCCAGGTAAGTGTTGAGAGAGGAAAAGCGAGATCACACCATGCATTTTCATGAGTCCCTGAATGCGCAGGAGGCCACTACCTTGCTGAAACTAAGCAGGTCTGAGTCTAGTCTGTGGCTGGATGGGAGACTACCTGGGAACCACATGTATGCCGCCTTGTGTTCTTTGATGAAAGAAAGACGGGGTATAAATAAATAAATAAATAAATAAATAAATAAATAAATAAATAAATAAGAAATCAAATAGTGACTGGCACTTATGAGAATAGCAATTAGAGCTGCCTCGCGTCATCTAAAAAGCACCCCCCCAGACAATACTTTTAAACGGAGGCAGCTCACCCGTTCACCTCCGAGTCCAGAAAGTGATGATAAGACACTGGAGCCATTCACGGGGGAATCTTAAAAGACCTCAATAGATAACTCTTGATGAAGTGGCAAACCGGGTAGTACACTCATAGCAAACCCTGTGCACCTTGACTCCGAAGTAAGTCCCACTGTGTTCAACTGAGTTTAAGGCCTCGTTAGTGTGTTGTCGGATTCCAGCGTTAGCTTTAAAAAGTAGGCAAGGAAACAAACAAACTGGTGTATGCTCTTAAAAATAAATGGAACTGCTCTAGGAACTATCCCGATTAAAGTAATATTCTTGGGATATCTCATGACACTTCGATGGCACTTACTTCCAGGAGTCTATGGTTACAATCGCAGCCGAAGACACACAATTTCTTCCTCCTCAGGCGCACAGATTTCAATTTCTCTGAGATTAACTCAGTTGGCCATATTCGGATCGCAATCTAGCAGCTATACCACCGCCCCTGTTTTTGAGAATATCCCAGCAAATAAATAAGTAAATCAATGTCCCCAGGTACTGCAGAAAGTTGTGCTTTCTTTTGCTATGAAAACCCCATGATGAATGTGTAGCCAGCCATAGGCAGCAGTTTACTCGTAGCGAGGCGTATTTTATAAAGATTAAAGAGCTTCACAGCGCATATTCCTAAAGCTCTGTAAAGCTTGGGAAATATTCAAAGTTTCTTTGACATTCCGAGAACAGGTGATATTGAGGTTAGTAGTAAAACCAATATTTGATTTCCTCCCTCTTCTCCCTCCACTCCATTCATCTCGTTGGGACATTTCAAAGGGCTAGAGACTCGATTACATGTGGATTCTTTCTCGTCTATAGGAAACGGGCGTTCCACGTTTAATCACATTTACCTGCAAGAGGCACCACAGATTTCTCAGCAAAAGTAGTGAGGTGGCTGCGAGTCCAGTCCCACCGTCTGGCTTCCGAGTAAACATATTTTAGAGCCGAACTACCAGTCAGTGTGCTTTGTACTCTGGCCTAAAATCATGGAACTTACTTCCGAGTAATGTGCGAGTTATGCACTGGGGCTGTAGGTAAAAACGCCAAGGTTCCATTCCATTTTTTCAGCGAAACGCACCCAGTAGCTTCCTGACCTCTTCCCTCCTTGTTAAGATTTCTTTCGGGTTCGCGTTAATCTATGTTGCCCAACGCATTATTGCACCGGTGACTAAGGCTGTCTTCCTTATCTAAGAACAAGACCCATTTAACACACTCGGACTTACTTCTGAATAAACACGCCTAGGATCGCGCTGTCTTAAAGCTGCAATCCTACGCCGTTTACAAGGGAGTAAGTTTCGAACTCTGTGGGACGGACGGGCTTCTGTATAAACACCCTTAGGGTCGCGTTACACCTCACACTGAAGCCCATGGAACAGGGTTATTGAACCCGTGGCTAGTTTTTCTGGTGTTGTCCCTGCTTAACCAGAGGCCGAGGAGAGAGAGAGAGAGAGAGAGAGAGAGAGATCTAATCAAGGCCTCTTCTGACAAATGGCATCAACTTTCCCTGGATTCAGTGGGGGTTCGCGTTGATCACCAAGCCCTGCTTCCCTTTAGCGACTGTTGGGAGGTCGCCAAATGGTTACTTGTGTGTGGTCTATATAACAGGCTGGGTCAATGTTTCGGAGCAAGAGAAGGGGGGGGAGACTGTAGATCTATAGACCAAGAAAAAGATCTAGAGAAGCTCTTGTGGGAATATAACCCAAAACGTCTACATCTAGACAGCTCCGAATAAATTGTCCCTACGCTTCTCCTCTGCTTTTCCCTCGTTGAAATGATTCCTTTCTTATACGTTACGTGTCTGGACTTCGACGTGCTGGACGGCAACAGACTCTGAAGTGGTTCTAGATGTCCTCAAAGGCAGAAAAGTTGTGAAGAGCACCGTGTCTGCGAGGGAGAGGAGGAGGAGCGAGGAGGGAGTCGTACCTTTTCTTCGGAAATTGCTTCCCTTTTTGTCTGCCTTCACAAGCAGGGTTAAATCAACACGACCCCCAGGGACTGATCCCGTAATTAAAGCAATCCCTTGAGCTGTGCATTTCACAGTTTCATAAGCACAACCTCAAGAGGGGGAAAGAGAGCTGATGGAGCGCACGTTTCTTGTTCAGGGTTGAAAAAAACACCTTTTAGAAAACAGGAAACACCTTTTTAAAAAGTACTCGAGGTATGCTTCGCAGACCGATCCATCAAGCACTCAAACCAGATTTTCCAGGATTTAGGTTTTTTTCACAGCTCAGTCCCAAATAAGAACTTCTTGAATAACTATAAAAATCAGTGCAGTTTCAGTTCGCTTAAATTCCGGTCCAATTTTTTTTTGTAGGTAGCTAGTGTTGATGGTTCCCGCTGCTTCTAGACTAGAGTAACGCAGAGAACGCCAGAACATTTGATGAAGATGACGCGATGGAGACCATAAGAGAAAATATGGATGGGTTTGTTGAAGAGCATTAAATGTAGGATAGAATTTCTGTCAGTAGACCAACATCGAATGGCTTTTGTTGCTGTTTGTCCTGCTTTTTAGAAACGTAAAGCTCTCACTTGAAACTTTATGTTGCAGACCATTAATATACATACAGCACACACACTCTTTCTCAGTAGGGGAACCAGGTGAGAATCTTCCCGAGACACGTCAGTTTAGAAGCATGATGAATGTTGAGGAGGTGGGGAGCTGGTCACAGGATTTTTATGTTGCCCTCCTTAACTTCTTTTCTATATTACTTTTTACAGCTATACAGAGTAAGGTGTACATATGCAATGCACACGTGACAAAGTACAAATGAACACGTTGCTTCAGTTCTCTGTAATCTGTCATATATAGATCTGTCTCGAAAATAAAGAAGGTAATACCTGCCTCAAAATAAAACGGCCCCAAATATAGTACATTTTACATGCAGGTAAAATGCCATTTTAATAATATTTAGAGATCATGTGCTTGTGATTAAAGACTATCTCCCCCGCCCAATTCCATTTTTGTGCATTTTAAACTATGTCTATTTCGACTCAGACATAGAATAAAGTTATGTAGCATTGGTGGTTCTCTTTAATGTCCTTCTCAATTAAAAAAATGAAACCTGGATGAGAACTTAAGGGTTTTTCCGTTATGTGTTCTAGTCAGCGATTTAAAATCCACAGCCCCATCTCCTGGCAAAACAGAAGAATTGCTTCACTTATCTTTGAGACTAGTTAATACAAGTTCAAATAAATTGTAGCTAGTATTTGTGTGACAAGTATCATTTTCTCTAACACTTGAAAGTAGAATATCCTGATCGTAAATACAAGCATGTTGCATATCTTAAGTCTGCTTTCCCCATGTGCCTTGATTTCACCTGTTTCAGATGGGATGACTTTTCTTCTAAAGGACAAAGTGTGCAGCTTCTAGAAGAACTTCTAGAAGAACTGCTGCAGATGGAGGCAGTGACCAGTGATGCCTTTCACCAGCTTAAGCTGCTGAGCTGACTTTTGTCCTTTTGTCCCAGGCAATGATTTGGCCTAGGTCATCTGTGGTTGGGTAACCTCTCCAACAGATTACTGCAAAGAGCTCTATGTGGGACTACCTTTGAAGACAGTTTAGTAATTTCAACTAGTGTAGAATGCTGCAGGTCACTTTAGTATGCAGTGTGCCTCTGAATACTAGTTGCTGGCAATCACATAGGGAGAGTGCTCTTGCATTCAAGTTCTGCATGTGGGCATCTTATGAGCATCTGGTTGGCCGCTGTCAGAAAGGGATGCTGAACTTGATGGGCCTTTGGCCTGGTCCAGCAGAGCTCTTCTTATGATGGGAATGAGTTCCAGGGAGCATATTCTAGGCTTATGGAACTCCCTTCCTGTGCAGATCTGGCTGTTCCCCACATTAATTTCACTCAGACATCACCTCAAGACCTGTTTATTTGTGCAAACCTACAGAACATAACAAGAGTGACGATACTGGTATAAGTGTACAGTGATGTATTCCCTCCCCCTCCAAGAAAGTTTTGTTTCATTTTTGGTATACAACTATCAGTACAGTATAAAACAGTACATAACAATTAAATAACAAAAAAGGAGAGCATTGGTCATAATGTAGTATCAAAAGAAGTCAAATTGTTGTTGATTGTCCTTTTTAAAATAATTAGTCTCTTTAATATTGTATTTTAGATTGTTTTAACTCTGTTTTTAAGCTTATGTTTGTAGATGTTCTTAGTTACCCTGGGGTCTGTGTGAGAACAAAACCTGAAACATTACTACTACTTTGACTATGACAATGACAACAACTACTACTAGTATCTTGGCTTAGTTATTCTGGCTTCCTGTTAGCTTCCAAGGCCAATTCAAAGTGCTGATGTAGATTTTTAAAGCTTTACACGGTCTGGACCTTGCATATCTTAAAGTTCACTCCTCCCATATGTATGTACTTACCTATTCCCTCAGATCTGTGGGGGAAGCACTTCTTTGTAACCCATCCTCTACAAAAATAGAAACAGAAAGAACACAGAACCATATAACTTCTATGACTGGTGTCACACTGCAGAATACTTTACCAAGTGAAGCATGCCTGGTTCCATCTTCCCTTGTGGACTGGCCTCATCTAGAAGTCATTGCTTGCTTGCTATCTGCAGCTGGAGCTGGTATTTTTTTATTTTGACTTTCATCTGAAAAGTTTTGGGCTTTGTTTTATACTGGCTGGCTTTGATTTTTATTATGTTTAGGGGAATATTTTTGTTCCAATTATTTTATTGTTTCTGTTCTGTTGAGCACTGCTTCAGATGTCATATATATGAATCAAAGAATACTCACAGTGTTGGTATAATGACCCATCACTGATTCTAACAACTTGTTGATGCAGTCATTTGTAAGTGAGAATGTTTCAGCACACTAATACTACTGAAAATCATGTCTTTTAATTATAAAGATATTATAGAATCATAGAATTATAGAATAGTAGAGAAGGTGGTTACATGGCCATCAAGCCCAACCCCCTGATCAATGCAGGAATCCAACATAAAGCATATTAGAAGCTCAACTGGAGTGCATACCGCAGACCAGAAAAGGTACCACCAGGGCCAAGAAGATGCCAGCATGGTTAACGAGCAAAGTCAAGGAAGCTCTTAGAGGCAAAAAGTCTTCCTTCAGAAAATGGAAGTCTTGTCTGAATGAAGAAAATAAAGAAGAACACAAACTCTGGCAAAATAAATGCAAGAAGACAATAAGGGATGCTAAAAAAGAATTTGAGGAGCACATTGCTAAGAACATAAAAACCAACAACAAAAAATTCTATAAATACATTCAAAGCAGGAGACCATCTAGGGAGGCGATTGGACCCTTGGATGATACGGGAGTCAAAGGTGTACTAAAGAACGATAAGGAGATTGCAGAGAAGCTAAATGAATTTTTTGCATCTGTCTTCATAGTGGAAGATATAGTGCAGATCCCTGAACCTGAACTAACATTTGCAGGAGGGGATTCTGTGTTGGGCTGTTGACCCATAGGCATTACTGTCTCTAATTGTTTTCCATAAAGCCTGCAAGTTTGGAGAAGTAACTGTTATCTCCTGGCCTGAGAGAGCGCAGACTTCCAAGGCCAGCGGTTGTCATGGTAACGTGAGATAGCAACTGGGAAAGTTCTAACAGAGTCTGTAAGTTGTGTCTTCTGTATATTGCCTCTGAACTGAGAGGTTGTCTTCTGTGTTTACCTTTGGAGAGAGATGTACCAGAAGGGGGGGTGACTGAAGAAACTCTACATGTACTTACTCTTAAGCCTGATGGCCCTAATGTCTTAATAAAGACTCTTAACCTGATCTAATGCATCTGAGAAGTTTCTTGCTCAACTTAACTCCAAAGTAACGTATGCTGTGTCACGCAAGAACCGCCACCATCAACAGGGTTATGGGCCCAGATCCACAGCGCGTTACACAAGAGTAAGTTGCTGGTCTGAATGGCAGATGGAGTTCCAGAGAGGGCAGCGTGATTGATTGTGCCAGACAGAGGTGAGCAGGATGGCTGTAAACATGTCTGGAGGCTTGCCAATGGAACGACTTAATGAAAAGAATTATAGCAGTTGGAGGCCAAGGATGCGTGCTTTCCTAGTAAAAGAGGATTTATGGGAAGTTATAGAAGGAAACCCCCCGGTGGTACCGACCGAGGCCTGGAAGCGTCGAGACCAGAGGGCGCAGGCGTTTATAATCTTGGCTCTATCGGATTCTCAACTGATGTGTGTGAGAGATGAGCCGTCGGCTAAACAGATGTGGGACGCGTTGCAGGATTTCTCCCAGAAATGGCAGCGGAGGCAGAAGGCGCAGAGAGCCGAGCTGATGGAAGCTGTCAGAAGCAAAGAGGCGAAAAGTGCCGTGCCGAGGGAGGCAGCCGGAAGCAAGCAGGAACAGCAGCGGCTAAAGGCTTGTTATGGTTGCGGAGCTCGTGGGCATCTCCAGAGAGACTGTGCAGTCAAGCGAAACTCCAGGGACGGAGGCTGGAAACAAGGCAGTGTGAACTTTGTTTGTAAACAGAAGTCTCAAGATTTAGAACCTGTTAACTGGATTCTTGACAGCGGTGCGAGCCATATATTAATCACAGACAGGAGTTTGTTTTACACTTCAGAAGATGTGCAGGACTTTGTTTTACTTGCGGATGGTTCGCAGAAGAATGTGGAGGCTCGAGGACTGGTGAAATTTGATAAACTTGGAATACTGTCAGATTGTTTGTTTGTACCAGAATTGGCTCATAACGTATTGTCAGTCAGAAAACTGGTGAATTCTGGGTATTGTGTGACATTTGACAGAGGAAAATGTTTTGTGCAGAAAAGAGGCAAAGTTGTCTGTCAGGGTTTCATGACACAAGGGCAGTTTAAAATGACCATGGGTGTGAAGTGTGCTGATGCCTTAAGTTTAATGGGGCGGAAAGCGAATGACGGTCAGAGCTGTAAGAAGACAGCTGTTAAAAGCTCACAGCCACAGTATTCATGTAATGCAGTCAGGCTGATGCCTGAAAGAGTGCATCACAGCCGAATTGACAAGCCACAGGGTAAGAGACGTGGCAAACGTGCACCTAGAGCACAAGAGAATGCATATTTCAGAGTTTGGTGTCCAGAAACACAGCAATTAATTCTGAGCAGAAGCATTAAAGTTGCAGAGAAGCCTTGGGATCAAAGGCAAGCAGTCATTCACACAGGGGCAAGTGACACACAAGCGCAAACATTTAAACCAGATCTTGACATAAAAGTGGAAGGCACACAAATTCCACTTAGAGATGCTTTAAATGAAACGAAGATCTTTGTGGGAAACGAAGATCGAAGAAACGTAAGGCTGAGGAAATGGAGGATCCTGGGCACGCTGTGCCAAGCACAAGCACAAATGGGGGGGGCAGAGAGAGCAGAAGCCCTAGTGCCTTTAAGACATTCTACAAGATCAAACATAGGGAAACCGCCTGAAAGATTTACTGTGGGGGTAATTACCAGCCCAGGTATGCATAAACAAGTTGAAATGGATCCTGAGACACTGTATTTGACTTGTGTTCAGCCAAAATTTGATTGAATAAAGTTCTAGCAAAATGTACAGAGATGTTCTGAAATGTACTGCAATGTACTGAGATGTAATTTGGATCTGTATGATGCAATGTATTGAAATGTATTACCTTTGTATTGTAGAAATGTATTGCTGAAGTGGAAAAGTTATAGATGCAATGGAAAGTTTTGCAGTCTTGATGGAAAAAGGGGAATATGTTGGGCTGTTGACCCATAGGCATTACTGTCTCTAGTTGTTTTCCATAAAGCCTGCAAGTTTGGAGAAGTAACTGTTATCTCCTGGCCTGAGAGAGCGCAGACTTCCAAGGCCAGTGGTTGTCATGGTAACGTGAGATAGCAACTGGGAAAGTTCTAACAGAGTCTGTAAGTTGTGTCTTCTGTATATTGCCTCTGAACTGAGAGGTTGTCTTCTGTGTTTACCTTTGGAGAGAGATGTACCAGAAGGGGGGGTGACTGAAGAAACTCTACATGTACTTACTCTTAAGCCTGATGGCCCTAATGTCTTAATAAAGACTCTTAACCTGATCTAATGCATCTGAGAAGTTTCTTGCTCAACTTAACTCCAAAGTAACGTATGCTGTGTCACGCAAGAACCGCCACCATCAACATTCTGAGGAACTGAGACAAATAGTGGTAGCAAGAGAGGAAGTTCTAGCCTTAATAGACAATATAAAAACTGACAAATCACCAGGCCCAGATGGCATCCACCCAAGAGTTCTCAAAGAACTCAAATGTGAAATTGCTGATCTGCTAACTAAAATATGTAACTTGTCCCTCGGGTCCTCCTCTGTGCCTGAGGACTGGAAAGTTGCAAATGTAATGCCAATCTTCAAAAAGGGATCCAGGGGGGATCCCGGAAATTACAGGCCAGTTAGCTTAACTTCTGTCCCTGGAAAACTGGTAGAAAGTATGATTAAAGCTAGATTAACTAAGCACATAGAAGAACAAGCCTTGCTGAAGCAGAGCCAGCATGGCTTCTGCAAGGGAAAGTCCTGCCTCAGTAACCTATTAGAATTCTTTGAGAGTGTCAACAAGCATATAGATAGAGGTGATCCAGTGGACATAGTGTACTTAGACTTTCAAAAAGCGTTTGACAAGGTACCTCACCAAAGACCTCTGAGGAAGCTTAGCAGTCATGGAATAAGAGAAGAGGTCCTCTTGTGGATAAGGAAATGGTTAAGAAGCAGAAAGCAGAGAATAGGAATAAATGGACAGTTCTCCCAATGGAGGGCTGTAGAAAGTGGAGTCCCTCAAGGATTGGTATTGGGACCTGTACTTTTCAACTTGTTCATTAATGACCTAGAATTAGGAGTGAGCAGTGAAGTGGCCAAGTTTGCTGACGACATTAAATTGTTCAGGGTTGTTAAAACAAAAAGGGATTGCGAAGAGCTCCAAAAAGACCTCTCCAAACTGAGTGAATGGGCGGGAAAATGGCAAATGCAATTCAATATAAACAGGTGTAAAATTATGCATATTGGAGCTAAAAAATCTGAATTTCACATCTGCGCTCATGGGGTCTGAACTGGTGGTGACCAACCAGGAGAGAGACCTCGGGGTTGTAGTGGACAGCACGATGAAAATGTCGACCCAGTGTGCGGCAGCTGTGAAAAAGGCAAATTCCATGCTAGCGATAATTAGGAAAGGTATTGAAAATAAAACAGTCGATATCATCATGCCATTGTATAAATCTATGGTGCGGCCGCATTTGGAATACTGTGTACAGATCTGGTCGCCTCATCTGAAAAAGGATATTATAGAGTTGGAAAAGGTTCAGAAGAGGGCAACCAGAATGATCAAGGGGATGGAGTGACTCCCTTACGAGGAAAGGTTGCAGCATTTGGGGCTTTTTAGTTTAGAGAAAAGGCGGGTCAGAGGAGACATGATAGAAGTGTATAAAATTATGCATGGCATTGAGAAAGTGGATAGAGAAAAGTTCTTCTCCCTCTCTCATAATACTAGAACTTGTGGACATTCAAAGAAGCTGAATGTTGGAAGATTCAGGACAGACAAAAGGAAGTACTTCTTTACTCAGTGCATAGTTAAATTATGGAATTTGCTCCCACAAGATGCAGTAATGGCCACCAGCTTGGATGGCTTTAAAAGAAGATTAGACAAATTCATGGAGGACAGGGCTATCAATGGCTACTAGCCATGATGGCTGTGCTCTGCCACCCTAGTCAGAGGCAGTATGCTTCTGAAAACCAGTTGCCGGTCCAACAACATCTGGAGGCACACTGGTTGGGAAAGGCTGACATAAGTTATAATTGAAATTTATTTTTGCATAGTGTAGGATAGCAAATTCTAGTCAATGTTGGCTATGACAGAGTCAATACTAGGTCTCCGCTAGTGTTCTTAGGACCTTTTTTCACACATGATTAGTGGAGGCTGGTCCACTAGAACAAGTGGGGCACTGCCCCACCAACCTCAGTCTGCCATCAGCCAGCCTCCATCTGCCTGTCTTCTTACAACAAGTCCAGGGGGTGGCACTGCCAGTCAGCTTCCTCCTTCTTAGTCTTAATGTTGATCTTCTAGAACGTGGCAGTGAGGAGGAGGTTGGGGACAAAACCAGAGTTGGTTGCCTCTGCTTGTTATTGGCTCCGGCTCTGCCTGTCATTGGCTCTGTCTCCACTTCTGTTGGGCTCCTTGGCTTCCGACCCACCAGTCCCAATGAGCACCAGCCACCACTGCACATGGTTTTAGGAAGAATGTCTTATAGCTGGGATTGCACTGCTTGCAAACATTGATAATGTAGCATAGAACATGGAAGAGAGTCAGCTGTACATCCCAGCTGGTGTAGGTTTTGTGTTGAAATTCCAGACATTTAAAAAGAAAAAGAAAGATTTAAGCATCACTTGTGAAAAGGAATGGGCCTTGTCACTGAGGGAAGTTTGGCTGTAATCCTGCACAACAGGCATACTGTGAAACTCACATAAACTTCAGTGGCATTTAAGCTGCCAAACTGTGTACTAGACATTAGTGATTAGGACATAGGGCCTCTGAACCCACAATGCCAAGTCAGTAAAGATGGACAAGCCATTTTGATACTATGTTGAAAGTAAGATCTCATCCAATACTGAGAAAGTTAGTTATACTTAAATCTCTGTTAGAACAAAAAACAATGGAACAAGTCGATCATAACTTTCTCCAGGTTAGGACTTCTTTATATGGTCACCAATGCAGTCATTGCCATTTGGCAGCGTCTGCATGAGAACACAAGTGGGACTTGCAATAAAATGTTGCAACATGGAATGCTTCTGTTCACCGTTCCAGTTATTCATTTATGCCCTCCTCCAGGATGCTCAATTCCATTCTCACTCCCACTTATTTTTCTACTTTCTTCCCCAGTAGCCAGTCACCATTCATGGCAACTGAGTATGAACAGTCCTCATTGGGCTATTTTGGTGGGTGGGCTTTAATATTTCCCCCCCTAACGGTTGTCCAGTTAATATAGAGAAGCCAAATGTACAATTTTCTTTTTTTGTGCTTTTGCAAACACTAATAAGCCTGCTGATATATCCCTTTTGTACATAAGGACTAGCATTCACCTCTGAAGTTCAGAAATACAGGGGATGATAAAGTATCATACATCTTTCCATGAAATATCAAAAAGACAGTGAGCAAGCAAGAGATTCTCAGGCTCCCAAATTAGAAACATTTGTGAGCTCCATACAATAATTTATTGAGAACATTATACCTAAAAATGATACAAGAAATATAGTTACCTGTATCTGAGAGTCATAGATCCAAATATCTAATGCAAATAGATCTTTTTTTTACTGTGAAACTATTTTTAAAAAGTAAGCTATATTCTTTCTCCAGTCACCTCCTAGTGTCTTACCAAATAACAAAAATAAAATAGTAGATCCTCTCTTTGATTACTTTGCTAAATTCATATTAAAATCTTTTAGTACGTCATGTTTTTCAGATGCCTGATTGTCAGCTTTATATTTCAAGAGATGTCACCAGCAATACAGGTACAGTCAAGTGATTCCTTGTAGCAAAGCTCTAGGTCCTATATACATTTTATAGTCATAAAAATAATTTATTGATAAACTTAAACCTTTTCCAACTCAACTGACTTTTGATTTAAATGTATGTTCTTCTTTTTATGGTAATCAGTTGTGCAGAATACTTTCCCTTCCAGAACCAGGTTTTGCTATTTATCTCCCAAGCTTTGAAGATATGGGAATGGTATTCCCTAAAAGAGAACATGTGAGCTGGCACAGAGAAATCTCAGTCTGTATTTTACAGTTACATTATGTGGAACTGCAGATCCAAGGTACCAAATCTTTTTCCTGTTATTTCTATATTTCAGTTTGTCTTCATTGTAAAATAGACAAATATGTCTGCATTAAGACTGAATTAGATGAAAACAATAACTATGAATTAATAATTAACAGATGAAAAACAATAACTAATAATAGATTAAACATGTTACCTTGTAATTATTTTTTTGGAAACCTTACTTTGGGCCCAATACTCTCCCTGTGGGTGTAGCTATGTATGTGGAAGGGAATCAATATGTGTATTAATGGAGCTATATTCCCTTCCTTCACCTTCTTGGGGACACACACACACACACAAGAGAGAGAGAGAGAGAGAGAGAGAGAGAGAGAGAGAGAGAGAGAGAGAGAGAGAGAGAGAGAGAGAGAGAGATTAGTATTTTAACAAGAGGACTATGCATGCTTCCCATATAAACATGCAGATGTCCCTTTCCTCCCCAGGGCCCTTGCCCATAGGTTACTCATGCACAATATGATAATTCTCTCTTACCCATGCAGCTGCATCCATGTGAGATGGATTAAGCCCTTCAAATTGATTTAATTAATCAATCAATTAATTACAGGATTTTTCACACTGCCTTACCATAGATCAAGATGGCA
Organism: Rhineura floridana; assembly: GCF_030035675.1. NCBI lineage: Eukaryota > Metazoa > Chordata > Lepidosauria > Squamata > Rhineuridae > Rhineura > Rhineura floridana. Next base: position 265,495,577 of record NC_084480.1, on the reverse strand, counting down.
CAATAACTCCAGATCTAAAATCACATGCTCAAAAACAGCAAAACCACTAAAATGTAACAATCAATAGCAGGATTTTTTTTTAACCCGGAACTTACAAAAGCCAAAGGCACAACTGTCATTCAACTGCCCTCTGAAATGATACAGTTTGCATCTCTGTGCTCACTGTGCAATCCTATGCATGTATACATGGAGGTAAGTCCACTGAGTTTAATGAGGTTTACTCCAGGTAAATATGCATAGGATTGGAGACTTAGAGAGAATAATTGCACAATTTAGGACAGCTTCACACATGAGGCTTAAATGCAACTTTGAATCTACTTGAATATAAAACACATAGGAAATCAAATGTACTGTTGACGGAAATCAATTGTACTTTTTAGCCAATGTAGTTATTTTCAGAAAGCAAACTGTCCTTTTATCAGCTGTTCATGCTACCTACATTTCAGTTTTAGTTAGTAATTAGTGGACCTTCCTTGGTTCAGTTTGGAGCTGGCTTAGTAATTATGAGTTTTTTCAGTGCACATTCAGAAAAACAACAACCCTACATCTGTTTTCAGAAAGTTAAATCACAGCTTATAATGTAGGTGTGACATATGCTGATGGCACTACACACATGTAGGTTTGGTTTTTCTCAGTTTCCCACTTTCCCAATCTGGGATCAAAGCAAGACCGTTTTGTCTGGGTGCAGCTTGAAACAAATCTGATGATGTCAGACCTTTAAGGACCACCCACAGCAAAGCATTTCCATTGGACACACCTCAGAATTGCAACAGGTTGATTAACCAAACAGTTTTGAAGTTGGTGTGAAGCTGGCTTGAAGGGAAAACACATCTGATCTAAAGAATACCAGGTTCTGAGTAAAAAGGGGGTGGAGTTTGACTGACACCATGTGTCCCTGGATTCACAAGAGGTGGAGATGCACTGAAACCAGTATAACTGCAAGTGAATCCATAGACAATATTTCTACAACAGTTTGCATTTTTTTTAAAAAAGGTTCTCATAAAAACCATCTGCTTTTTAGTGCGTTTCTTCTAAAATACACGTTTTTCTATGCAAGTATGTCATTATCACTAATATCTGTATTTTTATGCACAATTTATTCATTTTTGTACTCATTTATTCATTAATACACATTCTTGGTTGGAGAACTGCATTGCAAAATTCAGAGAAGTGCAAATATAAAAAAAATGTTGTGTTTTGGTTTGAATATTGTTTTGGAAAGTCCAGATTAGGTATTTTTGTCTTTAAATGTGAACTGAATCAAGTTTCTCCCACATCTCTAAACATATGTGTTTTATCATATTATGTACCAGGAATGACAGTTTCCAGTATCAGCAACGACAGAGAGCATTTTGGAAATTCGGCTGCAAAGCAAACTGGGCAATTCTCCTTTGGATGGAAGGATGGGATACAAATGTAATAATAAATAAACTCACCTGGAAATAAGAGAGAGTTTGGAGTCTTGATTGGGGAAAAAACTATACTACTTCTTTACAGAAGCAATTGATGGGTGCATTTTGTGAGATCGGTTCTCCTCAATGCGCGAAAGATTAATTTTCATGAGGATTATTTTGCATTGCCCATGTGATGTTGTTGGCATCAAAATGCCAGCCAGTTGCCCCTGCATTTAATCCAGATTTTCACTTTCCTGGAAAAATCCAATAAGTAAAAAACCCCCCACGAAACCCTGCTACTAGTGACCCATTTGTGATATCTCAATGACAAATTCTCCCTCTGGAAGCATCCTGGAAGAATTGATCCAAATAAGGAACATTCTCACCAAGCAAAAATTTTATTTGTTTATGTGGTCCATTTTTTCCTTGTGTTAATTGTATTTCTTGTCATATATCTTTCATAGAATTCAATAAATAGATTTTTTTAAAATAAAAAACCCACCATTAAATAACCTTTACATTTTGTCATCTTGCTTTGTGGTTCATGTAGTTCTATAACAATCTATAAAAATTTCAGCAAGAGAAATTGATTTTAACATCAAATAACTCTCCTGCATGTATTTCAACAGTAGCTGCCTTTGGGCACTAGTCTATTGGATACTGATTGCACGTGCTCTGAAGTTTACTTTAGATTCTGAAAAAAAGAAGTTCTCAGTCCAATCTGGAATACATCCAAGCTTTAAAAGTCATAAGAACATAAGAAGAGTCTGTTGGATCAGACCAATGGCCCATCTAGTCCAGAAACCTGTTATCACATTGGCCAACTGTATGCCTGTGGGAAACCTGCAAGCATGACCTGAGCACAAAAGCGCTCTCCCCTTCTGTGCTTTCCAGAAGCTGGTATTCAGAAGAATACTGCCTCCAACTGCAAGAGCATAGTGATCATGGCTAGTAGCCATTGATAGCCTTATCTTCCATGTATTTGTTGAATCCTCTTTTAAAGCAATACATGTTGATAGCTATCACTGCCTCCTGCGGGAGTGAATTGTGTAGCTTCACTATGCATGATATGTAGTACTTTATTTTGTCTCTCCTGAATCTTCCAACATTCATCTTAATTGAACATCCACAAGGTCCAGTGTTAAGACAAAGGGAGGAAAACTTTTCTCTATCCACTTTTTCCATGCCATGCATAATTTTTATAACTTTTATCGTGTTGCCTCTTACTCACCTTTTCTCTAAACTAAAAAACCTCAAATACTACAACCTTTCTTCATAATGGAGTTGCTCCATCCCCTTGATCAGTTTGGTTGCCCTTTTCTGAACCTTTTCCAACTCTACATTATCGCTTTTGAAGTGAGGTGACCAGAACTGAATACAGCATTCCAAATGTGGTTGCACCTTAGATTTGTATAGTGGCCTTATGATATCGGCAGTTTTATTTTCAATACATTTCCTAATGATCCCTAGCATGGATTTTCCCTTTTCACAGCTGCCACACACTGGGTCGACATCTTCATCAAGCAATTCACTATGACCCTAAGGTTGTGTTCTTGGTCAGTAGCTGCCAGTTCAGACCCCATGAGTGTATATGTGAAAGTAAGATTTTTTTTTGCCGCAACATGCATCACTTTACATTTGTTTACATTGAATTGCATTTGAATTCAAAACAATAATCATAAACCAGAACCATATTTAGGCTTGGTCTAGAATCAGGGTCTGGTGGAACATTTTTAAAGGAAAAAGCTGTGGAAGGCTGATTGAACATTTTTAAAGGAAAAGAGAAGCTTTAGCAAGCAGGGTAGGGTGCCAGTAGTCTTCTCAAGATAATGGTGGACTACAACTCCTATCATCCCCATCCAGCTTAGCTAATGGTCACAAATGATGGAGTTGTATTCCAAGAACATCTGGGTACCTAAGATTAAAGAACACTGTGAAGGCCAAGGTGTTTTCTCAGATGCAATTCAACTAACAGTGCTTACGGTATTATACAAGGCAAACAGTATATAAATACAACTCAACAATCTAAAGCAGCAAAATACCATAATAAAGAGAATCAGAATGAAGACAAAATGGAAAGAGCAGTGAGTTAATACATTTAATATTAATAAATATCATGGGCAGTTCCACTAAAAGTGCTCACAGTGTCATATAAGGCAAATAATACATAAAGCTCAGCCATCTAAAACAGCACTATACTCCAACAAGTAACCAATAATAAAGCAAAGCTTGTTCTCTGTGTCCTACAAGGATTTTTAGCCAAATTTACCTCACAGTAAGGGCAGGCATATTGCTGGAAATGACCACAGCAAATTGTGCGGGCTACTGCAGTTGGGGCCAAGAGATCCCCAAAAGTGAAGGACACATTACATTTTTGTTGTTTTTAGTTGTTTTTTGTTTTTGTTTTTTTAGAAATTGTCAGGACTCTAATTGAACACACACACACACACACACACAATCAAATAGATGTAGAAGCTGATGCATTGGAAGTTCTTTGATTTGATGAGCCCCATGTGGCTGCTGCCTCTGTTTTAATAATTTACCTCTATTTCAGATATTTGGTGATAGCAACTAGAGACCAACAACTGCTAGATAGAAGATCATTTTAATTTCTTGGTTAAATAAGTTGTGTTTGATAAGTTGTATGCCTGATAACATCTAGAGCAAAGCACAGATTAAAAATTAAAGTCTTAATGCCATAACAATCCACAATGTTTGACTTCTGACTTGGATATTGTTGTACTTATGGAATTATGGATGTGTAGCAGATTTGGATGGGCCTCTGATCCTTAACTGAAGTTGATGGCCCACTTCAGAGCAATTCAGGGCTTGTCTGAGATGAAGCAGGATCTCTCTGAAGAACTCTGAAATGAAGCAGGGTCTTCTGAAGCAATTTGGGGCACCTCAGAGATTCAGATGTCAAAAAAATACTGCAGACAGTGTGTCTGCTAAAAGCAAAACTTTGTCTCCAAGCTTTGTCTACAAGGAATATGCCAGGAAGGGGACAGGGAAAACATTTTGTGACTGGCAAGTCTAACTTCTAATCAGAGGGAATGATTTTAGCAGGTCTATTCAATTCCAGTGCTTTGGGGAGGGATGTTGAAGTAATAACTAAAGGTTTGGCTTTATTGTTTGAAGTGACAAATTGGAAAGTAATGTCTAATGTAATATACAAAAGCATCCTTAAGATATGACAATAGTGCAAAGTGGTATACTGAACATCTTATGCTTAGCTAATATTTTCTCTCTCTTTCCACAATAAATGCTTCCTAGATGACAATAGGTCCTTATGTTATTTAATTGCTGACAGAAAACCACAGGGAGGAAAGCTATTATTATTATTATTATTATTATTATTATTCAGGGAAAAGACAAAAACTGCATGAAGGTGCTAGAAGCACCTCTGTGGGGAGAAAATTCTACAGCTTAGAGGATGCCACAGAGAATGCCCTCTCTCGAACCTCCACTCCTCAAACTTCTAAGGGCAGTGGAATTACCAAGAGGACTCCCTCTACCAATCATAACACCTAAGAGGGTCTGTAAGGAAGGAGGCGGTCTTTAAGATCTTAGGGGCCAAAGCCGTTTAGCACTTTAAACACTAATGTGAGCACCTTGAATTGTGCCCAGAAACAAACTGGCAAGAACTGCAGCTGTTTATGTGAGTACAAAATAGAACCCCCAGCAGTAATATGGATTCTGCATTTTGGGCCAGTTGAAGGTTTGGAGCATGTTACAATAATCCAATCGGGAAGTTTCCAGAGCATCGAGTACAGTAGCCCAAAGGGACTGTAGCTGGAAATAGGCACTCCTACCCACTGAGGCCACTTGAGCCTCCAGTGACAATGTTGGATCCAGGAGTACCCCAGGCTATGGACGTGGACCTTTTTTTAGTCTCACCCCCGTTAAACTTTAAAGGTACCTAAAACAAACCCCTTGGACTGATTTGTCTGTAGTTTTGCAAATTTCTTCAGTAGAGACACTTTTCTCATGTATGCCCTTTTCATTCAAATTTTCCACAAAATGCTAAGGTAATGAGGTGAATGCTAAGGTGATTAGGTGAATCACTGCAGACTTGTAAAGGATGCTCTTGCAGAAAATCCACTGCACCCATTCTTCTGAAATTTGGTAGGATTGATCCCCCCAGGAGAGGCTTTCATGCCTATAACTTCCATCCAATTTTGATAACAACAATAATATAACAACAGCAGCAACAGCAATAACAACAGCAGCAGCAGCAGCAACAGCAGAACCTTTTTTAAAAAATAAACTTTAAAGGTGCCCAATGCAGAAAAAAAACCTTCATTTATTTGCATTTATATCCTGCCTTTCCTACAAAGAGATCATGGTTCTCACCTCTACATTTTATCTTCACAGCAATCCTGTGAGGTAGGTTAGGCTGAAAGATAGCGAATGGCCCAAGGTCACCCAATGAGCTTCCCGACTAAGTGGGGATTTGGATCCTAGTTTCCCAGGTCCTTGTCTGGTACTCTACATTTCACTGGCATATGTCATACCATATCCACTCTGGAGGGGCTACTAAGCCTGCAAATTCCTTTCCTTCTGTGTCTCTGTGCGTCTGTTTTTAAAAAAGATATAGCCATTAACATTTCCCCCCATAATGGTGAACTAGAGGAGGGGGCAACACTTCATTTTTCCAAAGTGAAATTTGACTTTGGAACCCCTGACTGAATCAGATTGAAGCAAGCTGTTTCCCAAAACACCAAATCAGGGTCTGAGCTGAGTCTTGTGATCGGTACACACTCCTAATGAAAATCATTTTCAGGAACTTCTCTTATGTCCATCTGAAGCAATTTTACCTTCTGTTGGGGGAAAATGATAGAAGAAATGATAGAAAATGATGGGAAAATGACTAGATGCAACAATTCTTGTGCAAGTTGGACAGAAAAGGGGGAAAACAAAAGCTGAGTGAACATTGGAACGCATACCCAACTGTAAATGTTAGTCAGTGTTGCATAATTCCCAGTGAGATGCACATTTCAGTATGTATGAACATCCAAAATTAGCAGTACAGTCAACAGTGCTAGCCTGCTGCCATGAGGTAAAGGTAAAGGTAAAGGTGTTCCCGCCCTTGTAGTGCGAGTCGTTTCCGACTCTTAGGGTGATGTCTCGCAACGTTTACTAGGCAGACTGTATATATGGGGTGGGATTGCCAGTTCCTTCCCTGGCCTTTCTTTACCCCCCAGCATATGCCGGGTACTCATTTTACCAACCACGGATGGATGGAAGGCTGAGTGGATCTCAACCCCTTTTACCGGAAATTCGACTTCCTCCTGTCAGAATCGAACTTTTGCCGTGAGCAGAGCTTCGGCTGCGTTACTGCTGCTTACCACTCTGCGCCATGGAGGATCTGCTGCCATGAGAGTTGTGCTTTATCAGGAGGAAAACCCCCCACGCACAGAAGTTATTTGGGAAAGCACCTGTACCCAAGATTATATGGGTATCCAAGAGCATGGGGAGGCAAAGTGGAAAACTTCATCAAGATAAAAGGACATGTTTCACACATCCGTACTTAACGCTTATTTACCTAGTGGACCATAAGGTGCATTCAAATCTTAGAAATTAGAGATGGAAAAGACATCTGAGGTCATCTTATCCATCTGGGAGTCCTTCTGTTTGCTTGGACACAATTCTGAAATAAATTCTGAAAAGGGCTTCTTAGAAGGAAAGTGCTTAGCTTTCTCAGCCTGATTTATCATTATGTTCCTCCAGTTTTAAACCACCATAGCTATGTCTTAAATGCATAAAGTTTCATGTTGATGGTATCAGGAAGTATCACAATGGTGAAGCAGGTTTATTTCTTCATGTAGCATAAGAAAAATGGAGGAATTGGGGAAACTCCTGGGGCACTGTTTTCACCATTCTTTTTTTGAGACAACTGCCTTGCACTCTGACCAGTGGCAGCTAATTCCTTTCCTAACACACCTAGAAGTTATATATGGATTATGACATTTTAACAATCGTTAAAATTCAAGTAACAATAAGCCTACATGTGCTACTTTGTTCAGACATTGGTAAGATTCCAGCAATTAAAAGCATCGGTTCTAAAAGTTGGTTTCTTGGTTACTTGAGAGTCTGTAAGAGCCAAACCCAAATTTAGACATAGAGGATGTGTTTTCTAGCCCAGGGAGGATTGCCAATTTTTATTTTAAAAAATCTAGTACCTGTAAATGAGATCCTGTGGCGATTTCCATAGTGGTGGTGATCACAGACATTGCTCTGTGCATAAGCCGATAGAGCTATTTCATGTGCTAACACATTCCCAGCTGCCAAAGAGTACCATCCATGTATGGTATCAGGGCCCCTACCAATCACAGCAGAGAGGTAAAGGCAGGAACTAGAGCATGGCTGGTGGGGCCCAGGTTCCCCTTTAGGCAGCAAAATGTCATGGCCTGGCACTGTGGCTCCTCCTTTTCAACTGTGCCACCCTCTTTCTTTCTGCAGCACCAGTCCTGCTTGCCATCATTTGAGACCCAAACATGACCATGCGGGAGAGGGAGCAGGGAGCCTAAATGGTTGTCTGGCTTACTTGTTCACTGCGGGTAGTTCCAATGGCCATTTGGAAATTCACTCACATGGGCTGATGCCACATATGAATATGTGCAGACCCCTCCCCCCACATCCTTACCCAGTAGGCATATGCACAACAAACAACACTGAAAAATCTAACAGAGCAATTCTATGGGGCAGGGAGAGGGAGGAAACAAGGTGAAGGGACCATCTTTTCCTATGTCCTGTCAACTGATGTTGGTAAGGGGAAGGTGGCTTTTCCTTTTTCTATTTTTTGTTAACTTTAGTGGCCATTTTTCTTTCTAAAAATTTTCCCATTGCTTGCAATTGGATGGAAATAATCACAGCTCCAGGGCTGGCACAGTCGCCCCCCCATTCTGGAGGGAGGGTTCTGGGGGAACAGGAGGGCTTGAGATCCTACGGATCCACAAGCTCTCCTGGCACAGCCCTGGCATGTCTCATTTTTGTCCTCTCTCACATCAGGCATCCAGAAGTGCTGTGGACCATTCTGCAGCCACAGGTAGGAGGCCTGTGAGGTGGCATCTACCTCTCTAAGAGCAGATCTCCTCTGTCCACTCTCAGAGAGGGGCATACAAAATATCTCATTGCACATGGGACACCCTCCCAGGGACCATAGGGTTATGTCCTAAAAGTATCCTAAAAGTATGGGCAGGGAAACCAGATGAGGTGGGGAAACTGTCTGTTCCCTTTTATATCTGGCAACTGGTGCCTCAGCCACCCAAACTTTGGTTACTTTTCTGATGTTGGTAACCCTGACCTCAGTTCTGGCCCTGAAATGCAACTTGAGCTGGAAATGCAACTTAAAGCACAGCAATCATAAAGAGACTTTGTCTTTATGCCAGGCCAGCCCAGAGGCCTTCATAATGGTATTGCACATTTTGCTATCCCTTTTTTTGCCATTCAGGATGGCCCCAAGACCTGAACATACACCAAGGGCTAAACTGGACATGACAGCCCTTTCTCTGTAAAGTGTGGCAAAAAGCAGCCTCAGGTTTAAATAATCCAGATCCGGACCATGGTTTTCCTCTGTGAAATTTTATCTATCTATTTATTTATTTATTATTTAATTTATATCCTGCCCTTCCTCCCAGCAGGAGCCCAGGGCAGAAAACAAAAACAGTAAAAACACTTTAAACCATCATAAAAACAGACCTTAAAATACATTAAAACAAAACAACTTTTAAAACATTATTTAAAAAAAAGCTTTAAAAACATCTTAAATAAAAAAGGTTAAAAACGCATTGTTTAGAAAAAAAGGTTTTTTAAAAAAACATATTAAATGCAATTCCAACACGGATGCAGACTGGGATAGGTCTTAACTTAAAAGACTTGTTTAAAGAGGAAAGACTTCAATAGGTGCCGAAAAGATAGAGATGGCGCCTGTCTAATATTTAAGGGAAGGGAATTCCACAGGGTAGGTGCCACCACACTAAAGGTCCGTTTCCTATATTGTACAGAACGGACCTTCTGATAAGATGATATCTGCAGGAGGCCCTCACCTGCAGAGTGCAGTGATCGACTGGGTATATAAGTGGTAAAACAGTCTTTCAGGTATCCTGGTCCCAAGCTGTATAGGGCTTTGTACACCAAGACTAGAACCTTGAACTTGGCCTGGTAGCAAATGGGCAGCCAGTGCAATTCTTTCAGCAACGGGGTGACACGTTGGCGATACCCTGCCCAGTGAGCAGTCTCACAGCCTCATTTTGCACCAGCTGCAACTTCCGGACCAACCTCAAGGGCAACCCCACATAGACATCATTACAGTAATCCAGCCTGGAGGTTACCAGTGAGTGGACAACGGGAGTGGCAATCCCGGTCCAGAAACAGCCGCAGCTGTCTTATTAGCCAAAGCTGGTAAAAGGCACTCCTAGCCATGGAGGTCACCTGGGCCTCTAGTGACAAAGATGGATCCAGGAGCACCCCTCAACTACGAACCTATTCTTGCAGAGGGAGTACAACCCCATCCAAAGCAGGCAACCGACCAATCATCCGAACTCTGGAACCACCAACCCACAGGGCCTCCATCTTGTTAGGATTCACACTGAGTTTACTGACCCTCATCCAGCCCACCACCGAGTCCAGGCGCTGCTCCAGGGCTTGCACAGCCTCTCCTGATTCAGATGTTACGGAGAAATAGAGCTGGGTGTTGTCAGCATAGGGCTGACACCTTGCCCCAAATCTCCTGATGACTGCTCCCAAGGGCTTCATATAAATGTTAAACAGCATGGGGGACAGGATGGTACCCTGAGGCACCCCACAGCACAACTGCCAGGGGGCCAAAACACAGTCACCGATGCTACTCTCTGAGAGCGACCCTGGAGATAGGATTGGAACCACTGTAAAACAGTGCCTTTAATACCCATCTCACCAAGTTGGCCCAGAAGGACACCATGGTCAATGGTATCTAAAGACGCTAAGAGATCAAGTAAGAATAACAGGGTCACACTCCCCCTGTCCTTCTCCTGATAAAGGTCATCCATCAGGGCAACCAAGGCTGATTCAGTCCCATAACCAGCCTGAACCCAGACTGGAATGGGTCAAGATAATCTGTTTCATCCAAGAGTACTTGCAATTGCTGTGACACAACCCTCTCAATCACCTTCCCTAAAAAGGGGGTATTTGCAACCGGTCGGTAGTTGTCACAAACCAATGGGTCCAGGGTGGGCTTTTTCAGGAGTGGTCTGTGGCGTCCTTCCGCAGCACCACCTGTGAAGCTCTCACTTTGTGGCTACCAGCAGACAGGAACGTCAGGTTTATTCTTACCCTTTACAGCACTAGCACTGATCTCAAAAGATCCCACTGCTAGGCTACCCAACACTCTGTATCTCTTATAACCTTTAGACTGTGCCTTAGTCTCTGCCAGGCTATCTCGATACCTTGTGTCTATGGGTATAGGTAATTCCCAAACCCCCCTGCAGCCTCTTGCACTGAAGCTTACAGCCCTGGGTTTCTCTGTCGTACTGGATACAATATCTTTTCCTTCGCCGCTGCCACCATTTGATACAACTGTTCAGCCTTGGTTACTTGCTATCCCCCCTGGTTTGTGTTTCCCAGCTGAAGGAATCAGGCTTTTGTTTAACCAAGAAATATTTATGTAGTATTAGAAATAACAAGATTACTTAAGAAATGTTTCACAAGTGTATGGCTTCATCTATATTCTGTTATGTACTTGACTTCTTACTAATTGCCTCAGAACTCCGACTCACTCTCAACAACACCAACCTCCAAACACCACCTCACAGCCACCACCTCAATTCACCACCAAACCTCCACCCAGATTCAACTGTCATTCTTCCATTTATACTCCCAGCCATTCAAATGCTCAGCCAATCATTCAGCATTCTACTGCTCATGTATTCCCCCTCCTCTTTCACTCCACTTATCATATATCTTCTATATAACCAGCACTTACCATATTTACAATATAAGCAGGAACATCACATGGTCAGATCACCATCTCTTCCAAGGTGGCTGGAACCACTCCCTCCTGCAATGATGCGCTGACCACACTCTGGATCCACTTGGTCAACCCCCCTCAGCAAGCTTTAATAAGCCAAGAAGGGCAAGCGTCAAGAAGACAGTTTGCTGGCAGCATCATTGCAAGCACCTTGTCTACATCATCAAGCTGCATCAACTGAAACCGTTTCCAAGAAGTTGCAGTAGACTTTGCACTGGACACCTCATTGTGGACTACAGTAGAAGTGGATGGGGCATCAAGATTGCTACAGAGGTGAGCAACTTTACCCTCAAAGTGCCTTGTAAACAATTCACAGTGAGCCTCTGAAGGGTCTAAAACTCCATTTCCTGGAGCTGATGTCAACAGACTCCTGACAATACGGAAAAGCTCCACTGGACGGCTACTTGAGGATGCCATGGAGGCAGAGAAGTGGGCCTTCTTCGCTGCCCTCACAGCCACACAGTAGGCACGGTTATGATGTTTTACTCGTGCCCGATCAGCCTCACAGCACTTTCGCCACTTGCTGTCTAGCCATCGTCCGGCCTGTTTCATTGCCCTTAGCTCACTGGTGTACCAAGGTGCAAGCCGGGCTCCACAGTGCCGGAGAAGGCACTTGGGGGCAATCTTGTCAAGAGCCTGACGTGTCTCGCTGTTCCATAGCATGACAAGGGCTTCAACAGGGTCACCTGCTCTATCTACTGGGAACTCCCCCAGGGCATTCAGAAATCCTGTGGATTCCATTAGGCTCCGGGGCAGAGCATCTTAATCTGTCCACCACCCCTGCAGGGAAGGATTGGAGCCATAAATCTAAACTTCACTAGAGAGTGGTCTGACTATGACAATGGGGTGACATCCACCCCCCATCTCCAGACCATCCCTTCCTCCATCTGCAGCAAAAACCAAGTTGAGGGTATGCCGTGCCCTATGCTTTGGGCCAGTGACAACTTGAGACAACCCCATAATCATCATGGGGGCCATGAAGTCCCGAGCTGGAACATTAGAGGCAGCCTCCGCATGGACATTGAAATCACCCAGCATTATCTTTCTGGGCTCCTCCAACACCACAGCCAAGATGGCTGATATTTATCTTGTGTGCAGGTTGTGTACATGTAAATTTTCCTGAAAGGGAAAAATATCAGCGCTGGAAAGGTGCATGTGTGTGTGTGTGTGAATTTTCATTGGAGAAATGGCATGGATAAAAGGATTAAACTCCCCCTCTTACCACCATGGCCCCAATTTGAATCACTCCTCCCTCACAAGCTGCTATTTGCCAAAACTGAAAGACACAGGAGAATTGTCCACAGATTTCTGTTCATTTTATGTACTTTGGCATTAGGTTAGGCCCCAGCCTCAATCCCAGTCAAGGCCAGATTATCCATGAGCTTTTCTTAAAGTAACTAAATCAGCCTTATATTAAGGAAGCTAGGAAGCAAAATGTGCAGACAGATGAGCCAGCCTTGCTTTCCCCGCCTTTTCAGTGTTTTTAGGCAATGACTGAAGTCAGACTGTGATTGACATGTCAATTGCTTCAAAACCAGGATACAGAAATCCCCGGGTCCTAAACAGCAGCTATTTCTCCTTCCCTTTAGTTTTTGTTTCTTAGTCTATCTCTCTAGTTTTCCCAGTCCCTGTTGTGGCAGTCAGTCAGGACAGGGAACACTATGTACATTTGTAATTAATATTTGTTATTGTTATATGCCTTCAAGTCGATTACAACTTATGGCGACCCTATGAATCAGCAACCTCCAATAACATCTGTTATAAATTACCCTGTTCAGATCATGTAAATTTGTAATTAATATACTACAGCCTTATTTATTCTATATGTTTTAGTTATTCTCCCCTCCAAAAAAACACAATCTAATAAATGAGGATCAAGTTGGGAGGTTTGGGGACAGGAAGTGATTTGCTGAGTTCTGTGTGAACAAAGTTAAGAGTATGACTAAATTACACAGCCACGAATATGGCTGTGTACTATAGACAGCGTGGATTTTTCGCATTCCTGAATGTTAAATTGAAAATACCACTCTATGCCATTCTGCTGCTTCCCATAAGCTCATTTCAAAACAAAACCTTACAAAACGTATAGTCCTGAATTCAGAAATGCTTGCTTAACAACCCTCTAAGTTTTCATAGCGATATACAAGACAGTCAGAGAGAATTGAGAGTTCAAAGTGTAAAAAGAGAGAGAGAAACCAGACCCCTTTTGGACTTTTTCCTGTCAGAGTTCTCATAATTTGTTGAAAGTAATTAAAAATCAGCTATGTTCACAGTAATTAAAAATCAGCTATGTAATCCTATTACTGACCTTGGCCATATGTTGACCTTCATCTTCTGCAGTTGAAAAGTTTAAAAAGTGCTTGGCTGATTTTTAATAAATTTAAGAAATTTTGGATTAAACTCAATGATAATGTTGGGCATGCTTAGTAAGAACCGGCTGTCAGTGTTCTAAAAGCCAGACTCACAGCTGCTGGGCTTGCCTAATCAGGGAGCCACACTCACACCAGATTTTATTTCACTTGAGACAGTCATGGCTTCCCCCAAACAATCCTGGGAAGTGTAGTTTGTGAAGGGTGCTGAGAGAAGACTCCTATTCCACTGACAGAGCTCCAGTGGCCAGAGTGGTTTAACAGTCAGCCGCTCTGTTTATAGCTCTGCGAGGGGAACAGGGCAGCTTCTAGCAACTCTCAGCACCCTTCACTAACTACACTTCCCAGGATTCTTTGAGAAAAGCCATGACTGTCTAAAGTGAAATAACAGTCTAGTGTGGATGTGGCCAGGGACAGCTTTGGTTTAAATTTGGGTGGGAGGCTACATGTGCCTGCTGTAGAATAAAAAGGTGGGGGAAACCCTGAAAAACAATGATACTGTTCACAATATTTTCCTTTTGGAAAGAAAAGGCACTTCCCCTCTGCCCAGTGCCCACCCATCGAAGAACACCAACAAACATACAAAAATTCTCCATCTTTGGAGATGGCAGGTGTTGCCACCACTCACCATATGCTCCGAGGAACATGTTACCATATTCTTCCAGGCTACACAGGAAGTGGATTGGTCTGTGAAAGACCAAACCAAATTGTGTTTGTATTTTTATACATTTGTAGGGCAGTACAATATCTCAGAGAGGAGGTCAGGTCTCCTGCTCCCCTGGTGCATTCACTATAGCTGCCCAATTTCACTGCTTTTTAAAGTTTGATAGAAATATCTGTGGGCTATAGGTACATTCTTAAACCACAAGGGATTTTTGCCTGTTGGTGAATTTGCATGCTGAGGTTTGTGTTTGACTTCTGTGCAAACTGACCAAGGTGAGAAGTGTGTGGAAAAGAGATGGCTTATTTTTAAAACATTTAAGGTTTTATTATTTATTGTGATTTGTCTTATTACTGATCTTTGTAAGCCACTCTGGAAGCCTTTTCTGGCTGAAGAGTGGCGTAAAAAATACTTTGGTTTTTTTATGTCAGTAGCATAGTACAGAAAATAAAAACATTGCTGCTTCTGAATAGTGGAACTTCCTTGGGTTCTTCCTTTGGCTCTTGCAGTGATAAGGTGTTCACAGGTTCATAAAAAAATAGACTCAACAAACAAAAGAGTAATAATCTAGAAGCATTTTTTTTAAAAAAAAATGGTGAGGATAGTCCCCCTGAATAATCAGACTGGATGAAATCAAAGGTGCACCTAGTCTAGCATTCTGCTTCCTGCAATGGCAATCAGACTCATCAGGAAGCCCATAAGCAGGGTTTGATGGCAATAACCTTTTTCTGTTGTTTGTCTGTCCTCCCCAAGCACAATCAGTGGTAGACTATCTCTGAATGTGGAGAAGGAAAGGTGTTCATCAATGGATTGCTGTATGGAACCTCCAGGTTTACAGCCAAATCAACCTGTGAATAAACTGCAGTTGTGAGTTTTAACAATAGGAAAGGGCTCTTGGTTTCACACCCTGCTTTATCTAATCACCTTTTAAAGGATGGGTAAGCCAGTGGCCCACAGCACATGATGTACTGTGTGAAGAAGTCCTGTTTCTATAACAATCACCCCAAACTGTAAACTAATTCCTTTTGTCTTGATCTATAAACAGTGCATTAAATTTCAACTGTACTTACTCCCATAGTGGGCAGAAGGCTGTAGCCTTAATTTCCTCTTTGTTTCACATAGCTCAGCAGAGATTAGAAAGACACACTGCCTTCACTTCTGGTTCCCATTTGAGAGCTGCCATCTAGGTGGCAGGACAATGACAGATGTGGAAATCTGTATGGGATATGCCCCATTTGCTTGGCACTGGTCACAGTGTTTCATTTGGAAACAGGGAGAGCCAAGCTACTGTAACTGAAACTTTTTGTTTTTTCCCTTCTATCTGTTCACAACTGACTGTGCTTTAAAAAATAGGGAGTTAATAGAGTACTTGCTGTCTCACTAACATGGCATATAGGGGCTCTGTGACTTATCCATCAAAAAGGTTTGGAACACAAGGGATATTATTATTGTTGTTGTTGTTGTTGTTGCCTACATTTCACAAGTAGATCCCAGAGCAGGTTACAGAAACTTAAAATACAGTATTAAAAACAGTTTAAACACATTACATTCACAGGAACAGGGTGGGTCTTGAAAACATACATCTCAAGTGCCAAGGGCCAGGGTAAAGAGGTGCATCTTTAGTATTTGCCAGAAGCTATACAGTGAAGATGTCAGATGCACCTCTGTAGGGAAGGAATCCCACAACTTAGGGGTTGTCACAGATAAAGCTCTCTCCTGAGCCACCATCCCCAGAACTTCTGAGGTAATGGAACTACCAAGAAGGCCCCCTCTGCTGATCTTAACACCTGACAGCCAGGGCCTGTAAGGAAGGAGACAGTCTTTGAGATATTTGGGACCTAAATCATTTAGGGCTATAAACACTAACATGAGCACCTTGAATTGGGCCCAGAAATGAATTGGTAACTACTGCAACATTTTTGGAACAGGGGTTATCTACCAGAGTTTCTGGCAAACTGCATCTTAGTGTTTGCTAGTAAAGGTGAGCTGCTCCAGGAAGAGTACATGGTTCTACCCCCTCCAACAACCCTGTGAGATTGGTTGGGTTGAGGGATAATAATGGGTCCTAGGTCACTCAGTGAACTTCATGGCTGAGTGGAGTTTTAAACTTGTCTCATGGTAACAGATAACAAAAAGGAGAATGTTTATCCAAATGTAGATGTTTCCCTCAGAATTTACTTGTGCCTGCCTATCACCAACAGCAGTGCTGACAGATCATTTTCAAAAACTGCATGTATAAAAAAATTAACTAAAGGCAAGCAGGCTGAATGCAAGACTTAATGCTTTGATTCAGATGAGTTCAGAAACAAGTCTTCTGTACAGTGAAGATTTTCAGAACACAATCAATTACTCTGCAGCAGCAAAGGCAAAAGGTGTCTGTAAAGAAAGGCTCCTGCTTTGTAGAACTCATTATCATTTAATCTTATATTAGACACATACCTACAGTTTTAGCTTTTGGGCACCTACTTACAACATTTCTTTTTATTCTGGCTTTTTCTACTGTATAATTGCCATTGTTTTATCATTGCTGTTTTATTAGTGGTTTTTCAGAACTGTACACCATTCAAATATTAGTATGCATATGTTGCAGTATACAAATACATCTAATAGAATAAATAAACATGAATTCAGTAAGATTTTTTTAAAAAAACAAATGCATTCCTTTCTAGGGGGAGGGGGGCCCATTTGGGAACTGCACCAGGGCCCCCAACCACCTTAATCTAGCCTTGGTCCCATTTCAAATTCTGACAGGCTCCAGCTAGATGAAAGAGCCAAAACCTGACCCTCAAAAGTTTCAGATTAGATTAGAAATGGGAGGTGGAGTGGGTTAAAAAATGAAAAAAAATCAACTACTTTTAAATGAAGATGCATCTGGAATTTTTTAAAATTTGGGTTTATTTATATCTGAGCATTTGCAACAGCATATTTATTTTTATTCTTGTTTTAACATTTATAAAAGGATTATGAAATAGTATAAGAAATCAAAACATATAAAAAGAGGGCAGAGCACAACTCCATTCCTAAACTGGCCCTGTGTACTTGACATTTAGTGATCTCCCCTATGTAGGCTATGGAAGCTGAGATTTGATCAACCAGCAGTGTGTAAGTGGGTGGCCAGCTGAAAGTCTTTCAATGATATTTTCTTTATCTGGTCTATGCTATGCCTATTACATGATTAAGCAGAAGACATCATTTTAAAAAACTAGCATTCAACAATATTATGCAAGTTCAGAATTTCTGAGAAATAACAATTACCTTCCACAAACAGGTGCAGAAAGATGTATTTGCCAAATAAAAGAGAAAACTTTATAGCCATGTATACATTATTATATATAACTCAGTGACAATTCACACAAAAAAATCACTGAAGGGCTATCTTAAAAGTGCAAAGTTGCAAATGCAAAGAGAGGTCACATCTGTGTTATAATTTTTTGCATTCATTACGTCCCCTCCCCCCATTGCATACCATTAATCCTCGGAGTTTTGTAGATTTCATTTCTGTATCCTTTGGTTTCTTTTTTTGGAAGGGAACAGTTGACAAACTACTTTATATGCAGCATGCGTACCATGCAAATAGTGTTCAAATTTAATTCTGCACCAGCTGTACATACATACATGTGGCATGCAAATGTTGCTGACTGCAAATGGTGCTTATTTTGATTTGGAGTTGATACCTAAAACTGTGAATTATTGCTTGTATATGTATTGTTTTGCTTTCAATTAGTAAATTCTATCTGTATTAATGAAAATAAATACAAATGCCTGATGTGAAATTGCAATTTTACTTTCTTCTGATTTAGGTTAAAGTTTTGTGCTAGAAGATACATTGTTCTAAACGCTTCCTTTTAGAAGCAGGGATGGCCACACATTGACAAGGAGAAAACAGAACATTAAAATAAAGTTAACATCACAGCACAGACAGTGACTCTCCCTAAATGACATATTTCTCTTGCACAAAGTACATTGATGCAAATTCACTGGATTTATTCCAAGAGAGGTGGCTGTTGCAAAACTGCCATTTCTTAAGCATATGATCTTATGAGAAGAACTGCTCCTGCAAATTCACTAGTGCGATCTAAACCAGCAGAGTGTCTAATAAATAGCATGATCTAAATAGATGCACAAAAGCAGGGTTCTAATGCATCTCCCTAGCTAGATAACACATTATGTGTGCAAACATGTACAGTGCATCGTACACATTCCTCTTCCAGTCCAGCTGCTGGGTCACTCACAACAGGCTGCTTGGGAGCAGGAATGGTGCAGTGGAGGTAATCTCTTAGCTGCTCCTCCCTTCTGAAGAGCTAATTAATTTGAATGCTAATTGAGGGCTCTTCCAGATGAACCATTAATTGAGCATTCAACGTGATTTGTTGTCATAAAATTTATGTGGTGGTTATACAATGCCTGCTATTTATGGAGCATTCATTCTGATCTGTTTGTGGAGAGGTTATCATCTCATCAAGCAATTGCTATCCCACACTTTTCAATGCATTTTTCTGTCACCTTATCATAAGAAGTCCAGGGTTGTTTTCTTTCTTTCTTTCTTTCTTTCTTTCTTTCTTTCTTTCTTTCTTTCTTTCTTTCTTTCTCCATGGTACAGGGTGCTCCAAGTGGCTCACAACAATATCATAGCAACATTTCACAAGAATTCAGTCATAATTACAAAACAAACAAATATATACCTATTCATACAAATATTCATAGGACAAACAAAAATCTCATATTGATAAATATACACTAAGATTAAATAATCCACTAATCATTCATACCAAGGCATAACAAAACATCTAAATGCAAAAAATGGTGCATGTTATCAACAACTAAATGTTGCCCCCAGCAACAAGCCCTAAGTCAGTCATGGTCTTGCCTTGCCAAATCAGGTAGAAATGAGTGAAATAGAGGAGTCACACCTAGATGCTATCAAGGCATCTTTAGCAGCAGAAGCAGCCGTTGTAGCTAGAGTCAGTCAGAGCCCTCTTCTCCTAGACCTGGTAGAAATGGGACTATGATGGCATGGACTGTAGTCTGTACCTTGAGAGGGAAGGAAAGCAAGCAAACCAGACTCTCTTTGTTAATTGCACCACTGCCACTAAGAGTATATCTTCCCACACCTCCACCTCTGGCTGCCTCCCCTATACATTCCTTGAGCCTTTGAATGACTAGCCCAGCCAACACTATGTGCAGGGTTGAGTGGTAAGGCATTTAGTCAAGGGTTGAGTAATAAGGCCTCAGACGAGTTTAAACCATACAGCCATTTCCTTTTCCACCCCCCAAAACCTGTTCAGCATCTCTTTTTCATTTATTATTGTTGTTAGGTTTTGTTTCCCCATAACTGCTAAGGTCATGGGCCAAACCTTTGACCTTCATCTGAACATTTGATCATCTTGATCAGAACAGTCTCCAACAAGAAACCAACCATTTTATAACCACCTAACCAAATGGAAAATGGCTCTCCAGTTATACTCCGTCACAGGGCCAAACGGGGGAACAGGCACAAAAAAGTTGCAGGTCTGGATGGGTGAATTTGTCAGCTTTGTTTTCTCTCAGTTTCTCATTTTTCCACTCGTAAGTTCAGTTCTCCACATTTTCACATCAGTTTCTGAATTTTTTAAAAATAAATCCTTATGAAAATTCAGCAGCATTTTACTATGAATTTCTCTTAATATACATATGTTTGAATGCAATTTTGTCCAATATACAGTTGTGCTAACAATTTCCCCCTTATACAATGCATTTCTGAATGCTATTTTCACTAATATACACATTCTTATGCACACTTTACCTAGTAGATGCATTTTTGTACACATTATTTGGCTGGAGAACTGCACTGCAAAATTCAGAGAAATATGAATTTTGAAGGTTGGCTGTGTTATGGTTCATGTATTGCTTCAGAAAGACAAATAAGGGAGGTTTGCCTATAAATGCAAACTGAGTCAAATTTCTATGTTATCCCAACTTGTAGGACTCACAGCTAGATGCTTTTACATAAGTAGCAAAAATGTGTTTGTTTTTTAAAAACTCTAAGGGACAAAACATCTCTAAAATAGCCCAATGAGGACTGAACATGCTCAGTATTTATTTATTGGTTGCCTTTTAACAGCAATGACTCAAGGGCAACATATAATAGCTACACAAGAAATACTGCAGCCACTTATACAATACAATCATCACAAAATGAAAAACATAAAAAGCAAGAAAACATTAAAACCATTTAAACACTTCAGCATTCAAAACAGCAACCACGGGATGTTCCATAGCCACAGAATGTTGACATGGGGGGGGAGGAACTGGGAAAGGGATAAGGATGCCATGCCTGAGCTCTTTTCAGCTTATACTATCTTGAAGGAGGGCATGCTGGTTGTCAGGAACCCTGGAGCACTCCTGTTAGGAGGTGAGGATACACTGGAGCATTTTGTTGCAGGTTCCATTGGTCTTGCTGAATAGCCAAGGAACACAGCCTAAATCAATAGGCCTAGTAACAGGTGACTGCTGTGACCAGAATTGTTCTTATTTATATTGTGGAAGTTTGGAGGTCCATTTGAGATCTAGCTTAAGCTTTGTGTGCTCACCATCTACTTAACTGGCCACGAATCTCCTTTCAAAATGTACTCCTAAGATTATCTTACAAGTGCAAAGAGTACAGGAGTAAATGGACCTTTGTATGATCCAGCAAGGCAGTTTGTATCATGATCTAAGCGGCCTTGGTTCCTTCCAGCACTATGACCTCAGTCCAGAGAAAGCTAGCCATGCCTCTGTTTTCCATGCCTCTGTTTTGGTGAAATCAGTGGGTCCTGTTAGCTGTAACTAATTTAAAGCCCATCAATTTCAGCAGAACTAAGGAGTTACTAACCTCAGCTGGATTGGGGTCTATAATTAATTTTATATACCTAGTGCTTAGCAATCACAATAATTTGGAAGTCAGATGGTCCCAACTGAGCCTTTATCGGAAAAGATCCCCATAAAACTAAAAAAGATCCCCAAAATTAATAAATAAAATGGAATTGCTGACACTCACATGGCATGGACAATCCTGCCTATTCAGCAAGACACTTCTGCAAACAAGCAACACCAGCAATTTCAAAAGCATCTTGTAAGCCACCTTGCTGGCAGTGTCAGGCTGTTTCCTGAAATCCAAAATAGCCTCCCCTCATTTGTTTGAGAAATTGGAAATGTACAAGTGTACAGAACTCTCTCTCTCTCTCTCTCTCTCTCTCTCTCTCTCTCTCTCTCTCTCACACACACACACACACACACACACACACACACACACACACACACACTTATTCAGTCATTCACTCACACTCACTCACTCACACACACACACACACACTCACAACAACAACCCAGTGATAACCTCCACAGATGAGTTAAGGGTCAGCCAGACTAAGAGTTGAGGAATTGAGGTGGTAGCAAGGAAGGTCAGAAGGCGGGTGATGGAAGCATAATGGACCGCCTGCAGTTCCAGATAACACTGGTTTTCGAACTGAGAGTGTGTGTGGGAGACCCTGAAGATATCGAATTGGGAAGCTGCTAGAACTGGGATAGTCAGAGCAATAAGAAGTGATAGGACTGGGGCTTTCCCAGAACATCCTTGAGCCTTGAAGGACCTCTGTGCTTCCTGCAGGTGCAGCTCAAGACGTTTTGTTGTCTTAAGTGAAGGGGAAGATACTCCCCTCCCAGTTCCAATGCAGAAAGCTACCAGGCTGGCACTTGAATTTTGCTTCAACACTAGTGATGGGACAGCATCCTTCACCTCATCTGAAGGCAGCAGGCTTGTTTAGGGGGCAGTGATCTGCTGCATGGTGTTCCTTTGCTGCCACTCCATCTCCCTCAGCAGTTTGCCACTTGAGGTGGCTGCCTCAGTCTGCCTAATGGTAGTAGAGCTTCCCCTGGCTTTCTGGGATTAATGTTCTTCACTTTGATCTCCCAGATACTTTTGCATACAGCACCTATTGTATTATTACAGAGACAAGAAGGAAAGTGACAGTGGGAGGTCTCAAAATGTGGCATCCTCTTCAGGAAGCAAAAGTAGTTGCTGGAATGCTGTGCTTCTCAATTCCTTTCTGTATTACTGATTACATCTGTTTTGAATGGCTCAGTGGGCAAAGTGCTCCCTTTTTCCTCACAGACAACAATGTCTCCTAATCCTTCGCCTAATGAAAGATGAGAGAAACAACACATTTCCCTCCAGGAAAAGGTTAAGAATAGTAACAAGGAGAGTGGAGGTGGGAGCAGGATGTTGGTAGCAGACGAGGCTGAAAGGAAGCAAATGACTCTGAGGAACCTTAATGCAGGCAGAGAAGATGGGGAGTCTCCCTTCTGCCAGAGGGAGATGGACAGAGCCTGGGAATCCTGGCACCCTTCTTTCCATTTGCAGCTCAGTAAACACTATTGCTTACCATAGGGATGGCCCTTGGCTCAGTGGGAGGATACATCGTTTGCATGCACAGAGGCCTCAGTTTAATCACCACTTCGAAGGATCTGAAATGATAAAGGGTGAAAAGAGCCTTGCCTGAGATCCTGGAGTGCTCTGGCCAACCAGACTAGACAGGGCTGGACTGGATAGACCAACAGTCAGATTCCACGGAAGACAACTTTATTTGCTTCTCCAAGGACTATATGTGTAGCTTAAGTTAACATTAACAAGATCTGTGCAGTGGTCGTGGATCTAAACCTCTCAACAAAATGTACTGTAAGGCTGCAAGCCTAAACCTACTTGAACTCAGTGAATTTAGCCCCATTTGCACTATACATTTTAAGTACTACTATACCACTTTAAACTGTCATGGCTTCCTTCAAAGAATCCTGGGAAGGGTGGTTTGTGAAGGGGGGTGAGAGTTGCTAGGAGACTCCTCCCACAGGGCTACAATTCCCAGAGTTCCCCGGGAAGAGAGATTGACTGTTAAACCACTCTGAGAACTGTAGATCTGTGAGAGAAATAGGGGGTCTCCTAATAACTCTCAGCACTCTTAACAGATTACAGATCCCAGGATTCTTTGGGGGAAGCTATGACTGTGTAAAGTGGTATGATACTTCTTTAAATGTATAGTGCAGATGGGGCTTTTCTTCTGTTCTGAATAGCCATATATAGAATCACACTCGTAGCTAAATGTGAGTTCAGTGTTAGTTGCCCTTCTACAACTAATCTCTGTTTTTTTCTGGATCTCTAGGTTCATTCACATATTTGAACAAACACTGAACCTTCATGGAGCTTCAAGTCTGTGTTTCAAATATGGTGAACCCATGCTTGAGATTCTGTGGGTAGTTTCACTGCAGTCCTGCCCAATATCTTTTTAGATTTCATTGTAATTTCCCTCTAAGTGTGACTGGCACTGTTCTCCATTCAACAATATACTTTCCAAGCTGGTGATAAATTGTGATTGCTAAATAATATAATCAAAAAGTTTTAGGTTGAGGGACAATAGAAATTGCATTAGGTATGTGACAAAGGGAGTGATTTTATAACTGATCTTTTTACTTAAAGTCCTAACATTATTTTTACTACTCTTTGTCTCCTATAAATTAAGATGAAACTAGTTGGATGAGGGGAAACAAGAGAGCTGCAGAATGCTTCAGGGATCACGTCTTTAAGGGTTATTAACCACAATTTGTTTTTGTCAGATTCCAATTTATCTGTATTTTAGCAAATCTCAGGAACTAATTCTGACATCTTGTATATCTTTCTTAATCATTTATTCTGGAGACTTTGTACTTGTTTGACCTTAAGGACTATGCAATGTTTACTCCACAGAATGCTAAGGCAGTTGCTTTCATATGGGGTGTAAGTCAGTAGGTAAGTCAGTAGCACTTTGAGAGTCCAGCTTACTGGTTAGAAGCTTGCGAGGCATGGAATACTTTATAGTGAGGTACTTTTGTGAATGGATTCCACTGACTTTCCTGTTGTTGTAGATTGGGGGAAACCTACACTGATCAAATCCAGATGTCCATTTTTAGCCCCATGCTTCTTAAAGCATGAAGGCTGATTTAGACATGTCAGCCATATGCAGCAAAACCCCTCTACTGTACAAAAGCTTCAGACAGCATCACATTTATTTATTTATTTATTTCATTTATAAACCGCCCATAGCTAGTAGCTCTCTGGGCGGTGTACAAAACAGAATTAAAATACAATATTACAATAAAATCAGTAACAAATAGCAGCAAGT
The DNA here is from genome assembly GCF_030035675.1 of Rhineura floridana. Lineage (NCBI taxonomy): Eukaryota > Metazoa > Chordata > Lepidosauria > Squamata > Rhineuridae > Rhineura > Rhineura floridana. The sequence goes on along the minus strand of NC_084480.1, from coordinate 265,470,981 downwards.
TAAACTAAAAACGCTAAACATGAAACATTGAACATTAAAATGCCTGGGAGTATAGCCAGGTCTTAATGGTTCTTAGTTACCCCATGCACCCGTCTGTACATACCCAGTGTTGGTACTTGAGCATTTCATGGCCCAGGTGGCAGTTGAACTGATGTGCAAGTGCTACACATGTATGGGCCTGGATCCATAGTAAGAGAAGCTTTTAAATATGATACCATCCTCATGCATGTCAGGACTTTTCGGCAGCACTGCACATGACCAGCATTAAGTCTATATGAGCTCTGAGATGGTCTACCTTAAAGAAGTTCTGGCAATTGCTCTGAGAGGAACAGACTGTTCCAGAACACCTCTTGAATATATCATAAAGTTGGCCAAATCAGGGAAGGGTAACCTGTGGTCCTGCAGAAGTTTGTGGATTCCAACTCTCATTAGCCCTAGCCAGCATGGCCAATGGTCAGGTAGGACAGGAGTTGCAATCCAGGTTTCCCTGTCCCTAGCCTAAACTTTCCAGTCAGTGCAGTGTGATGGGCATGTGCTCTTCAGTGCATACTGAGTAGGCTTGAGAATTAAACTTTTCCCTCTGATTCAGGGGTTGTTGCTTCCCTGGGAGCAGATGTAATATTGAATTTATGCTAGGTTTCCAATAAACTGTGATCATTCTATGAGCAGCTTCTTGTAAGAAATGTTGTCAGGGATATACATGCAAATTTCGAATGGATTGCTAAACTAGTTAGGCTTTTCCTGGAGAATAATCCGTTTCCATTTGCTCCTAAGTGCCAGGCCATTACACTCCTAGCTAGCAGGCTAGTGAGTAAGAGTTTGCTTTTTTTAACAAACCCAACTGTCTGGTTCAACACAGCCTCCGTGTGTCAGAGATACCTGGAAGCTATTGTATGACGTGAAGAGCCATGCTTTGTTCTGTTGGAATGTATGAGGTTCAACTCCAACTTGGTGGGTTGAGGCTGCATGGGGTTAAAAAGGGTAGCTAGGGAGGAGACCTCCTTGTTGCCAGGCTATACCTGTCCTTTGATCCTTGCCGTGTCTCTCCCCCTCCTGCTAAACTGATATGCAAAGGATGTTGATCCCAGTTCCTTCCTGCCTTCCCAGTTCCTTCTTCTCTCTCGAGAGGGGAGCAGACATCTTTCCTTTGTCTCTCCCTCTCAACCAGCATGAGGGCGAGTACTGGGACCAGTGCTCGTTGCTCCAGCATAGCTAGATGTAAGGACACTTTCCTATCAAGCATGTACTTCCAGAATAAAGTAGTTGTTTCTTATTTTACAGCTTAAAGTCTCTGTCTGACTAATTTGCAGGGAAGGTAGAATGTTAGCAAAGATTCAAACACACACACGTAAGCTCGCTCAATACTCTCCGTTCTGCTACGCAACTCAATAGAATTCCAACATGTTCTTACAAATTGACTTGTTACTGATATTATGTGCTAAGGCTACTTGAGCCATCAGGGTGGCAGGTTTGAAACTCCACCAGGTTCTCCTCGTCTTTCTCACAAATTACTTCTCCTTAGGCAGAAGCCCCTGAAATGATGAGAGGCCTACTGACTATCTCCAAAATAACCTGATGATTTCATGGCTTGACTAGAGCTGATCCAGGTCATCAAAGGTTGGGACACCAGGAAGGCAATGGCTTATTTGACTCTTTGAAAGGCTTTGAACAAAAGACTTTTCAGGGTTGAAGCCCTGCTTGGTAGTTTTACCCCAACCAAGCTCAGAAAAAATTAACCTCCATCAATAAGCCTGCGCTCATGTTTTGTTTCTCTGCATTTTTCTCTATTATTAAAATATTTTGTAGACCTAAAACAAGGGTGGCCAATGTGTTGCTCTCCAGATATTGCTGGACCACAGCTCCCATCATCCCTGGCCATTGGCCATGTTAGCTGAGGATGATGGGAGTTGTAGTTCAAAGGCATCTGCAGGGCACCACTTTGGCTATATAGAGTTTCATCTAAAGGGTATGAGATTGCATTTGTATATGATGCCAGACTTCATTATTATTATTATTATTATTATTATTATTTATTAAATTTATATACCGCCCGACTAGCGATAGCTTTCTGGGCGGTGAACATAAAAAGTTCATCTGAACTGGTTGCATGCATTCTTGGAAGAGTGATAAGGAGAAGCCAGGCAGGGTTATCTCAGGCCTTAAAGCAGTTCTTTACTATGGCTTGTGTGTTGATTTGGCACATTTGTAGGGATACTAATTCTTTGGTGATACCAGATGTAGAGAGAAATTGCTGAATGGGCTTGGACAAAACCTTTACTCATATAAAAACATAACTCAGAGCTTTAAAGACAGTGGGGGGCATTACTGGACTAATTCATATTATTCTTTGTGATCATTGAAGGCTGGCCAGAGATCTGGGCACATGGTGGAAGAGCAGGCTTCAGCATTGATTCAGTGGTCCCTATGCAAAAATGTAGATCACCTTCTCAGTTTGATGATAAAAATGAAAGGAAATGTATGCAACTAAAAGGTGTGAACTCTGTTTCCTTTTTATAAAATTGTCTGCTTGTTGGCCTGTCAGATCTTACTTATTTCATGTTACCCTTTCAGGGCAGAAAAGATTTCTCAAGGCAACTCAGACAGATGACATAAAATGTTATTTAAAAATATAAGCATAAAAGCATCAGCATAAAACAACAAACCCAGATCAGCAATCTACAGAAAACATACTATAAAATAGCAAGCACTGGCAATTTAAAAAGCCAGCTCAGTGTCACTAATTGAAAGCAGATTGGAACAAACAGTTCAAGGCCCATTTTAAAAACAGCTAAACAGAAGGCCAAGCATACATCCTGTGGGAAAGGAGTTCCACAAAGATGGGGCTAACACTGAAAAGGCTATATCTCTTGTGCCTAGTTTGCCAATCTGATTGGCCATATTTGGTATTTTTCTCTCAGATGTGTTGTCATTTGTTGAGCTAGTAGAAACAAGATCCTCGGCTAACTTGCAATATAAGTTAACTGAAATGATTGATCATTAGGTATCAGTGGCTAGCAATCTCTGTTGATTACAACTGCTGTGTAATCTAGCCACATTAGCTCAGGAGTGGTGAACCCACAATCTGTGGAGTGCAACCATCCCATAAAGCCACTTCCAGTCTCCAAACACATCTTCCTTGACTTACTTTGCAAATAGGTCTCTTCTCCCTCTGGTGCAGTACTACTGCAAGAAGGTCTTAGTGCTCAGAAAACAGGAAAGAGTACTTCTTGTTTCCTGTGCACTAAGACCCCTTTGCAGTGGTGCTGCATCAGGGGGAGAAGAGGCACATTTGCAAGGTACGTGGAGGACCTTCCTCCCCATCGCAGCATTAGGCTATGAGTAAAGGATCTTTCCTCCTAGTCCTGTCTGCAATGGGGAGGAATCAGCAGAAAAGCAGAGGAGCTTGCCTGTCTGACTGTCTAAATGTGCGTATGTGTGGCATGTGTGTGGCCTGAATGTGTGTGTGCACATGAGTGCACAAGTTCCACTTTGGCCATGCTCACTTTGGCCACATCCACTGCCAGCATGCAGCCTTTAGAGGGTGGCATGTGGCCCTTGGACTAAAAAAGATTAGTCACAAATGCATTAACCCTTTCTGCCAATTACTATGTTTACTCAGAACTTTATGCCCTTGAACTGTAAAACAATCTCTATAGCAGAACAAAAATTATGTTTATTGATGTAGGCTATTCAGATAATGTTTTTGTAGCTAGGCATGTGTATAAGAAATTTCAGGAGAAATTCCCCTTGCCCATTAGCCCAGTGGTGGGGAACCTCCAGCCTGAGGACCTGAATAGGCCTGGTAAGAATCCTAATTTGACCCAATTTTCTCCAAGCCATGCCCACCTGCCATACACCTGGCATCATATACGGTGTCATATGTGTCATGTGTGATGTCTGATGTGGGGTGGGTGAAGATGTGGCTCCCTGCTTAACAGCAGTGTAACGGCAAATTCAGAAGTGCAGAGTCCCTTCATGATAGTCACAGCCACACCATGCTCCCTCTCCTTCCCCCCCTTTTTTGTTGCTGCTTGGTTGAGAATGAGATCCTTGAATACCTTCCCCCACCAGAACAGATGTTCCTAGGAGCCAATGAGCATGAAAGAGAAGCATATTAGCTACTGAGGAGATTCTTCTCAGTAGCTGGCTCCAATCAGTAGGAAAGGACAAAGAAGCGTGTTAGAAGACTCTTCTTAGTGGCTAACACTCTCCCTTTTCATGCTGATTATAGCTCATAGGACGGTGGAGACATATAGATCCTGCTGGGACCCTGCTCCTAAAAAACTAAGGGGTCTACGACCCCCTGAGACCCTGAACGACTACACCCCTGCTGCTGAATCAGTGGGACCTGCAACATGATTGATTCCAACCCTGGTGGGGTTTTAACCCACGTGAAGGGGGATTCAAAGTGCATGCGGCACAAGGTTAAGTGATTGAGGGAGATTTCTAATTGCCTAAGGCTGCATGCAGTTCAAAGAACCTCTGTTCAGACCTTTGCTCTCAACACACAGGATGGAAGTGGAGTAGGTGCATGGGAGAATGTTGGGGGCAGGGCTTGTGTGTGTGCTCCCTCCAACCATTTTCTGTCCACAGGCATTAACTTGAATAGATCTTGTGATTGGTGCTGCATGACTTGTTCATAAATTTTGTCTTAATGTTTTGTTAAGGGGGAATCCAAACGGTTTGGAATGATTTCAAAAGAATAAAAAATATGCAAGCCCAGTATCCTACGCCTTGCTGAGGGGATTAAAGGTTTTGTCCTTGGTGGTGCCCCAGCTGCAGAAATCTCTTCCCTTGGAGGCACAATGGCCATGACACTGATGGGCTTCCAGTCATGGTAAAAGGTTAATTCTTTGCCAGGCTTTTGAGGGCCATGTTTAGTGTAAGTTTACCTTTTTCAGTCCCTACTCTTTCTGTTTTTCTACTGATTGTTATTGTTTGCTGTTGGGTTTTCATTGCATTCTTCCTGTTTCTGTGATCCTTATTGATAAGTTTTGTTTGATATACACTGAGCTGATATACACTCTTCTGACAAAAAGAGGTATACAAGAACACTACGTGCATAAATTAGTTGCAAAGCCAAGAAGATCTCAGATTGTCATCGTGGACGATACTCCTCTGTTACACTGATTGGGCTGCGTTTGAATGGCACTTAGACATGCAGGTGGGTAGTACACTGCATTTGCTTAGTGAGGAGTGCAATTACTTTTCCATTTAAGAGAAAGTGCCAAACATGAGGCACAAAGTCACAAAATGTTTAATAATAAACCCTGAAAAACACAGAATCCTGGAATAGTAGAGTTGGAAGGGGCCTATAAAGAGTCCAATCCCCTGCTCAATGCAGGAATGAGTGCATTGGAAATGTGGCATCTCCGATGTGTCATTTGTTGAACTGGATCCAACAGAATCAATCACCACCACTTCTTTGAAAGCTCGAGTCATGGAAGTATGGCGCAAAAAACAACAACCCACCCATAGGAGCACATAACTTTTTTGCCATATTTTATTGCTTATTGTTGATTTTAATTATAAGGTAATAATATATTATTAACATTTAGCACCAGTTGAAGACACACTTGTTCACCCAAGCTCTTGGGAGATGCAGTAAGTTTCGGATCCAATGGTTATTGGGGTTGTGGTATTGTATCAGGGAAATCAGCTGAAGATTTATTGTTTTATATATTTTAACCATTCATCGAATCATCGATGTTGTATCAGGCTGTGTTGAACACCATCCTGAGCCTCTCTGGGAGGAAGGACAACATAGAAATATAATTAAATAATTAACTCTTGAAATTGGGAGAGCAACAGAAAGGACATTTCTGAGTTTCAGTCTGGTGCCTGCCCAGAACCACAGGTGTCATATTTTGGGTTTGAAAGGTCCACCCACTAATCCAGAATAGCAACAGTTAGGTTTTCATGGGAACCTAGATACATGAATACTATGAACAGGACTTTATTTTACTTGGTGAAGCAACAGGTCTGGATTTTTATTTTATTTTATTGTCTTTGCTGATCAACAATTCTGTAGCCTTAGGCCAGGGATGGGGAACATGTAGCCCTTGAGATGTTGTTGGACTCCAACTCCCATCAGCCCCAGCTGGCATGGCCAATGTTCAGGGATAATGGGAGTTGTAGCCAGCAACGTCTAGAAGGTCACAGGTTCTCCATCCTTATCATTGGAATTGGGTATATATACATACCAAGTCATTTACAGTTCAGTTTTTATCTCTGATGTTGCTTATTTATGTTTTGGATTTTTTTTAAAAAAATTAATGGTTTAATTAAAGCAAATATGTTTAAACATAATTTAATGTAGTAAATAGTTGAAAAGGATGATATAAAAAACCAAATAAATAAATCAGCAGATATGTTTTTCTTTAATTGGTTTTAAACTTGTAAACCACTTAGACGTCACTTTGGCAATTAAATGGTATATAAAATAATAATATTTTGAGCAACCGAAAAGATGACTGTACACGTGGACATCACCAAATGGTCAATATGGAATCAAACTTATTATATAATTGGTAGCAGAAGATGGAGAAGTTCCATACTTGCTATGAAAACAAGACAAGGAGCAGACTGGTCATATTGAAATGCAGAGTAAAGCTAAAGAAGAACAACAAAGCAATCATAATGCCAAAATACAATTTAAATAACATCCCAGAAGAATATAAAGATCAAATAAGGAACAGGTTTGAGGCGTTAAACTTAGTTGACAGAGAACCAGATGAACTATGGAGTGTCAGCAAATATGGAAAACTAAACAATGGCCCACAGACTGGAAACGTTCAGTATACATCCCAATTCCAAAGAAAGGGGATCCCAGGGAATGCAGTCATTATCGAACTATTGCCTTAATATCCCATGCAAGTAAAGTAATGCTCAAGATTCTGCAACAAAGGCTCTTACCATATATGGAGCAAGAAATGCCAGATGTCCAAGCTGAATTTAGAAAGGGAAGAGGCACCAGAGATCATTTTGCAAACATACGTTGGATAATGGAATGGACAAAGGAATTTCAGAAGAAAATCACCCTGTGCTTTATAGGTTACAGCAAAGCCTTTGACTGTGTAGATCATGAAAAACTATGGAATGCTTTAAAAGAGATGGAGGTGCCACACATCTGATTATCCTGATGCGCAACCTATACTCTTTGTAGACAAGAGGCTACTGTGAGGACAGAATATGGAGAAACGGATTGGTTCCCAATCTGAAAGGATGTGAGACAGGGGTGTTTTTTATCACCCTATTTGTTTAATCTATATGCAGAACATATCATATGGAAAACGGGATTGGACCAAGATGAAGGAGGTGTGAAAATTGGAGGGAGAAATATCAATAATTTAAGATATGAAGATGATACCATACTACTAGCAGAAACCAGTAATGATTTGAAATGAATGCTGATGAAAGTTAAAGAGGAAAGCACAGAAGCAGGACTACAGCTGAACGTCAAGAAGACTAAAGTAATGACAACAGAAGATTTATGTACCTTTAAAGTTGACAACGAGGACATTGAACTTGTCAAGGATTATCAATACCTTGGCACAGTCATTAACCAAAATGGAGACAATAGTCAAGAAATCAGAAGAAGGCTAGGACTGGGGAGGGCAGCTATGAGAGAACTAGAAAAGGTCCTCAAATGCAAAGATGTATCACTGAACACTAAAGTCAGGATCATTCAGACCATGGTATTCCCTATCTATATGTATGGATGTGAAAGTTGAAAAAAATGGATAAGAGAAAAATCAACTCATTTGAAATGTGGTGTTGGAGGAGAGCTTTGTGCATATCATGGACTGAGAAAAAGACAAATAATTGGGTGTCAGAACAAATTAAAGCAGAACTATCACTAGAAGCTAAAATGATGAAACTGAAGTTATCATACTTTGGACACATCATGAGAAGACCCGATTCACTAGAAAAGACAATAATGCAGGGAAAAACAGAAGGGAGTAGAAAAAGAGGAAGGCCAAACAAGAGATGGATTGATTCCATAAGGTTGCCACAGACCTGAACTTACAGGATCTAAACAGGGTGTTTTATAACAGATGCTCTTGGAGGTCACTGATTCATAGGGTCACCATAAGTCATAATTGACTTGAAGGCACATAACAACAAAGATATTATTAAAAGTATAAAATTATATAGGGATTCATGTACAGAGGAGGGGGGAAATTTCCAATCTGAGGACTGTTGAGGTATAAACCTACACATTTATAATGTTTGCTTTAATTGCAAGTAGTATTGCAGTCAATCACCAGTGATTGTTAACATTCACCAGAAAATCTATAAATAATAAAAATAAACAATTCCCTGCCCTTCACCGATAGGTCCCAGAGCGGGTTACAACATCCAAAATACAATTTTAAAAAGAATTAAAACAAATTTCAATCACAATAATAGGGTGGGTTTTAACAACAAAAGTCAGTGTGTTGATAATGTCCCTTTTCTGACATCTATATCAACAAACAGATTTGAGATGATTTTGTAATGTAGTATCACAGCAAGAATACTAGTAAGATTTGTTTGGGCCTGTATGAGAGACTTTCATTGCTGCACTATACCTGCAATCTAGTTATGGTAAGGTTTGCCAGGCAAGTAATTACCAGAATGGAGTGCTAAGCAAGCAGTCCCTGTGTCAAAGCAGCTGACCTTGTGAAGATAATGAGACAAGGAGAACTCAGAACAGATGAAAGCCAAGAGCACCTACTTTATCTAGTGACAGCCAGGGAACACCTTCATGCTCAATCAATTCCTGCTAATGAGACAAGATGGGGCAAGATGTTAAAACAGCAGTAATGGGCAAACTTTCTCTCTCTCCCTCTCCCCCCCCGCTTAATGATGTATAACTCTGTTAGATAAAATTGACTTTTAAACCAGACATGAACATAAGTGTGAATGTAGACACACAAATTCAGTACTTAATGTATTTTGGATATATTCACAATATAACAGGAATAATGTTACCGTCTGGGAAAATTATGAAGATCTTGGGAATGTGGTAGGCTGCTTCTTGCCTAGCCTGTCTTTTTTTAAAATGGCTACAGCCTAGCACAGAGTTAAATACACTTAAGCTCACTTATTTTCATAATACAGCATTTGTGCAGTTGACTAATTTATCCCTCGAATTTGACTATGGTTTTCATAATATGGTACTAGGTTTTGACACTAACGCCTGCACTGAGCGAGGTGGGGGAGCTTATTAAGTGGTCTGCAATGGGAAACAATTTATACAGTGCATTTAGCTTAAGCCTAATTAGAAAGTGATTTGGTCATGACAAAAGAGTAAAAGAAAACTCACCCACATTCAAACCACCATCATTTTGACAGATGAGGATGTCAGATCAAACACACGACTGAAATATGGGTTAGGTTGATTACATTTTGGGACAGTCCCCTGATTTTTCATGGCAGCTCTGAAATTCTGAGCTATTCTCGACAAGACAGCCTTGACATCGATATTGAAATCCCCCTAGACTACCAACCTGGAGAGTCCTCAACAGCCCCCCCCATTGACCTCTGTCAGCTTTGGTAGGGGGATTGCTGAGTCAGAGAGTGGATGATGCACTAGCAGAATCTCCAGTCTGTCATGACTGTCCACCATTACCAAGTTCAAATCCTGAAGACTGGCTCCCAGGTGGACAGGAAGTGTGGAAAGTGTGATAGAATTTCTATGACTACTGTAACACCTCTCACTGACCATCAAGCCTATGCTGGTACTGCAAAGAGAACTAGGAGAGATAGAACCGAGAGAGAGCCACACCAGAATATCTGTCTATGTCTCAGTTTGTTTATTTGTGTGGTAACAGCTTTCTATGAGAAAAACTGAACTGAAGACAGGTTCCAAAGAAAAGTATTCATAACATAAAATTAAAAACAATCCTAACCATCAAACAAAACAATTTGTGGAAAAGGGATAACTCTTCAAGATCAGCACCTGAATCTGTAACAGGAGACTGTTATCCCTTAATCCAGAATACTATAATCTCAAGTCATTTGAAAAACATATTAAAACCCCATCAGGAATGCAAGTGATGGGTACCTCCATCTTTCCCTTAAAACAGATTATCAGATGCGTTCCATGGACCGTCAGTGGCCTACAAGCTCCATTCAGGTGGTCTGCGGAAAGGCTGCAGAACCATCAAGAATGTCTGTACTTGACTCTGCGTTTCATTTATTTTTCTGACAACAAAGATCAAGGATACTTTGACCAGGGGTAGATTTATTGCACAGACCATCAAGACCTTGGCTTAGAGACCATGATTCACAATGCAGCGCTTGTGCAGTCTACTAATATATTCCTAGAAATTGACTAGTTGAAGAGTCCTTTTCCCAGTGGGCTGGCCTAGGCTTGGGATTTTCATAATGTGGCACTGCTTTTGACAATGATACCTGCACTGCAGGGGGAAAAGGTTTATTAAGTTGTCTGCTCAGACTATGAGCAATTTGCAGGTGGTGTAATTTGCAGTGAATAGGAAATTTGAGAACCACTGCTCTAATATATTCCTTCTCCCAGAACTATTCCATTAATTTTAGTTTACATTCTGTTTTGATATATGGAGATTTGTTCTGCTGTAAAATTACTGTTAAAATGACGTTAGGAACATATGCCTTATACTGTACTGAATTAGCCTATTGGCCCACATAGCTCAGTATTGTCTACACTGACTGGCCATAGCTTTTCAGGATTTCAGACAGATATCTCTCCCCACCCTACCCAGAGATGCTGGGGGCTGAACCTGGGATGAAGATGTGAAGGCCCAGAAAAAAAACCTGGGAATTTTTCCCCCTGTGTTTCCCCCCCAGCGGAAAAAAAGAAAACAAACAAAAAAGACTAGAACCCTTACCCCCAATATTTTCCAATTCCCCCCCTGGGCCTGCACATCTCCAACCTGGGACCTTCTGCATGCAAAGTGGAAGTTCTACCACTGAGCTATGGTCCTTAGGTTAGCACTTACCATGGTACCTTCTGATCTAAGCACATCCTGGGTTATGAATCTGGTTAACAGTTAGGGGTGGCAAGGCTCAGGTGATGCACTGCAGTCTTGAACTGGCTTCCTCTCTCTGATACCACCTTTTCTGAGTACACTTGAATGCTCTCTTGAGCAAAAGAATCCCTAACAGAAAACTAATGCATCAGGCTAGGCTAAAAACTTTCTCACTGATTATCTAGTTTTACACCAGAAAAGAGGCTTTGTTTTTTTTAAAAAAAATGTGATGGAGAACTGAAACATGCAGTTCCTCACTTGCGTTCTGAAGTGGTTTGCAGTTGCAAAATGCAGGATTTTTTTTTTGCACTGAATTTTAGCCTTCCTGCAGTGATGAGGTTGGATTAGCACATAATTAATTAAGCTTGCACTCATGCCTAAAGTTATTAAGGAAGATACTAGCGATGGTCAGGAAAATACTTTATCCTCCTCAGAACTGTAGCCTGAGGAGTTATAGAGACATAGCTTTTCAAGGCACAGATTTTGGAGAGGATATTGGTCCATTCTGACATACACACCACAGGGAGTTTGTCAGTCAAGGGCTCTGGGTTGAGGCAGCCAAATTTAATTCTTGACAGTTGATGGTGATCTGACAATGGTGGGGAAAAAGAGGAGGGAGGTAATTATGTTCAAGTTTCCAAAGAAAGCAGGAGTGATCTTAAGCCTCCTGTGGCACAAGCTGCCACACAAAACCCATCAATTTCTCTTCTTTATAATTCATCCATTTAAAACAAAATAACACTAGAGTTTGAGACAGGCAAATATAATTCTTGAGGCTTAACCCAAAGGAAATCTGAGCTCATCAACTCTATAAAAGTTTGTAAAAGTTAGTCAGAGACCCAGAAGCTGCTGGATACTTTCCAGTAGGAATTGGGGAAAAATAAGTGGATAGAAACTGGGGAAACAGCCCTTGTTTTAGGGAGGAAGAGGTGGACTAACTGCTCATGATTGGACTACACATGATTCTGCCTCAGAAGTATTGATCCAGACGTGCAAGAAGCCAAACTCCCTTGAGGATGGTAGCAGCTCAGAGGGTGGGGTGGAGTCACCACAGTAACTTCCTGGCAGGTGAGTTGCTGTTGCTTAGTGGGTGGGAAAGGAAGAAGGTGAGGCGCTGGAGACAGTGGGGTTACCCCACCCAGTGAGCCACATCTGCTCATGGGATGCTTCCCATGGAGGAAGAGGGAGGCAGCTTCCATTGCTTTAAATGTATGGTGTGGATGTGACCTAGGCTGAGTGCACACCATAGCTTTAAAGCACATTCTAAACACCCCTCCCCAAGAATCCTGGGAAGTACAGCATCCCCTCACAGAGCTACAATTCCCAGTACCCTTAACAAACAACAGTTCCCAGGATTCTTGGGGGGGAGGTATGTGACATCCCCACTCCCCTATTCCTGCCTTCCTGCAGCAGATGGAGATGTCTGCCTCTGCACACAGTAAAACCTACCTTTTACACATGTACAGAGGCTATTCAACACTTCCCAACCTTATGCGCAATATTTCCACTCACAGCCTGGGCACTCCACAATATCCCACCCTAATTTCTGGGTGATCCTACATACACGTTACCACTGTGGTAATATTTGTTGCTAGGTTGTACGTGTAGCAATCTTTTCCTTCAAGGAATGCCCATATGGTATAAAGCTGCCACAAGTTTCAGAATGAATCACCTTTATAGTATTCGCCAAGAGACACTGTAGGTTGTATTAGATTCAGTACCATTTGTTTATTCAATATGTCCCTGACTAATATTTATTTATGGTGTACAGTAGCCAAACATATTCGTGAGTATGGAACAAATAAAACAAAATAATACTTTATTATTTACAGATGAGTATTTTAAACCTTACAGACAAATAAACCCTGATACAATATATTCCTACACTACACTAACTCAATCTCTTCCCTTCCCAAACCAACCCCCACCCTCTAACACAATTCCTAATCTATCTATCCAAACCCCAGAATAAAACCAACTGACAACTGACAAAACCTCTCACTATATTTTAAACACAAACCCTCACTCATTCCCTCCACTCTACCAGATAATCCAACACTAACCAGAGACATTCATGCTAAATACCCGTTACCTAACATTTCATTTTATCCCCCCTCAAACTTACCAAATAAGGGCATTGTTAGCAAATAAACATCAATAGAACCAAGATTACATATTTGCATAGTCAGGATTTCACATGCTTCAACCCTGGTCTTTAGTGTTGGTCAGTCCCACCACCTCATTCTGCCAAAATAGCTACTTCCTGAACTTCCATTGCTACAGACCAACAGTATTCTAAAAGTTGTTTGAAAACATTCATAGCACTTTATCTCTGTGTTAGGAAAAACTTCATCAGATTTTGCAAATCATTAGCTCAGACAAACCTGTCTTATTGGTTTTACAAACATATCTTTACTTTGAAGTTTAGAACTTAAATATCACACTCTGTTAATTGTTTGTGGATCCCCAGCTTAGACTTGATTAGTTTCAGTGTATATGTTGAACAGAAGGGAGTTGCCCACCATTGCTATCAGATTCTGTCTTGTGATATTAACAGCAGTTTGATATGTAGACATAAAACCACAGGTGATATCACTTATCTCCATGCTGTGTAAAAGTCACCTGCTTGTCCAGCACAGCAAACTGTTGTTAACGGTACAAGAGAAAGGCAGCCTGAATTCCCCCCTCCCCAGGACCTGTTGACAACTGAAAGCAGAGAAGAGTTAATAAGTATTAAAGAATTTTAGAGTCTGGGATCTAATCATCATTGTAAGTTAGGCCTGGTCTATACATGCAAGAGAATCCAATAGTAGGGGCCACAGGTAGTAGAATGGGCTTTATCACTTCAGACCTCAGGGGGTGGATCATAGTTTTGGAATGCTTGTCTAAGGTAAAACTTGCTATAAACAGAAACCAGAGCAGCAGGGAACTAGCTGGATTAGAACCTTCTCTCCTTTGTAAAAGCTGGATCTATGAGCACCCCTTCCCCCAGGGCAGATTAAGACTCCCATTGTCTCCTTTTGGGGTCTGAGGTGAGGTTGGGCAATCTGTGGATGTTACAAATAGTCCAACATCCCTGAAAGAGAGTTGATGGGGCTGAGTGTGGATTGGGATGGGGAGGTCAGGGTTCAGAGTTTGGGTGGTGGATTTTATATGAAAGGTCATTTAAGCCAAAGCAATTTCAGTTGTCATAAGACTTTTTTTGTTATCTCCAACATAGTAGGAGCGCCCCCCCCACATAATGTAAGGCCCTAAGCCATGGCTTACTTGGCTTGTTCTAAATCCTCCACTGGTTCTTTTGGAGGGATTCAAGCCCACCCTGAACCTCCCAGGAACAGACAAACTGGGGAGGGTCATTAGACAAAACATCTCCCCTTGTGTGCCACTTTCATTTAAAGGGAGTTGCTTTTACATAGAGGAGTATTCAGAACCAGGGCCCTCTGATCTGAAATGACACCACCCACCCTACCACTCCAGGATTCTTACCACTTCATTGATCTGCAAGTATAGACTAGGCTTAAGTTAATGTCTGCTGAGTTCTAGTTAGAATTTGCCTCACATTGTGTCCTCCCATATTGGAAATGTCTTGAAAAAAGTGATTATCAAATTGAGCAATAGGAGCTCACCTGAGAGCTTCTGAACATGCTTTTAAAGAGGTATTGGATGATTTAGAGGCAAATGTTCAAACATCCTCAAAAGCAGCTTCAGATCTGATAATTCTTTTTAAATAAGGAATGCAGTGTATTCACTGTTCTAGTCTGGCAAATAGTTTCTAGCAACCTGATAACTGTTCTTAGGCACTCTTGTTGATGAATGCAAATAATGTAGGTGATAAAGAGAAAGAAATGTGATTTTGGCATGAACTGCTTTGCATTTAGTTTAGACAGAATTGTAGAACTATGGTGCCTCATCCCTCATTAACGTGTACAATCAGGACAAAAAGTTGGTAAACAGACTCTCAGAAAAGATCCTAACACGTCAGGTTACCAACTGACTGGGGGGAAAAACACTTGACCTTGCTTGCTTCTGTTCCTTTAACAGCAGCTTGAGTTGTGTATATCACAGGTGGAGCTTTCCAAAATATTAAGATAAGCATTATCAGCTATTACAGTTTACAGATCAAACTGCTGTTAAGGCATAGTACTGGGAGCTGGCATTAAAGCTGGTGGCCATAATAATAAATGAGTGGTGTATATAGAAACTGAAGAGTATGAAATGATTACAAAGCAGAAGCAGGTAAGTAATAAGAATAGTGACATTGTTGGCATTTGTGATTCATTTGTCTGGAATATGAACGTCAGCAACTTGTACCACTGATTTTCAAAGTGAGGTGAAGTTTATGCTCCACTGAGTCGTTTTTGACTGAGACTATAATCAGATTTGGAGTAAAAGCCCTAGTTCCCACTTATCTTTACAGCAAGGGAGGCCTGTTTCCTGATGATGCTGCAGCAGTGGATAGAATAAGAACTGTACAGGATCAGACCAAAGGTCCATCTAGTCCAGATTCTGCTTACAAAGTAGTCAACCAGATGCCTAGGGGAAGTCCAAGAGCACCAAAATATTCTCCCGTTTGTGTTTCACAGCGCGTATTCAGAGGCATACTAGTGGTCATATATACCCATCATGACTAGTAGTAGTCTTTGATAGCCTTATACTCCATGAATTTGTCTAATTCCCCCTTAAAGCCACCAAAGCTGTCAGCCATCATGGCATCCTGTGTCTATGGAATCCATAGTTTTGTTGTTGTTGTTATGTGTCTTCAAGTCGATTTTGACTTATGGCGACCCAATGAATCAGCGACCTCCAATAACATCTGTTATAAACCACCCTGTTCAGATCTTGAAAGCTCCGGTCTATTGGTTCCTTTATGGAATCAATCCATCTCTTGTTTGGCCTTCCTCTTTTTCTATTTCTTTCTGTTGCTCCCAGAATTATTGTCTTTTCTAGTGAATCATGTCTTCTCATGATGTGTCCAAAATATGATAACCTCAGTTTCATCATTTTAGCTTCTAGTGATAGTTTTGGTTTAATTTGTTCTAACACCCAGTTATTTGTCTTTTTCTCAGTCCATTGTATGTGCAAAGCTCTCCTCCAACACCACATTTCAAATGAGTTGATTTTTCTCTTATCTGCTTTTTTCACTGTCCAACTTTCACATCCATACTGAGAGATCAGGAATACCATGGTCTGAATGATCCTGACTTAAGTGTTCAGTGAAACATTTTTGCATTTGAGGACCTCTTTTTGTTCTCTCATAGCTACCCTCCCCAGTCCTAGCCTTCTTCTGATTTCTTGACTATTGTCTCCATTTTGGTTAATGACTGTGCCGAGGTATTGATAATCCTTGACAAGTTCAATGTCCTCGTTGTCAACTTTAAAGTTACATAAATCTTCTGTTGTCATTACTTTAGTCTTTTTGACATTCAGCTGTAGTCCTGCTTTTGTGCTTTCCTCTTTAACTTTCATCAGCATTCGTTTCAAATCATTACTGGTTTCTGCTAGTAGTATGGTATCATCTGTCTATATTAAAATATTGATATTTCTCCCTCCATTTTTCACACCTCCTTCATCTTGGTCCAATCCTGCTTTCCAAATGATATGTTCTGCATATAAATTAAACAAGTAGGGTGATAAAATACACCCCTGTCTCACTCCCTTTCAGACTGGGAACCAATCGATTTCTCAATATTCTGTTCCTACGGTAACCTCTTGTCCAGAGTATAGGATGTGCATCAGGAGAATCAGATGCTGTGACACCCCCATTTCTTTTAAAGCATTCCATAGCTTTTCATGTTCTACACAGTCAAAGGCTTTGCTGCAATCTATAAAGCACAGGGTGATTTCCTTCTGAAATTCCTTGGTCCATTCCATTATCCAACGTATGTTTGCGATCTCTGGTGCCTCTTCCCTTTCTAAATCCAGCTTGGACATCTGGCATTTCTTGCTCCATATATGCTAAGAACCTTTGCTGTCAAACCTTGAGCATTACTTTACTTGCATGGGATATTAAGGCAATGGTTCGATAATTACTGCAAGGGATCCCCTTTCTTTGGAATTTGTATATTGAACACTTCCAGTCTGTGGGCCATTGTTTAGTTTTCCATATTACTTGACAATTTTTTGTCAAACTTTGGACAGATTCAGTCTCAGTAGCTTGTAGCAACTCAATTGGTATGCCACCTGTTCCTGGTGATTTGTTTTTTCAAAGTATTTTAAGAGCAGCTTTCACCTCACATTCTAAAATTTCTGGTTCTTCATCATATGGTTCCTCCATGAATGAATCTGTCAAACTATGTGCTTTTGTCTCTTCTGGATATCCCACCATTCAGCTTCTTTGGATGATCCCCTAGTTCCATTATTATGAGGGAGTGGCCCCAGACACAAAGGCCCCTGGGAGATAATTTTTTCCAGGGTACCTAAGTTTTTTGTATGGCTGTCATGGAAAAAAAGTAGTTTGCCAAGTCAGTTCTGAATCAAATGAGATGGTGGTCATCCATCATTAAATAGGAATGTGCACCCCAATCCCATCAATGTTCAGTTGGAAATGCCTCAGTGTTTTGTCATGGGAATTACGCCAAATTAAGTGTACATAAGATTACCACGGCTGAATTGTTTCTCTTTCTGTGGTAGTGTTAAGTGACTTTTTCAGGCTCAGTTTTTAGTGGCTGAGACACCTTTGCAGTTTTCTCTTATGGTATAGTGCTGATGCAGCACTTTACTGTCATTGTGAATATGCTTGCTAATCATGCCAATTACATCAGCTGCCATTATATGACACACAGTTCAATAATTTAAAGAGGTGGCTGTATGACTGGATTTTTATTGTCATTAAGTCTGGCTTGGGGGTGGACTTTTTCTTTTTTTGAGGTAACAATTTCTGATCACCCAATATACAGTAGAAGCATAGATTGTCTTTTGAATTACCCCAGTCAATTTAATTTATAAGCCATACTTGGTTCTTACCTTATCAAAAACTGTATCTTTAAATTGTTAGTTGTTTTGTAGTGAGCTTAAAAACACATAAAAGAAATACATGACAAACCCTGTAGTGTTCTTTCAATGTGCTGAATTTTAGGGTGTGTGTGTGTGTGTATGGTGAAAACAGCAGTATTCCTTTTCTTGCCACTAGATGTCAGACTCTGAATATTCTTCTGATTTGTATCCATGTATGCCTTTCACATTTCCTAAGTGCAGGCACAGACCATATTAGATATAGGCAATATTTAGCAGGGCTGCAAATATAACAAATGCATTACAGGTAGAGACATGGCTCATTAAATGTATGAAATTAACATAAGAATCTTATTTCTGTTTATATATTCATTTTCACTTCCTGTTATCCACCTTAGATATTTATTGTTGGGCAGAAAGTAAATATTTTAATTAAATAAATAGCATTAAATCCATTGTGCCCTTCTGTCCATAGAAGGGCTTTTGGTGGACACCTCTGTTAATGGAAGAGGAGGGGAGGGAATTTTAGTGGATTCTCTCTTGCCTCTGCAACTCTTTGGGATCTCCAAAATAGCCTAGAAGGTGTGATGAAGGGAGTTACTTCAGGGGGAAAGGGGAATTGGCAACCATTGCCTCCCTTCCTCTCCCATTAGCAAAGGACTGCACTAAATCAAATCCTCTTCTACAAACAGAAGGATTTCTTCCATTTGCAGAGAGGCCCAGTTCAATGCAACATGTCGATTTGTAGTCAATTGTGTTCAAAATGATATTATGATTCAAAGGATCCTGAATAGTCTCTTTATATTTAACATACCATAACATTAGGTGATTTGAGGTATAAAATGTAATCATGATCTGAATCATATAATACCCACCACCCGCCCCCTTATAACATAACATTATACAGGCACGAGAGTGGCTGTATACTATAGCCAGCATGGATTTTTCACATTCCGCAATGTTAAATTGAAAATACCACCCCATGCCATTCTGATGCTTCCCATAAGCTCAATTCAAAAGAAAACCTTACAAAACTTATAGTCCTGAAATCAGAAATGATTGCTTAACAACCCTGCAAAGTTTTCATGATGATACACAAAACAGTCAGAGATACTCAAGAGTTCAAAGTTTAAAAAGAGAAAAAAAAACCTCAGAGCCCTGTTGGACATTTTTCTGTCAGAGTTCTCATAATCTGTTGAAATTAATTAAAAATCAGCCATGTTCACAGAGTACCTGTAATCCTCTTACTGACCTTGCCCCATACACTGACCTTCATTTTCTGCGGTTTAAAAGTTTAAAAAATGCCTGGCTGATTTTTAATTAATTTAAGAAGTTTTGGATTAAACTCAATGATTATGTTGGGCATGCTCAGTAAGAACCAACTGTCAGAGTTCTAAAAAGCCAGACTCACAGCTGCTGGGCTTGCCTAATTAGGGGGCCACATCCACCCCAGACCTTTATTTCATTTTAGTTAGTCATGGGTTCCCCTAAATAATCCTGGGAAGTGTAGTTTGTGAAGGGTGCTGAGAGAAGACTCCTATTTCACTGACAGACCTCCAGCGGCCAGACTGGTTTAACAGTCAGCCGCTCCGACTGAAGGTCTGTGAGGGGAACAGGGCATCTCCTAGCAACTCTCAGCACCTTTAGTAACTACACTTCCCAGGATTCTTTGGGATAAGCCATGACTGCCTAAAGTGAAATAACAGTCTGGTGTGGATGTAGCCAGGGACAGCTCTGATTTTCATTTGGGTGGGAGGCTACATGTGCCTGCTGTAGAATAAAAAGGTAGGGGAAACGCTGAAAAGCAATGATACTGTTCACAATGTGTTCCTTTTGCAAAGGAAAGGGGCTTCCCCTCTGCCCAGTGCCCACCCATCCAATTTCCTCCCCCTCCTCCCCTCCTCCTTCCTGACCTCCCTTCCCCTCCTCCACCTCCTCCCCATGGTAAGTTTTACCTATCTTAAGCATGATTGTACGGGAGTAAATACCACTGAACTCGATAAGCATGCATATGATCAAACCTGCCTTTTCATTCCCCTCCCCTCCATTTGCCCCTCCCCTCCAATCCTCTCCTTCCCCTCCCCCTCCTTCTGCTCCCCTCTCCCTTTCTCCTTCCCTCTCCTCTCCGCTCCCCCTCCTTCACCCCATGGTCAGTTTTACCTGTCCTAACCATGATTGCATAGGAGTAAATCCCATTGAACTCAATAAGCATGGAAATGATTGGACCCGCCTTTCCTCTCTCCTCCTCCTCCCCTCCCCCTTCTTCCTCCTCTCCTGCCCTCTCCAGCCCTCCCTCCCTCCCTCCCTCCCCTTGGTCAGTTTTACCTATCCTAAGCATGATTGCACAGGAGTAAATCCCACTGAACTCAATAAACATGCAAATAATCAAACCTGTCCTTCTCCCCTCCCCCTTTTGCCTTCTCCCATCCCCCTCTTCCCCTCTGCCCTCCCTCCTCTCCCTCCTCCACCTCTTCCCCTCCCCATCCCCTGTGGTCAGTTTCACCTATCCTAAGCATGATCTCAGGGGAGTAAATCCCACTGAACTCAATAAGCATGCAAATACCATTCTCAGCAAATTTGCACAGGATCCCATTTCTTACCTCCTGGATTAAAAAGCAGAGAAACTCACTAATAGGCAAAAAACCTTGCGGTTTAAGAATATACCTATAGCCCACATATGTTTCTCTCAAGCTTTAAAAAGCAGGGAAATTGGGCAGCTATAGTGAATGAACCAGGGGAGCAGGAGACCTGAACTCCTCTCTGAGATATTGGACTGCCCTACAAATTGGTCAAAATGCAAACACCATTTGGGTTGGTCTTTCACAGTCCAATCCACTTCCTGTGTAGCTTGGAAGAATTTGGTAACATGTGCCTCTGAGCATATGGTGAGTGGTGGCAACACCTGCAATCAGCCCAAATAATAGAAAGAAGACATGTGCTGTGCTGTGCTGATCTTGTTTTAGCAGGGAGGAAGCAAAATAAGACAGTTGATATTCAGATAGTCACTTTAAATATGTCTGATTTATTTTGCAATTTTAGTGAAATTTCCTATAGGAAATCATTTTCTTTTGTTTCTGTTTCTGTGAATATGTGATGTACAGCAACACTTTGCAAAATTTACACTAAAAAAACTCCAAAAATAATTGTGGAATAATGACACCGACTATTCTGCAGAATAGTTTCCAGTGGACATCAGGAGTGTCTCAGTTTGCACAAGATAAAACAGTGGGAGGTGAAATCTATTCTAGCAAAATTCTAGGTGTGTTCTATGTTTTTAATTTACCTTCCCCACCTTGCCTTAAATGAAGTGGTTTAAACATAGCAGGCTGAAAATATGCATCTTGGGCAGGCTAAGTTTGTTTTTTCCAACAGCTAGAGTCATTGCTTAAGTAGCAACTTATTGTAATCAGTCTAATTTTACATCAAACTGCAGTTTCAGATTCAACTGTTAATGCACCCAAAACAGAAATAGAGCATCACCTCCAGTTTGAAACACAAAAGGCTGTCTTCACCATCATATGACAATGACCAATAATGCAAAACTGACCATGGGGAGGGGGAGGAGGGGGAAAGGAAAGGAGGGGATTGGAGGAGGAGGAGCAAAGGAAGGGGGAGGGAAGGGGCAAGAGGGAGGGGATAGGAGGGAGGAGAAGGGAGGGTGGGTTTGGTCATTTGAATACTTTTTGTGTTCAATGGGATTTATTTCTGTGCAATCATGTTTGAAAATGGAAATGGACTGCCTTCAAGTCGACCGGACTTATGGCAACCCTTTGGATAGAGTTTTCATGGTAAATGGTATTCAGATGTGGTTTCACCATCGCCTTCCTCTGAGGCTGAGAGGCAGTGACTGGCCCAAGATCACTCCGTGTGCTTCATGGCTGTGTGGAGATTCGAACCTTGGTCTCCCAGGTCGTAGTCCAACACTGACCTGTGGGAGGGACAGGGAGGGGAGAGGGGAGCAGATTGGGTGGGTAGGCAGGCACTGGGCAGAAGGGAAGCTCCTTTCCTTTCCAAAAGGAAAACATTGTACCATTGTACCATAGTACCATTGCTTTTCAGCATTTCCCCCACCTTTTTATTCTACAGAAGGCACATGTAGCCTCCTAGGGTTGCCAGGTTCAGGGCCGGAGACTGACCCTGTATCTTTAGGAGAAGAGAATGTCAGCCAAGTGCAGGTGTTCTTGCAACACTGTAATGGGAAAAACCACAAGGTGGAATTCTCCCTTCCCCCTGCACAACTTTTAAAGATACAGAAGACCTCTTGGAGGCTGGGCCTGGCAACCAAGAGGTTTTCTGTATCTTTAAAAGTTGTGCAGAGGGAAGGGAGAATTCCACCTTGTGGTTTTTCCCATTATAATGTTGCAAGAACACCTGCACTTGGCTGACTTTCATGTCTCCTAAAGATATAGGATCAGTCTCAGGCCCTGAACTGGCAACCCTACCTCCCACCCAAATGTAAAACAAAGCTGTCCCTGGCCACATCCACACCAGGCCTCTATAACACTTTGGACAATCATGGCTTCTCTCAAAGAATCCTGGGAAGTGTAGTTAGTGAAGGGTGCTGAGAGTTACTAGGAGATGCCCTGTTCCTCTCACAGACCTTCAATCAGAGTGGCTGACTGCTAAATCATTCTCTCAGGGGAATAGGAATCTCCTCTCAGCACTCTTCACAAACTACACTTCCCAGGATTCTGTGAGGGAAGCCATGACTGTCTCAAGTGAAATCAAGTCTGGTGTGGGTGTGGCCCCAGCCACACAGCAGCTGTGAGGCTTTTAGAGCACTGACAGTTGGTTCTTACTGAGCATGCCCTGCGTTATCATTGGCTTCAAGCCAAAATTTCTTAAATTAATTAAACACCAGGCAGGCATTTTTTTAACTTTTAAACTGCGGAAGATGAAGGTCAAAGTATGGGGCAAGGTCAGTATTAGGGTTACAGGTACTCTGTGAACATGGGTGATTTTTAATGAATTTCAACAGATTATGAGAACTCAGAAAAAAGTCCAAAAGGGCTCTAAGGTTTTTTTCTCTCTTTTTAGACTTTGAACTCTGTATTCTCTCTGACTGTGTTGTGTATCGCCATGAAAATTGAGAGGGTTGTTAAGCAAGCGTTTCTGAGTTCAGGACTATAACTCTCGTGGCTGTATAATCTGCTATTGTTTTCTGTTTCATTTTTGACACTGTTTAAGCTATTTTTGTTGTATTGTCCTCCATTGCCTTGAGATGCAAGTGTGGAAGGAAATAAATAAGACTGGATTACTACAACAAGCTGTATGTGCCTTTGAAGACTGCCTGGAATCTTCAGCTGGTGTGGAATGTTGCTGTAAGGCCTTTGTCCAGAGCTACTTACTCAGAGCATGTGCCTCCATTGTTGTATCATCTACAGTGGCTGCTGTTTGATTCCTTGGCTCAATTCAAAATGCTGGTTATTACCTTTAAATCCCTAAAAACATAAAGAATAGGACACCTAAAGGATTGTCTCTTTCCACATGAACCTCTCTGCATTTTAACCTCATCTGGAGAGGCTCTGTTGCACAAATATCTGAAGTGCAGTTGGTGGGAACACATGACAGTGGCTTTTCTATTGTTGATCATGCCTTCTGTTCTACCCTGGGAGATCCATTTGACTCCTCCCTAAATAAAACTTAAAACATTTCTGTTCCACATGGTCTTTAGCCTGGAGAATATTTGACATGACTCTTGATTATAGATCTCTTCCCCTTGATGCAAAGGGCTTTTTCCATAGGCCCTGCCCAGGTTCCAGAATGCTTGATTTCTAGCATTGGCAACACCACCTAGATGTGTTTATGGCCACATAGCCACTGTGGTGTAGTGGTTAAGGTGTTGGACTATGAGCTGGGAGACCAGGGTTCGAATCCCTGCACAGCCATGACGGTCACTGGGTGACCTTGGGCCAGTCACTGCCTCTCAGCCTCAGAGGAAGGCAATGGTAAACCCCCTCTGAATACCGCTTACCATGAAAACCCTATTCATAGGGTCACCATAAGTTAGAATCGATTTGAAGGCAGTTCATTTCAATTTTCATTCATTCATAACATTAACCTAGGATGAGCTGTTCTTTCCATTGGAGTTCTTTATTACAAGGGCCCTCTGCGTGTGACTTATTACTTCTGCAGGTTCCGCTATCGGATTTCATTCTCATTTTAGCCATTGCCACCTAAGGATCAAGACAAATGATCTCAGGCCTGCAGTAGCTGCTCTTATTTCATAGCAAGAATTTTAGGAAATGTCTTTCTCTGCAACTTTCTCCCCCTCTTCATTTTGATGAGAGGTGAGACCATCTGTTTTGCTTGTCTCAATTCCTGTTTGTTTAAGACACATGCTGCCAGAAATGTGAAAAGACTGTGTACAATGACAAGTGATGGAGCAATTTTCGCACTGGACTTATGGGAACCATGTGCTGCCCATCTGTGAAAGTCTTATTTTATGTAAATTTAGAAATATATTTTTGTCTTCTTGTCCTGAGGTAGATTTGAACTTAGAAAAGCAGGTGAAAAGTAGTTCTATCTTAATCAGGTTGCATTTTGATCCTGTAGTACAACCATGAAAAAGGATTACTAAGCTACAGATCATCATAGACATTTGTATTTGGCAGTGTAAGTGTTGGCTTACAATGCAACATATGCAGATAGCTCCTGAAAACATACTTTTTTCAGAAAGTATTAATACCCAGAGGTTATGTTTTATATTGTTTCAGTGATTGCTACCTTGAGAGGGGTGCATCACTTTTGGAAAAAGGGCAGGATATAAATTTAATAAATAAATGAATTAAAGGTAGGATAAAAATAAAATAAAAGGCACTGCAATCATAAACACTTGTCAGGGAGTAAGCCTCGCTGAATTAATTGGAACTTCTGAGTAGACATGCCTAAGATTATATGGCTAGTTACATAAAATACTGTGAAAGAATGGAGCAAGGGAACCTGGCTTACACCAGGCAGTGGTATAAGCAGCATTTCCCCTTCCCCAATCACTTATCTCTCCCTCTCTGCCCTTGTACTGTCTCCCTCACTCCAATCCCATACTCTCAATTGCTATCTTCTTGGATGCTTCATCCACTCAAACTCAGTATGTCCTGGATTTAACTTCTTGTCTTTCCCCCAGGCCTTTTACTCCTTGTACACTTCCTTTATCTATTGACATTGACAATGTTCTCATCCACTCTGTAGAACAGGCACACAGACTTTAGTTTGAGGAAGGGCCATAGCTCAGCGGTAGAATATCTCCACTGTATACAGAAGGTCCCAGGGTCAATCCTTGGCATCTCCAGGTAGGGCTGGGAAAGACCCTTGTCTGAAATCCTGAAGACCTACTGCCAGATTGAAGAAATACGAACTAGATGGACCAACAGTCTTGGTATAAGGCTACTTCCTCCATCTCATTTGTTGAATCTCTCTAGAAAGGGTATTGCAAAGTCAGGACATCACTTACACAAAGACCCTCTCCTTTGTGCCAACCATAACACACTTCAGCAAGTGTCAGTGCTTGGAGGAGGGCCTCAGGTGAAGAACCGAATGCATAGGTAGGACAATATGGGACTAGAGCTCCTTCAGGTATTTGGTTATTCAGAAGCCATGCATGAGTTTACAGGTGAGCATCAGCACCTTGAATCGGGTCTGGAAGTGAATAGGAAGTCAGTGTAACTCTTTCAAAATTGCTATAATATGACTTCATTTGTCCCATCAAGACAGAATTCTTGCTGCCCAAGTCTGAAGCATGTGAGTCACCTTCCAAGGTCAACGGCAGGTATAATGCATTACATCATGATGGTGATGATAATGATAATGGACTGCATTCAAGTCGATCCCGACTTATGGTGACGCTATGAATAGGGTTTCATGGTAAGCGGTATTCAGATAGGGTTCCTCTGAGGCTGAGAGGCAGTGACTGGCCCAAGGTCATCCAGTGAGCTTCATGGCTGTGTGGGTATTCAAACCCTGGTCTCCCAGGTCATAGTCCAACACCTTAACCATTACACCACACTGGCTCTTGCCTTACATAGTGCAGCTGAAAAGTTATCAGAGCCTGGATCACTGTAGCTAAGTCATCCCTATACAGGAATGGTCACAGTTATTGAACTAGCCTGAGTTGGTAAAAGGTACTCTGTCCCATCAAGGCCACCTTAGTTTCCAGTAACAGAGCTAAATGAGACACTGCCCCCAGAGTGTATCTTCTCCTTCAGGGAGAGTGCAAACCCATCCAGAACAGATAGGACACCTGTTCTACTTACCCACAGTGCTTCCATTTTGTCAGGTTTCGGTTTCAGTTTGTTTTATCCAGGCCATTACCAAATCCAGACAATGGTTCAGCATTTGCACAGCCTCACTTAAGCTTGTTGATAGGTAGAAATAGAGCTGAGTGTTATGAGCATACTCAGATGATTAAATTGCTCTCTTTTTCAGATTCAGATTATCTTGCTGTTAGCAGGTTCTAGTGATTCAGATTTGCAAACAGTGTATAAACACATGTGATTTTCTTTATGAGTTCATGACTTCACCTACTCACATCATGTTTCACATTCAAATAAATTCACAGTTTAATAAACATTGGTTGGGGCAGGTGAGAAGAATTTTAATGGTTAAAGAACTTTGAACACAGCAACTTTGTGTATGTGTGTGCATCAGCTTCACTGAACTTGGATTTTAATCGTAAACTGAACAGATATAACCATTGGCAGTTGTGGAGGGGGAGAGATTTGAAACTCATATACAAATCATGATGTTCTGACCTATTTTTGAATTACTATAGATACTAAAAAGAATCTTATATGTTCCTGGATTTTTTAAATCAACATTTAACTTAAAGCTTCCTTGACATATTGGCAACTTGAAAAATTCCTGTCTTCTGAATAAACAACATATGGGGTGTGACTAAAATGAACATAGTTGTAACATTTGGAATACTGCATTTACAGAACTTGAGAAAAGAAATGCTCTGGGACAGAAGCTGGGATGGATTGGCATTTCTGCTGGAACTGAAAGCAAAACTGTATAGAAATAATGAAAAAGTTCATTTCATAGAAATGCAAGTGGGATTGCAACAAAG
Organism: Rhineura floridana; assembly: GCF_030035675.1. NCBI lineage: Eukaryota > Metazoa > Chordata > Lepidosauria > Squamata > Rhineuridae > Rhineura > Rhineura floridana. The sequence goes on along the minus strand of NC_084480.1, from coordinate 265,443,969 downwards.
TGTTGCAATGTGTCCTCACCCCCCCGCCCCCGAGCTGATGCTCAGGATTCTAACCAACTGTGCCTTCTTCCAGTTAGATTTGTCAGTTTCTGTTCTCTCAGTTTCTTATTTTTCCAGTCTTAAATCTGGTTCTCCACATTTCTTCAGCAACTAGCATTTTTTTAAAAAAAAAATCTAATGAAAATTCTCCAGCACTTTAGTGAGAATTTCTCCCACTAAACACATTTTTGTAATCAATTTTTATTAATGTACACAGTTTTGCTAGCAATTTCTCCATATATAATGCATTTTGTAAGTTACTTTCACTAATATATTCATTTTTAAGCACACTTTCCTCTAATACATGCATTCTTGTAAACATTGCTTAGTTGAACTGCATTGCAAAATTCAGAGAAGTGTGGATTTCGAAGAGTGGCAGTGTTTCAATGACCTTGTTGTTTTGGAAAGTGCAAATTTGATAAATCTGACTTTAAATACAAACTGAATCAAATTTCTCCCTATCCTTGCTTCCATTATACTATAAGCCCAGGGTAGCTAACCCCCAGCCTGTGGGCATGATTCATCCACCATAAAATATTTTTTACCCCACAAGACCATGCCAATTGTGGAGATGATGGCATTTTCTTTCTTTCTGTTTTTAAAAAGTGGACCCAGTGCTGGATTTAATCCTGAAGTATAAGTTCCCCTCTATTCAGCACTGGTTAGGCCTCATCTTGAATACTGCGTCCAGTTCTGGTCTCCGCACTTCAAGAAGGATGCAGACAAACTGGAACAGGTTCAGAGGAGGGCAACAAGGATGATCAGGGGACTGGAAACCAAGCCCTATGAGGAGAGACTGAAAGAACTGGGCATGTTTAGCCTGGAGAAGAGAAGACTTAGGGGAGATATGATAGCACTCTTCAAGTACGTGAAAGGTTGTCAGACAGAGGAGGGCCAGGATCCCTTCTCGATCATCCCAGAGTGCAGGACACGGAATAATGGGCTCAAGTTGCAGGAAGCCAGATTTCGACTGGACATCAGGAAAAGCTTCCTGTTAGAGCCATACGACAATGGAACCAATTACCTAGAGAGGTAATGGGCTCTCCGACACTGGAGACATTCAAGAGGCAGCTGGACAGCCATCTGTTGGAAATGCTTTGATTTTGATTCCTGCATTGAGCAGGGGGTTGGACTTGATGGCCTTATAGGCCCCTTCCAACTCTACTATTCTATTATTCTCCCTGCCCATCCCAGCACTCTGATGGTGATGGAAATTGCCCCCTCCTCAGCCATCAGGTTGATCATTCGATTGATCTGCAAAGATCAGCTGTGTGCCTCTGTTTATGTGTGTGTCCTATGTGTGTATGCATGTGGGAGTATGGGGTGGCCACACCCACTACTGGCATGCAGTCCCCAAAGGGTTGGATAGGGGTGAATGTGGCCTTTGGGCCATAAGAGGTCAGCTACAGATACTATGAGGGTCTCAAGCAGGTCATCCCATTTCCCTTCACCCTGCTTGTCATTTTTCTTTTTCAACTGACACTCGATATTCTGTGTCTATTAAGCATGTTAAATCCTTGTTGGGCTGTTCTGGATTTTTAAAAACAACTCTTTTGTAATTCTGCAAATGTTGGGCTCCCCAGAGCATGCTGATATCTCTACCTTCTTTTCTCAGTGGCCCTGTTTTGGCTCTAATCCTGTTGCCACCCACTACTTGAGTTTTCTATTGGAGGGAATAATGATCAGCTGAAATTTAAACGTGCATCACATGAAGGCAAGAAACAGAAGATTTCATTTAGCTTCATTAGATTTAAAAGGAGGGGATTTTTTTAAAAAAAATTAAAGCAATATATATATGATTACAAGCAACTAGAAGAAAAATTTCCAGGACCACTTTTCATAATACATACATTAATCACAACAATGAATATTAATTAAAGGGAAAAAAGAAAAGAAAAAAAGAAAAGGATTATTATTTGTCTGTTGCTTCACAGAAATACCTGATAAATTATGACTCATGCCCTTCAAGTGTATCCAGACTTGAAAGAGAAGCAGTGACTGACTTATTGGTTGCATATAAGTACATGCCTTGCATGTTCCATTCTGTTGGAAACTTTCATTTTTGCTGTGTAATCGATTATGTAAAGCCAAATAGTATAAAATTTATCTTTTTAAAATTTTGTCCCCCAACAGTCACACTTTAGCGGTCAACTTTTCCAAAACTGTGAAAAAAACACCTTTTCATACTATGCCTCTATAGAGAGGCCCTCTAAATATTTCCAGTGTCTACAGATTAATATTCTTGCAACCATCAAAAGAAATCCAGCTAAAGTGTTGCTTTCCCCATCTTTCTTCTGGTTGTGCCAAATACTTAGCAGAGTTCACAAGGGCACTGGTAGTACGTCCTGTGCTGTTATTTGGTTAATTTAACTTAGATCTAAAAGAAGATGGCTAACCTACAGTTCTTGGTTATAATTCTGATAGAATGGCAGAGATGGAACAGGCCTTGGAGGTCACCCAGTTGAAGCCCCTACTCATGCAGAATCTGCAAGATAGCATTAACTCATTACAATCTCCATTTTAGAGAAAGAGGAGGGTCCCTGCACAAATATTTTGTGTAGAGATCTCTGGAATACACAATACGTCATCTGCAGGGGGATGAGCTGTAGGGCAGATGGAAAGGTTAGAACAGGAAAAGGAACAAAGGCATGAGAGATGGACATATTTGTGTGGATCAGAGATAGTAAGAAGGGGAAAAGATACATAAGATTTCTTTCATAAGACCAGAGTTGTACAACATAGAAAAGCTACTATGGACAGGTCTTTCTTAGCATGTGAATGCAGTAGCTGTAACTGGAGGCAAGCTATTATGTTGAATAACACTTCAATTGAAACTGTGAATAGGTGAACAGTCAAGGTAGTGAACAGGTGCAACTTAAAAGTAAGAAGAGGGTCCTTGAAGTTGTTGTGGCAAGTAATAGCAAGCTGTGCAAAGACCTGAGGAGGAGAAATAAACTCTTAGGTTGCACTCCAGTACACACTTAAGTTGGGAGTAAGCCCCACTGAACTAAATATGACTTACTTCTGTATAGGATCATGCTGGTCATGTTTTAACTTAATGCTGCTTTGGGAATTTATATGGATAATAAGCAGCATAAAATATATATGATAAATAAAATATTTAGTCCAGTTTGAGCTAAGGGTGTGAATTGTGCACTGGGGCTCTTAAAAATAATTTAAAAGCTATCAGTCTGATGTGTTGATTGTTGCATAAATGATCGGCTTGGCTTGCCTGACAGGCATTACAAAATGCTAACCGAATCATTTGCACCATGAACCCAGCATTCATTCAAGGATTCAGACATTTTAAAGTATTGCAGAGACTACACAGACTATGTCTATAGTCAGGGAGATATTTTTTAATCTCAATAATGAATTACAATAATTACAATTTACAATAAATTGTAACTGTCTCAAATATTTTCCAGTGGATAATCAATCTGAATTTCTGCTCATATAAACAAGAGTTGTAGAGAAACAGAAAAGCTGAAAAAGGAGGATGAAGGAAGAAGAATAGCTTTACAGATGTGCATGCTATCTGAAGAGCAGGATTTCTCCTCCAGCCAGTACCAATACTATGAGACAGGGGAGCTATCCATCAGGGCAAGGAGAAGGTTTCAGGAAAGATCACTGATATAGCAGGGGAGCTACCCAGCCAGATGGCTGGAGAAGAGAAGTCAAGGAGCTGTTTAGAGGAGATGATGCATCAGCAACATCCAGATAGCAAATAAAAGGTTTAATATTTATCCCTGCTGTCATGCACCTTCCTAGAGCATCAATGGGGCACTGATCTAGAGGCTACTTGGGTTTATGATTCCACCACCCATCTATGGCTTAGAAATGGAAGGCCTTGTGCTGTTGAATTCGAGCTAACCCTTCCTGTCTTGTCTGTGGCTTAGACTCACCACAGTATCTGCTGGCAAGAATATTTATTTAACAAATTTGTATACCGTAGGGTACCTCACAAGTTATACAGTAAAATATAATTTTAAAACATTTAAAACATCTCAATCGGTCCAAACCAGGAAATCATTGTTGTTGTTATGTGCCTTCAAGTCGATTACTACTTATGGCCAGAGCCGCCCCTAGGCACTGGGAAGCGGGGCAGTTGCCCCTGGCCCCGCACTTTGGGGGCCCCCGTGCATGCTGCGCTTGGCGATCTGCGTATATCATAACCACAACGTAAACAGATTTCATGACTGAGTCAAAGAGATCATGCACCACCGGCTGACAGGCTCTCTTTTTCCCCTCCTGCATATAATACCTGCAACCCCCACCTCGTCTCTTCCCAAAGCCAGGGAAAAGATAAGGCCTGGCTCCTCCTGGCTTCAGTGGCTCTCTCAGGGTTAAGCAGAGCGAGTTTGGATTGCTAGAGGGGACACCCCTCCTCCTCCTCCAAGCATGCCAAGGGAGAAAGTTGGAGGGTGGAGCGAGAACTTCCTGACCCACCTATTGTGGGAAAGTGGGCTTTGCATTTCTGCTCTCTCCCCTCGCCCCTCCCTCCATTGGGGTGGTTTGGGAGACTCCCCTGGAGTTCAGAGGAGCGCTGGATGGAAAAGGGAGGAGGCCTGCGAAGACCTCCAGATCACAGGTGGAGCGCGTGTTGTCCATTGCAGGTGACTTAATCCCTGCCATGCCCTGTTTGGAAAAAGGATGCCAAAATGCAGGAGTTAGAAAAGGGGGGAACCCCTCCCCTCCTTCTCCTCTGGATTATAGGAGGGTGGCCAGGTACAAAAGAGGACAGGGCTCCATCGCCTTTCACAGTTGTGCATCATGAAACAGCAGAGTTGGAAGGGGCCTAGAAGGCCATCGAGTCCAACCCCCTGCTCAATGCAGGAATCCAAATTAAAGCATCTCCGACAGGTGGCTGTCTCACTGCAGCATATTTTATATATTTTATAATAAATATTATATATTTTATATATTTTATAATAAATATATATATAGAGAGAGAGAAAGAATGGGGGGGCAACTATGCTTTTGCCCCGGGCCCCGCACATGCTAAGGGTGGGCCTGCTTATGGCGACCCTATGAATCAGTCACCTCCAAGAGCATCTGTCATGAACCACATGCTCAGATCTTGTAAGTTCAGGTCTGTGGCTTCCTTTATGGAATCAATCCATCTCTTGTTTGGCCTTCTTCTTTTTCTACTCCCTTCTGTTTTTCCCAGCATCATTGTCTTTTCTAGTGAATCAGGTCTTCTCCTTATGTGTCCAAAGTATGATAACCTCAGTTTCATCATTTTAGCATCTAGTGGTAGTTCTGCTTTAATTTGTTCTGACACCCAATTATTTGTCTTTTTCATGGTCCATGGTATCCACAAAGCTCTCCTCAAACACCACATTTCAAATGAGTTGATTTTTCTCTTATCCACTTTTTCATTGTCCAACTTTCACATCCATACATAGAGATTGGAAATACCATGGTCTGAATGATTCTGACTTCAATCATTAAAAGCCAGGAAAAAACACAACAATAGCCACAATACCAATTTTGCAGCTCAGATAAAAATTAACTATTAAAGGCCAGTGAGTCTTTAAGACTGCTTTAAAAATATCTAGGAATGGGGCTTCTCTGATATCATGTCAGAATGAATTCAACAGTTGAGGAGACTCACTGGAGCAGAGCAAAGGCTCATCTATTCCAGAAAACCGTTCCCACAGTAGCCAATCAGATGCCTAGGGGAATCCCACAAGCAGGACATGAGCACAAAAGCACTCTCCTGCTTAAGATCCCCAGATCTGGTAGTGGGGTGCCATCCTCTGGGAATCATTGTGGAGGATCAGGAAGTGGTCTATATGTATGAGCTGTTGTGGAGTCTCCTTGAGTAGGATGTCTTTTGGTTGGCAATTCCAGGTTCCCCACCCAAGCATTGACTCCTCATGGCCCTCACAGCTGCTTAGGCATTTGGTAAGATCTTCCTCTACAGCTGAAATTATCAACACTGGGGTGAAAGGGCTGTGGTGACTCAGCCTTTTCCTCTGAAGAGTGGTATAATAATAGAAGATTCCAAGAACAACTGCTAAGTGACGTATATATTTGTTGATAGATGTGGTGGACGGGACAAATGGCTCATTGTTGCATTGTCTGCCCACAACCTCTGGATGTTCAGGGAATTGTTTTCCTGACCTATGGAATTTAGACCAAGTTTAAAAACCTTTAAGTAGTTGAGGGGAAAGGCTTAGCATAATTTCATTTGATGTGTTTTGAAAGTTTTGATCACTAGATGGCAGTATCCAGCTAGATTAGCAAAGTAAAGGCTAGCTTGTTCAATAATCATGGTTTATTTTCAGTAGTAAAAGCATGAATCCATAGTCCACATAACAGTCGTGGGGCAGGAAGGAACATGAGTGACAATGCAAGCTCATGTTGGGGCCTCTTTGGCAATGAGTCTTGGGGAAATCTGTACATTCTGTGACATTTGTTGCAATTGTTCAGCATTGGAAGAATGAAACAATTTGTCAAAGCAATGGAAAGTTCCGAAGCAGCTGCCCCACCCCACCCCTGGGCCATTTTACTTTAAAAGAGAACAGTGGAGACTTGTGGTGCCTTTTAAAAATAATAAACCATTTATTTAGACTATATATATATATTCCATCATTAGTCCAAATATCTCTGGGCAGGTAACAACACTTTTAATAAAATAATATCAATATCCATAAAATCAGGGACCCCCCCCAAACTCTATATATCACAAATCTACCAACTGAACATCAGTGTTAACTCCCCCAAACCTGCATAAAATGCCATGTTTTGAACTGACAATGAAATAACAGTATGCGCTGAATTTCAAGGGGCAGGGAGTTCTGAAGCTGGAGTGCCACCATGGAGACAGCCCACCCACATATCACTGCCAAATATATAAATCCCATTGATGCGACACTAAGGAGGGCCTTCCTGGCTAATCTTAACTCTCAAGTAGGTCTGTATTGGGAGAGTCACTTCTTCATACATTTTAGGTCCCAAGTTGCTTAAGGCTTTCTCAGTCAACTGTAAAATCTTGAATTTACATCATGTAAAACCATATTGCCAGCCATTGCAGATCTTTAAGCATAGGTGTAATAACGCTCTTACTAGCAACTCCACTTAGAGATCGAGCAGCTGCATTTGGCAGTCCTACATAGGCTGAATTATAGTAACCCAGACAGGAGGTGAGAGCCAGTGTGGTGCAGTGGTTCAGGTGTTGGACTACGACCTGGGAGACCAAGGTTCAAACCCCGACACAGCCATGAAGCTGACTGGATGACCTTGGGCCAGTCACTGCCTCTCAGCCTCAGATGAAGGCAATGGTAAATCCCAGGGCTGGCTCCAAAATCCCAGGGCCCCCTCTGCTCCTCTTCTGCGATTCGAGGCAGGACTTGCTACGTGCGTGCATCGCTGCCAACAGCCAAGATGGTGGCAGAGGCTTCAGCCCCTTAGGGAAACATCGGCTGCCATCTTGGTAAGGGTAGCCCTGCACGCGCAATGCGAGCAGCCGCAAAAACAGCCAAGTAAGGTAGGTTGAGTGAGGGAATGGCAGGGCCTCTGAAGCTCCTGCCCTGTGGTGTGCAGCAGCAATCCTGCCACCGACTGCAGTAGGGGAGCACCGGGGCCAGGGGCAGTGTGGTGTCCAAGGGCCCTGGCATGCCTGGGGCCGGCCCCTGCAAACGTCCTCTGAATACTGCTTACCATGAAAACCCTATTCATAGGGCCACCATAAGTCAGGATCAACTTGAAGGCAGTACAACCAACAAAACAGGAGGTTATCAGATTGTGGAATATTGTGTCCAGGCAATCCCTGACTAGGAATGGTCATAGTTGGTGAGCCAACTGGAGCCAGTGAAAGGCACTCTGCACCACTGCAAACACCTGGGTCTCCACTGACAAGGTAGAATCAAGGAGTATCTCCAGGCTATATACTACATCTTCAAGGGGATGCATGTCCATCAAGAACAGGTCATTCACCCAATTCCTGGACTCAGGAACTGCCCATCCACAGCATCTTTATCTTATTGGGTTGAGTTTAAATCAAGGAATACCTGTATACTATGTAACCTTCACCTTCAAGTGGAGTGCAACCCCATCAACAACCTGCCATTCACTCGATACCCAGACCCAGGACAGACAGCCACAGCAACTCTGTCTTATCAGGATTCATTGTCGGTTTATTAATCCTCATCAAACTCATTACAGCAACCAGACACTTTTATTTATTTATTGTATTGGTATACCGCCCCATAGCCGAAGCTCTCTGGGCAGTTTGCAGGAACTAAAAACATTAAAAACAAATATATAAGTTTAAAACACATCTTTTAAAAACAATTTAAAATGCACTTTAAAAAATTGAAAACAATTTAATGCATGGGAGAAGAGGAAAGTCTTTTTTTTATCATTAATTTTATTCAAATTTTCAAACACAAAACAAAACAAAACAAAAAAGAAACAGATTAAACAATAAAATAAAATGTTGACTTCCAATTTGTCGCAGATCAGTTATAGGTCTATGATATATAACAAACCTGTCTCTTAATATATTACGAAATCACTTTCCTCCAGTAGTTATCTTAATTAATCATCAAATCCCATTAACATCACTTTATTCTTTCCGCAAAAAGTCAAAGAGAGGTTTCCACTCCTTGAGAAATATATCCATTGATTTTTCTCCAAATAAACATGTCAATTAATCCATCTCATCAAGTCTGCTAGGTCCAGTAATTTCAATAGCCATTTTTCCATTATCAGTGTTAATTCCATCTTCCAACTTCCATCCTTGCACCCATAATAATCTTGCTGTCATAGTCATAGTCATATAGTAAGAGTCTGATGGGAATTTCCCTCATCACAAATATTTCCTTGCCGTCAATTCTAAATGTGTTGCTGAAACATTGTTGTAAAGTCATATCTCTGTTCCTCTTTTTTACGAAATGCACTAGCACATCTCTTGAGAGTTTTTCCATTGTCACATATCTGGAATTAATTCTATAAATTTTCTCTTTTTCAAGTTCCATCAAATCATTCCAGTCCAGAAATTCCATCGAAGCATTGATAACTTTATCTCTGATATCTTCATCAATTTCTCCAGGGACAACGCCGAATTCCAAACAGTAATCTTTATCTCCAGGATCCACAAACTCCAAATATTTTTCCAGTTCCACACTTGATATATCTGTTCCAATCTCCAGGACTTGCATCCTCCCTTTAATTTTTGCCATAAAGTCCAAATCTTTTTCCAATTCCACATTTAATATATCTGATCCAATCTCTAGAATTTGCTCCTTCCCTTTAATTTCTTTTTCATCTTCTATTGCTTGTCCATCTGCTCCTTTTCTCATATAATCCTTTATTTCTTTCAACTCCTGTTTCACTTTACCAAATTCAGTTGCCATCTCTTGTCTAGTCTGACCCAGTTCTTGTTTCGTTATCTTAATCTCATCCATTATCTTCTGAAACATATCCAGAGGGGAAAACCCTTCCAGGGATACATCCAGGGTCTCTGCCACTTCTTTGATTGTCATTCTTAAAGCCGAAGAAAAAACCCTTCAAATTTCCAATATAGCCACAATTCCCAAGCAAAGAGTAATTTGCTTCTTTTTCCAGCAATAAGGGGGTTAATATTCCAGGCCTGTTGACATCATCTGGCCAGCACAGTTCTTATCTCCCGCATGTCCAAGAATGCAAAACAAATTTGGTTCACAATGCCGAACAATTAGTAACATACACAAACAGCAGATTCGTCTAAAGAAAGTAGTCCAAGAAAAAGTAGTCCCAGACATATATCAATCAAATAATCATCTAGATCAGATTTTCTCTTCGGGTAAGTTGCCCCTCATCCGTTTTAATCTTTATAGTTTCCAAATTCAGGCCAGCTTTTTGCCATAAAAAATAAGATAAGCTTTTTAAATTTTCTTTCCTCCTCCTTAATTCCTTGTATAAAAGAGAGAAGTGTAACTCACCCAGGTATCTTGATTTCTGATTCTTAAACAAATCTCTTTTACTGTAGTAATTTAAGCCAAATGATAAGATTAGACAGAAGGAAGCTCGCCCATTGTGGATCGTTTAAAAGAAAAAACGTCTCGCTTTTTTCAGCCCAGCTTGCTGGAAGTCTTAACTCCGTCCTCGGCTGCCAGGTATGCCCTCCTTTCCCAGGGAATTCCTGATCGATTCCAGCCACCGACAGCCTAACGAAGTTTCTGTGGATAATCTTCGGTTCACCCTTGCCTGGGAGAACATTTACACCAGTCAAAGTTCCCTTTTGACTGATTTTAAACTGAAAAAAGCTTCCTCTGAGACAGAGCTCATCTCAGAGGCAGCCACAGGAGGAGCAATCCTTCTGGGAAGTGAGAAGAGGAAAGTCTTGACTTGGTGCCAAAAAGATAACAGTGATGGTGCCAGGCGCACCTTGTCAGAAAGATCGTTCCATAATTTGGGGGCCACCACTGAGAAGGCCCTCTCCCTTGTTGCCACCCTCCGAGCTTCCCTCAGAGTAGGCACCCAGAGTACCCCCTCTACTAATCTTACTAAGGGCTTACTAACAATAGGGGATGGAGATGAGCAGCATGGTGATTAATGTAATATCTGCACACTATTTTTATCATTAATTTAAACATTTCCTTTGTTTTAAAGGAAGCATGGGAATAGTAAATACTGTGCATATTACAGGAGAATGCACTTCTTTAATATAGATTTCCATGCAATGTCTCCCCCAAAAAACTTTCACTTTATGCCAGATGTGTCTATTGGCTGGCTAATTTAACAGGCTTGTCTAATTGAAATGTAATGGCTTTCTGCTAACGCTCCATACTGATATTAATGAATGAGGAAATCTGTATTTCTTAAGTATGTGCATCATCTGAAATACACACTTCATTTGCAGAAATAACATGCTCATTTATAAAACTGCTTTCAATCATCTCAAACACATCAATATCATTCCCAAAGTTCAGAGATGAGAATGGATCCTTATGGAGAGAAAATGGCACCGCTCACACATAAGAGTGAAGTGTTGGCAGGCTTGGGGAAACCCCAGGGTTTGCAAAAGTACCAAATAACTATAGGAGTGGGAGGAAGCTTAAGGAGGACCATCCTCCCAAAAAACCGCCCCGTGAAAATGGTGTGCTCAGTGGCCACTGAATGCCGACTGACTGTTGTGAGGAGGAGCAGAAAATTGCACAGGACGCAGAATAGAATAGAGTATCATGGAGGGGGGCACGGCTAACTGACTGGAACACTGAACATGAATATGCCCCACTGCTACAGTTAGTGCACATCCCACTTGTTCCACTTTCTTTTTATTTGGGTTCAGAATGAGCTTATGCAGCAATAAACTGTATACAGGGATGCTATATGTATCCAGGACTAAAAAATAATAATCTAATTTCCTTGAGCCAGCATGAAATTCTTAGAGGCTGGGGACAATGAGCTTCTTCTATTGTCATTGTATTTATATGCAAGTTTAAGGGTAAAAATCCCAAAGAATGAAACACTGAGTCATCAACTCTTATCACGTCCTGGTGCTTGGTTTTTCTGAATACAGTGCAAATGTGCTTGTTGAAGAGTAACCTTGATTTTTATTTTAAAAAGAAGTGACTTTTTCTTCTCTTATATCATCATCCCATGGTGGCTGTCACAGAACCAAAGATTGGTCCAGGTAGCCCACATTCTTGTTGTTGGACTCTTTTCTTTTAATTTCATATTTATATTTCACTTCCCACCCAAAAGAACCCCAAAGCCTCTTACAAATATAGACAAAAACAGCTAAATACAACAATATAAAAAATGACATTTGGTATAAGCATAGTAAAAATATCTCTGAACGATAAATGAAAACAATTCAAAAATATGCCACCAAATTCATATTTAACATATCAAAACACTTCAGTTGCAATTCATTTAATAAGTATAACATTTCATTAACAAGGGATAAAGATTTCAACAATGAAATATCACCCCTACTAATAGAATATATCATAAATGATAAAAACAGGAAACTCAAAGAAGCAATAAAAATATGCACAAATAAAAATGCATAAAAATCATCCAAGTCCTTCAGGATTGCTGTGTAATTGTGAAAAAATACACTTAAATGGATCCAGGTTACATAAAGAGCAGCATAAAATGTCCTCAGAACTGCTCTAGAGTAACTTTTAATCCTTGTGAAGAGCCAGCTAACCAGTTTCCACCCTGGGACCTAACTCGATAACCACCACCCACCAACCTGTATTTATTATACAGCCACGAGAGTGGCTGTATATTACAGCCAGCATGGATTTTTCACATTCTGCCATGTTAAATTGAAATTACTCCCCATGCCATTCTGATGCTTCCCATAAACTCATTTCAAAACACAATGTTACAAAATGTATAGTCCTGAACTCAGAAACGCTTGCTTTACAACCCTTTAACTTTTCATGGCGATACACAACACAGTCAGAGAGAATCTAGAGTTCAAAGTGTAAAACAAGAGAAAAATAATCCAGACCCCTGTTGGACTTTTTTCTGTTAGTGAACTCATAATTTGTTGAAATTAATTAAAAATCACCCATGTTGACAGAGTACCTGCAATGCTGTTACTGACTTTGCCCCATATTCTGACCTTCATCTTCTGCAGTTTAAAAGTTAAAAAAATGCATGGCTGATATTTAATTAATTCAAGAAATTAATTTAATTTAATTAATTCAAGAAATTAATTAAACACTGACAGAAAACAGTGCAGCAGTGGTCTGGGTTTTCTCTCTCTCTTTTTACACTTTGAACTCTCGATTCTCTCTTGACTGTTTTGTGTATCGCCATGAAAATTTAGAGGGTTGTTAAGCAAGCGTTTCTGAGTTCAGGACTATAAGTTTTGTAAGGTTTTGTTTTGAACTTATGGGAAGCATCAGAATGGTGTGGGGAGTATTTTCAATTTTACATTGTGGAATGTGAAAAATCCATGCTGGCCAAACTCTAGTGGCTGCATAATCTAGGATCTGGCTAAATGAAAAGAGTTAGTTTCTGCAAATAAAATCAGGAAGGACATGAGTTGGGTTGGAATATTATACACTGAAACATTCATGCTGTCAGGAGAAAATGTTGAAATAGTCTAGTCTCCACCATGAGAAAGAAGGGAGAGAAGCAAACTAGCCAAATGAGCCCTTCTTTCTTAAGTGTTTTATATTGTTTTAAATTGTTTTAAATCGTTTTAAATTTTTAAATTGTATTTTAAATTGTTTTTTAAAAGATGTATCTTAAATTGTATTTGTTTTTAGTTACTGTAAACCGCCCAGAGAGCTTCGGCTATGGGGCGGTATACAAGTATAATAAATAAATAAATAACTTCACTGCTGCTGTTAAGTAAATATCTTTATTTTTCTTTGCATGTCACCACTAAACAACCCTTTTAAACTTCTGGACTTTTAACTGGCTCAGTCTAATAATTGTATTGTGTTAAGAATGTTCATTTTGACAGTATTTGCTTATGAGTATAATAGTTTATGTAAACCTATATAGAAAGACAGACAGATAGATAAGATTAAACAGTTTATAAATCTTATTAAATACCAATAATGATAAACTTGCTCCCAATACTGAGTAGAGTGATATGGCACTTGGCCATGGGGTGACTAACAAGGCCTAAAACAAATTATGCTTTTGCTTAAGTTTTTAGGAAGGCAACAAGTTGAATAGTGCTTTGAGAGAATTTAGAAAAATAGTGTGAGCAGTTGCCCATTCTGAGCAGCTTGGCCCGTTGAGCAGCCACACAGCCTCACTATCTTGATCTGGAACCTGACCACCAGCCAATCTACTACCATATCTTCCCTTTGGACTTTCCTTTAGTCTACCTGAACCAGAACTGTCTTGGAGCTTGGCGAAGGCCAGATACTCAGATACAGCTTGCCATATGAAATGTGGAGACAATACTGACCTTATAGGGTGGTTGTAAATTACTGAGATAGGTCTGGTTTGCACATAATGCTAAACCATGGCTTATAAGCCATGGTTTGGTTAGCCACAGTTAAATTTGATCATCCAAACTCAGCCCTGGGTTAGAAAACATGGTTAATGTACACTTGTTAATCAAGGTTTGTTGCTGGTTCATAAATTGTGGTTTAGATTAACCTTAGCTTAGCATTACAACTGAACTTGGATCTCCCCCTTAACTATGGTTAAAGACCCCCCCTCAAAGTCACAGATCTGCGAGTGAAGGGTTGGTTAAGAATTCAATCTGCTTCCAAGACCCAGTAGTTTTTGCTTCTGCTTTTAACTCTAGCTCACAACAAGCCACTCTCTCTGCTCCCTCCCAGCATGTAATAGGATGCACTTTCTAGCTTTGCCTCACTGCTGCTGCAGTATATGAAGCCAAAACAGTTTAAAGGGGCTGATGTAGGATGACTTTCTTTCTTCCTTTCTTCCTTTCTTCCTTTCTTTCTTCCTTCCTTCCTTCCTTCCTTCCTTCCTTCCTTCCTTCCTTCCTTCCTTCCTTCCTTCCTTCCTTCCTTCCTTCCTTCCTTCCTTCCTTCTTTCTTTCTTTCTTTCTTTCTTTCTTTCTTTCTTTCTTTCTTAATTAGAAGGAGCCCAGCGTGGCAATACTGAATGAATGCTGAAGCAAGAAACGGAACTAGGCTAAATCCGTGGTTACATTGAAGTACATTCATAACACCTGTGACAACAGAAAGGAAAATAAAAAAGCACACACTTATGAGTCATGTGTTACCAAGGTGAACTACCCAGACACACAAACCCAAAGTCACGAATGTCTAAAAACCACCTGCTTCCTAAGATACCACCATGTAGTAATTCATCTCAATTAGGAATGGTAGGATCTGTCAATTTTGGTTCTATCTTTTGTTCTGTTGCTCTGTATGCTATAATATAGGGCATGGGTGGGGAACCTCCAGCCCATAGGCCTGGTTAGGCCAGTATCAGTCATAATTTGGCCCTTGCGACTGATTCCTTAAACCCACTCACTCCACATCTGACAGGTGTGGAGCAGGTAGAGCTGCCAATGAAAAATCAGGACCCTTAAAGTATGCTTTTGATTGTTCCTTGGTGCTGACTTCAAGCCCATTGGGAACTCCAGTGGGGAACTCTGTAACACAGCTTACCCCAGCTGAAAGCAGGGTTTTAAGTCAACACCAATCAACTGAATGATGGTAACTTCAAACTCTGCTTGGATCGGCTTGGATCTTTTTTATAGCATGCCTAGAACTCAAGCCACACTACAAAGGGCTATCATTTGACATTATGATGAGATCTGGTGATTGACAGGTGGACTGCTCACTGGCTGGGAAAGATTTCCTACCACTGATATAGGGCTAAGTTTGCTACTGTCAGTGTTTGGCTCCATTGAAGTTCTGGATATTATGGGAGGCTTGCACCTCTAACTCTTATGGATCACAGAGTATGACATGCTTGCACCTGGATAGCTGCCTGCAGAGACACATGAGAACAAGAACAATATTGCCCTGTTCTACTAACATCGGCCTTGCCACATCCACCTAAGGCAAGTCAGATATTAAAAAAGGTGCACATGTGTGTTTTCCATTTATCTTGTCTCTTCCCTTTCTATTAGACAATTGCCTGTGAAATCTGGGAACAATCTACTCCTTTAAATTACAATTGAATTCTCTATCTTAATTTCAGTTAGCAGTGAATTCACCTCTGAATTCACTCTACATTATCTGTGTACAGTACAATCCTTAAATTCCGTGCAACTTAATCCCAGGTAAGTGTGTATAGGACAGCAGCCATAGTCTCCTGTCAGACTGAAATGGGGGATGAATGAAGAGACACTGAATGTTCAAGCTGAACTCCACTAGAAAACAAAACTTAAGTTACTTGTGATTCAGATTTGATTGTACTTCTTTTTCATTTACACAATTTGGCATGGGCTTCTTTCCCCTTGACATTTAAATGCATGCATCTTGAAAAATGTTGAAAAGTGGAACACTCATTCTAAAAAGCAAATTTTGTGTGGGGATGTGAGGAGGCAGAGAGAAGGAAATAATTACATTATATAGTATAGTCTTACAACCACCATTGAATTTTATGCAGTCCTAATCTATAGTCTTAATAAACTGGAAATCCTTGGATTTAAGAAGATATGCAGCATAATCCTGGGTTATAGCTCAGGAGTAAAGCGCATGTCTTGCATGGAGAAGTTTCCAGGTTCAATCCATGGCCTCTCCAGATAGGGCTGGGATAGACTCCTGTCTGAAAACCTGGAGATGTTCTGTCATGTCAGTAGTGATTACTGTGCTAGATTGGTCTGACTTGTGGTAAGGCAGCTTCCTATATTTCATGAAAACAAAGTGCAACTTCATTTAGCAAGTCCTCATAAGTGTGCTTAAGATTGCAGATATCCCATTACAGTCATGTCCTTTTAATTAAGTGAGCTCCCCAGTGCACAGAATGAGTAGGCAGAGATAGCATCTCTTTGCTATATGAATTTGTTACTGAAAATGCAACCAAGCACCTTCTCCAAAGTTAACTTGTACAGGTGTTACACTACTTCAGAACCTTGAAGGCAGTATGATAGAATCATCACACAAGTTACAATATGTACTGTAAATTGATGGGGCCACAAGAGTCAAGTAGGCCTTGCAGTTTTTTGAAGCACTGGCTTGAACAGAGAACTGGCGCTCCTGTTGAAACCCTGGTTGAACTGTGGAATACAGAAATGACCCAGGTGGTTGACATGATTGCTCCTGAGCACCCTCTCGTATGCAGAGCTCGTACAGCTCCATGGTATACCCCAGAGCTGAGAGCGATGAAGCAATATAGGAGACGGTTTGAGTGCAGATGGAGATGAACTCCTGGTGGTTGCAATTACACACTGGTAAGTGCCTATGGTAAGCTATGTTTAGGGGCAGTGAGGGCAGCAAAAAAACAATATTTTGCTGCCACTATTGTATCATCAATCTGCCACCCAGCGGAGCTCTTCAGAATTGTCCGGGGGCTATTACACGCTGGACCCAAGGACATGGTAGAACCATCTGAGGCCCGCTGTAATGAATTTGTGAGGCACTTCCAGGATAAAATCTTTAGCATTCGCCAGGACTTGGACTCCAGTGTTATAGCAGGTGAATCAAGTGGGGTATCCAGAGCAGAGCCTTATCCAGATTTCTTGGATGAGTTTCAGTTGGTACAGCTTGAGGACGTTGACAAGGTCCTTGGACAGGTTCATGCAACCACTTCTGTGCTGGATCCTTGCCCTTCTTGGCTAATAAAAGCTAGCAGGGATGGAACTGCCAGCTGGGCCAGGGAAGTGATTAATGCCTGTCTGTGAGAGGGGGTGGTCCCTGGCTGCCTGAAAGAGGCAGTAGTGAGACCACTCCTGAAGAGACCCACCCTGGACCCAGAAATCTTAATAACTATAGGCTGGTAGCAAATGTTCCATTTCTGGGCAAGGTCCTTGAACAAGTGGTGGCAGGCCAGCTCCAGACACTCTTTATTTTATTTATGTATTTATTATTTTATTTATACCCTGCCCTTCCTTCCAGCAGGAGCCCAGAGTGGCAAACAGAAACACTACAAACTCTTTAAAACATCATAAAAAGACCTTAAAATACATTAAAACAAAACAACGTTAAAAACATTTTTAAAAACTTTAAAAACATCTTTTTAAAAAAGGGTTAGAGATATTGGACTACAATCTGGGAGACCAGGGTTTGAATCCCCACATAGCCATGAAGCTCAGTGGGTGACCTTGGGCCAGTCATTGCCTCTCAGCCTCATGAAAACCCTATTGATAGGGTCGTCATAAGTCGGAATCGACTTGAAGGCAGTACATTTACATTGAGAGAGCCAGTGTGGTGTAGTGGTTAAGGTGTTGGACTACGAGCTGGGAGACCAGGGTTCAAATCCCCACATAGCCATGAAGCTCACTGAGTGACCTTGGGCCAATTACTGCCTCTCAGCCTCATGAAAACCCTATTCATAGGGTCGCCATAAGTTGGAATCGACTTGAAGGCAGTACAACCAACAAAGATATTAAAAGACATATTAAAAGCAATTCTAACACAGACACAGACTGGGATAGGTCTCAACTTAAAAGACTTGTTGGAAGAGGAAAGTCTTCAAAAGATGCCAAAAAGATAGCAGAGATGGTGCCTGTCTAATATTTAAGAGGAGGGAATTCCACAGGGCAGGTGCCACCACACTAAAGGTCCGTTTCCTATACTGTACAGAATGAACCTGCTGATAAGATGGTATCTGCAGGAGGCCCTCACCCGCAGAGCGCAGTGATCGGCTGGGTATAAAAGGAGTAAGATGGTCTTTCAGGTATCCTGGTCCTGAGCTGTATACACCGAAACTAGAACCTTGAACTTGGCCCGGTAGCAAATGGACAGCCAGTGCAGTTCTTTCAGCAGCGGGGTGACATGCTGGCGATACCTTACCCCAGTGAGCAGTTTCACCATTGCATTTTGCACTAGCTGCAGCTTCTGGACCAACCTCAAGGGCAGCCCCACATAGAGTGCATTATAGTAATCCAGCCTGGAGGTTACCAGTGCGTGGACAACAGTGGTCAGGCTATCCCGACCCAGAAACAGCCGCAGCTGTCTTATCAGCTGAAGCTGGTAAAAGGCACTCCTAGCCACAGAGGTCACCTGGGCCTCTAGCGACAAAGATGGATCTAGGAGCACCCCCAGACTATGGACCTGCTCTTTCAGAGGGAGTACAACCCCATCCAAAGCAGGAAACTGACCAATTATCTGAACTCGGGAACCACCAACCCACAGTGCCTCCGTCTTGATTCAGATTCAGTTTATTGGCCCTCATCCAGCCCACCACCGAGTCCAAGCACCAGTCCAGGGCTTGCACATCCTCTCCCGATTCAGATGTTATGGAGAAATAGAGCTGGGTATCGTCAGCATACTGCTGACACCTTGCCCCAAATTTCCTGATGACTGCTCCCAAGGGCTTCATAGAGATGTTAAACAGCATGGGGGACAAGATGGTACCCTGCGGCACCCCACAGCACAACTGTCAGGGAGTGGAAAGAACAGTCACCCAATGCTATTCTCTGAGAGTGACCCTGGAGATAGGATCGGAACCACTCTAAAACAGTTCCTCCAATACCCATCTCACCAAGTCGGCCCAGAAGGATACCATGGTCAATGGTATCAAAAGCCGCCGAGAGATCAAGTAAGAATAACAGGGTCGCACTCCCCCTGTCCTTCTCCTGATAAAGGTCATCCATCAGGGCAACCAAGGCCGATTCACTCCCATAACCAGGCCTGAACCCAGACTGGGATGGGTCAAGATAATCTGTTTCATCCAAGAGTACTTGCAATTGCTGCGCCACAACCCTCTCAATCACCTTCCCTAAAAAGGGGGTATTTGCAACCGGTTGGTAGTTGTCACAAACCAATGGGTCCAGGGTGGCTTTTTCAGGAGTGGTCAGATCACCACCTCCTTCAAGGCGCCCGGAACCACTCCCTCCCGCAATGATGTGTTGACCACACCCTGGATCCACTCGGTCAAACCCCCTCGGCAAGCTTTAATAAGCAAAGAAGGGCAAGGGTTGAGAGGACACGTTGCTGGCTGCATCATTGCAAGCACCTTGTCCACGTCATCAGGCCGCATCAACTAAAACCGTTTTCAATAAGTTGCAGCAGACTTTGCGCTGGACACCTCATTGGGGACTACAGTAGATGTGGAAGGGTCATCAAGACTGCTACGGAGGCGAGCAACTTTACCTTCAAAGTGCCTAGCAAATAATTCACAGTGGGCCTCCGAAGGGTCTAAAACTCCATTTCCTGGAGCTGATGGCAACAGACCTCAGGCAATATGGAAAAGTTCCACCGGACGGCTACTTGAGGATGCGATGGAGGCAGAGAAGTGGGTCTTCTTCGCTGCCCTCAGCGCCACACAGTAGGCACTGTTATGATGTTTTATTCATGCCCGATCAGCCTCACAGCACGTCTTTCGCCACTTGCGCTCTAGCCGTCGTCCAGCCTGTTTCATTGCCCTTAGCTCACTGGTGCACAAAGGTGCAGACCGGGCTCTACAGTGCCAGAGAGGGTGCTCAGGGGCAACCTTGTCGAGAGCCTGACGTGCCTCACTGTTCTACAGTGTGACAAGGGTTTCAACAGGGTCATCTGCTCTATCTACTGGGAACTCCCCCAGGGCATTCAGGAATCCAGTGGATTCCATTAGTCTCCGGGGGTGGAGCATCTTAATCTGTCCACCACCCCTGCAGGGAAGGATCAGAGCCATAAGTCGGAACTTCACCAGGAAGTGATCTGACCATGACAATGGGGTGACATCCACCTCCCTTTCTCCAGACCACCCCTTCCTCCATCTGGAGCAACAACCAAGTCGAGGGTGTGTCCTGCCCTATGCGTTGGGCAAGTGACAACTTGAAACAACCCCATGGTTGTCATGGAGGCCATGAAGTCCCGAGCTGGAACACTAGACGCAGCCTCAGCATGGACATTGAAGTCACCCAGCATTATCGTTCTGGGCTCCTCCAACACCACAGCTGAGATGACCTCCGCCAGCTCAGTCAGAGAAGCTGCTGGGCAGCGAGGTGGATGGTACACCAGCAGCAACCCTAGTTTACTGTCTCCTTGGCCCAACACCAGGTGCAGGCCCTCACAGTCAGCTCCAAGACAGAGTGGTTTCCTGGTGACAGAGATGGAAGTTCTGTAGACCACAGCAACTCCTTTTCCCCATCCCTGTAGCCTGTGCTGGTGTTGTACTGAGTATCCAGGTGGGCAAAGCTGGGTTAGATCAACCCCTCCAAATTCACCCACCCAGGTCTCAGTAATGCACACCGAATCGGCACTTTCATCCACAATCAAATCATGGATGAGAGTGGTCTTATTGTGTACTGATCTGGCATTGAACAACAACACACACAGGCCAGTGGGTACAACAGATGAGCAACGCGGAACACATCCATTAGAGGAGCGGCAGCAAGGAACAAGGCGCAGATAGCCTTGCCCTTGTCTTCTATGGTAATTTACTATAGGATGTTGGGCCCAATGTCCTGTAGGACCCTGCAGAGATGCGTAGCGGAACGGAGAGTTTTGAGCGAGCTTATGCGTGTGTGTTTGAATCTTTGCTAAGATTCTACCTTCCCTGCAAATTAGTCAGACAGAGACTTTAAGCTTTAAAATAAGAAATAACTACTTTATTCTGGAAGTACATGTTTGATAGGAAAGAGTCCTTTTTTTTTTTTACAATAATTTTTATTCAAATTTTCATAAAACATACAAAACAAAATCATAAAACATTCAAAGACAAAAAACAAAACAAAACAAAAATGATTAAACAAAAAAATAAAATGTTGACTTCCCATTTGTCGCAGATCAAATCAGTTATAGGTCTACAATATATAACAATCCTGTCTCTTAAATCATATTATAAAATCACTTTCCTCCAGTAGTTATCTTAATTAATCATCAAATCTCATAAACATTACTTTATTCTTTCCACAAAAAGTCAAAGAGAGGTTTCAATTCTTTAAGAAATATATCTATCAATTTTTCTCCAAATAAACATGTCGATTAATCCATCTCGTTAATAATAATAATAATCTTATTGTCATAACCATAGTCCAAATAAACATATCGATTAATCCATCTCATCAAAATCTGTTAGGTCCAATAATTTCAATAGCCATTATTCCATTATCCCTATTAATTCCATCTTCCATCTTCAATAGTCCTGTTAAGTCCAGTAATTTCAGTGTCCAATCTTCCATTATCAGTATTCCATAATAATCTTGCTGTCATAGCCATAGTCATATAATAAGAGTCTGATGGGAATTTCCTCTATCTCAAATATTTTCTTGCCATCAATTCTGAATAAGTTGCTGAAATATTGTTGTAAAGTCATATCTCTGTTCTTCTTTTTTACAAAATGCACTGGCTCATCTCTTGAGAGTTTTTCCATTGTCACATGGCTGCAGTTAATTCCATAGATTTTCTCTATATCAAGCTCCATCACGTCATTCCAGTCCAGAAGATTATCCAAGCCATTGATAACTTTATCTCTAATATCTTCATTAATTTTTTCAGAGATAACGTTAAATTCCAAACAGTAGATTTTATTTCTAATATCCATAAACTCCACATCTTTTTCCAATTCCACATTTGTTCCAATCTCCAGGGCTTGTATCTTCCCTTTATTTTTTCTTTTCTCATCTCTGATCTCATTCTCCTCTCTCACAGGATCCCCTATTTCTTTAAGCTCCTGCGTCATTTTGCTCAGTTCAATTTTCAGCTCCTTACTGCCCTGTCGCAGGGTTTGTTTCGTTATCTCAATCTCATCCATTATTTTCTGAAACATAATTACTTCCAGATTCTCAGCCACTTTCTTGATTGCCATTTTTAAAACCACGAAAACAAAACAAAACAAAAATAAAGAAGAACCACTTCTTATTTCAGCAACAATTGGGTTAATATTCCAGGCTTGATGACATCACAGTATAAACAGAGCAGCCTGCCTTATCTCTCTATGTTCAAGAATACAAAACAAATTTAGTTCCCAGCATCAAAACAGTTAGTGGCGTCGTGAAGAAGCAGATTCGTCAAAATAAAATAGACCAAAAAGAGAATAGTCCCAGACAATATAATGTTCCTCGGAATAGAAATCCCTCTTCTGTTTATATCTTTAGAATGCACTTCCAGGACAGCTTTTTGCAATAGAAACAGAGATAAGCTGTTAATTTCGTGAATAACAGAGAAGAGTTATAGCTCACCCAGAAGTTCTTTAAAGCTGATTCATTTGACAAATCTCTTTTTACTGCAACAATTTAAACCAAGTAAAAAAAATAATAGAAAGAAGGGTGCTTGCCTGTTAGTCTCTTTTCTCTTTGAAGAAAAGATAAACGTATCGCATTAATCAGATAGAGCTTGTTCGGAAGTCCGTCCGGCATTGCTGGCTGGACCTTTTCTCATAAATTAATGAAATCCAGTCCTCCCAACAAAAACAGGCTTTTGAGGTTGATCTCTACGTTTCTCCCTGCCCGGGAGAAATTTCATCAGTCAAAAAAAAAAATGTTCTGACTGATTTATATCTGAATAAGCTTCTTTTGAGGCGGGAGCCCGTCTCAAAAGCAGGCACAAGCGAAGTCACCCTTCCCGGAAGTCCGATAGGAAAGAGTCCTATATCTAGCTAACTAGCTAAGTTGGAGCAGCAAGCACTGGTCCCAGTGCTCGCCCTCATGCTGGAGGAGAGGGAGAGACAAAGGAATATGTCTGCACCCCTCTCAAGAGAAAGAAGAAGACTGGAAAGGAGGGAAGGAACTGGGATCAACATCCTTTGCATATCAGTCTAGCAGGAAGGAAGAGACAGCAGGATATCAAAGGGATAGGTACAGCCTAGCAACCAAGATGTCTCCTTTCTAGCTACCCTTTTTAACCCCACACAGCCTCAACCCACAAGTTGGAGTTGAACCTCATACATTCCAACATTCACCACATCCCCATGGCTATATTTCCGTCTACGCATGATCACTGAAATTGGGGTGGCATCACCCATGTTCCTCCGTACTAAGACTCCTCCTAAACAGCTGATATGGACCCAATACAAGCCCACCAACAAAGCCTGCTGGAGCCAATTATCCCAGAAGGCCTCTGTGAGAATTGGGAATAGTCATACCCATTCAAACTTTTTCACACAGGGCCCATCTACTGCCCCTCCTGTCTCACACCCAGGGAGAGCCAGCCTTCTGCCAGTTACAGTCTCTCACTCTGAAGGCATCTGGTGACTTTCTCCTACCATTCAGTTAACTACATAGGCTCTCACCGAGTGCAGGAACTACAGATGCACCACACTCCCTCCCCACCACCAATCTCCTCTAGATTGGTTTAACAGAAAATTAAGACAAACAAAAAAGGAAGGTAATAGAAGGGGGGTAGTGCCCTAGCCCTCGGGACTCCTTAAGGGGATAACCAAGGGGACAATACCCTTTGGTGTCGCCCCTTCGGTGGCTACCCCACCAGCGGCAGACCTGCCACCCAAGGGCAGCTGGGCTTTTTATGCCTCCTGACCCAGCCAGCAGCTGATGCAATAGGCTGCAAGATTAACTGCAGCCTCTCTCTGGAGCCAGGGTCAGTCAGGAGGTCCCAGTCCTTACAGCACTTACCAGGGACTTCAGCTGTCTTGAGAGATAGCACCTCAAAGGAGCAAGCAGCAAGCACCCAGATGTTCAGATACTCACTCCCAGGGCAGGTCTGCTTCAGTCCCCTAGTGCTGCAGTTGTTCCCCTCTTGGATGAGACCGATTATCTGGATCCATTTCAGTCGGGTTTCAGGCCTGGTTTTGGCACGGAAACAGCCTTGGTCGCCCTGTATGATGACCTCTGTCAGGAAAGAGACAGGGGGAGTGTGACTCTGTTGATTCTTCTTGATCTTTTGGCAGCTTTCGATACCATATCATGGTATCCTTCTGGGAAGACTGGCTGAGTTGGGAGTGGGAGGGACGGCATGGCGGTGGTTCCCCTCCTACTTGGAGGGTTGGCTTCAGAAGGTGGTGCTTGGGGAACATTGCTCGGGCCCCTGGACTCTCCAGTATGGGGTTCCACAGGGGTCAGTTCTGTCCCCCATGCTGTTCAACATCTACATGAAACCATTGGGTGCAGTCATCCGGAGCTTTGGAGTGCGTTGCCATCAGTATGCTGATGACACACAGCTCTATTTCTCCTTTTCATCTTCTTCAGGTGAGGCTGTCAATGTGTTGAACCAGTGTCTGGCTGCGACAATGGACTGGATGAGGGCTAATAAACTGAGGCTGAATCCAGACAAGACTGAGATGCTGCTAGTGGGTGGTTCTTCTGACCAGATGGTGGATGTCCAACCTGTCCTGGATGGGGTGGCATTCCCTCTGAAGGAGCAGGTTTGTAGCTTGGGGGTTCTCCCAGAACCATCTTTGTCACTTGAGGCTCAGGTAGCCTCTGTGGCACGGAGTGCCTTCTACCAACTTCGGTTGGTGGCCCAGCTACACCCCTATCTGGACAGGGATAATCTGGCTTCAGTTGTCCATGCTCTGGAAACTTCAAAGTTAGATTACTGCAATGCACTCTACGTGGGGCTGCCTTTGAAGCTGCAGCTTGTGCAAAATGCAGCGGCCAGATTGGTAACAGGGACCAGACGGTTCGAATATGTAAAACTGATTCTGGCCTGCTTGCATTGGCTGCCTGTATGTTTCCGAGCTCAATTCAAGGTGCTGGTTTTAACCTATAAAAGCCTTATATGTCTTGGGACCACAATCCCTGATGGAACACCTCTCCTGTCATGAACCCACCTGTAGGCTACGCTCAACATCTAAGTCCCTCCTCCGGGTGTCTACTCCGAGGGAAGCTGGGAGTCTGGCAACAAGGGAGAGGGCCTTCTCAGTGGTGGCCCCCAAATAATGGAATGATATTTGTGACAAGGTGCGCCTGGTGCCAACACTGTTATCTTTTCAGCGCCAGGTCAAGACTTTCCTCTTCTCCCAGGCATTTTAGCATGTGTTTTTAAATGGTTTTTAAATTGTGGTTTTAATTGTTTCTTGTGTTTTAAAATTTGTATATATGTTTTTATTGTCTTTAATTACTATAAACCGCCCAGAGAGCTTCGGCTATGGAGCAGTATATAAATGTAATAAATAAATAAACAAATAAATAAATAAACAAACAAACATGGCAAGAGCAGGAAACTATGGTAGTCTGTAGAGCATTGGCTCCTCCATCCCATTTGGTCTTAGAAAAGTTGTATCTGTACCTGATCACAGTTGATCCAGCTCTTGTTCAGATTAAAAATAAAGGCAAAACCACAGCATTCATTCTATAAATGGTGGATTAGTGAACATATAAAAAGTGCAAGTACTCCAATCCTAAATTAATTACGTGGGCATAATTCTCATTGGTTTACATAGAATGTCCAAGTCAACTGCTTAGAAACAGATTGATGAACAAAGCTAGCAAGAGAATTCCCACCATTCCTGTCTATTTCTCCTTTGCTCCCACTTTCTTAATTTTGATCACCTTGGCCGTGTAAAAGGTACAAGGCACAACCCTAAATATTCAGCACATTAATCCTCTTAACATCAATGGAATTTGATTTAAATTGGTCTTAAGCATTGCAGCTTACTCTGGATTGAACCTTTAATTCAGGCAATTCCACCAACGATCTGGCTAAGACAAATGCTGACAGCCAGCATGGCAATCAAATTCTGAGCAATTGTATTTTAAGCTAAATCTGAAGAAAATAACCAATTCCATAGTTCACCTTTCCTGCAGGTGTAATAAATGTTAGCTACTTTTTATCATTTTAATAAGCAGAAAACATAGCCACTGCTGGAGTAGTGAAGATAATTGCAAAGTAAATGACAACACTGCCTGCTGTGATACTAAATAAAAACAAACAAAGCCAAGGACATCAAATATGGTGGCCTCCAGAAGGTGTTGGGCTTCAATGTTTATCAGTGACAGTCAGCACAGCTAATGGTTAGGGTTTGTGGGAGTTGTTGCCCCAAAACATCTGGAGAATACCACATCGACTGTCCCTAGACTAAGCTACATATCCTAAATATATGGTGGAAATAATTATTTTTTTATTTGTCTGGTTATATCATGCATTTCTTCCATCATGGAACTCATGGCATACATAGGTTCCCAGGCAGTCTCCCCTCCAGTCACCAATCAGACCCAAGCCTGCCTAGCTTCAGCAGATGGGTGCTTCATGTGCCATCAGAACTTCTGTTCTTATACCAACTCTAATAGCCATTGTGGCAGTTGCTGAGAGGCCTGAACAGTTAACCCAACATAACATGGAAGTCAGACATAAAAGTTTGCTGTTGAATTGGTTAAAGTCCCATTCTGTTCTTTTAACAAAACTATTGTATGGGTAAATAACATATATGAGATGAGATATAAGGCATCCAATTAGTGATGCTTCTTTCCTTCCATCCTTAGTGATTAATGGCCCACCTCACCAAGGTTCACTGAAAACACTCTATTGCCTGAGAAAGAGTAGCAAATGTCATTGCTCCCTTCCAGGTGAAAATGTACAGTACTCAAGGCTGGTTAAATTATCTTGGCACCTGAGGCAGAATATCCTACAAGTGCCTCTTCCCCTCTTGGCAATGAAAGTATAATAATAGTAAGTTAACAATTTGCTGCCATTTCCTGACATCCAAAATCAGCTGCCGTATGCAGCTACCTCACTCTCCCTGATGGTAGGGTCAGCCCTGCAGCTCACCCACACCTGTTAAGTTGGAGTGTAGAACAATGGCTGCTACTGGCAGCACTAATGAACACGGTCGTTATCCTTCACATGAACATAGGAAGCTGCTTTATACTGAGCCAAACCATTGGTTAATCTATCTCAGTCTTGGCTACACTGACTGGCGGCAGCTCTCCAGGATTTCAGACAGGGTTCTCTCCCAGCACTAACTGGAGATGCTGGGGATTGAACCTGGGACCTTCTGCATGCAAAGCATAGGCGCTGTCAGTGAGCTATGGCCCTTGTCTCAACTTAGGGTGTGTCTTGAGATATAAGTCTCTCTCCTGTCTCTTTGCTTTGCTCACCATGTATTTTAACATCTAAGCTATCTCCATATGGCAACTCTATGATGCTCTTTGTGCCGTTACAGTGCGACTGTAATTTGTAGTCTCCTTCTCCTGTAGTCTTACTACTTGAGTTCTAGTTTCAGAGCCAGCAGCCAATCTTGCACTTCCGTAGCAACAGAAATGTGGTGTTCCCTCCTCAGGAATCTTTACTGGGTCTTTGCAAGATGTACTCCAAATGCTTCTCACCGCCCAAGCTTCTCTGACTTTTATCTGTTCTCCATCCCACCCCACATATGTTCCAAATGGTAAATTACTTTCAGAAATGGATGAGTAGAACACAATTTCCTCAAAGAGATTCATGCAATATTTGAAATATTAACTCCTTCATGGTCTGTAATGAAATTAACATAGCAGCGGAGGGGGAGGGGGACAAACACACAACCTCTTTTCTTTGTAGAGTGGTGGAGCTTGTTCTGTTCCACTAGAAAGAGTGTTACCAACGTAACAGGAATAGGCCAATTAATGCAGGACAGACATTACAAAGAATGCCCAGGACATCCACTCTAATGTAAGAACTTGTGATACCCCAACTCAAGTCTTTGGTAGAAACACAAAATATTCTTGATCAGCTTGGTGCTGAAAATGGTGAAAAAAGACCAAGTTCAATGTTGTTTTGAGTTCTTAAACTTTCAAGTGAAGTTTGGTCTCAATGCTAACAGGAGATTTTTAGGAGTGGATATTTGAAGCTAAGTATTGATGTTGGGAGGGGGCCTGATTTTGTTGTTGCTGGTCTTGGTGGTGGTGCTGGGTGGGTGGGTGTCTTGTGTATTGTCAGTTTCACTTATAAAGGAAAACTATTTTGGGATTGTCCACATTCTAGTGACCTTCCACTTGGACTACTGTAATCCACATGGAGCTGCCCTTTAAGATTGTCCAGAGGCTACAGCTAGTGCAGAAGCTAGCTGCTAAGGGCAGCATGATGGGACCATGTGTCACTGATCCTGAAAGCTGTGCACTCACTGCTGGTGAGCTAATGAGCCCAATTCAGGGTGTTAGGACTAGCATACAACTTCCTAAAAGGCTTGGAACCAAGTACCTAAAGGAGTGGCTCCCCCAGTACCAAACATCTCAGGCCCTACAATCAGCAGGGGAGACCCTGTTTTTGGTGCCACCACTGGCTGCTGCCTAGTTGGTGCCAAACTGTGATAGGGCCTTCTCGATGGTAGTCTCCTGTCTGTAGAATGCTTTTCCTGGTGAGATGTGCCTTTTTTCCACATTACTGAGTTTCAGGAGACATGTAAAAGCATTCCTCTTTATCCAGGCATTTGATGGCTGAAAGATACTGGCCATGACAACCATGAAATTAATATCTGTGAGGGTATGTGATTGCTTTTAAATGTTTTTAAATTATTTTAGATGGTTTTAATTGTTTTAAATATGTTTTTATTTAATTTTAAATTTTACTGTTTCAACATTTTGCTGTTTGCTGCCCTGAGCTCCTTTAGGAGGAAGGGTGGGATACAAATTTAATAAATAAATAAATAAATTATATGTAAATTGTGGCTATGTATTCTGTAGCCTTGATTGAATTTTTAATTTATTCAAAATAATAAAACATTTTTCAAAGACAAACAGGAATTGGGAACATAGACCAAGAAATTTTAAAACTACCATCTATTGGCAGATTTAGAAGGAGCAAGTGAGAGAGGCAATGAGGTTTCATCACTGGCCTAACTGGGACCAAGTAACACTTTATTCTTCCCCTCCCAGACAAAGCCCATCAGTGGACCTTGCGTTTGTTCTGTAAAGAGTATCAGCTCTGTATTTGCTTTCTTTCTTCTCCTCTTCACATCAATTTGGTCCCTATAATTATTATTATAATCTAACAATCAATTTTATTCGTTATAACACACTTAACAGACCATGCCTAGGCATGTTTACTCAGAAGTGAGTCTCACTGTGTCCAATTGAGATTGCTTCCTAGAAAGTGTGTTTATGATTGCAGCTTTAGTTGTAAGCTAAGTTGTAAAAATATTACTGCTACTAATAAAAAGTGGAATATTCCATTATATGGTTCGTAAAGCATCCAGAAGCAGCCATCTTCGGTGCTAGGGTACTGAGCCTGCTGAACCATTGGCCTTGAGTCATCAGAGATGTTCTCTGTTTAACACATCTTATCATAACCTTTAATTGCAGATTATACCTTGTCTTCTGATTTAAATAATGGAGCTGATGACAAGCCAAAACTTAGGAATGTGGGACTCTTGAAGAGCTAACCAGCATGCAGCCTGTACAGCAGCGGTAGGGGATCTGGCCAACAGGCTGGATCCTGCATTCCCCACCCTGAGGGGCTACTGGAACATTTGTTTCTGACTATGACATTAGGTGACCAATTATTCTTTTGTAGCAAGGGAAGCTACATTTATGCTGAGATATATACAGACATGCTGGCTCTTTTCTCTCTGGGTGGAATGTTCCTTCTCTAACATTTATACAAAATGTACAGATATCTAGCTTTTTCAAGGCAAACCCAGTACACCTTTGCTTCTAATAATATAAACAAGAATCACAACATTGGCTATCTTCTGAATGGCTGATAGTGAAATCCATCCTATTGCAAGTTTACTTGGACTTAAATCCCTTTGTGTTCAATGGGGATTACTTACTGATATGCAAGAGAGCTTTGGCTATGGGGCGGTATACAAATGCAATAAATAAATATATAAATAAATAAAATAAGTGTGCATAAAAATGCATTCTCATTGGGGCAATCTTAACTGGGGTAAGCAGGGGCACAGAATTCTCTCAATCTCCAGCCCATCTTCAGCCTTGCCATCTCCTGCTGGTTAGAATGGAAGTGGCGGAGTGGGAGGAGTTTCTTTACATATTTTGCTACATCAGTTCCAGGAACACTGCCAATGGCACAGCAAGGACTAGCAGAGGGACACATCCACCAAATCCTCACTCCCACCCACCCTCCCTCTCAGTAGTGTGGATCAAGGGTTTGAAGTGCTCTACTCACCCGTATATCTTTAAAAATATTTATCTTACTTTTTATTTTTAAGGCTTGATGGCCCTAATATGTAAATAGACAATGTTCCATATTCCTAAATTTGATGAACAAAATAAAATGTTAAAATCAGAAGGCTTTTCCTTCTAGCTTACATGTATTGTTGCCTTAAGGAAAATGGTCCCTTTCCTTCAGAATCTTCACATTCTTCAAAATGGCGTAATGTTCCCAGCTCCATATGCAGATATGGTTCCTAGATGGGTTTTAAATGTTTTAAATGTTCAGTGTTTTAAATGTTAAATGTTCAGAGGTATCAAGAGTTGAACATGACCCAGCAGTGTGATGCTGCGGCAAAAAAGGCAAACACGGTTTTGGGATGCATAAACAGAGCTATAGTTTCCAGGTCGAGGGAAGTAATAGTCCCACTATATTCTGCATTAGTCAGGCCTCATCTGGAATACTGCGTTCAGTTCTGGGCGCCTCATTTTAAGAAAGATATAGACAAGTTGGAGCGGGTTCAGAAGAGGGCGACGAGGATGATAGCCGGTATGGTGAACAGTCTTATGAGGAAAGGTTGAAGGAACTTGGCATGTTCAGTCTGGTGAAGAGAAGGCTGAGGGGTGACATGATTGCACTCTTTAAGTACCTGAAGGGCTGTCACATAGAGGAGGGTACAGATTTGTTCTCTGCTGTCCTAGAGGGTAGGACTAGGTCTAATGGTTTTAAGTTGCAGGAGCGTAAATTCAGATTGGACATTAGAAGGAACTTCTTGACAGTAAGGGCAGTTCGGCAATGGAACCGACTGCCTAGGGAGGTGGTGGGATCCCCTTTGCTGGATGTCTTCAAGCAGAGGCTGGACAGCTATCTGCGGGAGATGCTCTAGCTGTGGATTTCTTGATGTGAGCAGGGGGTTGGACTCGATGGCCTGCAAGGCCCCTTCCAACTCTATGATTCTATGATCCTATGAAGAGAAAACCTAGCCATCCTGCCATTCCCCTTCATTCTTTTACTGGGACCATTCACTCACTCTTCTCCTCTCTTCCTCCTGCTGGTAACAGAACTCTGATTTTGACTCAGACAGGTACCAGAGGGTAGTGGGTGAAGAGGTCTGTGAGAGAAGGGGGCAGGAGATGTACCAGTTGCATCTTTTATTGATGGGGCAAGAGATGTAGAAGCCTGGAAGCATTCAGAAATATAGGGTACTCTTTCCAGGTGGAAACCTGGCAACTGAGAGACTGCCATACGTCACCTTTATTGAAATTGAACCAGTTTGTTTCATCAGTTCATACCAATATTTAATTGTCTGACAATCTAATGGCTATCTAGCCTTAGATGGGTGTTTTCACTTATGAGTGACTTGTAGGAGTGTTCTGAATTTTTTTAACAAGTTAGGGAAAGCCCTTGTAGTGACTCCTGTGTGTATTGTGTAGCCATCCACAACCAAGAAGTATGTGAAAACAGCTTTTTATTTTTGAGTTATTTTATTATGCCACTTTTACGAGTGAAATACATAATAACAGATGGAGCACAGGGGAGGCTGATTTATTAGGGCAAATGGAACATGGATCGTCCAACCTCAGTCGGCCCTGAGCCAGCCCCCACCAGCTTGCCTTACTTACAAGACGGTGGCACTGGCTGTCAGCTTCCTCCTCCTTAGTCTCAGGGTTGACCTGGTGCAACTCAGCAGGGAGGAGGTTGGGAACAAAACTAGAAGGAGTTGGCTCTCTGTCACTGACTCTGGTTCCACCTGCTGTTGGTCTCCCTGCCTTCCATGCTACCAATGGGCACCTGCAGCTGCCATTGAATTAGAGCATATAAGGATTCAGTAATACATACATACAGGATTATTGTAGGCCTTAGAAAACTAA
This sequence comes from Rhineura floridana, assembly GCF_030035675.1. Taxonomy (NCBI): domain Eukaryota; kingdom Metazoa; phylum Chordata; class Lepidosauria; order Squamata; family Rhineuridae; genus Rhineura; species Rhineura floridana. The sequence continues at coordinate 265,411,592 of NC_084480.1, read as the reverse complement.
GTAAAAAGAGTTTGGGAGGTCTTTTCTCTTCACTGCAGGCAATAGTGCCAATCCTGTTTGGCGTTTTGAATAACTTTGTATATTGCTTCTGAAAGATACATGTGGAACTTCTCTCTGTGTCTAAAGATCTGTGAAAATGTAATGCCTGAATGTCTTATGGACTTCTGTTTCATTCAAGTTTTGCATATGTTCTGATTATTGATTTGCTGTTGCTCAGACAAAAGTGCATAGTGTCATGAGCCACATTGTCTCCTGCTTAGTGCTTGTCCTCCAACAATGCAGGCTGATTAATGGCAAATCAGGGTCAAGTTAGGATGCAGATCATACCCATCTTCCAAGGTGTAGGGTAAGAGAGGTGATTTGCATTTTGCTTGACAGGCATGGACAAGGGATTTTTAGAGACGGATAGGTATAATCCAGAGAGTTGCTGATCCAAACCCAGTTGGGATCCTGCAAGTCTAATGTATCTCAAAAAAACACCCCCCTACCCCCAGAAATAGCCACTTTGGAAAGAGGCAATTAGGAGCAGAAAAGGGGGGGAAGCAAAAGGGCTTCTTAACTAACCCTGCTTTTTGGCTCCAAAGTGAGTCCTCTCTCCCACTGCAGGGCTTCACATGAGTCTTTTGCATTCACATATATGCACCTGGGATCAGGGCCGGATTATACATTAGGCTTTGTAGGCTGAAGCCTATGGGCCTGCAGCTCTTGGGGGCCCGTGCATAAGCGAAAAATATATAATATAGATTTTTCATTATGTACAAAAAGAAAATGTTTGCACTTTGCAATCGCATTCATAATGTTCTAAAAGGATGGCTTAAAATACATAATGCACACCAGCCAAATAAAAATGGTCCATTAAACATTTTATTTTTCATAATTTTACTGCGCCTGTGTGCTGTGCCGATATTTAGTGTTCATCACTGTTTTTAATCTTCGCGGTTTGTGGCGTGCATACTGTATGTATAAGCAGGGTTCATTGTAAGGGGTTTGAGAAAAATATTGCCTAAGAGGAGAAGGGCCCCCCAAACACCAATCAGCCTAGGGGCCCTCCTCAGCTTAATCCGGCCCTGCCTGGGATCAACATGATCAAAGAGTCATAGGATTAATTTCATAACTTCAAACTAATAAGAAGGACCAGTCCAAAGATGCACAGAGATTATTTATTTATTTATTTATTTATTTAATTTATTTATTAGTTGCCCATCTGGCTGGTTGTCCAGCCACTCTGGGCGACGTACAAGATAAAACAATACATTAAAACATTAAAATTTAAAACCATAACAGTAAGAAACCTGACCCACCCCAAAAGCCTGCCTGAAGAGCCAGGTCTTCAAGGCCCGGCAGAAGCTTATCATAGAAGGGGCATGGCGGAGATCATCTGGGAGAGAGTTCCACAGGGTGGGGGCCACTATTGAAAAAGCCCTCTCTCTAGTCCTCACCAGTCTAGCTGTTTTAACCGGTGGGATCAAGAGAAGGTCTTCTGAGGCTGATCTTGTTGAGCGACATCCCTGACGATGCTGGAGGCGCTTCTTCAGATAGACTGGGCTAAAACTGTATAGGGTTTTAAAGGTCAAAACCAACACCTTGAATTGGGCCCGGTAAACAACCGGTAGCCAGTGCAACTCCTTCAGCACTGGAGTGATGTGATCTTGCCGGCGGCTGCCTTTAATCAGACGAACCGCCGCATTCTGTACCAGTTGCAGCTTCCGGACCGTTTTCAAGGGTAACCCCACATAGAGCGCATTACAGTAGTCTAGGCGAGAGGTGACCAGGGCATGTACTACCGGTGGGAGCAGATGGTTGGGAAGGTAGGGGCACAGCCTCCGTATCAGATGGAGTTGATACAGCGCCGCCCGGCTCACAGCCAAGACTTGAGCCTCCATGGTCAGCTGGGAGTCAAGAATGACCCCCAGGCTGTGGACCTGGTCTTTCAGGGGCAAACGTACCCCATTGAGCACCAGGTCCACATCCCCCAGCCTTCCCTTGTCTCCCACAAACAGTACCTCGGTTTTGTCAGGGTTCAGCTTCAGCTTATTACTTCCCATCCAGCCACTCACCGACTCCAGGCACTTGGACAGGGTTTCTACAGCCAACCTCGGTGAAGATTTAAATGAGAGATAGAGCTGCGTGTCATCCGCATACTGATGACATTGCAGCCCAAATCTCCTGATGATTGCCCCCAGCGGCTTTATATAGATGTTGAACAGCATCGGGGAGAGGATGGAACCCTGTGGCACCCCACAAGTGAGAGGCCAAGGATCCGAAACCTCATCCTCCAATGCCACTCTTTGGTACCTACCAGAGAGGAAGGAATGGAACCACTGCAATACAGTGCCCCCCATGCCTAACCTCTTCAGGCGGTCCAGGAGGATAGCGTGGTCAACGGTATCGAAAGCCGCTGAGAGATCAAGGAGGACAAGGAAGGTGCATTCACCCCTATCCCACGCCCTCCTCATATCATCTACCAAGGCGACCAAGGCTGTTTCAGTCCCATGTCCAGGCCTGAAGCCCGATTGAAATGGATCCAGATAATCCGCTTCCTCCAAGTGCGCTTGCAACTGTTTTGCCACCACCCGCTCAACCGCCTTGCCTAAGAATGGCAAATTTGAGACTGGACGAAAGATAAGGCAAACCTTGGACTGAGCTGCTTTGGGTGACTCTAAAAGTGTGGTAGGAGAGAACAGAAAGGTGGGTGGTGGCAGTGACACTTTGACTAACTTCCTTTGCAATTGTGGGTTGCACTACCTTCTGAGAGATACAGCTGTCTTCTTAGCAGTGCTGAGTGGCAAGCAAAACAGGAGAGACATTGACCTTGCCCAGGCATCCCCTCACCTTGCCTATCTGCTTCTGTCTATTCTACAGGCTCCAGATGAGCTTCCATGGATGTCTAGCTGTAGAAAATCAGGGTATACATTTAAATAATAAAGAAATGCAATTGCAACATTAGGCCTACTTCTGTGTAATATTTATTGACGTTCCTAGTATCCAATGCCTCCAGTATCAGAGGTAGCATGTCTCTGAATGCCACTTGCTGGTGATCACTGGTGAGTTTCCCATAGGCACCTGGGTGCTGCTGTGGGAAGAGAATGCTGGCCTAGATGGGCTTTTGCTTTAATCCAGTGGGGCTCTTCTAATCTTCTTGCTAAAGACTGCAAAAATCATAGACCAACGTCCAAAGGATGTTGTGACAATTGCGAGTAAGACCTGCTGGGCTTATTTCTGAGTAAATAAAGATTAGGTGGTGCCTGGCAATTTCAGAGAAGAGGCCATGACAAAACAGATGCCTAGAAGAAGAACAAATGTATTGATAAGAACTAACTGCCACTGTTCAGACACAAAGCAACTCTGTGCTTGGAATAGGAACATAAAGCTCTCCGTTCATTATAGGCTGTAATTCTATGAGACCAGATGGGCTTTACTAGGCCGCAGTCACACCATACATTTATTTCACTATTATTCCGCTTTAGACAGTCATGGCTTCCTCCAAGGAATCCTGGGAAGTGTAGTTTCTGAAGGGTGCTGAGAGTTATGAGAAGACTCCTATTCTCACAGAGCTACGATTCCCAAAGTGGTTTAACAGTCAGACCCTCTTCCCAGGGAACTCTGGGAATTGTAATTTGTGAGGGGAATAGGGGTCTCCTAACAAGTCTCAGCATACTTTGCAAACTACACTCCCCAAAATTCTTTGAGGGGAGCCATGACTGTTTCAAATGGAATAATAGTGGAATAAATGTATGGTGTGAATGTGGTCTTAGACTCACTTTTCTTGAAAGTAGCCTTTTGAAAGCAACTTGAGATATAACACAGGGTGATGTCTCCCATTCAAAGGAAGAAAAACAAGAACCAAAAAAACCCCCCAAGGGATGTGTGCAAAGGGCCCTCAGGTGAGCCTGAAGTAGGCAGTTGGTTCCTAGCATACATTGAGGGAGGAAGCATGGGCCATTGTGTTGGTGCATTTGAAAAATTCCAGAACCTTTTCTTAGAGCCAACCAAAATGTCACAAAGTTATGAGCAAGCTTTCAAGTTCTCCAGAGATGTGGAGAGAAAGAAAAAGGAGAGGAACAATATAAATGTCCCACTGTTTGCTGGAGTAGAAGACGGGTTGGGCAGAGCTAATTAGATCAGCCTCTCCCAAGTGCTAAACCATTGGAGGAGTAGCCATGATTGCTTCTTTCTTGTTGTGGTGCTACTGGGACAAAGAAGCAATTATGATGACTCCCCCAATTGTTTGAATATATATAATCAACCAGTTACTCTGTTTCCAGAACTAAACAAAATGCAGGGGTCCCTCTGTTGTGTCGTTTAGTACCTACTCACTGAAACACCCTAATGCTAACTTCTGCTTCTTTGCAACTTGCAAGCTGGCCTCAAGTCAGTGCTGATTCATAGTCAATGAATTAGTTATTTATTTTTTAAATGTTAATTCTTCATTTACAGCTTAGTTGATGGATTTGTTATTTATATTTAAATGTTATGTCTTCATTTATAGCATAATTATAGATGGGGAAGGCAAAATATACACCAGCACAAAAATGATGGACATGCTTGGGCTTAGGTCATTCACTCATGGGGATTTCAAATGTCTTAAGGATTCTTCCTCAACACAGAGAGAGTTGAAATTTGATAAATGCAAGATGTCCTTGTCTTGAAAAACCATCTCTAGAAGAGTCTGGAAATTGAATGTGTGGATACTTCTAAAACCTTAAAAGAGGAGGCAGCAAATAGCAACCCAAGTTACCCCTCAGAATGCAGAGTTGGTGGACATTACTCATTCACACATGTTGGCAGTCCTTGGATTGGAGGAAGGATGGTTTGTAGTTCCAGTCAGGCCCATAATCAAGACATAGATACATCCTCTACAGCTACATTGGATCACCTCTGAATTAGGAGGGAGTGTTTCTAAGGGCAGTCAAGAATAAATCTTGGTTTAAATGGAATAATTCATGTTCTATTTAGTAGCACAATTCTAAATACCTTTGTAAAATAGCAAAATATAGCACTGGTAATGAATGTAATGATGTGGGCCCCTATTCATTTCTTTCCCTTCAGAGATGTCAAACAACAGATCAAAATGATAACATCAAATACATAATAGCATGCCATAGAGTGTTACTTTTTAGAGATTGCTGCTGAAGTAACTAAAGGAAGCAGCCTACTGACTCTGATCCTAAAATTCTGTCTGGGAATATGTTGCATTGGCCTAAATGGGACTTATTTTAATCTAATTTGCTTAGTGTATTAGACCTGCAGCAGTTAGTGTATCCTACTTCGCAGCAATATATAAATTACTAGGCAGTAGCAAGAAATGAGAACGCCCCCCCATTATTCTCTTTTCCATTATTGTTTTGATACCCCTTCACTTTGTTCTGTGGTTGTAAAAGTCTATCTATCCTTGGCTGTGGGACTTATCCCCCCCGTCGTCCCCAACATCTTTTGCTAATTTTTTTAAAAATCCCCCAGGGAGAACTTATGGTGAACTCAAGGGTGCAAACAATTTTTTAAAATGCAGCCAGCCCCTAGCTTAAAGCACTTTTCTTCTACTTCGCTCCAGTTAGCTTGGTAAGTGAACAACGTTTCACGTGGCCCTTCGTTAAATGTCAGTAAGTATGCTAAGTTGGCTGCCAGAAGATCTCTCTGCCCAGGCCCCCTCGCTTCTTGCACCAAAACAACTGCACCGTTCTACAATGCGGCAGCATTTGGTGACATCACAGTCCCATTCTTGCAGTAAGTACAGGGACAGCTGCCAGCCGCTGAGTCTCTATTGACCTTTCGCATTCTAACGGCGGAGGATTGCGAGGCTGTACTTTCGCTTTCCGCCGAGTAGTTAGTTCTCGTCCAAGCTGCCAGATGCCCATTTCTTTACCGATGTTCTTGCCCCTCCTAGGCAGCAGAGTGCGCCATCGCCTAGTTAACTCGTTTGCAAGCTGTCGGCCAGAATTACTTAAGCTGGAGGGCAAAGCGAAAGAAAACTGCTGCTCCCGCAGGGCAGTGTTGCTTCGTTTTGCAAGCTCAAGGGCAAGACTGTCCCTCCCGCAGTTCCGAGAGACTTTCCTTCTTATTAAGAAAGGCACGATCGGAGCTCTTCCGATTGCACAGGGGCCTCTAAGGCAAATCTCCTTACTCGCCTCCCCGTAGGACGCCTTGACTGAGGTGGGCTGGGGGATTATACGGCACCGGGGAGCGGGGTGAGGATGGATGAGAGAGCAGCATATGACTCCTACGGAGGAAGCTGGAAGGAAGGTGCTGAATGTTAAACATGACAATGGCAAAGCAAAGGATTCTTAATTTGGTAGCAGACGGGGGGAAGAACCCAATGTTTAAAAATGGGTTTTAAAACGTAAGGCATTTTCCTCTGCCACTGGTCCAGATGATGTTCAGCATCTTTCTTTTCCAGCTAGCGGATCGTTGGGAAAACTCGGGGCCTCCTTTTTCCTGGCAAAGATGAGGGAAGTGGGTTAATGACTGACACTGTCCAAGCATTTCCTAGTATGGTCTACCTAAGTGAAAGAAGGAGGACGCTTGCAATTGACATCTCTTTGTCACTCACACGCTGCAGTAATCACCCTGCTCTTGGACTCTACACCATTACACATGGTGGCCTTTCACACTTCAGGAGATGGCGCATATTTGAAAACTTGTCCTTAGACTGGTTGTTATATAGGGAGGATCGGCCTTTTCAATAATGTTCTAGTGCGGAGATGTTTCACCGCGCATGGCTCCTTTTTCCCGCCCTACATATCACTTCACCCCCGCCTTCCCTTCACTACTTCTTAGGGCGTTACCTGCCATTTTATCCTTGTTAATATTATTGCAGAGTTGCAAAGAAGCACCTGAGCGAGCTTTGTGTGTATTCGAACCCTTACTAAGTAGCACACCTTCCCTGGAATTAGTCACAGGGAGAGGCCTCCTCTGTATCGCCTTCTTGAATCCATGCAGGCCCAACCCACAGGTCAAGTTGCATCCCAACATTTCCAACAAATATGTCCCCCAGCTGTGTGTTACACAATCCGCACGCTGTTGTTTAGGATACGGGGGTGGGGTGGGAGATCAGAGGCGATGACACATTTTCAAAATGCATTGCTAATCGAACCTGAAATGCAGTAAAACCTCGGATCCAATGGGAAGAAAAAAGAGGTGGAGTTCGCTTTTCGACTAGCTGGGGGTGTAATTGATCGGGAAGGCCTTGTTAACAAAATTTAGCGAAGGGACAATGAAGAATGCTGCGTTGGCGTGTGATAAAAAATGTAATGCCTAAGTAAAGATCTGCCCACTTGGTGGGTTGACTAATTTGAACAAATTGATTACTACTGCTGCTACTGCTACTACTATAATGGCAAATTTTATAGGTGTGACGCAACCTCTTTTCGCCAGCATTGTTTTAGAGAAGTAGACTGCACTGCTATGGAGTAAATGGACTATGGATTGTGCCACTCCCCCCTCCACTTCATCGGGAGCTAAATCCCACCGATATTCTGGCCTATTCTGAGAGCGGGTGGTTTTGGATTTCGCAGCAGACGCCCATCGCAGTTCTTAACAGGCGAACATACGGGACAGAAGTGCCGTTGATGTGGTTTGCATTTACTCCCGAGCAAGTGCATGGAGGATTGGTGGTTGGCTGTAGATAGATTCAGCGGGAGCGAAAAGGTTGCCTAAGAAAAACGGCAGTTTTAGGCCGCATACACCTGTTCTATTTGTGAGATTTTTCTCTTTTCCGGAATGAAAGCCTGCAGCTATGCTTGCTTGCAGAATCAGGATTTCTTGTGTTCCGGTTCAGATGCCAAACGGGTAGCGGCAATCCGCTTTCCTGTATTTTAATCCAGATTAAAGAACAGCGTGTCGTAGAGGCACCTGGCCTTTCATTACCTGATAGTTGTTTCGTTGGTGCTGCAGCGTCTCTCAGGCCCCACTCTGGGGCAGCATTTCGAATATGGAGGCTTTGCCAACAGTATCAGTTCCAGTCCCCAAAAGGAGGAAATAGACGGTGAATTGAAGAAGGCCATTTACCAGCTGGTAACTTACTCTTACGACGATGTGCATGTATAATTGGCAAGCAGCCATCTATGTTGTGCTGCTACGTGCTGGTGAAAATCATACTACACCTGGTAAGAAATCTTCCTTACCACTTAGCAGGACAACAATTTACTTGCACATAAATGCACATAATATATTTTCCCATAATTAGGCGTATTTGAGAGCTAACAGACACTCTGTAGGTTAAATGGCTGTATGTAACTAGACTTCTAGGTAAACACCACTCATTTTCTGGAAAGAGGTGGGATGCCTCTTTGAATATATTTGCAGTTGTACAAGCCCCCTTTTTTTTTTACTCCGGAGTCCCGCATTTTCATCTCCATTTGTATAAGGAAAGGATATTTATTGCATACATTTTGAAAGCGTTCAAAATAGGAGAATAATTTTAGGGAAGCTTTAAATTCACCCACCCCATCCCAGCCCCACTGGGGATATGTCATTAACTTCAAAAGGATATGATCTGTTGCGTAGGGTTCTCCCTTTAGTGAACCGATTGGTACAGTCGGGGGTATATAAAGCATCCCAGCCATCGTTTCGTCAATAAATGTATTCTGGAGGCAGCTTTAGCAAGAAAATTGACTTCAGCACCACGGACAGTGTCCAGGTTCTGCACGATTCCAGAACGTGGACAGCGATGGTTTGCCTTCCTTTGTTCACTCGGAGTTTTGGGCCCAGGCGAAACAAAGACATCCATAAATATGGCTGTTCAAGGGCCAAATATCCACACACACACCCTCTCACCGCTTTCTTATCTAAACTACATTTCTTAAGCCTTCCCTACTGGGTCGCTGGGCATTCTCCTGCTTGATTTCACCCTCAGTTTAACAATATGGTCCCAGGGCAATGTCCAGAAGCCTCCACTTATGGGCCACTTACTTGACGCAGCTAACACAAGGTGAGCGTACCATCAACAAACATAGCGATGCCATAATATTATCAAATATATTTATTTCCCTTCCGTCGTCTTTACACGGTTTAGGCAAGAAGCCCGAGAAAACAACAACTGCTAACCTACCTGTGATTAGTAAGAGAGATCCCGCCGCACCTTTAATGAGAAGACAACCGGCTCTGGAGGAACTAGGACGCCTCACAACACACAAAATAGGTCTAGCGCCTTAGATGGAGGTAGAAGAATTAGCCTTCCTTTCAGGACTTTTTGCTTTCTGTACGTGTGTCAGCTCAGCTCCTCAACGGTGTCTTCAAGCTCCGCTCTTGGCATTCACCGCGTGCCTTAATTGTATGACATTAAATCAAGGTCCGCTGTGAACACGAAGAGGCAAAGCCTCGGATCTGTCACTCTCGTTCTGCAAACAAAATGGCAAGCGACCTTAAAAAAGAAAGCAAAGCAAAGCAGCCCCCTCCCTCTCCTTTGCTCCCCCATTTATCCTCCTGGCCTGTCTTCGAGGCCACTTTCTCGCTCCTCTGCCAGTTCCACCGAGCAAGAGTCTGTCTAAAGATTGTCTTTAACGCCACCTCCTTCATCTGCTGTAATGTAGCAAGCTCTTTTTGCCTCTCTCATTTCTTAAGACCACAGAATGACACAGCTTTGCCCTGATTGTTCCTGAAGACAACTGGATTTTGCCTGCCCTCCCATCATAGGAGCAGTTCCTGTGCATCAGGAAGAGACTTTTAAGCACCTTCAACTCTTCCCTGTTAAGGAAGGATTGTACATATCTACCCTGTATAAAACATATGACTCTGGTAGAGTGATCTGAACAAAGGAAACGGGCAGGGTGCCTGTCGACTTGTTTTGTAAAGCGGAAAATATTAACTCAGCAGCACCTGCCCAGTCCCGGAAGAGTTTAGACAGCCCATCTGGTTTGGCTACAGGAACTGTGGCGTAAGAAGAGGAGGAGGAGGAAGAGAAGGAGGAGGAAGAAGAGGAAGAGCGAGACAACTCAACAACAGAAACACCGCTACGGTTAGAACTTGGCAGCCTTTCAACGGGCGTCAAATCCGTAGTGGTTCTGATTCCTGAAGGACTTCTGCAAGGACCGCTTTACCGGGACCAAAAGGGTCATAAGCGACCAAAGAAACGAGCCCGAAACCCGGACAAGTTGACCTCTGCTGGCGGCTCCCAAAGTCTCGCCTGGATGCCTTTTGGGTCAGCTGCTGGGGCGCTCCATTCAGATCCCAACGCCAACGGGGGTCGAAGAAGGCGGCTCACTTCCAAGTCTCCTTTGGCTATGGCACCCGACGCCGGAGCAAGCGAGCGCAGGGCACCTTGTGCCCCGGAGGCCTTGTGCATCAGCCCCGTCTCCTAAAAAAGAAGCAAAAGCGAGGTTTAGGGAGGAAGGAAAGGGCGCGAATCTCCCCCCCCCCTGGACGTGACGCTGTCCGACGGTCGAAAATGACAAAGGCAGCTGAGATGGGGCGGGGAAGGAGAGAGGGGGGTTTAAATAAGCAGGAGGGAAGGGGGGTCTGCCTCACTTGGGGAGAAGGAGAGAGGCAATCCGGATCCAGTCTGATCAAAATCAGTTTTGACAGTGTTCGGACCACAGTATCGGCCCGAGTGACAGCCCACCAGTTACACAGGACGTTGTCGGAGCTCTGCCCCAGACCAAGCTAGCGTTAACCCCTTACTTTCTCCCTGTGTAAAGGTCATGCCAAAAAAAAAAAAACCGAGGGAGGCATCGGCAGGATCCTTCCGGGTGGGAACCGCAACAAAGCAATGCATGAAAACGCATACATACACGGGGAAAAGGTTACCCTCCCCCGTTACACCTAATGCCCCCCTTCAAGAATCAACGAGGAAAATCCATCGATAGCCTCCAAACCTTCAGCAAGCCCGATCTCCGCGAGTGTCACGGAGTCAGCGAGCGATCTTCTTTCTTCCTTTTTTCCGGGGGGGGATGGGTGGGTCCGGAGCGGTCGGGCGTGCGTGTGCGCGCCCCTCGCTGGCAGCTCCAGAATTAGGGATTAATGGCTCTCCTGCCAAACAAATAAGGCATCTGCCTGCAGTACAAGAGGATTACACGGGGCTGCTGACGTCACCAGGCAGGCAGATGTTGGCTCCCAAAGTCCCGACCATCTCCCGTGTCCTTGAAAGCAGCCTGAGCCCAGCAGCAGGTTCAAGCCCGGCCGGCTCCCTCCTGGCCTCCGTCTACGCCGGGACTAAAAGCCGGACTCAGTCATCCTCCGGGCAGTCCTCCCGTCGCCCTTCGCTCGCCACCTTTTCCCCCTGGCCGAAGCCTCCGACGTCTCATCCGCGGCAAGCCCAGCGTCGCCAGACCCGACGCTGACCCATCCTCGCTAGGACAGCCCCGTCGGATGCCCAAAATCTACCCAGAGGAGAGACTGGACCTCCCCTGGCGGCCTCCGCCCGGCCCGGAAGAGGCTTGCTGCCTGCCGGAGCACAGCGTCTGCCCCGGCCGCTCGCCGCTCCGGTTGCCACAGAGTGTCCTCATTTGCCAGCAACAGCAGGCTGCCTCCCGCTTCCGCGTCTCCTGCCCCCACCCCCTTCCACGCAATGAGGACAGATTTGCTTTAAATACTCCAGGCGCAGGAGAGAGGAGGCGGGGGGAGGGGCAGGGAGGGTTGATCGCAGCTAAGCCTGCATTATATAAAATCCAGAGTCCTTCCTCATCACAATTAGGAGGGAAAAGGGGGGGAGTGACAGAGAGAGACTGGAGAGTTTTGTACAGTAATTAATGCAACTGCCGTAGGTCCTCCAGATGATTGCGGAAGGATTACTGAAGAGTCTTCTTCTCCGTACACAAGCAAGCTCCAGTGGGATAGGCTTGGAATGGGTGAAGCGTACATGCAAGGGGTGAAGCGGCTCACTTTTGCGCACGCCGTTCACCAGGCAAGCCCCCTGTCATCTTTGGTTTTAGCCCTTGGCACCAAGGATAACCGAGAAGCCCAAACCCGAACATTTAGCCACAGGCCTTTCTTTTTGTGTTGTTAGCTGACACCCGCAACCTGACGTGTTGCGAACAATAAATAAACGGTTTTTTTAATATATATATAAAAATCCCCACACCTCTTAGCAGCATGATGGAGGCGAGTAGCGACCAAGGTGTAATACAGCAGAGCCCTCGCCCTAGGGTAATTTGCTTGTCAGGCTGGTTTACCAAGGAGAGACGCGCGCACGGTGGCAAGCTACCACTTGGTACAGGGTTGTCTGTAACTGTCCCCAGAGGAAGGGCCAAAGTGTGTATGCGTGTGTGTGGGAAGCGCACCAGAGCTGCGATCCAGAAACAGCTCGCGCCGTTGACTTGCGTGGTAAATGCCGGAAGTCTGGGACAGTAACTCCAAAGTAAATCCTCCAAAGTTTTCCGCTCAGATCCTTCGAGCGCTTGCTCCAGAGGAGGTCAGAGCTGCAGCCCTGTGGGTTGATTTCTGGGTCTCGGCCGGATTCCTCCTTTCGCCAACCGAACAAAAAGCGAAGCAAATCTCTTTGCTTTCAGGAATCCAGGCCACCACAGCAATGTGTTTTGTGGCGGCAGTCCTGACACAGTCAAGATAAGTGTCGCTCCGCCGCTGAACGCCAGGAGATGAGAATGGCAGCCTCCTGCCTCGTTTGCCTCCTCTGAAGGCCTTTCCACCCCTAGCGCTCGTGGGACAAAAATAGCCTTGGACTGAAACTTCAGGGTTTGCTGCTGTCTCTTTGTGTGCGTTTAGGAGGCTTGGGAAGGGCTTCAAAGCCTTTGGAAGAGGGAGATCCAAATTAAAAACCCGAAGAAAAATGTCGTGCCTTAAAGCCACAACTGTCGCTTTGTTTTACTTCGCTCTAAAGTCGATGACTCATCCGCTTTGAATCAAACAATGGTTTCAACCGTTCCATTCCAACGACTGGGCAAAAGTCGACCTTCGCACCCCTTGACATGAGAAGAGCACATCGTCAATACAGAAGGGAGAGCGAGGTTGCCCTTCTGGCGTTATATAGATCGGTCCTGTGCTATCTTTGTTTGCCGGTGGGCATTTAATTTTTCCAGTCGGGGAAGTTGGCCGCTGATAAAATCAGTTTAATTTACACCAGTGTCACTCAGCTAATGGAAGAACTGAACGGTAGCTTTTCTTTTGTCTCAGAATTCGAGAGAAAACACACGCACACACGGGCGCTATCTCTGGCTGGTGACAAAAGAAACACGTGCGGTGTGGCAACTGCTAAGAAATGTATTTGGCAGCTTATTCTATGGGGGAATTTGCAGAGGTTCTCCAGCGTGTTTTGACACATTATACAACTGTATGAGATGTGTGTGTGTGTGTAGAATCAGAACAGACGTTCAAGAAAGGCAATCCCACCAAATGTCTGCAGGTTTACTTGTTTTTTGGAATGATAACCTCCAGACGATAATATCGATATTATTATTCCAGGGAGATAATCCCAGTTTAATATCCGTTCGCTGTCCATGGTTTTGATCTCTGTGGTGAGCGACAGAAAGGGGTCCATTTTAAAGTCTGTGCATCGCTTTGCCTTTCACAGTTTCGATTATTTGCTTTCACAGGCTGTCTTAAGGCGAAATAAAAAACATTCTACTTTTCTAGGGAAAATCTTGTTTTCTTAATAACAACATTGAAAGTAAAAGGATATATATATATAATTAAATGTTTTCTTAGCAAATATATAGATATTTTTTTATAAAAATATCCCGGGGATTCATGTTGTTTAAGAAAACGAAGGTGTAAATTGTAAAATATATTTCAGTAAGATGTAGGCTGTGTCTATATACGCACGCAAATTCATTGGTTAGTAAATAAAAGGCATTTTTCTGCCTCTTGCCTATATAGAACACTGGTGTCCCAGTGCCCAATAACTAGACACAATTTCGATACGGATATACAGAAAACGTAAATAGATGCAGAAATAGAACTAAAAGGGTGGAAATAATTATAAATGGGGGATCCTTTTTTTAAGTGTAGCTAGCAGAAAGATACAATATAGACAGTTACAAAACGATACACAAAGAGCTTTTGCTTTCTTAATAAATCACTTATTTCTGCCATGATTTCAAGAACTCTACGAATCCGGAAAGACAATCTACCGGATGGTCATTATTTCCGCACAGCTGAATGTCTTTTTTTATGCAGGATCTTTAAAGTCCGTGACAATTAATTAAAAACAGCAGCAGCAGCAACAACAAAACCCTTTCCACTGGGACCTATGCCATTCGCTATAAGAATTCAGTCTCTTTTTGTAGATGGAAAATGGAAAGCTGTGAATTACTGTTCAGGGCGCCCGAATTGCCCCACGTAGGATGGCGCACAACATCTGCAAAGGAAAACAACCTATTTCCTCCGAGAAGACGGCGCTTTGAGTCGGCTTCCATTCTGTTCTAGGGGACTGCGTTATTCCGCCGGAGCATAAGGGGCCAACCTGTCCAACGGAGTCTCTCTCCTGAACCGGACGGATAGCTGCCTCGCAGCCCTCCCCCAAAGCCTTCCCTCCAAGGCGACCCCGCTGACTTTTGCGCCCAGGTCAGGATCGTGGAAGCCGGGCAGCTCCAAGGCACGGGCGTCTTCCTCACTGACAGGGGGCAGGCGGGGAGAGAAAGAGAGGGCGAGATTTGCAGCTCTTCGGCGAGCGAGGGGCTCCTTTCAAAGGATCCGCGGGGTTGAGGAGGTAGCCCTGTTCTCTCTCCCTCTCCACCCCCTCCCCCTCCCTCCCTCCCCTCCCGGAAGAAGCCAGCCTCGGCACAATGGCCCCTCGCCATTTTCCCCTGGCATCACAGCACAAAGCCGCGGCGCGCAGTTTCAGCACCACACAAAGGAAGGCCCGTCGGAATGCTCCCGCCTTACCCTCTCGCCAGCCCGCCCTGCCTTGCCTTGCCTTGGGTTTGAAATTGTGCCCATGGAGGATCGAGGTCCCCAGCGGCGCTCACACACAAGGGGGGGCGAGACTGAGGCGGCCATTGATCTTGGTGGATTTTAGGATATCCTCACCGAAACAGGAGAGAGAGAAAACCTGCTGGGGGCGGGGAGTCCTGCAGGCTAGCGCCTCAAAATCTAAACTAATCATAATAATAATTATTATTATTGGTTGCGTTCCAAGGGAAAGCCGAGTGGCTTCCATCTCCCTCGTAGCACACCCAAACCAGCACGCCTTTCCAAACAGCCACAGCTCCACGCTCAGAAAACGCCTCGGAAACAGTCACAGATCGAGGAACAGCCGGATCTTCTCTGCCTGCCGCCTCCCCTCCCCCGCCTCCGGGTCTTAATCTCCCAAGACAGACCTGGAGTTGCCCATCTGTTCTTGGGCCCCAGCAGCTGCAGATCCGTGAGGGGCTCTCTCTGCCGTCCGCTGCACGCCCCCCCAACACTTCGGCCTTTCCTGCCGCCGAGTGGCTCCGAGAGCCTCCGTCGGATCTGCCTCCTTTCCCGGTGGCCCAAAGCCCTGCGACGGCTCGGAAGGCGGGCGGGCGGGCGAGCGAGGGACGGGTCCGCAGGAGTACTTACAGGGCGGGAGAGCGCTTCGGTAGTCCCGGGCGCCGAAGGAGGGGCGTCTGCAGCCCAGCTCTTCTGAGGAGGGGGAAACGGTCGCTAGGAAAAGGCCAGCCTGGCGCCTTTCGTAGGGGAGACGCGCGCCGTTGTCCGCTCGACGTCTAGCCGGAAAGCGGCGGCTGCCCACCCGCCCGGCCGGCTTGCTCGCTGCGCTGCCGTTGCCTCCTCCCCTCGGCTCCCCACTCCCTCCCTCTCTCCCTCCCTCCGCGCGTCCTCTCGCACACCCTCGGCGTCCCTCATTCCTCTTTTTTCCGACAGAGGGCAGGTCGCTTCCTGCATCCTAATCAGCCGCAGCAGCCCTGCCGGTCCTTTCGCAGGCACCTCTTTAACAACCCCTCGGTTGCAGGCACAAAAGAGCATCTCGCGCACTGCCTGCCAGATGTCTACCGGGCTGCGGCCTGTCCTTAATGGGGGTTGCTTTTGCTTTTTTCTTCTTAGCATGATGAAATCATGGGTGTCGCCTCCTTGAAAAATATCACGTCAGGTCCGAGGGGTGGAAAAATTAATCCTCCTGCGCGCGCGGGCACACACCGCCAACTATTGGTGCCGCTGCTGAGCGCTCTGCCTCCCCCCCTCCCCTCATCCTCAAAGGTCACACAGCCCGACAGTCCGCACAATCACTGGCCGGTAAAGTCTGGAAAACAACGCGATCTCTCCGAAAGGATTACAGCAAGCTTTTCGAAAACGAGGCCAGATCTTAAATAGATGGGAGTGTGCCCGTGTTTGTAAACAAGACATTAGATTTCAGTCAGATATTGGGGATTAGAACTATATTTATTTAATATAACGTTTGTGAGTGGGTTATATTCCGATCAAGGACGCAGCTTTCCTTTTCAGATGTCGTTCTCACACGCACGGACACGCGCAGCCACTGCATTCCAATCAAATATTGACGATTTCAAAATTGCATTCCACACTTCATTAGGAAAACAGACGTATACACAGCCATAGTGGAGTTGGGTCCCCCCCCCGCTTTAAAAATATTAATCTGTTATTTAACACAAATCACAAACGCTTACAGAACGGCTCCCTTTTAGTCAAGTGTCAGAGGAAAATCCTCTGACACTTGACTAAAAGGGAGCCGTTCTGTAAGCGTTTGTGATTTGTGTTAAATAACAGATTAATATTTTTAAAGCGGGGGGACCCAACTCTACATATGCATGACTGCTGTATTGATTCATCCCGACACACACAGGACACGTGCCCAAAGCCAGAGGGAATGGCGCCTTAGCTGTGTGCATCGGCACAGCCCACCTCCCGCCATTCGGAACGGGGAGGCTCTTCCCTTCGGGCCGGGTTGGCTGAGGATGTTGATGATGCCCCACAAACACAGAATGACCGCCTTGCTAATGCAGAGGCAGGGAACTCCAGGGCGGGTGCGTGCTCTGCCTTCAAGCAAGGAGATGAGATGCTAACAAGGCTCCGATTGTAGTCCTTGGGCATCGGGCTGGGGTTAGAGAAGTAAGGAGGGAAGGCAGGTAGGTAGGCCGGCAGGCCAGCCTGGCAGCAACAGCTCTGGCGCTCTCGTGTTTCCAGAGCAAGCCTACCTGTGAATGCGACCCAGGGGCACCGGATCGCCGAGGAAAGCCGGCAGGGCACGCGTTTCCCAGGTGTGGGGAAAGCACCGCTGGCCCTTTGCGCAGGTCGCCAGGGAGAAGGAGGGAAGCGAGGCGTCTCCTACACCTTCTTGGGGTGGGGGATCTCTAAAGCCTTGGCTATATGAAGTGTCCCCCTTTGTGCTTTCTCGGCCACCCCACTCAGCAGCTGGACGGGCTCAAATGAGCTCTAATCCGGCTCGAGAGGAGATTAACGCGCCAGAGATGGCGGCATTTAGGATTACCAAAAACGAAACGAAAGAATCTAATCTTCCGCCTCTCTCTCACCCGCCCCCCCCGCTGCTTCTCCTCCCCCACCCCGCATGTGTTTTCCAGTTTTAGTCATGATCTCTCTCTTCTCCCTCCCTCCCCTGGAAGACCTCACGTTACCCGCTTGGAGATATGTATCTATTAGAGAAATGACACGAAATCCTTGCAAGAAAGGGAGGGCTCTCGGATGGCGCTTTTATGGCGTGGTGGAACTTCGTCAGTTCAAGTAAAGCTGATCGCCTGAAAGGCAAGGAAAGGGAATGGTTAAGAAGGGGCGAATCTCCAGGGCCTCGGTGGTCTCGGCGGTGCGGCGGGAGGGAGGGACGGTAGAACTACGCTGCGGAAGTGGCTTGGCTATCTCTTTTGTACAGGGAAGGCGGCCTCTTCGCCTTATTGGCCACGTGGTAGAACCTGGTTAACGGCGAGGATCCGGCTATCCGGACGAGAAAAGGCCTAACTGAAGAATATGGTTTTGGGAGATATCCCGTTTCCCCAGTGGAGCCTTCTCGTCAGATGCTAGGCCAAATACAATACAATAAAATAAAAATCAGGGGCTTGCATCCTTTCTCTTTCAAATAAATGAGAGGAACATTATCTCGGAATGGTAGATCCAGGTCTAGATAGATTGGTTTGCCGAGGTGCAGTGATAAGAGACCAAATGGGGGTGAGGCGGAGTTAGGTGCAATATAATTGAAAAGCTATGTCCGGAGATTCCGTCTCCTTCTGGCTGTCCAAAACCTCCTGTTGAATTCAGTGGCCAAGCGCCCCATGATGCTCGCAGTTTCTGAATCTTGAGCAGTGATGTAGTGAAGCAGGGAAGGGGCGGGAGGAAGCGCCCTCACTTATTTCGCAGCAGGGGTGATGATGTCATCTCCTGGGGTGATTTCTGCATGCCAGACACATACTTTTTCTCTCTGAGAAAAACCCACCAAATAACCTAAGTGGAGGAAGAGTTAGGTTACATTAACATAGCTAAGGGTTTCGGGTTAAACTGCCACTTTTATTTTGGAAAAAAAAAATATCCAGAAAGCCCTTTTAGTATATGACCAACTGTTACAAAACAGTGAGTAAGCTTTTGAGTCCTCCAGAACTCTTCAGCAGGCCGCATATTAAGCAAAGTGGGAGGGGTGGGCAAAAAAGCTGACTTGATATTGAAACTATAACGTCTGCACTGGTCAAACGTTTGTATTTGCTGTCTAGGCTTAGAAGGGAGTCCGGGGGGCTGTCGTGAAGGACGCCTGCACGTCAGAATTTCATCACTGATCTGCAGTCCCCCTCTTTGAATCCCAGTCCAGGCCCATTGATCATTGGGGGGGGGAGAGTCAACATACCCTGTGTAAATCGGGATGGGCTTTTGAATGAGTTCCCAATACCCCTACTCTTCAATCGGAGGCGCAGGTGAGGGAGGATAACCAAATCTTTGCTTGAGCTGTGCTTCAAGGAAAACACGTCTAGTCATCCTTCTGCAGGGGGCTCGCAGTTTCTCTCCCAAGATCTCTGCTTTGGGGCCCAGACGACAGTGATGGCCAGTGAAGTCACCCCGTTTACACACCTTCATTATGAGCCTCCCTTCCCCTTTCCAGATGTTTGAGCCTCTTTTCCTCTCTCTCTCTCTCTGTCCCCGTTTGGAAATGCTGATCTGGCCACAAACGTCGTAGCTGAGGCAGCGGCTTAATGAAAAGGTAGCCCGGCTTAGCGCAATGAAAGACGCCTTTCTCCGGACAGGGCAGAGAGCGAGGGGCGGGGGAGAGGCTCTCCAAGTCAAAGGTGTTCTTTGTTGTGACGTCACAAGGGATATTAGCATATCAATAGGGAAGAGGAACGAGCGCGCGAGGCTGCTTCGCCGTCGAGCGCTCCTCAAAGAGCATCAGTCCAGCTTTGCGGTGGATCTCCGGCGGTACTCTTTAATCCGCGCGCTAGGCTAGAACTGCAGGCGCCCAGTTTCCACAAGACAGAGAAAGGCATATGTGGACCACTAGCTCCCCCCCTTTGCCTCCCAAGCCCAGTCGGAGTCTTCCCAGAGCAGAACCCCGGGCTCCTCCCCGGCGCCCTCCGGTCCCCAACGCGACGTTAGAGTCCCGTTTTAGTCCCGTTTCAGTTGTCTCTCGGAGGGTTTTAGGAAAACCGCAGCTTCTGGCCTGTAAAATGGGGACAAGAGTGGTCTACCTTGAGCGGCTGACAAGGTGGACAGAAAAGCACTCGCAGCGCAAGATGTTTGGCAGGCAAGGGGTGGGTTGGTGGGTCTAAAGAGACATCCCTAAGATTCACACTGCTTCGTTTCCTTTCTTTGGTTCTTCCTGCTTTGGGGAAGGTTGAGAGATCGTTCGTATTCCCATCTCAGGAAAGAGCGTAGCAACAGCAGCACTAAGCTTATTTCTGGGGATTTCACAAATATTTGGGCGAAAGTTAAGCGCATTTAAGACTAATTCAGTTTCATGGATGAGTTAAGCACGTGTCAGTCTCCCATGAAAGCCAAAAGGATTGCTTCTTTGACTTGGCCTCGATTTACCTGATCTCTCCCCACCCCTTTTCTGCTCCGCCTCCGGAACTTTCGACATTAGCCTGAGGCTGCAACCCTATACGCACTTACCCATTTAACTCAAAAGGACTTTCTTCTAAGATGACATGTATAGGATTGCACTGACAGTGTTTTATTTTCTCTTGCGCCTCTGACGTCACCAGACTGCCCTCCCTCCCTCGCTCTGTGCCTCTGTCCCTGAATCGACCTTGTTAGGCTTGTCCCTTTCCATCACTTCTCTCCGCCTGCCTTCAGCTTCCTGTCTGGGTTCCAGATCCACGCAAACCGTATGACGATGAGAAAAAAATGCGCTGTTACGAAATCTTACCCAAATACACGGAAGAGAAGGAAGGAGGCAGGAAGTTCTGATCTCGAGGATAATAAAAAATAAAATTAAAATCCAGAGTTGCTTATAACCGGGTGTTCAGCCGAATGGGCGCGTGTTTTGTGTGCCATATAATACAATTCTCGCCTCTGGCTACCGAAATAGAGCCTGAATCCCATTTAGGTTGCGCTCAGTGCACACATTCCTGGCAATGAGTCCCGTCGAGCTCAATGCGGTTTACTGCTAATATATAGCAATTTAAGCTGATGTGGATCCCGAGCCGGTCCTATGCATGTTTACTCGGAAGTAATCCTGTTGTGTTCAGTTGGGGACAACTCCGGCTGTGTACACGCCATACATTAAAAGCACATGGTTTCCACAAAGAAACCTGGGAACTGCAGCTTGTCAAGGGTGCTGACAATAGTAGCTCTGTGAGGGCTAAACTATAGTTTATTCTTTGGAGAAAATAATGTGCTTGAAATGTTTGGTGTGTACACAGCCTCCTATTCCCAAGTATGTGAGTTCCAAAGCGGAGTTCCTTGTGAAAGGAGTGAGTTGGTACATCACTGCAACGTGGCCTGAAATCCGGGTGCCTTGGCTTGACTGAAACGGGAATAAAGATCAGGGAGGGGATCCAGGCGTTCACACGTTCAGAAGGCGGAACGCATCCACACTCTCCTACATCTCTTCTCACTCGCCGGCTCTAGAAGGCCCCATTCTCCTCTTCTCCCGGGTTTGGAGAGAGTGCAAATATCAGCTGAACACCCCAGGCATCTTGACTCCATTGTAAGGCTCACCTCGCGCGGGATCGGAGCCTCATTAAGCAGATCCGAATCTAGGCACGTGGTTTGGACCCGTTAGGTAAACCAAGGGCAAGTTTGACGAGTTCACCATTCCTTGGGAGGAAGTTTCATTGGAATCAGCGAGGCCTACTTCGGAGTAGGGGTCGTTTTTATTGGCTCTTTGGGTGGTGGTTGTTTAGTGGGCAGGCAAGGAAGGGTCAGATTTTGCCCAGCTAGATCAGAAATGCATGCATGAATCAGGCTAAACATTTTTTTTAAAGGTCTCTCTTTTTCTAAACAGCAGCCAGGCTGTAAGGTCCTGCTCAAAGTTGCTAATGCTGTTTTTAGGCAATGCAGTGGTAGGAGAAAGTGTCAAAGGCCTTGGCTTTCCCTCCCTGTCAATGCAACATTAGAGAGGCCTTTGGTGGGAGCCGCCGCCGCCCCCCCCCCGTTTTGACCTGGAAAGGCACAGCATTCCCAGGTGCTTCAGTTTCATTCAGAAAAGCCTGAGAGATGTAAAAGATGGGGTGGGGGAGAGGCGGGAATCACCAAATCTGAATCTGTTTCTAGAAAATCCAGGCTAACAGCTATTAAGAAAAAGGTGGGGGGGGGGAAGGAGAGAGGCAGGGGACAAAACTGTTCATGGTTGCTGCTGCTGCTGCAAAAGTTCCCTTTCTGACCGAGACGTGAAAAGGGGCTTTACATTCTGTGTGAAATCTCGGTTGTTGTTTGGCAAACAATGGGCGACTGGAAGGCTGAGGGAATGAATAGGCAATCCGCAGGATGCGTGCGGGTCAGTGCTTGGGGTCTCTTTCCTAAAGCCCCTTTTCTCAGCTTGCCACAATAAAGTAGCATGAGGTTTTAAGGCTTTGCTGGGTCACCGGCCATCTTCTATTATTCAACACTTCACAACGACCAACCCCCCCCACTTATTAATCACCACTGACCAGAGGCCCCTTTTGGAAACAAGAGCAGTAGAGTGGGAGAAAGAAAAAGAGAGAGAGAGAGAGAGACCCTGAACAGGCCCTGCTGAAAGCAAGATCTCCCATTGGCACTTTGGATCAAAGTTTTCCACCACCCCTTTTCCTTTTATCATAACAAAGGTTCCAAATCAGACCACAGAAGAACTGGACTGGGCTCTCCCTGATTCCGGCCTTCTGGTTCTTTCTCTCTCTTCCTTGGCTCTGAAGATGATGAAGACTTTGCTGCAAGTAAGGATGGTGTTAGGTCAGATCCTGAGGCCTACCTGGAAGCTGAGCTTGGGGCTGGAGGGGAACGCTGGTTTCTGAACGTCTCCTTTGGTGGGGGAGTTAAAGTGAGAAGAGACTTGCTGGGGTGGGTGCACTTGTGCCATGTGCTTTAGAGCTGATGGATTAGGAGTTGTCTGAGGGTGTCTTTCAAAGTGGGACGAGAGGTAGTCACATGTGCCGTGTACTAGCAGGAGTGTGTGTTTCTTGCTAATTTCTAGTGTAGTATGTGTCTGGAAGGGGCTATTTTGCATGTTAAAGGGTGGAAAAGTTACTTCTCTGTGTGCAGAGATGACAAATTAGAGACGAATATCCTATAAGTGATTATGATTAATGTTTTAAAGCATAAATAAGTGACTGTTTCTATGTCTGGGAGATTTTTTTGAGTGCAGATCTAATTTAAGGTGGAGGATTTACTGATTTGCCCAGAAAGCAAGTCTTGAACTTGTACGTATATGGTTCTATATAACCTCTAATGTTTGGCTATGATAACTTGTCGATGCCTATGTATATAAAATGCACAAAAGTTTTTTTAAAAGATTAATTTTGGGCTATTGCTTTCCCTCCTAAACACAATTGTTTAGAGGTTAGAGTTACTGAATTTACTTTCAAGGACATGCTTAAGCCTGCAGTCCCATACATACTTATTTGAGAGTAAGTTCCATTCAGCAGTGTGGGACTTTGGAGCAAACAGATAGGACTGAGCTATCAAGGTACACTTTGGACTAAGCCCCAGTGAACTCAGGGAAACTTACATACAAATAAACATGCATAGAATCCCAGAGTACCTTGAATTGGATTGGAAGCCAGCTAGCTAATTTTTGTAAGGGAAATAATTTGCTCTGCCAGACCTAGACTGCCCAGGCTCTGTAGCAGAGGCTATATGCACCTGAGTGAAAGAAAGCAATTTGTACCTGTTTATCACTAATAAGTGAAAAGGGACTATAAATATTGAACACCTGGGGTGTGGGTAGAACTTGTTCTCTTAAAAGGAGTTTTTAAAGTGAACAAAAAGTGGAGCAATTTTAAAGCAAATCGTTTTTGAAAAAGTGATACTGCTATATATGTGAAAGAAAGTGCCTCCATGTTTCTATGGATAAGATTGATTGTGGTATGTATATTCAAACTTTCTGGACTGTAGGAGCCTACACCCAAGGCTTTGTTGATGAAGACACACAAGATCTTTTATGACACCACCTAAATATTTTCCCCTTGTTCGCCTTGGGAACCCAAGGCTCACACCAATGATAAGATATTCACCTCTGTGCTTACAGTAGAAGAGTTCTGTGGCTCTCTTCTCTTTTGTCCTCTTAGGACTGTGTTCCTCAGATTGTGTAGAAGTTGACATTTCAGCAAAGGAGTAATCCACTGTTATCTAAATTATTTAGAGCCTGGGATTAAAGGCCTTAATGCTGAGTGCTGACAAGCTTTCAAATGCAGTCTGGGGAGGGGGAAAAAGTTTTTCTATTCTTTCCCGTCTGTATGCACTTTGAAAATAATTTTAATATGTACTGTGAATTGTTTTTAGAATTTATGCACAGAGAGGATGAATAATTCTTTTACAAGTTATTCTCCGAAGAAGAAGAGTCTCCAAAATGCAACCCAAACCTATTACATGCAGGATTGTGGCACCTGTAATGCCATCTTTTAGAAGATCAGTTGCTTTCATAGGTACTTGTAAAAAAAAGAGTCCTATTTTTTCTGAAACTCTGTTTTGGTTTGGTACACAGAGTGTGCATTAATTCAGTAAATCTTTATATTTTTCAGTGTTAATCTTCTGTATTTGGAAGCTTTGATCCAGGATCCCTTGTCTTTCCAAACACCCACTGACTTGTTTCTCATGTATATCACAGAAAGCCTGTGACAGTTAATCACAACATTTAACCTTTTCATTTAATGCCGATAAGTACCAAATTCTGCTTCAACATATGGCTTTGGTTTGGTGATCTGAATATATATTTATTTAACTTAGATCTCCTTCTCTTCCTCCTCCTCCTCCACCTCCTGTAAAGGCAAGTTACCCTATCAGTAAATTCTGCTATAATGGTATACACAGTTTCCCATTCATTCTCATATGATGTAGTATAGGGAATAGATTACAGTACATTTAAATGGGGTATAGCCTGGTGTGAATTTAATGCATGGTACCAGAATGAGATTCTCTTTGACATACTATTTAGAGCTAATATTATCTTAGATAATGGAGAATTTTTCCCTGGTTTGCTGGCAGTGAAAAGGAAAATGTCAAGGTTAGGTTTTGCAAAGTGTTATATTTAAATAACATTCATATGTTCTCCTAAATTAGTAAGATCGCACCCCTTACTTGTATTAATATGCCATTTTATAAGGTCAAATAGTACCACATTTTCTCATGCTGTGGAGTTTTGTATTCTATCAGTGTCCTCATCAACTTTAAAGTGTAGACTCTTAATAATGGAGGAATGGATATGCTTGTCCTGTAGGGATGTGTGGAAGTACTTGTAGTATAAAGGGAGAAAGGCTCCTCATATATTGAAGTATCCTTATGTAATTCTCTAGTGATATAAATTACCCATATCTGATTCATAGAAGATGTCATTAATCAAGTCATTTTGGTATGAAGATGGGGACAAAGTCATAATTAGGCGATAGTACCAAGTGTTGAAAATGTTGAATTTAGATGTTAACTCTCTGAATAGCTGTTTTATTTTTATAAGGCAAGACATTAGGTGGAGAAACTTAGTTTCTGGTGGATAGTAAGAGTATACCACTTACAGTACAATTCTGTGCATATCTCCTCAGAACTAAGTCCCACAGAGTTACTCATATGTACTCATTGTACTGTTTGTGGATTATTTGAATAGATTGCAGGGAGATGCCAGGGATTGAACCTGGAGCCTTCTGCTTGCAAAGTATCATGCTCCTACAGCTGAGCTATAGTCCTTCTCCTAGCATAAGTCATGGACAGGTATCGTCCTAGACAAGACATCTTTTGCTCTTTCAGAAATTGAACTCAGTGGGACTAACTTCTGAGTAGATGTATATAGGAGTGTGCTATCAGCGGATTAATTGGTTAGACTGCAATGTAATCCTACATATGTTTACTCAGAAGTCATCCCTATAGATTGTTGTTGTTTTGTTTTTTCAAGACAGCAAATCCCAAATGGGTGAGAGAAGACTGTGCTATTCAGTGTTAAAAGACATGTGCTCAAACATGCTAAGCCATAGCCGGTTACTTTTCAAATGTTTACAGGATGGATCCTGATCTTCCAAACATATATATTTTTGGAACTACAGGTCTAGTGCATGGGGAGATAATGTGATGCCCTCTAGATATTTGGGATTACAGTTCACATCAATCCCAGCCTGCATGGCCAGTCATCAGGGATGATGGGGCTTGTAGCCCACAATATCTGGAGCACACCATGTTGACTACACCTGGCCTATTGAGCCTCATTTAAATGAAGGGGTGCTTTTTCCTGATCATTATCTCTTATGTAGGTACATGGAAAGTTGATTGTGCCCACTGTTGGATCTGTTCTGCAGTCCCTTTGACTTTTGTAACTAGAAAATATAAAAGATCTCATCAATAAATTATGCCAGCAAGGCATATTTGCATAGATTCACTTAATTCTCCTTAATGTATTCCAATGGTGAAATTAAGATTTCACAGAAATCAGGGTGTTTGCATCCTGTCTTTTCTCCAAGGAGCCAAGAATAGCATTCACAACAATAGCATTCGCAACAATTCTGTAAAACAGCTTAGTTTGAAAAACAGTACCTTGATGAATTGTAAGGAAGTGTTTGCCACCTAGGGATGTTGAGGTAAAATGGCCTTTTCAATGGGCTGAGGCTCACATGGGCTAGAGTGGTAAAAGAAGGACCAAGGGGGAGAAGTTTGAGTCTGCCAAGGGATAGAGAAGGATGAAGAAGTCTTACGTGCTGGTCATTGGGAACACACAGAAGCAGCTGTGCATATTCTAGCACACAACAAAACTGGAACAAAAGGGACAAGACAAAAGAGGTATTGTTTCTACTGATACAGAACTCATCAGGACTGGACCAGTTGCCAGCCATGTGGATGGGGCCAGGGTGTGGGTAGCCAGGATCCCAATGTCCTGGTTTATGTAGTTCATTTCTGCTTTTGGCCGGCATCTTTTAAGTGTTCTCCCCCTTAACCAGTGAGATCATATCTTGCAAGAGAAGATTTGATATTGTCCTCATATTAGTTTTGCATATTTATTTTCTGTCCAATGAGGTCCTGCCACTGCTTTTACCTCAGATAATTCTGGCAAGGCAAAGGTCTCAACGTCCCAATCTATCTGTGCCAAAAGGTAGCAGCAGCTGTAGAAAGCCAACCATCTCTTAACAGCAGCCAAGCTGACTTGTTGGTGGTAGTTCTTATTAAAAATAATACTAATGTGACATTGAAAAAGACATGAAAATATCCAGGATAAGCAGAGTGCTGTGAATGAAAACTCAATAGCAAACTGCTCTTTCATATTTTACAAAATCCCTACAGTTGTGTTGTTGTTCCAAAATTAGCTTACTGTTAAAGAGTTGGACAGCGCTGCACCTCCATGCCATTTATCGGAGAGATGCCAGACCCTTTGATAAAGTAAGTGTTCTCTATACACCTACAGCTGGTATAGCAAAGCGGGGAGGAGAGCCTGCCTGGGAGTCCAGTCTGTGAGTTCAAATCCCCTCTCATGTCTCCTGGATGCCAAGCGCCAGCTAAAGTGGCCCAGGAGTTATGTGCCCTGCCACCTGTGCAGCCATGGGCAAGCTGCACATCCCCAAAGCCCACTTGCCCCCCAGCTGGCAGCTGTGGACAAGGAAGGGGCTGACTTGTGCAGCTGTGGCAAGCTGAGCAGGCCCTAGCCAGCTGGGGAGGCAATGGTAAAGCCCCTCTGAATACCGCTTACCATGAAATCCTTATTCATAGGGTCGCTATAAGTCAGGATCGACTTGAAGGCAGTCCATTTCCTTCCTTTCTCTATACACATCCTGCCTCAGAGCAGAGAACTGGTGCACAGGCCCCCTGTTGAGGCAAGAGAGAGAGGCCGCTGGGGCCAGTTCAGACAAAAAGAGAAGTGAGCAGCAGGAGACTAAGGTTGGGGGAGGAAGGACTCAAGCGAGGAGCCTTCTTTTTTTGAGGGGGTGGGGAAAAGGACCAATATGGCTCCATTTTTGAAATTCCGCTTGTGCCTTCGTCTGAATTCTTACTAGTTTTGGGCTCCATAGTGAGTTTAATCATAAACATCCACCCTAGTTCCATTTAGCTTCAGTCTGGATATTGTGAAATCAAATTGTGAGTTGTATAAACCCCAAACCCTTCCACAATGCCCTCTATTAGGGTTCCACAAAATATATAATTAAATCAGTGAGTATGCTTTTATTTTGTGCCTCACTTTTCTGAAAGCGACGTCCTCACATTTTATTCACCATCATTTTATTCGCTAACCCTATTCTTTTATTCTGTTTATGTATGTGTGTGAGAGAGTCACAGAGAGAATATGCACTTGCAGCCACAACTCAGCAGTAATTTCTGTACACCCACAGGACTCTTTTCTTCCAAATTTGAAAGTCCAAAGTGAAACCTGCCTTAAGCTACTGGTTCAGAAGCTTGGCTTGAACTGCAAAGACACCTCAAGGGCATCATTCTTGGGTTTCCTTTCTCCCCCATGTTTTCCATCGCATTTGCTGTTGCTTCAAATTTTTTAGGGCTGTGCACCAGCTTCGGACAAATCCTGTATCCTGAACTGAATCAGCCTGATACAGGTCAATCTGGGATTTGGAACAGGCCCTATCCAAATCATGAAACCGGGTCCTAAACTGCACAGGGGCATGCACAGCCCTAATAGTAATATATATCTTTTAGAACTTACCTAATGAGTAAAGAGAGTTACTGCTATAGGATAGATTTTTATTATATTTTTAATTCTAATTTTATTTTATGCTAAACCTCCTTTAATAAGTCCATGGTTTTCTCTCCATTTAATCTTCACAACAATCATGTGAGGTAAGTTAGGCTGAGATTGAGAGATGGTGACTTCCAAATCCTCTCATTGAGCTTCATGTCTGAGCAGGGATTTGAACCTGGGTCACCCCAGTGACCACAGTTGCAATTTTAGTAACTAACACTTCTATTTGCGACATCACACTGGCTCCAGTGATTCCTCTTCCCCCACCCCCCAATTATTTTCTCTGTTTCAGTTATCTGGAAAGTGAGACAAGGTGAATGACCTGTCTTTGCCGAGAGGTATTAGGCTGCATTCCATCACCCATTACTCTGGTTATATGTAGTGAGACTGCTTCAGAGTACTAGCATTGATGTTGTTACTCTTAAGTTTTATTACCCTTGTGCTTCAGAGTATAAGCATTGATGTTATTCTTAAGTATTATTAGCAGTTTGAGCATTTCTATAGCTTTATGAGTTAACAGTTTTTGCCTTTTTTTCTTTAGAAAAAATATAGGTCAATATAATTCTATTTTTACATATGGGAAACTGAAGCTGAGAGACTGTGCCTTGCTCAAAACCAAGGAAGGTTGTTTTATTTTATTTTATTATTTAATTTCTATGTCATTCCATAACCAGTGTTCTCTGGATAGCTGACATCAAAAGATAATACAATAAAAAAATCAGTGAAACAATAAAATGCATATGCAGTATAAAAACAAATGGCAGGAAAGATAAACACATGAATGTTCATTTACGGATGGCCACAACTTGAAACAATGCACTGAAGGGTAGGTGTGTGGGTCTGTTGCAGCAAAAGCAACAAAATAATCTTGTGGTATCCTAAAGACTCATAAATCACATTTATTGATTTTATTAGAGTATTTTATATTCTGCCTTCTAGTGTAAATAAATACACGTTTCATAGATCAAACCATACCACCATGGTTCAAATTCCATAAAGAGAGTGTTGGTATTGCCCGCCTTACCTCAAGTAAAATGTCCTTTACACACTTAGCAAGTGATAAACTATTGTGCAAAGAGATAGTGAATGATGTGTCAATCAGCCTGGAGGAACACTGAGGTGAATCTACGTCTACTCCAAGGACAACATTCTGTCCCCTGTGCTACTGTCAGATGTTTGATATATTCTTGGACCATTTCTAAATGTTGCTAATTGGGGTTCTGGATGCACTCATAGAATAAGCAAGCAGGCCTTTTGCATCCAGTCCAATCACCTTCCTTTTGTTCTGGTCTGTGGAAAAGAGAAGGTGGGGAAGGCTAGATTTCCCTAACTCCAAGCTTAGGGCTGCCCGAGGACATTTTGCTACCTGAGGCAAAGGACAAAAAGGAGGTAGATGGGGACAAAAATTAGAAGGAGATGGTTCTGCCCATCATTGATTCTGGCTCCTCCTACTCGTGGTCACCCTGCCTTCCGCCCTACCAGTCCCAATGGGCATCAGCCACCACTAGGTGATCTGATCTATTAGGGAAGAGGGGAAATGCCAAGAATAAAGAGCCTATGAGGAATGGTGGATGCAGGGGTGGGTAATCTTTTTGGCGTTGAGGTGTGCATTCCCTTGGGGGAAGGTGGTCAGGGGCTGGACACTAGTGGCAGTGGACACAGCCCACTCAAAAAGTGAGCAGGACACAGTTTCTCCCACTGTCTTCCTTTCATTCATTCATTTGTTCTGTCTTGCACTCGCTTGGGGTCCTGGACCAAAGGAAGTGGAGAACTACATGCTCACTTCTGTGGGCTAAAGCATTGGGATTTTTTAAAAAATTTTTTTAAAAAAGAGTATTGGGGCAAGGTATTACAAAATTGTATATGGACTCTACAGAAAGGAACCTCCCCCTATAATATTAGAACTTGGGGTCACCCACTGAAATTAATTGATAGTAGATTCAGGACAGACCAAAAGAAATACATCTCAGAATGTGTCACTATTTTCAGGTGGGGTTCAATCACATCGTGGCAAATCCAGGTTGCTCAATTATAGGGGACTGGGAGGTCTTGCAGTACAACAACCCCCCTTCCTTCAAAGATCTGACTTTTTGCAATATAGAAACTGATGGGAAAATGCACTGGAAAGTGTGAAATAATACTGTTTTGACACAATATTGTCAAGCCTCCCTGCAAACAAATCAGGTACAGCCAAAAAGTCTTTATGAGCTGTGTATATGAGATGTTTAAAGTCCAGACCCAATCAAACTATCCTACTAAACCACTCCTGTGCAAGCAGCTAAACATGTCATAGCGCAGCATCCTCCAACCTGATGTTCTCCAGATAGCTATGGACCCTGCTCCCAGTTAGGAGGCAGTGATGGCCACCAACTTGGAGAGCTTTTAAAAAGGATTAGACAAATTCATGGAGTTTAACAGTAGCAAAGGCTACTTGCCATGATGGCTATGCTCTGCCTCCACAGTCAGAGGCAACATGCTTCTGAATACCAGCTGCTGGAAACCACAGGATGGGAGAGTGCTCCTGTGCTCAGTTCTGTGCATTTGGTTGGCTACTCTGGGAACAGGATACTGGACTAGATGGGCCATTGGCCTGATCCAGCAGGCTCTTCTTATGTTCTTACGTTCTGAGATGACGTTGGACTGCAATTCCCATCAGCTTCAGCCAGTACAGCCAATGGTTAGGATGATGAGTTATAGTTCAAAACATTTGGAGGGCAGCAGGTTGGGGAAGGCTTGCATAGTGGTTAAAGCATTGGACCAAAAAGTGGGGAGGCCTGGGTTCAAATCTCCACTTAGCCATGAAGTTCACAGGGCCAGTTATTATTTGACTGGTTCCCCACCTGTGGAATGTGCTTTCTTGTGAGGTCCACTTGGAGCCTTTGTTGACATCTTTACAGCTTCACATAAAGCCTTACCTTTCCCCCCAGGCTTTTTATAGACTAAGATGATATTGTTTGTTATTAGTGTGCTGTCAAAGCTTTATGTGAGCATTATGGAGGTGGTGGTTGTGTTTTTCTTTTTATGATATATTTATTTGTGTTTTTAACAGTGTTGTAAATTTCTTGAAGACCTTCATGTAACAAGCGACTAACAAATCATAATCATAATAAAAATAATATTTCTCAGCCTAACCTACTCCATAGGACTGTTGTGCTGATAAGGGATGATAACCATTTATGCTGCCCTGAGCTGCTTGGAGGAAGGGTGGCAAATCAATAGGTAGATAGATTTGGGGAAGGGCCATAGCCCAGTGGCAGAATACATGGCAAAAGGTCACATATTCAGTCTGTGGCATCTCCAAGTAGGGCTGAGAAAGACTCCAGTCTGAAACACAGGACAGCTGCTGCTTCTAAATGTAGAGTGGTTTTGATAGACAAATAGTCTGACTCAGGGCTCATCCAGACGACTGTAAAATGTGTGACATGCCCGCTATGTGTGTTCATTATTTTTTGGTCGTCCAAATAACGTCTCACGCTGTTACTCATTTTCACGGGTTAAATCCGCTCCTTGCAATACCAGCAAAAATGTGATTTGCTGTTTAAAATCGGGAATAATCCACTGTGCCTTCAGGAGTTAGGATGCAATACCGCGGACTTTACAGCTGATGGGCAGTTCTTGGGCATTTCCCCTTGCCCCTTCTCCTCATTCCAGCCAATCACATATCTGCACTTTTGCGCATGTGTGTGATAAGCCTGGGAAAATTGAACCAATCATTGCAATGGTGGGGTGTTGGGGGGGTCTGCAACTACTGCGCAGATGCATTTTATTTTTTGCCAGCCTGCAAACTGGGCGGCCACTCTGGGTGAGATCTGCAATGCACAGCAAGCGAGAAAGGGTGGTGGTGGTCGGTTTCAGCCTGCCTCTGGAAAGCTTTGTCAATTTCATTCTACTTGCTGGGGGTTTTGCTTCAAATCAGAAAAGCATACATTGGTTTAAGTGTAATATCGCAAATACAAACAAGAAAAGGTTTGCTGGTCGGTTTCAAGCCTGCTCTGGAAAGCTTTGTCAATTTCATTCTCCTGGGAAGGAAAGGGAGAAGGAGGGTGTGTGTGACATTTTCTTGCTTTTTTGGAGAAATAAGTGCAATTGCCAGCGTGTGTATCTCCTTAAATATCAATAAAGGCAGAAAAGCATACATTCATTTAAGCATAATATTGCAAATACAAACAAGGCAGGCGTGAAACCGACCAGCAGCCTTTCCTTCTGAGGCGAGAACTCCTTTACAGCCATATTGTGCTTTGTTGCAAAGGGGGAGAGGAGCATACGTAATTTTTTTGCTGACCAATTGGTTGATAGGGGGAGGTTTTAGAGGCGGAGCTTGGAAAAAGCGAAAAGAATGTAGGGGTCTTACCGCTGTGTGTGCGGGTGCAAAAAAAGCATTTTTTTTAATTGGGAAAGAGTGAACTAAAAGGCAGAGTGAGGACTATCAGATGACAAACCAAATATGGAAACCGTGGATTATCCCGCTCCGTTTGGATAAGCCCTCAGTATAAGGAGGTGTTCAATGTTCCCAGCATTGTTATGCTTTGTCCACTCAAAGCCTGATGTCACAACTGTAGTGCCACTTTAGACAAACTCTATTTGTTTACACATTTCTTTATTATCCTGCTCGTCAGCTGGAAAAGACTCCCAAAGTTGTTTACAGATCAATCAATCAATAATAAAAATCTAAAAGATCTGACGCAAAATGAAAAATGTGATGAGGAGGAAAGAGGAAAACAAGTAAGCTCAGGCACGGAATCTGACATGGTAGCTTGTTATAACAATCAGATGAAATGGAAAGCATTCAGGCAGAGGAGGAGCCGGATGGCTGAGAGGATGGGGTGGCTCTGCTTTCCATCTTTCTGCCTGCCATAAGCCAGGTGGAATGACTTCTGCCAGGTGATAGTTGAGGGAGGGAGGAATCTGATGGAGCTGTTCTCTCAGGAGACCTGATGGAGTGATCCTGCTTCCCATCTCTCCAATTGCTGCAACCTGATGAAAATATGAAGCTGCCATATAACACGTCAAATCATTGTCTACACTGTCTACTAATGGGCCCCAGCCACCACTGGCTGCTGTTACACATGGGACTTGTTCCTTGAGATGTGAAATACCTCCAGCGGGAGTGCAGAATTCACAGTTTTCCAGCTGTTTTTTATAGGGCTGACCCCAAATTATTTATTTGTTTTCATATTCCTCTTCATTAATTGTGAAATAGAGTTTCCTCTCAAAAATGTTTGTTTGTTTGAAATAGGCATGTGTGGCTTCTGTGGTGAATGTGCATTCCCATGAGAACATGAAATATACTGTTGATGATGAAGCTGGAGAACAATAGGAACTGTAGTGAAAAGAACCCCCACCACCACACCAATCATTTAAACAAGGAGCACAATTTTAGCACACAAAAAGCAAAAACAGCCATGCTGGTCCATAAGAAAAAACCCCAAAGTCTCCAAAGGTAATGCCTTTATTAGAACCAACTAAATAGTCGAAGCTTTTGAGTTCTAAAGAACTCTTCATCAGGCAAGTAGGGAGTGGTGGGGTGAGGAAAAATGCACAAATACCAAAGTTAAGCTGCATGGTATAGCCATGAGGTCATCTCAGAATCCTGGTATGCAACATGATATCTGTAGCACCTGATGGGAGGGACTTCCTTAGCATTCAGTTTCTATCTGTGAACTCAACTGAGTCTACAAGGTGACCTTATGGTTACTACACTAGCCACATTTTTCTACTTTTCTTTTTTCTTCATCTCTCTCACCTTCTGCTTTGTGTTACATCTTGATTTGATGTAGAGTTCTGGGGAACTTTCATTGGTTATTTTAACACAGAAATGCTAAACCAATAATTATTAAATGCCCTTTGATCTCATCTGTTTATGCAATCAAGTTGTAACTGTGATATTGAAGTTACTTAGATGCAAGGAAAAGAGTACTAAGGGCTGCAATCCTAATCCTACTTACCTGGGAGTAAGCCTCAATGAATTTAACAGGATTTACTTCTGCGTAGACATGGTTAGAATTGTGCTGCAGATAATTAAGCAACTTTCCATTTACCTCACTTTTCAATTTGAGGTTATCAACTTCAAGCTGCAATCCTAACCATGTCTGCTCATTCAATGGGACTTAGTCCCAGGTAAGTGAGGTTAGGATTGTTATCTGGGAGTAAGACCCATTGAAACCAGTGGGACATGCTCTTGAGTACACATGGTTATGATTACACTGCTAGATGCATGGTAATCATATTCACAGTCAAAAGTTGGTATAAAAACCACAATTTTTTTAAAAAAATTAATATATATGTCATTTATGAATCACTTCCCATGAGGAATCCTGAAGTGATTTACAATATAAAAACATATATCAGAGCAGTTAAAGAACTGCATATATAAAACCAATTTAAAAAACAATAATAAATATAACAGTTTAAAACAACACATAAATAAAATCAATTCAAATCCAAGACAGATACCAACTGGGATAAAGATTATACAAGGCTTGTTGAAAATGTATATATGTTCCAGTTACACATAAAAACCATGTTGAAGTCCAGTGTGGTGCAGTAGCAGAAAGCTAGGCTTGGATCTAGGAAAGTGAGGTACAAATCCATACTTATCTGCAAAACTCGCTGGCTATGGGTATGTCTCCATCTCTCAGCCCAGCCTACCTATCAGGGTTCTTTTGAAGATAAAACCATTACATATTTAACCATTAAAAAAAAGATTTCTAAGATTTATATCCTGCCCTTCACTATTAATGGTCACAGGGTTGGTCACAACATTTAGAAATATACCAAACCAACAAAAGCATCAAACAAAGATTATAAGGCAAACTCAACAAAACAATCAGTTTGTCATCATGTTTTATCCTGCCTTTGACACCTGAGAGATACAATTTAGGATCCACCACCCTATTCTCTTACTTGTAACCTGTTTTTAATATTATATTTTTAAATTGTTGTAACCTACCATGGACTTCATGGTGAAGGGCAGGCAAGCAAACTAAAAACAACAACAGCAACATTACTATACAGTCCTATACAGCCACAATACTCAAAAGTCCTGGAGCAAGAGGAAGAATTTCAGCTGGTGTTGGATGATATTGGCACCAATTGAACCTGTGTGTGTGTGTGTGTGTATGTATATGTGTGTGTGAAAGAGAGTGAGAGAGAGAACTCTATAACCAGGGTGCCATAAACAACCTGGGACTGCACCTGACAGCTCCCCCCTTAAAAAATTACTTCTGAATTATAAGTATAGCATTATTGCTGAAACCACACTTCAATAAATTATAAACCTTTTGAAGACCCTTATCAGGAGGTGTTTTTAAGTTTAAAAAAATAAGAAGATAAATAGGGGGAATACATGCATTATGATGATGTTTGTTTGAATCCTGGGAGAGAGAGAAGTGGATTAAGAGGCTTTAAGTTCACAGCTTGAAAGGAAACATGTGTCTTTGTAAAGGGTGAATAGCAGGTGAAGATGTACTGTTATTTGCTACCTTTTTGATGTGTCTTGTTTAACATTTGCTTGGTATGTTTATTCAAATGAGACAGGTCATTTGTATATACTTTACTGAATGAGGTGGGACAGTTCTAGGACATGAGCGCACCAATGTTATAAACTACACACATTATTCTGTCAAGGTGACGGCTAGGCAGGCATGCCTGGACACTAAAATACACAGACACAATCAATCTTCTGCTAAATTGTTTTGTTTGCTATCGCTTGATCTGCTCACTTCTAACAATATTTAAATGCCAGGAGAACCACAAATCCTGAGAAGAATCTAGCTCAGCCTGTTTGTGTAGTTGAATGCACACAAGCAAATGTCCACATGGAGGCTATTATTAATTACATGGTTGCACACCTGCTCTATAAAGCAAGTCAGAGCAGTGGTTCACCACACAAATCAGACAATTTTCTTTATGCCACCATAAACCACCAAAAAGGGGGTTGTGGGAATAAAGAGAAAATTGTCAGACCTTTGTGTGGCAAACCTCCTCTCAAAAATGGCTTTCCTGTGCAGATCAGCAGCCACTGGGTATAATTCAGTGTGACCTTTCATTGACTCTCATTCATGTGGATTGGCCCCAAATGGAAATTGACAGCGGAGATCCATTTAGGAAATGATTATTTTGGCACCTTAGTGCTAGGCTGGAAAACTTATATAGGGAGCGGGGTGGAGAAAAGGGTGTATTTTGTTAAGGTTGTAGTATTTCGGCTTGGGGTTTTATGGCATCCATGTTGACTCTATGATTCTTCCACTGTTCTTGTGGATGTGCAGAAGTCATCATAAGCAGTGACACAAGGGCAAATATCAGGCAAGGTTATTAAGGTGTTTGGTTTCTGTCATGCTATCATGTCTTGTCCTTGATCCCTATTTAACCTGGTAACATCTGTAGAAAAAAAGAAGAAATTGATGACAGGTGCATCTGATTTAAATTCAGAAGTTAAAGCTTTTTAACATTTCTCAAATAGCTCCTCTTATTGGTTGATTTATGACTGTTACATTCCAAACAGTTGAATGGGCTACCAGTGTTATAGTATATGCTGTTTACTAATTGCTTCTCCTCACATGCTTTTTTACAAATGACTGTTACTTACAGAAGGATGGGGAATATGTGGCTCTCCAGACCTTACTGCAGTTCCCAACTCCCATCAACCCCATCCTGACCATTGGCCATGCTGCAGAGCTTGGAAAAGTTACTTTTTTGAACTACAATTCCCATCAGCCCCAGCCAGCATGGCCACTGGATTGGGCTGATGGGAGTTGTAGTTCAAAAAAGTAACTTTTCCAAGCTCTGCCATGCTGGCTGGGGTTGATGGGAGTTGGAGTATAAGGGTTTTATCCAACATAGTGCTAAGTCAGGGTCCCATCAACACAAGGACCATCGCTAGTGCAACTAGACTTCAACTCTACTATTTCCCCTGTGTGCCACCTAAATCTGTTCTAGGGATTTTCCCAACCCTCCAGAGCAGATTTGGGGAGAGTTTGGGGCACATGCAGGGGGAGGAAAGAGGTGAAAATCCTGTTGTACTAGCTGTAATCTTTGTGCTGATGGGATGAGTTAGTTGAACACTGCCCGAGCATCTGGAAGCACCACATTGGCCACTCCTGATGTAGCATATGAAAATCT
The DNA here is from genome assembly GCF_030035675.1 of Rhineura floridana. NCBI lineage: Eukaryota > Metazoa > Chordata > Lepidosauria > Squamata > Rhineuridae > Rhineura > Rhineura floridana. The sequence goes on along the minus strand of NC_084480.1, from coordinate 265,374,358 downwards.
CAAAAGTCACAGTAAAACAACCAAACTCTTCAGCTGTGGTTAGTATTTGGAACTTTTAAAGTCAACATTTTTTTCAGCACCAGCTTTGGTCAATGGCAAGCATGAAGAGGCATACTTCCCCTTCTTCAGCCTCCTGCAACCATTGGCCCTCCAGATGTTGTTGGTCTACAGCTCCCATAATCCCTGACCATTGGCCAAAACATCTTGAGGACACCAGGTTGTGGAAAGCTGCTTCAAAGAAATGAGTCATGCTGCTGTATAGCTGCTTTATTGATACATACTATGATAGTCACTCAGCTTATTGATAGAAGGTTCCGGCAATACATGTACTATGCTTCCATTAAAACTGATATATATATATATATATATATATATATATATATATATATATATATATATATATATATATATATATGATAGTCACTCAGCTTATTGATAGAAGGTTCCAGCAATACATGTACTATGCTTCCATTAAAACTTATATATATATATATATATATATATATATATATATATATATATTGGTGGAAGAACATTCTTTCTTATGTAAAAACAGCTCTTTGTTTCAAAATGATGAAGCAAGCACCCAAAAGAAAAATTACCCACCAAACCTTACAGCAAGAAATATTTTCGCATAAATACACACGTCTCCAGAGATAATGATAGGAAAAGATGTCTTAAAAATTATGGTGATTTAATTTTATTTTGCCCAAGAATGACATTCTCCTGAGTATTTGTGAAAATGAAGATGAACATGCAGGGATCCATTTGGTTGCTTTTGCGCCAGATGGCCAGGTGCAGAAGCTGAACTAAGCTGAACTGATTGATTCATTTTTGCCATATTGCACACTGGCATTTACCAAAGTTCACATCATTCAAGTTCTAACCGTTTTGGTGCCTTTTCACTTTCTAAAGATGACCTCTGCCTTCTTAATTCTTTTTCTTAGCTCCTTAATCAATAAGGAATAAGTAATTTCTCCAAATAAACTGATTCTATCCCCCTTCCCCACAAGTCAAAATAGAGATATAATAACAGAAGAACTAATGAAACATGAAAAGGGATCAAATACAAGAGACAAAGTTGCACATGGTGCATGGCCACCAAGCCTTTTGCTGAAGGAGTTGAATTCAGTGTTGTTTGTGCACAAACATATGAGTACACACCTAATAGATTGTTAAATAAACGTCTTATAAGACAAGTTTGCTGTTAAATATACTCACACAACTACAGCTGGTGCATTCAAGCTGTTATTATTTTATTGATAATATCATTGGCGATCACTCATGGCCGAGTAAGATTGTCTTCCAAGATAAGGTCTTTAACAGTGGGTCCGTGAGTGACTGTGGAGGCCAATTCTGGATCAACACAGCCTCCCACAGTGAGGACATAGGTTTCCAGATGGAAGATGGTCGCGATGAGGATTTGTTTGATGTCCCTTCCATTTAGCTTGTTTGTCCCTTTCGCCCTGTACTCGTCCTTCTATAGAGTCAATAGCACCTTTGATAATGGCCGACCTCCAACTGGGACGCTCATGGGCCAACGCGTCCCAGTTCTCGGTGCTTATGTTACATTTTTTTAGATTAGCTTTGAGAACATCTTTAAACCTCTTTTGCTGTCCACCGATATTCTGTTTTCCATCCTTAAGTTGGGAGTAAAGTAGCTGCTTTGGAAGACGGTGATCAGGCATTCGAACAACATGGCTGGTCCAGCGAAGTTGATGTTGAAGGATCATTGTTTCAACACTGGTGGTCTTTGCTTCTTCCAATACGCTAACATTAGTCCGTCTGTCTTCCCAAGTAATTTGCAGAATTTTCCGGAGGCAGCATTGGTGGAATCTTTCAAGAAGTTGGGAGTGGCGTTTATAGATGGTCCATGTTTCACAGGTGTACAGTAAGGTCGGTAGTACAATAGCTTTGTAAATAAGCATTTTGGTCTCCCTGTGAATATCCTGATCCTTGAACACTCTACGCTTCATTCAGGACAATGCGGCACTCACAGAGCTCAGACGATGCTGAATTTCAGTGTCGATGTCAGCTTTTACAGAGAGATGACTGCCAAGATAGGACAAGTGATCGACATTCTCCAGCGTCGCACCATTAAGCTGGATTGATGGTGCTACAGACGGATTGGTTCGCACTTGCTGATGAAGCACTTTGGTTTTTTTGATAAGTGAGAGGCCAAGCTTTTCATATGCTTCTGCAAAGACATTTAGGATAGTTTGAAGATCTTCCTCTGAATGTGCAGAGACTACATTATCATCGGCATATTGAAGTTCTATGACAGAGGTTGTAATTACCTTACTTTTTGCTTTCAGCCTACTGAGATTAAAATCTGTTCGATATGTGATTTCCATGCCAGTGGGAAGCTCTTATTATTTTATTGATAATATAGAGACTACCCAATAGGCATTGCTACTGTAACTTTTTTCTGCTATGTGCAGAAGTCCACTGATGTGCCTGGATATGTGCAGTGAGGCACGTGGACTCTAGACTACATAAACACCATACATTAAAACCACATAACTTCCCTCCTGAAATCTTGGGAACTGTAGTTTAAAGGTGCTGGGAATGGTAAGAGTAAGCTACAGTTCCCAGGATTCTTTGGAAGAAGTAGTGTGTTAAAATGTGCTTTAAATGTATGGTGTATTCACAGCCTAAGGTGTTATGAAGGGTTCCCTCTTTACATGGTAATGTGGTATGCCAGCCCTGCTGCTCTTGGGGGTCCTCTCCTGTTCATACTGTTGAGTGGGGCCTTGGATTTCTGCACCAAATCCTGACCCGATGGTGGCACCACTGGATGTGTTGTAGCAGGTGCTGGAAGATTGTGCCTATAGACCAGGAGTGGGTAACCTTTGACCCTCCAGATGTTGCTGGACTACAAATCCCATCATACCTGGGATGGCCACGCTTGCTGGGTCTGATGGGAGTTGTTGTTCTGCAACATCTGGAGAGCCAAAGTTTCCATACACCTGCTATAGACTACTATCATATCATAACACTTATGGAATGACACCCAAATAACTTAGCAAAAATAGCATCAAACTGAGGCTGAGAGTGAAAAACAAAAAACCAATTAACAGAAAAATGTATCGAATCATTTAAAAACATGATTCAGATAACTGAATGATGTGTGCATAAATAGTGGAGTGCACAACTTGGTTTCATTTCAGTTTGGTTAACAAATGTGGGACAGCCTTGACTGGAGTGGCCCCAGATTATGGAATGACTTCCCTCAGAGAGGTATCTTGTGCAATCATTGTATGATTTGTAATTGTCAGAATTAAGAAAGAGGATGCCTCTGAGCAGATGGTCAGCCCAGGAATCTGTTTTCTATACCAGAATGAATCTCATAGTCATTCCATGCCATCTATTTTTGGTTTTCTCCCAAACTTTCTTAATCAGAGCAGTCTAATTTATAAAGAAAAAACCTTATTGTTGTTGGAATTTTATACCGTTGGCAGTCAGAAATCCTACTGTAAATCATCTGATCTCCCAGTAGATCTGGATCTACCTTCTGCCTGCCCCTGCTTTAGGTAAGCCATTGTCTCTCAGCCTCTGCTTCCCCACCTCCCTTGTAATATTGGGATAATAAAGGTTATTTGTTTACCGTTATCTATTACTGAAATAAAATAGATGAAGCTCTTTGCATACTCTGAAGGGCTATGTCACATTTGAAATGGTTGAAGGTTGAAATGCAACTGAATATTCTCCCTTGGAAGCTGTCCTACAGTATGTCAGGGATGGGGATCCCGTGAGCCTCTGGCTGTTGCTGGACTCCAACTCCCATCTGCCCCAGCCAGCATGGCCCAATGGCCAGGAGTGATGGGAGCTGTAGTCCAAAAACAGTTGGAGGGCCACAGGTTCTCCTTTTCTGATGTAGGTAAAAGTCATGTGTTAAGCAGCATTAAGGGGTGTGTACCATCAATCCCAGTATTGTCTCCTCTGACTGGACATCACTTTCTTGGACTCTGGCAGAAGAATCCCTTCACCTGATATCTGTTTTTTTCAACAACAACTGGAGATGCCGGGAACTGAACCTGGGACCTTCTCCATGCAAAATAGAAGCTCTACCACCGAGCTGTAAGCCCTCCCTTGAACAATTTATAAAATTAGGCCCTTAAAACCTGAACACATAGGCTTGGATCCTAACTTCTGTTTCATGAATGGAACAGATTTCCATTTACAGTATGGGGCTTTTCTACTTGCCCTTATCCATCTATTGCCACACTTCCCATGCTCTATGGTGGATCCTCCACAACAGCATGGTGTGGGCAACAACGCACAGATGGAATCACTGAAGATCAGGGACTCATCCTCTTGCACAACCCAAAGAGCCTCCTTGTTCACACAACTATAGCCAGTGGATTCAAGCTCTGTCATTTCCTCCCAATTTCCTAGCAACTCACACACACAAAAAAAATCATCACAAATAGTTACGTCACAAGTAACCCTAAAAGGCATAGGCCAAAAATGTTCACACCAAATTATATAGCGGCAATATATGTACTCAGTCTGGCTACACAAACTTACGTTGTGTAACCTATGATCCAGCTTCAGCGATATGCATGGCAAAGGGAGAAATTAAACTAGTGACTTCCTGGATCATAGCTCTGACTGACATGGTTTTCTCCAAGGACCCTTGAGAACTATAGATTTGTCAATGCTGAGAATTTTCTGCTGGGGATAATTTGTCTTTCCACCAGTTGCCAGGATTATTCCAGCTGCAGAGATATTTAGACCGAGGGAAGAACCATTGCAGTTGAAACCAGTTTAGTTTAGTAATGCAGGAAGATTATTTTTAGGGTTAGGGTTAGGCATGGGCTCCTTCTGGGAGGAAGGGTGGGATGTAAATTAATAATAATAATAATAATAATAATAATAATCTATCTCACCAGTACATTGTTGCATTGAACTGGCAGTGTGAATCAGCCTTACAGACTAATGAAAATGCAGCAGTGTATGTTTTTTCTTAACTTTTCTAGATGAGAAGGATTTGTGACCGTGTTTCAGGGCTAGAATTTAGGACAATATTTTATAATACATTTTATAACTGTACCCGTTACAAATTCATGGACAAGTTGATAGGTAGATATTAACCATAGTAAATTAAAGGTAACCTCCCTGTCCAGAAGTGGTAGATTTCTGAGTATCAAATGTTGGGGATGACCAATGGCAATTCTTCATGCTCTGCTTGTTTAGGAACTTTCAGAGGCTGGCCTTTTGTTGGAAAAAGGATGCTAGATGGACCTTGGTCTGATTGAGCAAGATAGTCTTAATGCCTTACCTTTGTAGCCGTTTAAAGACATTTCACTCAAAATAAGAAGGGAAAAAATCCCTGTGATTGTATTACAGCCCTATGATCCTAACATTTAATAGTATCCTTTCACAGTTGCACTGCAGCTGACAGGCAGCATGTGAATGGATTGATTGCTTCTGCTTGCACAAATGAAATGCCACTGGTAAGGTGGAGGAAGAAGATGATGATTTGCACATATATAAGTCCCAGAAATGTTACTCAAAAACTTCAGCTGCTAGCTTACTAGCACCAGCTGCTGGAAACAGCTATAGGTGGCATATCTCAGTAGCACTTAAACAACAACACTATTCCTATATGGTTTCAGTAGGGTTGCCAGATCAGAAGCATCCCAAATCTTGAGATTTTTGGGGCTGCCCCTAGTGATGTCATGGGGCAGGCCCTAGTGATGTTATTAAGCATGATACATTAAGCATCAACCACAGTTGCTTGGAGCATACCATTGAAACAAAAAAAATCTGATTAAGATTAAGATTAAGATAGAGATTTTAGCTGAAAGAGGGTATTTCCAAATCCAGTTGAAGGTACAGGATTATTCCTTCTCACCTGCTTAGGGAGATAGGGATAGAGAGGGAACAGATAGGGAACATTTAATCTAGCCTTCTTGTTCTGGCAAAAACGGTTTAAGTGCCCTCAGGCCAGGCCAGTCACCAGAAGGCCACTGTGGAAAGAAGGGAGTCTAGTGTAGTGGAGATGTTACATGGGAGCACTCAGGAGTAAAGATGGATGCCCCTGAGGGCTGCAGTTCAGTAAAACACACTTACTAAGGGTCTAAGCCACATAGAACTCCATAGCATTTACTTCTGAGTAGATATGGTTAGGATTGTGCTTTTGGTAAGGCTTGACTAGGGATCCTCTGCATATCAAATATTTGATATCCATATCAAAGCAGGGTTGGCAACCCTGTGCCTGAAATGCCCTGCCCCTGCCTTTTAACATGGCTGCTCCAAATGTCTTTATAGGCTTGACCTTTCACTGCAGAGACAGATTTGAGAAATGAGTAAAGAAAATTCTCTACCCTTTTCTGTCTACGCTGTGGGCTGCCATAAACTCAGCCAGCACAATTCCACTTAGTAATAACTGACAGAAAGAAAACACACATGGTTTGGTCTACCTTCATAGGCAGTAGCCTGGGAACAACAGCAGTTGAAGCCACACTTCCCAGTATGTGAATTCCCTTTTGCCACTATTGGGCAAGAAACAAACTGTCATGCAACCAACAAGGTGCATCATCAGTGGCTTTAAAGGGGTTGAGCTGAATGCATGAAACCACTGTTGTTTCTATGTATGTAAGGGAGTGAGATCAGAGGTAAATGAAATGCAAATAGAAAAATAAAAACAAAGGACAGTGATGATTTCCATACCAACCACATACCAACCACAGGAAGATTCCTGTGAGTAAGGCAGAAAACTCAGCATTCCACAACCAGTCAGGGTTCCTAACCAAAAACCAAAACTAAAAGAATCCTGGCAGCCAGTAAGCCAAGGTCACAGAAATCCCCATTTATTTATTTTATTTATTTTATTAGATTTATATACCGCCCGACTAGCATTAGCTCTCTGGGCGGTGAACAACAGAATATAAAAATACAAAACATCTCAGATCTCATAATAAATACAGCATAAACATATATAAAATAGGAAATCAAAAACAATTACAACAAAATTTAAAACTAAAATGAGTTAGATATTAAAACGCCATAGCAAAGAGGCAAGTCTTAACCTGGCGCCGAAAGGAGAGCAATGTCGGCGCCATACACACCTCTTCGGGGAGACTGTTCCACAGTTCGGGGGCCACCACTGAGAAGGCCCTAGATCTTGTCACTGTCCTCCGAGCCTCCCTATGAGATGGAACTCGGAGGAGGGCCTTCGATGTGGAGCATAGTGTACGAGCAGGTTCATATCGGGAGAGGCGTTCCAATAGGTATTGTGGTCTTGTGCCGTATCGGGCTTTATAGGTCAAAACCAACACTTTGAATCTAGCCCGGAAGCATATTGGCAGCCAGTGCAAGCGAGCCAGAACAGGTGTTATGTGTTCCGACCGCCTGGTCCCCGTTATTAATCTGGCCGCCGCATTTTGGACAAGCTGTAGTTTCCGAACTGTCTTCAAAGGCAGCCCTACGTAGAGCGCATTGCAGTAGTCCAGCCCATGCAGAACAACCTGACCCCGGGGCTGTGATTAGTGCAGAATGCTGTGGCATGAGTGCTGACATGGGTGAGATCCTATCAGCACATAATACCTCTGCTCTGAAATCTGCACTGGGTGCTGATTTGCTACCAGGCCAAGTTCAACGTGTGCTTTCCATGTTACGGGTTCCACATAGTACTTGTTGTGCTCTTGTAAGAAATCAGTTCTTTAGTGTGGCATCACCTATACTTTGGAAGTCCCTGCCAATTGACATTAAGAAGTTTCCTTCATTGTACTCTTTTCCGCACCTGCTAAAAACATTTTTTGTTTAGGCAAGCCTATCCAGGTATGTAGAAGCTATTATTTTTTTAACCTGTTTTGGTTTTATTATTTTGAATGTTTTTAAATACCTGTCTAACTGTTTTTGCCAATAATTTTATTGTTTTAATTTCTTCTGCAAACCACTTTGAAGTTTTTTTTTTTTTTACAATAGAGCAGTATATAAATGTTGTAAATAAAATACATAAATTAATTTTGGAGTCACTGTGGCCCTTGGATCTCTTTCCTTTTATAGGAACAAAGGAATCTGCCTTATACCGATTCAGGCCATTTTTGGTACCATCTAGCACTTGCTTGTGGTGTAGTGGTTAAGGTGCTGGACTACGACCTGGGAGACCAGGGTTTGAATCCCCACACAGCCGTTGAGCTCACCTTGGGCCAGTCACTGCCTTTCAGCCTCAGAGGGAGGCAATGGCAAATCCCCTCTGAATACCGCTTACCATGAAAACCCTATTCATAGGGTCACCATAAGTCGGGATCAACTTGAAGGCAGTCCATTTCCATTTTTAGCTCTGTACTGATAACATGGACTAGCATTGGCTCCCCAGGATTCCAGGCAATAGTCTTTTTCTGAGATTGGAGTTTGGATCTTTACATGCAAAGCATGTTCCTTACCACTGAGCTGCAGCCCTTCCCTGTTTAAAAATTATCTTTGAAAATTGTTCTTTTCAATTCAATAATGAATGCACATCATGCCTCAGGCAGATCCACACCATACCTTTAAAGCACATTCAACACACATTTGAAAAACATGAATCCCACCACAGAATCATGAGAACTGTAATTTGTTAAGGAGGTGGGAACTATACCTGTGAAGGGGAAACTACACTTCCCAGGATCCTTTGGGGGAAGCCATCTGCTTTAAGTGTGAATTAGATGTGCTTTAAATGCATTATGTGTATCTGCATTACTTCATAAGCTGTCCCTGCATATAAATTATTTTAATTACTTTTTTTAAAATGGAGAATCAGCTACAAAGTTTATTTGATGACCGTGCGCTACTTACCATCTTTCAGCCTAATCTTCCCCTTAGGGTGAAAACAACAGAGGGAGACCATGACCACCCCAAGGAAGACGGGCACACTTAAAATGTATAGGAAATAATAATGTCCAACTATAGCGTGAAATCAAATACTTATTGAGACATAGTATGAAGAAATATACAAGCATGACTGTCAAAAATGTTTATTATTTACACAACCTGTAAAGATATTTATAGTGGAATCCTATGCAGGTTTACACAGAAGCAAGTCCCAATGTATTCAGTTGAGGTTACTCAAACAGGGAAGCATGTGCAGGACTGCAACCTCAAGTAATAAGGAACTTCACTCACCCAACCTAAAATTCGGAATCATGCCACTGTAAGCTATTTTGCAACTGTTTTATTCTTGTTTTGATGGTTATTGGATTTTAAAGGGATTTATTTCTTGTTGTGAACTGCCGTGGTTTCCAATCAGCAAAGCTTCAGCAAACACACGCACTGGAGATATAAAAATACATACACCCCATATAATAGTTTATTGTCAAAACCAGTTGGTCATTGGTCATTTAAAAAAAAACTGTTTTGTTTCCTACTAAATAAAAGCAGTGACATGTAAGTAAGCCCTGCCCAATTGCTTAAAAATAGGATTGGAGGGGGAGAGAAAGATATACAACATAATCCTTTGCTATGTTCACTCCAAAGTCCCATTGATTTACAACACAATCCTTACTATATTTACTCAAAAGTAAGTCCTACTGAATTCAGTGGGATTTACTCCCAGGTATATGGGTTTAGCATTGCAGCTTTACTCCCAGAAAAGTGAGTATAAGATTTAAGCTTCATATTGAGAAGGTTTTCAAAACAGGCTATGAATTAGACAAACTGCCCTCTTCAGCAGCCCAGGAAAGTTTAAACTTGTCTGATTCCTTATAATTAGAAAAGTATAACACATTGTAATGGCATCAAAAGATGCATGCACACTTTTTAAAATTTCTGTTCAAAAATTATTTGAAAGATAAAATGTATAACATGCTATTTTTGAAAGAAATTAAATATCCCCTGCATGTAAACTTTTCTTACAATCATAACTGAAATTATTCAGCTCGTGATCTGGAGATAAGTATGAAAAGGAAGCTATTTTCAGGACTTGCAATGGGTTCTAGCTATTGCCTAGAGGTCAACAAATCCCCCGTCAATCACAACCTTGACTTCACTCATTGGCTAAAAATTTGAAAGGGTGGGGATTTGAGCAGCCAGCTATTAGGTCATTTAACAGACGTTGTGGGGGGTGGTTGCTGACATTTTGATTTATATCTCTTGAACCAGACCACATAGGAACTTAATTAAAAAAAATGAAAGTTAAGATTCCAGAGATTGGGGTGACTCATCTGGAGACCCAGAGAGTGTTGGAATGTATGAGGTTCAACTCCAACTTGGTGGGTTGAGGCTGCATGGGGTTAATAAGGGTAGCTAGAGAGGAGACCTCTTGCTGGTTGAGGCTATGCCTACCCCTTTGATCCTGCCGTCTCTCCCCTTCCTGCTAGACTGATAAGCAACAGGATGTTTGATCCCAATTCCTTCCTGCCTTCTCAGTGTTCTCTTTCTCTTGAGAGGGGAGCAGACATCTTCTCTTTGTCTCTCCTCTCAACCAGGATGAGGGCAAGAACTGGGACCAGTGCTCGTTGCTCCAGCATAGCTAGTTAGCTAGATATAGAACTCTTTCCTATCAAGCATGTACTTCCAGAATAAATTAGTTGTTTCTTATTTTAAAGCTTAAAGTCTCTGTCTGACTAATTTGCAGGGAAGGTAGAATCTTAGCAAAGATTCAAACACACACACACAAGCTCGCTCAATACTCTCCGTTCTGCAGTGCTACGCAACTCTGCTACGCATCTCAATAGAGACAAATTCTGACAGAGAGTACCCCAAAAGACCTGGAATCTCCAGGTGAAAACCAGAGACCTGGCAACCCTAATTGCCAGGCACAATCGAAACGGAAAGCCCGAAGTAGCCTGGGGCCTGGCTTCCTGAAGGACTGCCTTCTGTCATATAAGCCTGCCCAATCCTTTCAGTCATCACCAGAGGCCCTTTTCCACAGAATTGGCCCTACCAAGAGGCAGAGTAAAACAGCCCATTAAGGCAGCAAATGCTGAGGTCTGGGTCATGCTATGTGTGCCGCGTGCTCTGCCTTGCATCCCTGAAGGTAGTCTACTGCCCTCAGTGCAGTGGGCAATGTTGTCACATTGCCAGTCTTGGAGTAAGATTCTGGTCAGCTTTTGTAGATGGAATGCGGAAAGGTGCCATCTTGTCCTTTGCCTCAGGCAGCAAAAACCTGTTTTCCCACTCTCTGCAGTTAAGCAGGTGGTGAGGTGAGAAAGGTTGTTGGTTCCCAACTTTTGAAATACCTTCCCAAGAGAGGCTCATCTGATGTCACATTGATGTCTGTTCAGTGGCAAGTGAAGGCTTTTAGGTTTTATTTATTTGCTCAGGCCAGGGATAACTGAAGTTGACAGTGGGCTAGATCCTGTTATCTCCCACTGTTTTAATAGTGCTTTCTTTGCTGAGAGAAGACAGAAACCTGCTTGCTATAACTAAAGCTTTATTAAGAGAATGCTTACAAAATCTACCGTGCTTGGTCAGGCTCCTCCTGCCTGACCTTTACACTAGAGCTTAGCCTCCAGATCTCCATGGCAGTCTCCCTGCAGTTCCCTCTACTGGATGGAACTGCTTCCATAATAGCACCCACCCCGTGCGGGCCAATTTGATAGGTGGGGGTGAGACCATCCACTTGTCAATCAACTGACATCAGGTGAAGTCTTTCCCTTTTCAGCCCAGCTTGAATTCAAGCTAGTTTGCAAAAGAAAAATGTTCATTTGCCCATGCATTTTGATCAGTGCAGATTGCAACCTCTGCTTTTGGCAGGCATCAGCTGCACTAGAAATTCCTGACTGGGAACTCCAGAATGCATCTGATCCCAGTGGGCATTGCAGTTAGCACTAATCAGCTCCTGAATGGAATGAATCTTAGTGGAATTTGTATTTGGTGCCAAATTTAAAACGCAGCAAGGGCAAGTGCCACTTGCTAAGGAGCAATACTTTAAAGTTCCCATTTGTTCCTTTGCAGCCACCTCTTTCCCTACCCACCCCTGATGTCACATATGATGTCAGATGTGGGGCAGGTGAGCGTTGTTTGGGGAAAATCTCCTCACGGGCCAAATTAGTTCCCCTGCCAGGCCTAATTTGGCTCATGGGTTGGAGGTTTTCCACTGCTGGCCTAGGCATTCAAACAAATTTTGTAGCTGGTGTTTAGCTGTGTTTTTATACTTCTGTTTGATTTTATTGTCTAACAGTGGCTGTTGCTTTGCAATTTTAGTGTGATTTTTCCTATTTGTATTCAATTGTATTTGTTTTTGTTATTTTAATTGTACACCACCTTGGAAACTTTATGGATGAGTTATTAATCCTCTAAATGAAACAAATAAACAAACAAGTAAGCAAGTGACCTCATCAGATTATAGCTCTATATCTTTATGCAGTGATCTGTGGATAAGAGAGCTTTCCCAACTTGTAACTGCAATTGAACCATTCATTTCAACTGATGAAGCAGATTCAGATGAATGTTGCTTTTTGCTCACTGATCACATCCACAAAAGCCTCATGATTTGTGCATAAGAAACTCTGTGGTGCTCCAGATTTAAATCAATAGGCTACAGCCCTGCACCCACTTACATGCAAGTAGCCCCACTGAAACCAAGCATAGAAAAATGACTTAATTTGAAAGGGATTAAGTACACATAAATGGTTGCAGGATTGTAATCTAAATGTATGATGGACTGTTATCTACAGCTACAGAAGCAATACTACTAGAATAAATAAAAAATACCAGTTCCGAACAACTAGAGAAAATTCTGGTTGGGTGTTAAAGTAACTCCAGCTTCCTAGAGAGATGCCATTTCACAACAAACAGTAATATTATTTCCAATGCAACTGAAGAAGATGTCATTAAGTAGACTTTCTGAAGCTGACCTTCAGCAAACTCATTCAAGGAACTGAGTATTTAACCAAACAATCCAAATGGAAAGCAGATGGCACAGATACAGAAAGTCTGGTAGGGAAAAGTTCTTTAATTTTCCAGAAATGTACAGTCCAGTAATATAAATATCAACATTTTAAGAATACTTTGAGCATCTTTTCTATAGTCTATAACCTACATTAGTAGGTTAAACAGAACAGCCAGAAATCCCAGACTATAGGATTGAAAGGAATTAAAAAGAGTGAACCTACAGTACTTTATTGACCTCGGTCCCCACATTAACCTGATCTGATCCTATAATTACTCTGAATAGAATAGGGCTTACAGTCCTCCTTAATAACACCCCATGCTTTTTATTCTGTAAAGAGCTTTTCCACTCACGTAGCCCCTTCTTTTCAGATATACAGATTTGTTGTAAGAAAGACTATGTGTGTGGTTTTTCTACCACTCCAGGAGAGAAAGCTACCTAATGTGGTATCTACTAGTATGCTTGCCTACGCACAAAGTACACATACAAGATATTCTTTTTTTAAAAAAAATAAAAAATATCAAAATCAATCCTTATTTCACTTTTTCAAAAATCAAAATCAATTCTTAGTCCACATTCTTTTCTCTCCCTTTAAGAAAGAAAAAATGTATTTAAAAAGAAAGAAAAAGGTTTTATCAGCATTAAAGGTTGTCTTTTTAAAACAGAATCTTCAGTCTTCTGAGTTGGGAGTTGTTTGAAGGATTCAGCAATGTTCCCTATTTATCCTGACATTGTTTTTCCATATGATTTCTAGAATTTCTACATGGCATTAAAGCCTAGTCTGAATGATATATAGGGGAAATAACCATATATATGAATACTACATGCTACTATAATTAAAAACTGGAGTTTCCTCTGATTTCTGTAATACCACTGCAGCCTACTGATAAGGTCCTTTAGTAGAATAAAACTAGGAGGGAACATTAATAATTGTAACTTGGTGTGATTGGGAATGGTAACACAGTCATTTGAGTCTCTAAAATGAGCTGAAGAATATGAGTAGGACACCAAGATATAAAAATGAAGTCTTCCCATCCCCCAAGAGCAACAGTAAGGTATCGGGCTATCCTTGTTTTGCGGTCTACAATTCATTCATAAAGACAACATAAAAATCACAGTGGAGGTCTCTGTTAAGGACATCCACCCTATTAATTTATTTGAGCCATTTTTGTGTTCTCTGAACAAATGACTTTCGTTATAAGTTATATATGCATTTCTGTTGCATTTAATGCAACAATTAGAAGCAATAGTAATATGGCATTTTCCCCAGACCCCCCCTCCATCCTGGTGATTCTGTAACATTTGTATGAGTCAGACTTTATTGTTCTGCATTCTTCAATGTGCCAGATACCTCTGTTGCTTAATTCCTTCCTTCCAATTAAATCCCATGCAACAACTATGCTTGTATCACCCAGCACAGTTTCTGATACTTGCTATTTCTCTCCTAAATTTGAAGAGTTTGAATAATCTATGCTGCTCACACAAGACCTTCTGAATAAAATGAATGTGGCACAATTTGTTGAATTACATCTGGAATGTTAGACAGTCTCAGCTTTCTTTCTGTTTTTTTTAAAATCAGGTTAGCATTTTAGGTCGCATCTGGCAGCCCTTCGTATCTGGGAGTAAACATCATATAAATCAATGATGCTTACTTCTGAGTAGACATGTACAGGCTTGCACTGTTAGCATTCTTTTTCACCACTGCTTCTGTAGCTCAGTTTCACTCTTAAAAGCATATTTATGCTATGGAAAATTTTGTTTTCTACAAGTCTTCACCCTTTCTCTCTCCTTTCCCCCCTCACTCTGCCCAGTTACAAGTTGGTAGGGGTGTCACTGGGCAATTGACACACGGAATATGATCAGCCTCCTGTAATATTTCTTTTCTTTCTAATGTGAAAGATGTTTGGCCCTTTACTTTTCATTTTCTTAAAAATCCAACTTGCAATTCATGTCAAATCAATTACTGGAAAGATTTTCCACGAAATGTGAGTATAATACATGCATTTTACTATTGGTAGTAAAATGCATTTCAAAACAGGATTTAAAAGAATCAGATCTGAGCATAGATTTGCATCATCTTCTTTCTTATGGGTACTGTCATTGCATGGAAGGGAGGGAAGACAAGAGAACAGCCTTTTGGTTTGATATGTGGGTTGAATTTCCATCCCTGGGGCACCTTTCCCCCATTTTACTGCTACTGCTGTGCAAATAGCTCCTCCTTCTCCACCAACATAACATAGGCTCCTACTGTACATATTTTGATGGGCTTGGTCAATGTCCCAACAGTGTCTCTCCTCCTGACTTAACTTGACTAGACTATGTCATAAACGGCATTTACAAGAATCAGCAAGAGAGCATTTTGGCCATTTAGGCTACAAAGGATTTCATTTGTGTAATTTCAAAGGGCAACCATGACAAGAGTGTGAAACTGTTTTACTCCAAAGGGCTACAGAGGGGTTGACATATCTTTAGCCTTATAATTGGCTACGGTAAGATACCTTCCCCCAACTATTGTCTAATGTTGTCTAAACATTTGGCCAGCTTGGGTTGCTTAACTTAACTTAAAGTTGCTTGACTAACTTAAAGAATGACATGGAGGTATATCCATATAGGATACACCACATAAAAAACCTGGGGGTTATTTTTAGATAGGAAGTTGCTGGATATTTTTACTTAAGCTTTACTGGTGGGCTTTATGCTCATTTACATTTTGATGTATAATAGTATACTAAATTAACCCTTTTTAATGTTGTAGGAATATTGCACTTTTTATTATGTACCATTACTCTGCTGCTGCATTTAGATTGTCTGCTCTTCATGTGAACCACTTTGAGCACAGATTTATTTGTGGAAAATGTGGTATACAAATAAATTGACTATGACTATGGTTGCTGCAGAGTTTTTCAAATAGTAGCAGTGCCTGCTGACTCTGCAGTATCCTAACTCCATTTACTCTGATTCATTATCTTTAACATTCCTTAGGTTGGTAAGTTGCATGTAGAAGTTCAGGCTAAAAGAACTGGGGAAGGGAGAGGACATGGGTGGCTCTCTTCAGGTGGGGAAGACATCTCAGGTAGGCACAAGAATTCTGCATGGCAGTCCATCTTCTCCCCAACCCCTACAAAATCTGGCATGGGCTGAGGATTGTTCATATTGGAGAGTGCCTTCTCTGGACAAATCTCTCTGCTCTTTAATTAATTAATTAATTTATTTATTTAATTACATTTCTAGACCGCCCTATAGCAGAAAGCTCTCAGGGCGGTGTACAACAAATAAAATCACAATTAAAATATGAGCAAGTGTGGAAAAATATATATATATATAGTACAATTATAAAACATTAATAAAATTGCCATTGAGATTTATAAATTAAGATCATATTAAGTTTAGAATGTTAAATTAAAATATTTAAAAATTTACAAAATTTAAAAAGCCTGGGCGAAAAGGTAAGTTTTTACCTGGCGCCGAAAAGATAACAGAGAAGGCGCCAGGCGTATCTCGTCTGGGAGGGCATTCCATAGTTCGGGGGCCACCACCGAGAAGGCCCTAGATCTAGTTGTTGATCTCCGGGCCTCTTTATGGGTTGGGACCCGGAGAAGGGCCTTCGACGTCGAGCGTAGTGAATGGGTAGGTACATAGCGAGAGAGGCGCTCCATCAGGTATTGCGGTCCAATGCCGTTTAGGGCTTTATAGGTAAGAACCAACACTTTGAATCTGGCCCGGAAACATATCGGTAGCCAGTGCAGCTGCACCAGGACAGGTGTTATATGGTCAAATTTCTTTGTCCCAGTGAGAACTCTGGCCGCAGCATTTTGCACTAGCTGAAGTTTCCGAACCGTCTTCATAGGTAGCCCCACGTAGAGTGCATTACAGTAGTCCAATCTAGAGGTTACCATAGCATGGATAACTGAGGCAAGATGCTCCTTGCTCAGATAGGGTCGTAGTTGGGCTACCAGCCGGAGCTGGTAGAATGCATTCCGTGCCACCGAGGCTACCTGAGCCTCAAGTGACAGGAGCGGATCTAATAAGACCCCCAAACTACGTACCTGTTCCTTTAGGGGGAGTGTAACCCCATCTAGGACAGGTCGAACGTCAACCATCTGGGCAGAGGGTCCTCCCACCAACAGCATCTCAGTCTTGTTAGGATTGAGTTTCAGTTTATTAGCTCTCATCCAGCCCATTATCGCGGCCAGGCAGCGGTCTAGTACATCAACAGCCTCACCTGACGAAGATGAAAAGGAGTAGTAGAGCTGCGTATCATCAGCATATTGCTGGAAACGCACTCCAAAACTCCTGATGACCTCACCCAGCGGCTTCATATAGATATTAAAAAGCATAGGGGACAGAACTGAACCCTGCGGGACCCCATATTGGAGTACCCAGGGACTCGAGTAATGTTCCCCCAGCATCACCTTCTGGAGACGATTCCCGAGATAGGAGCAGAGCCACCGCCAAGCAGTGCCTCCCACTCCTAAATCCGTAAGTCGCTCCAGAAGGATACCATGGTCGATGGTATCAAACGCCGCTGAGAGATCAAGGAGAACCAACAGAGTTACACTCCCTCTGTCTTTCTCCCGACAGAGGTCATCATACAGGGCGACCAAGGCCGTTTCTGTACCAAACCCCGGCCGAAAGCCCGATTGAAATGGGTCTAGATAATCAGTTTCATCCAAGAGAGCCTGGAGTTGGCGAGCGACCACACGCTCTAGAACCTTGCCCAGGAATGGGACATTTGCTACTGGCCTATAGTTGTCCAAATTATCAGGGTCCAAGGAGGATTTTTTTAGGAGCGGTCTCACCACCGCCTGTTTCAGGCAGGGTGGGACCACTCCCTCTCGTAAAGAGGCATTAATCACCTCCTTGGCCCAGCCGGCTGTTCCATTCCTGCTAGCTTTTATTAGCCATGAGGGGCAAGGATCCAGAGCAGAAGTGGTCGCCCGCACCTGTCCAAGCACCTTGTCCACATCCTCGAGCTGTACCAACTGAAACTCATCCAATAAAACAGGACAAGACTGTGCTCTGGACACCTCATTAGGATCAACTGCTACAATAATGGAGTCAAGGTCCCGGCGGATCTTTAAGCTCTAATACAGAAAATCTGTTGATCTTCCACTGGGTCTTTTCTGTGGTGGCTCCCAACTGTGAAATCAATTGCCCACTGAAGTTCAGAGCAGCATTCTCCAGATGTTTAATTTCATCTGACCATTAGCTATGCTGACTGGGACAGATGGGAACTGTAGTAAAAAAACACCGTTTCTTTATCACGTTCCAAATAAATACCTGGCTGCTTTGACAGACTTTCTGTGGCAAATGCCCCTTTTGATTTTATTTGGGCTTGCACATTTTCTTTTTTTAAATTGGTTTTGTTCATTTTATAAAGCATTTTCTTTTCAATTGTTCCCTGCCTTGGGAAGTTTTGTTAATGAAAGGCAGATTATAAATAATTTCAATAAACAAATAAAAATAAACTTCTTAAAAATAAGCGACATTCTCTTGCTTCCAGCAAGTGTTGGCAGCAGAGAGCAGCATGTAGCCATGAGCCCTCAGCCTGCTGGGACTGCTGAGCTGAAGTGAAAGCAGCAGCCCTGTTGCTTTCTGCCTTTTAGCCTAAAGCCCCAAAATGAATTGAAATTGGACACAACAGGGGCAGCATCTTCCAGGCCCACTCTCCCAATGAGATCCTATATGGCTATGTGGGGGACTTCCACTTCACATCTTAAAGGACCTCAAGGATGCATCCTCTCAGCCAGATTCTCCCCATCTTTTCTCTCTTACTGCATGTCAGAAAACCAAACCCAGTAATGGCTTTGAGAGTGAAGGTTTGGCAGAAGTTCATACACCTCTTTGACTCCCAAAGCCATTTTGAAGGCTGCACAATTGCTGTGATAGCTCCTCAGTTTGAGCCAGCAAGTGATTGGCTTGATGAGGAGGGGGCTGCTGAGGATCATCCACTGAGATCCATGGAGGCTACTTTTTCAGTTTCTCTGCCAAAGCCAGGCAATTCTCATCCTGAGCTAAGGGACTGCTTGCATCCAATTTTCTCAATAGGATTTCAGTGCTTAGCCTGAAGGCACCTGATGCAGCTATTGTGCTGAAACTAAACTAAACAGGTCTGGGTCTGGCCAGTGTCCAGACAGGAGATCACCTCGGAGCTGTATACATGATACCTTGAGTTTTATGGAAGAAACCAAGGATATAAATCAGAGATAGAGAGCCTATGGCCCTCCAGATGTTGTTGGACTCCAACTCCTATGGGTCAGGGATAATGGGAGTTGTAGTTCAGCAGCAGCTGGAGGATCACAGGTCCCCCAGCCTTCATATAAATATAACAACAACAACAGATACTTTAAGCTGCAAGGGGAAAATGCTCAGTGTGGGAATGGTGAAGGAATGTGAACCCTCAGGAGCAGATACTGTACAAAGCCAATCCCTCCCCACAAGGGTGGGAAACATGTGACCTTCTTGATGTTGTTGGACTACAACACCCATCAGCTCTAGTCAGCGTGGCCAATAGTCAGGAATGATGGGAGCTGTAGTCCAACAAAATCTGGGGGGCCATAACTTCCTTATGTGTGAAGCAAAATTCCTCCTTGCAATTCAAAGGACTGCAGACACTGGGGAAGAAATTGGCCTTGGAAAAATTGTATGGGGCCTTGGTCTGGGGCCAAACTTCTCTGCGACTGCAACTGTGAAATGTTTTCATTGGTCTCCACTCCTAGAATTTTTAATTTGCAAAGAGCTCAGAGCAGTTGGGTCACTATTGTGTTTGTAGTTGCACGCATTTTTCAGCTTGCACTTGGAGGTTGCATGGCTGACTGTTCTCCTACAAAAATCCACTTGTCTGGACATCACAAAAAGCATGCCAAGGATAAGGCCTGCCAAAGCACCCCTCGTCCCTGATACACTAATATTCAGTGTGCAGATATTACACTAACAGTGGGAACATGCAAACATACAACTCCACCACTTTTATGTAACATGGCTCTGAGTGAAAGATTTGCTCAAAGCCACGCAACAAGTCAATGGTGAGGTGGAATTTAAACCTGGTTTCCCAGCTCCCCTAATCATCCTTATAGCTCCTCCTGATCTATTCCTTGTTTGTCATGGATTGTTCCACAAATTTAGCGGACAAATAACTCACAGTGCTCCATGGGTTATCTGTCTTAAAATCGTGTAAAGCAAAAAAAGTGTCTGACATATTGATAACAGAAAAGATCCCCATCTTCAGCTTTAGACTTAGCCCAACTCACTTTTGCTCCAACTGACAGGGTTGGTTTTCCTACTGCAGTGGCAATGTTATGCAATGGATGCCTAAATATATGCATATATTTAAATGAAGCAACATTTTTAAATATGGAATGTTTAGATTTGACACCTGGAGAAATGATAATAAAGCCTTGAGAACTAGGGATGGGGGAGAAATTTAATTCAGTTTGCTATTAAAGACAAAGCTATCAAATTTGCTTTGAAACCAAAAACTGAAGCCCAGTTATCCTTTGAAATTCGTATTTATCTGAATTTTACGATGGAGTTCTCCAACCAGTGTTTACAAAAATGCATTTATCAGGGGAAAGTATGCATAAAAGGAATATATTAGAGGAAATAACATATGCAAATGCATTAAATTAGGAGAAATCGCTTGCAAAAATGTCAAACTTGCATACAAAAATGTATATGTTAGGAGAAATTCACACTAAAATGCTGAAGAATTTTTATATGGCTTTTTAAAAAAATGCACATTGCTGCAGAAATGTAGAGAACTGAATTTAAGACAAGATAAATGAGAAACTGAGAGAACCAAAGTTGACAGAGCCTTCCTGTTGAGAACATCAAATCAAAAGAAGAGCCCTGCTGGATCACACCAAGGGTCTATCTAGTTCAGTGTGTCTGGCCAGATGCTTTTGGAAAGCCCACAAGCAGGACATGAAGGCAATAGTCCTGCCCAACTGTTGCTCCCACTTGCTCATATTCAGTGGCATATGGTCTCTGAACCTCAGCATAAAGATTTGATTGCAACATGTTTGTTGTGTGCATCAATACATGTGGATAGATACTGCAGTTCACAAACCATGCTAGGCTGACACCATACTCTCCTCCATCCATGCATAGCCCATGAGCATTGTCTTGCCCTCCTGCATCCCAGGACCTTGCATCCAGGCACCTTCACAATAGGACTGGGGCATTGCAGGCTTGTGGGTCCTGGCTGGGAGCTAGTGCAATTATTTCAACCAGTTACACTATTTCAGTGGATAGTGGTAGAATGGACATCTTTGTGGGGCAAGCACAGTCAGTACAGATCACTGATGCACAGGCACTATGCAGTCTCTGGGTGTGCTGGCTGTAGGGTGGTAGCTTTCTTGGAGCAGTAAAATTTGTGGACCATTCCCACAATGCGCAAAAATGCACTTTAAACTATGGCATTCAATAGCTAGCTCTGTCAGGGACAACAGATATTGTTACATTTTAAATATATCAATGCTACATGTTTTCCTTCAAATACTGGATGAACTAATTTTTAAAAACGTAACTGGTTAAAAATATTTTAGTTTGAATGAAAACAAATGGTGGGCCCAATGATTTCATCTTTCATATTTGGATACTTTCTTTTATGGGCTAACAGTGTCAGAAGTAACATAATAAATAGCTCAAAAGGTGTCTGGAAATGCACAGTTCTCAAACAAAACTTTAAATAGCTGATGTCTAACTCTTCTAATATTCAGTTCAATGGGCTGTATTCAGCTAAGTCATACTCAGAGTAGGCCCATTGAAATAAATGAATCTAAGTTAGTCATCTGTATTAACTTCAATGGGTTTACTCTGAGTAGGACTAGCATTGAATACCATCCACTGTGATTTGACATTTGGACATACAGATAAAGAAATGATTGTCATTATTTGGGACATGATAAAGAATAAGGCAAAAGTGACATGAATCGTATCTGCTTACAACTGCAATTATTTTAAGGTTGTAGTATGGAAATGTATATTCTCATAAGTAGATACTACTAACGAATTAGGCTGCAATCCTAAACTCACTTACCTGGGAGTAAGCCCCATGGAATTCAATAGGACTGAGTAGACATGTTTTGGATTGCGCTGTAAGCCTAGATAGGAGTGTGACCTATTTTTAGTTTGTATTAAGACCTAATCAGGAGCAGGAAAGATAGGACCTGGACTGTACTCCTCCTCCACACAGAGGGGATGGCAGGGGGAGATGCTCTGTGTGTGCAGCAGTAAGTAAGCACTCTTCTTCTGCATGTCCAGATCTCTGGATTAATATAAGCCCTCTTCAGGTGTTACTAACATTGTAGCCAGCAGAGATGAGGGTACTAACTCCACTTTCTCTGTTTCCACTACTGTCCAGATTTTGGAAAGGAAACTTGTATCTAAGGTGGTCTTGGAAAATCAGGGTTCTAAAACTCCCAGGGCTGGAAAATTATGGAAATGGTGACAAACAGGGTCAAGCTAGTCTTGGTCTTCCAAGTCTTCCACACTGTCCCTTTTATGGGTTTACCACTATTAGTAATGTCTGAAGAGCGCTAATGTCCTTTCTCCATGGGTAGTGGAACATAAGAAAGTGTCTTATATTGAGTCAGATCATTGGTTCATCTAACTCATTATTGCCTACATTGATTGGCAGCAGCTCTTCAGGGTTTTAGGGAAGGATCTTTCCCCAGTCCTATCTAGATAGCATGTTCACCACTGAGCTATAGCCCTTCTGCTAAAGGAAGAAATATATGGGGATTTGTATTACACACAGTAATGCACATGCAGAAAGGGTTATCTATGTGTTGAAACATCTTTCTGCATGTGAATCCACCACTGCTGGAATACATTTATAAAATGACTGCAAAAGTAGAGCAGAAAAAAGAAAGAAAACTCCCTTTAAACAAAGAAACAAATGGAAGCAAGCTAGATAAAAGGTACGGGAAGGAGCAATGATCAAACATCACAATGTTCCATTCCATTTGAAGGAGTTCTTTTAATGTATTACAACAATAATGACTGCAAAATAACCTTCATTGTAATAATAGTATCTCCCCAGCAAAATATTCTGCATGTTTGGAAGAAAGACATTACATTTTCTTCTGTGTTAGTTGATAAAAGCAAAATGATTAATCCTTTAATTCTTTTGTAGCACTGAAAAATTCCCTGTAATATTAAAAGACATCTATTCCCTAGAAATTATACTCAACATAATTTGTTTAGTTGTTGTATCTGATTTGTATATTTCTGTGTTGCTGGTGGGGTTTTTTTTTTTGCTCTTGCAAATCACTTTATATCTTAGTTGAGAGGAATATTGATATCTGTGCCAAGAAAAATTTTCCCCCTCATTCCCATACAAAATCACAACATACATAATGATATTCTTAAAGCTATAACTGAAGAAATAAATCTTGTGTTTTATATCAGTGATTTAAGTATTTTTTTCTTTTGCTAAGTGTGGAAAATATTAAAATCTTTTCAACCATAGGACTGCTTTTCATATTAAAATGGAAGGAAAATGTATATTAGTCTGAATATAATAGTTAGCAACATTAAAATACTGCATTTTAGAGCTTCCTTAAAGATTTGTCCTATGTTCCAAATTCCCCACACACACACACACCATCAAAAAACAAAACAAAACACCACAAACCAAGTCAATGCATAAAATACTGCAGGAACTAACTGCTAAGATCATTTCATTACAACATTTGTGAAGTGAGGTGCTATCAATTCAGCAGTGCTGCTTCCTCCCACTTTTAGTGCTATGAAAATATTTGCTAACTGAATATGAAAATAAGCAACTAGATTATTGAATGCATATCAGCCATATATATCAGTGATGATGATTTGTTTTCAAAAGTATTTCTTTTAATACTGTCAATTTGCTGCCAATCCTAGGTTAAAATTCTGTCAAAGGAATAGCAAATTTCAACATGGATACAATCTTACATGCTTATAAACAGTTTAACAGTACACAAAGTAAGATTTCTTGGCCATCTTCAAGTTATTAGAAGGCATATACTTGTACTGTTCCAGTATTTACTTTGTTTATGATTTACTAAAGGTTCCATATATTTGTTGTTCGATGTGTATGTGTGTGTGTGCGCGCACACACACACACATATATATACAGAGAGTCCTGTCACAACAGATGAGATTTTTGTGTGTCTCTTTCTACATTTAGAAAGTCAAAATATAAAAGTAGCAAGCAATTTGCCTTATGATTTGGCTGTTCGAATGAAACATTGCTTAATAACATGCAGTTTAAGGTTTATGGATTGTTTACCAGAACAAAATCTATTCTGCAGCATGGGAAACTCCTCCAAATATTTTCACACTGAAACACAGAAATGCATGAACAGTTATTTGTAAGATCCATTCAACTCAGTGGGAAGTGCAGCCATGATGAGAATTGGGCTACACATCAAATCAGCACCCTTGTTTAAAAAAGCCTTTTCACTCTTTCTGAAGTTGGGGTTAATATTTTTTTCAACAGGAGTAAAGTAATCCATTCATTTTCTTTACCGAACTGCTTTGTTGTTTCATTTGAAATTTCAGGTTGAGGAAGAGAAGCAAAAGTCTGAGTGTCTGTCTTGATGATGATCAATATGATTGATATATTAGCAATCAAAAATATAATTTATGGACTCCAGTCTTTTAAGTTGGACACCTTTCAGCCATTATTTCTGTTAATTAATTTTTCTCCCATTTAGTACGGGATATTACCTTGTGAACATTTCTTACTGAGAGTATATAATTCATATCATGTAAACAAGACCTTTCACTATTCATTGCCTTACATGATTGCAAACTAAACATTTGTATTTCAAACTAAAATAAAACTGGTTAAAAAACACCCAGAGTTAGGCATTGCTGCTAGGTATAGGAACCTAGCAATGTGCTCCAACTTGGCTATGAAAAGCTTTAAATCCAGCATTTACATCTCCATTCTTCCACACGTAAGTGTATAGGAAGCAGGAACATGCAATACCACTTCTATGCTTAGGTGGCTAGATACTTTGGAGAACATTGTCAAATTGCCTGTGCACCAATTGGAGAGTCTAACAACCCACACAGGCAACATCTATTAGCTACTTTAGTAGCATCTGCCAAGCGGTTAACCTAAATTATATCACTATTAGGTTGCAGAAGGAGTGGGGGCATGATCTCTTGTGCTAAGCTACTATGTGGTGGCCTGACAAAGTAGTTCATTGGCTTTGGATCCATATTCTGTGCTGCTACTTTATATCACTGAGAAGCTGTTTTTCTGGGCATGCTCTTTAATGCTCAGGAAAGGTGAAGAAATTAAAAATTACATCTGGGTAGCTGCGATGAATATCCACACCATATTGCACTGAAACTCCAGTGGAATTTTAACCAATGAAATCAGAAGACAAAATTATCTTCCAAAATGTATATTTGATGAGGAGAAGAGCTGAAGGAAGGAGAGTGTATTTATCTAAGCACATGTTTGAAAAGCCCTCTGGCTGGTATCTTGTACTGAGACATGGCTTCTTACGCCATGAATTGGAAAACAAAAAAATGTGAGACTCTGAAAAATAGTTCTGAATTTATTCACATTGCTGATTGTTCTTTCTGCTTGAGACATGCACTTTGTGGGTACTATACGAACTAAAAATGTTTCATCTATCTTAATTTTGGTAAATGTATTTCTCATTAGAGCAACAGTACATTCACATGGATGCCTACATGCAATAACCCTGGAATATTGTTGATTGTGGTGGGAAGTAACCCCTACCTCAGATAATTTCACTCCCTAACTCCTTGTTTCATACAATTAATTTACATACTTATTATCAAAAGCTATATCCCTTCTTTATATAAAATGTCCAAGACTGCTTACTATCAGGATAAAAATACATAAGCTATAATAAGGGTGGAAAGCCTAAAAAAAAAATCAGTATCAAAAACATCAGTGAAAATCTAAAAATTGAAAAGTATGTCACCTATATGGGGTGTTTGCCAGCTATTAGAGAATGATGGGGGGGAGGAATGGCCCTCAGTTTATTAAAAAAAATACTGTTGTGGAAACTACATTATATTAACAACTGTTAACTGAGGAGGAGGAAGAATAACGTGTAAATCTTACAGGATGTGAGCAGATAAAATGCATACATGGTTTTATTATCTTTAAAAAACAATCTGTTCTTTTTGGCAAAATATTAATAAATATTAAAATATTAATCTTGCTTATGAAGGATCAGGTTTACCTCTATCTAGAATAAGTTCAGTCAATTAAATAAAAGATAATATTAGTTTAAGTATGGGACACAGTCTTTCTAAATTGTGTTTGTATGTTGTAAAAGGCCAAATAATTAAAACAGATTGGAGCTAGAATGGTGGCAAATACCAAAATGTATTTTTGAAATGTCATAATTCCTAAAAATGTTACAAGGTTGATTTCATTTTTTTACCATTTCCCCCAGAAACTTTTAAAAATGCTGTTATGTGCCATTTCAGCATAATTTTCACATGAAAAACATAAATTTTGGATGTATTGACTCTAAAGTAATCTAAAAAAGATTTAATTTTGCTCCAACTTTATGAGTAACAAAAGAAGCAAAAGGGGGAGTCCACGTGTAATATTAAATATTCAAGTTTAATGGCATGCTTATGGAGAAGTTTTACATTTCACTAGAACTGCTAGAGCCCCCCCCCATTTTGCTTATGCTGAAAGGATTTGCATATACCCCACTAAGCTACTACACTGTCAAAAGCAAGCCAGCAAGTCCAGATTGGTATAGCAGTCCCCAATACTCATTTCCTATTCAGTAACACAAGGGTTGCTTCAAAAGAATCCTAGTTGTAATTTGACAAACTAAGGTTGTGGGATCAGGTGATTTTATCTAATCAGTGCAGAGCCTGATTTCTTAAGATCTTTGCAGGTGTGAGCAATTGAATCTTATTGAAATAAATGCTATTTTTCAGCACAGCAAAAGCTGGGCTTGAAACTAGTAACAGCAGCAGCGACGACAAAATGGCAAGAAAATCAAGAACAGGTTAAATCACCTTAAGACTTTATTGTTAATAGGAAAAGGAGGCAACAGTCAGGCTTGTTTTATCTGGCAACCCTGTTGCAGTTTAGTCTCCCAGAGCTGGGGTTATCTGAGCCCAGAGGAAGGCCCAGCTCCAGCCATCAGCAGGCTAAGCATAACATAAATGTTATATTTGAAATAGCTATAGCTGCTGTACTATACACTTGAAAAGGTTTTTTTCATTTTGTGTATTGCCACTAATCTACAGCAATTAGCCAGAGAAGGAAAGAGTTTGGTTTTAACATCCTGATTTAGTTACAATTCTGATTTAGTTATGTTGGGTGTGTGTGTGTGTGTGTGCCATGGACATAGCCAATAAATGTGCTTTTCAGTGATCATTTTTGCTGATTTCAAGATTGCATGGCAAGATACTATTGTTTGGGGGAGCAGGTGAGGGGGAGGCCGGCAAAGAATTCAATTCCTTGATGTCATTTTCCTTGGCCTGGTTAGGAAATAGGTCAGTGTATGCTATGTGGATTTGTTTATTATAGCAGCACCTGCCAGAATGACTATAGATAAAGGTCTATCTGTGCTCTCATTATTAACCCCTATTTTCAGAGGTTTATAGACTGTAACGTGTCTGCAGGAAAAAAAAGTCTAAATGGTGGCATGCAGTAGATTTTTCCCATCCCTCTCTCCGCCCCTCCAACATTCGAAATCCTTCAGCAGAAATATGTTCAGCCATTTTGACAAGGAAGAATGTATGTAAACACAATTTCCAGCTATATTTCTATATAGGTAATAAAATTTTTCATTTTGTTAAAGACCATTATGCGGCATATGTATCTTTTAATTAAAAAGACATCCAAATTGGCTGATTTTAATGTATGTTTTAATAAGAACCTGGATAGACAGAATTTATGAAAATTGGTTATTGTGTGTGTGCATTCTAATTATGGTAATCTGCATTAATACACTGTCTTTATATTAGAACCTGATATGAGTCAGTAATCTCTGAATATGAGTCAGTGAGCCCTGGATATTTAAAAATAATGGACTATTTTATAAGGTATGTAAATATGGACATAGGTTATGCATCATGCCAACCAAATAAATTTATGTTTACTCAATCCTTTTTTGTTTTGTTCTTTTTTCCTTTGTTCAGAATAGTGAATCATTCTCCCCTCCCCCAGTAAAGCAGTGTTGAGATATGGCTTACTGTTTTAAATATTGCACATAGTGGCTGTACTCTTCTACCTGGTTACACATGCATAAAACCCTACTGAAATCAATTAGATGTGAAACACAATCCTGTGCAAATTTACTCACACGTTTACCTATTGTGTTCCATTGGGCTTTCCCCCTGTAACGTGTGTATACCAGGCAGCCTTATGCTGCAAACCTAAACTAGTTTACTTGGGAGTAACCCTCACTGAACATAAGGAGGCTTCCTTCTAAGTAAACATATATAGGACTGTGCTGTTAACGTGTGATTGCTACTTGTAATTTAAACAGAGCCCTTGACTTGCAAATGCCTTTATCATTGTTATCTGGTGCGTTTTCTCAAAGAGCATGGAGAAAGAGGACATTAGTACTGACATTTTACAGATGCAAAACTAAGGTTGAGAAATAGCAGTAATTCAAAGCCATACAATTGGTCTAAGGCAAAGGAGGGGTCTCAAGTCAAATTTTCTAGCTAGTGCCAGAGTGGCTTTCTCATTTGAGTGCACAGGATGTTAGCTTAAACGTTTATATGATGGAGCCATTATAATTGAGGGCTTTTTTTAAAAAGGTGCAACTTGCATGTAAGTCTATGAAATACTCCCTTCTGTGTTAAGAAACTGGGAAATCTTGACAAATGTCATTCAATCATAAATATAATTGATGCTAGCACACAAATGGAGTTTTTTGAAATCTCTTTTTGTGTGGCCTGCAGATTTCTTTTTGACTCTTGAAAATTTCAGTTTTCATTTGATATAAAGATTCCAGTCAATACGATTACATAGATTTGCATAAAAACTTGGTAACAGGTACTGCAGAAAAAGAGCAAGGGAGAGAGAGAATTCTTTGCCTTTGAACTGTTTGAATATCTATACATCAAGAATTTTTGAAGACAATAAATGAGTGTTTTTCAAAATTGAGAGCAAGGCATTCTTAAGAATAATACTGTAGGAATTACTATATGCAACATATCTACCAACTGTTTAGGAAAATGAGAAGTAAATTATGTTAATGATATACAAGTTCAAAATGCAAATTACTTGTGGCGCTTTGGTTTGTGATATAACCCCCACAGCGCAAAACAAGTTGCATACCCTGTGTTAATTGTACACCAACAGATGCTTCAGGTTGACTCAAAACAGCAGATAGATGAGGATCTGGAATCTGGGCAACACAGTATCCTCATTTTGAAGTCAGTTCCATTTGTGCCTGTTTATTTTAGGGACATTTGAGTGCACAGCAATCACACAGACACTGCAACATAGTCTGGATCCTAGCGCATGAAGGGGTGCGTTGGAGATGGAATTTTAACACATTTGGAGAGAAGCGTTTTGCTCTTTCACAGTGCTAGTCAGCATTAGGAGAGATTGTGATGAAATTCTATCACAAAGAGACTGAACTGAAAGTCTGGCTGGTTTTGCACAGTACAGTAGGGCCCCGCTTCCAGGCGCTTTGCTTCCCGGCGTTCCGCTAATGCGGCGGCTTTCATTCCTGGTTTTAAAGCCTGATTTTGTGGCATTTTTGCATCATTTTTGTGCGACGCGCCCCATTATACTCAATGGAGTTCTGCTTTACGGTGATTTTTGCTTTACGGCGGGGGTCTGGAACGGAACCTGCCATATAAGCGGGGCCCGCCTGTAAATTAATTTCTGTTTTGGCCACAGCTTCCTGCCACTGGGGATGGAAAGACCTGTCTGTTCTCTCTGTTTCTTACTTTTCCAATGTTAAATTCAGTTCTCTGCATTTCTACAGCGATCTGTGGATTTAAAAAAAAAATCTTCATGAAAATTCTCCGCCATTTTAGTGCGAATTACTTGAAATAAACACATTTTTGTAGGCAGTTTTGAGAAAGGTACACATTTTTGTAAGCCATTTCTCATCATTTTATGCCTTTGCATGTTTTCACTCATGTGCTCATTTTTATGCACACATTCCCCTAATATATGAATTTTTGTGAATGTTCTTTAGTTGGCGAACTGCATCCCAAAATTCAAATAAATGCGAATTTCAAAGGATGGCTGTGTTTCAGTTCTCATGTTTCGGAAATTGTGAATTTGATAAATTCTGCTTGAAATGCAAACTGAACTGAAATTCTTATCCATCCCTACCTGCCACACATGTTTTCTACTGGCCTCGTTCTTTTTACCCTGTATGTGGACAATACTTTGCTTGCAACTACCCCCTCCCCAACCACAATGGGGTTAGGCTTCATCTGAGTGGAAGTGAAACATAGTCAATAGAAGCAAATTAAAATCATATAATTTTGCAATCTTAATTTAGCCCTAATTGCTGCAATAAAACAGTGGAAAGAATAATTGTGGAACATGTGTTTGTGAGTGACATTATCTAGGTGAGTTCCCCTTTATGGCAGTGTGCTGTCCTATTTGTCCCCCCCCTTCCCATGTATTGGAATGACAAACCTGCAAGCCTGGAGTTAATTCTGATTGCAGCAGCTGCTTACACATGGAGTTTCCATGGCAACCATGGAGGTTGCCATGCAACCATATTCTTTTAGGGACACTGAAAATGCCCAAAGGCTTACTAAAAATATGTGATGGTGATGGTAGTGGGAAATCTTTAAAAAAATTCTTACTGTTTTTAATGGTTTATAAAGAACTGTGGTGCCAGTCTGAAAGCGGAGGTCAAGCAAAAAACACCCCAGTCCTGACCTTTCCAAAATTGCCTGCTCTTTCTTGCAATCTCAAGCTTTATTCACAAAGATGACTTCTGATCGATTGTAAAATTGGTAGCTTATGCTAGGCGGTCCTTGCAGGCTATGCGCTGCAGTGCTGTGCTATTGGTATTCTTGTCAGGTTAAAGGTCATGTGTGAATCATCAATGCAATATTGATTAGCAGAGCTGAAAAATGCCCATGCTTACCCCTTCTCATTGCTCAAGGCTGCATTCCAAGCCATGGTTTAAGCAGAGTAGGGCAGCTTCAGAGAATGCCTGCTATTCTAGCAGTAAATGTGACATCACTTTAGTCAGCTCAGCTGGTTTTGCTGTTTTCTATAAATAGCCTGATTTTTAAAAAAAACCCTATATTCTGTTCACAATCCGGTAAAACAGGCTGTGTGTATTTTAATCCTGCTACCACAGTGCTGCAAATCTAAGCACTGTAGGCATATGGAATATAATATAATTTATAGTTACATGATCACCTTTTCACTTACCATCCATCTAAAATGGATTTCAGTGGAAAAAAGGAGTAGAAAATAGTGGAGTTGCTGTAAACAATTTGCTGCTTTGCTTATCAATTCAGTCCCATTTAATACATATAATACCCAGTTTTAATATGCTTATTTGAGTCATTAAAGTTTAAACTTTTAGGACAGTTTTTACTAATGGGCTATTTACATGAGCAAATGATGCCATGTGTACCGCCCACCTTGCTGCCCAACAGCTTCCCTAGCTGAGCTGACAGAGATAGTCTCGGAGGTATTGCTGAGGTCCCCCAAACTTGTGGTGTTGGGGGACATCAACATTCATGCCGAGACTGTTTTATCTGGGGCGGCTCAGGACTTCATGGCCTCCATGACAACCATGGGGCTGTCTCAATTTGTTACTGGCCCAACGCATGTATCGGGTCACACTCTTGATTTGATCTTCGCCACTGGTCATGGAAATGGTGATCTGGAGGTGGGGTGTTTTTCATCTACTCCATTGTCATGGACAGATCACCGCCTGCTGAGTTTTAGACTTACGACGACTCTTTCCCTCTGCAAGGGTGGGGGACCTATTAAGTTGGTCCGCTCTCGGAGGCTTATGGATCCTATTGGTTTTCAGACGGCTCTGGGAGTTTTTCCAGCTGATAGTACTGGCGCTCCTGTTGAGGCCTTGGTCAAACTGTGGAATACGGAGATGGCCTGGGCTATTGACACGATTGCTCCCGCGCGCCCTCTTCGATGCAGAGCTCATACAGCTCCGTGGTATACCCCGGAGCTGAGAGTGATGAAGCAAGAGAGAAGGAGGCTGGAGTGCAGATGGAGACGAACTCCAGACGGATGCAGTTATGCTTTGGTAAGTGCCTCTACTAAGTCGTGTATAAAAGCGGTAAGGGCGGCGAAGAAGTTTCACTTCGCTGCCTCTATCAGGACATCTCTCTGCCGCCCTGCAGAGCTTTTTAGGGTTGTACGAGGACTCTTACATTCTGGTCCTCGAGATACTATTGAAACATCTGAAGCTCGCTGTAACGACATCGCAGGGCACTTCCAAAATAAAATCGCATGCATCCGTAGGGACCTAGACTCCGATGTTATGACAGATGAATCCATTGAAGTGTCCAGAACACGGTCTTGTCTTTCATTATTGGATGAGTTTCAGTTGGTGCAGCTTGAGGAAGTGGACAAGGTACTTGGATTGGTGCAGGCGACCACGTCTGCTCTAGATCCTTGTCCATCTTGGCTAGTGAAGGCTAGCAGGACTACTACCACCGGCTGGGCCAAGGAAGTGATAAATGCCTCCTTGAGTGAGGGAGTAGTCCCTAGTAGCCTCAAGGAGGCAGTAGTAAGACCTCTCTTAAAGAAACCTTCCTTAGACCCAGATGACCTGAACAACTATAGACCGGTGGCGAATGTCCCCTTTTTGGGCAAGGTTCTGGAGCGGGTGGTTGCCGGTCAGCTCCAGGTGCTCTTGGATGAGACCGATTATCTGGATCCGTTTCAATCCGGTTTTAGGCCTGGTTTTGGCACTGAAACAGCCTTGGTCGCCCTGTATGATGACCTTTGTCGGGAGAGGGACAGAGGGAGTGTGACTCTGTTGATTCTCCTTGATCTCTCAGCGGCGTTTGATACCATCGACCATGGTATCCTTCTGGGGAGACTCGCGGAGTTGGGAGTTGGAGGCACTGCTTGGCAGTGGTTCCGCTCCTACTTGGCGGATCGTCACCAGAAGGTAGTACTTGGGGAACATTGCTCGACTCCTTGGACTCTCCATTGTGGAGTCCCTCAGGGGTCGGTTTTGTCCCCCATGCTTTTTAACATCTACATGCAGCCTCTGGGTGCCGTCATCAGGAGTTTTGGAGTGCGTTGCCACCAGTACGCTGATGACACGCAGCTCTATTTCTCCTTTTCATCTTCTACAGGTGAGTCTGTGGATGTGCTGAATCACTGCCTGACAGCGATAATGGACTGGATGAGAGCTAATAAACTGAGACTCAATCCAGACAAGACTGAGACACTGTTGGTGAATGCCTTCCCTGCCCAGATGGTGGATGCTTACCCTGTTCTAGATGGGGTTACACTCCCCTTGAAGGAACAGGTTCGTAGTCTTGGGGTTCTTTTCGATCCTTCCTTGTCTCTGGAGGCACAAGTGGCCACGGTGGCAAGGAATGCATTCTACCACCTTTGGTTGGTAGCCCAGCTACACCCCTATCTGGACAGGGATGACCTCGCCTCAGTTGTTCATGCTCTGGTAACTTCTAGGTTGGATTACTGTAATGCGCTCTACGTAGGGCTGCCCTTGAAGACAGTTCGGAAGCTTCAGCTAGTGCAAAACGCAGCAGCCAGACTGCTGATGAGGACCAGCCGGTCAGCGCATATAACACCTGTTCTGGCCCATTTGCACTGGCTACCTATTTGCTTCCGAGCCAGATTCAAGGTGCTGGTTTTGACCTATAAAGCCTTACACGGCGTGGGACCGCAGTATCTTGTGGAACGCCTCTCCCGCTATGAACCGACCCGGTCACTTCGCTCAGCGTCTAAGGCCCTCCTTCAGGTACCAACCCATCGGGAAGCCCGGAGGACAGTTACTCGATCTAGGGCCTTTTCTGTAGTGGCCCCCGAATTGTGGAATAGCCTCCCTGAAGAAATACGCCTGGCGCCGACACTTCTATCTTTTCGGCGCCAGGTTAAGACCTGGCTATGCTCCCAGGCATTTTAAAGCGTTTAATGTTACAATTTTAAATCTCTTTGTTTCAGTTTATTTATTGTGATATTTTGTATTTCTGTACTTTTAATCTTTTGTACACCGCCCAGAGAGCTATTCGCTATGGGCGGTTTAAAAATGAAATAAAATAAATAAATAAAATAAATAAACTCTGAAAGCTAGTTTTGTTTGGAGAATTTTAGCAACAATTCTATGGAGCTTAAAAGAGTGCATTGTGTGTATTATCAAGACGCTGAAAATAGGTATTTTATTTAGTAAGAGAGAAAAGACAATTGTTAATGGAAGTTTATACAATATATTTAAAATGTACACTGGCTGTGCTGTTTGGGGGCTGACGGAAGTTGTAGTCCAAAACATCTGGAGAGCACCAGGTTGGGGAAGGCTGATATAATACTCTATTAGGTTTTGTGACTCCTAGACAGCTAACTGCGTACAGAAGACAGGTGAGAGGTAAGTTATGATAGATGAAAGAAACTAACCATCTTTTTGGCTTTCTTTGTTGGAGCACAACACTGCCATTTTGAGTTTATTTTGGGTCATGCTGAACAGCTATTAGGTTTAATTCCATTCGTGCCTATTCAACATCTTTCTTTTAAAAAAATCAGGTTCTTTGTTATGTAAAGGCATGGGGAGGAGATGACTGGAAAGATCTTGGCTACTTTTTTCATAGCAATGTGATGTGGACCAGACCAGAATCATGTGAGGATATATGAGGCTTGTGGACAGTTGAAAGGAATCAGGGATGGGGAGCATCTTTGCAAGACTTTGCAGAATAGGCAACACTCACATAGATGCCAAGGATAGCCCCACATACAGCGCAACATATGTCCAGAAAAGAGAGACAGTGATTTATTAATCAAATATATGTATACTTTCTAACATTTATGTTAGAAAGAGATTTCAATTCCTAATATGAAAAATATTGTAGCTTGTGTTTTCACCAGTTGTAACATGCCCTAAATAGTTTTCCACCAATGTAAGTCCCAATCATTTTTTAGGAAGGGGGGGGGATCTTGCAACAATTTGAATTTTGCCTCCAGTATGCAATCAACTATTACTGTGTCCTAGGAGACGGCAAAAATGTGTGTGTGTGTATGTGTATCCTGCAGTATTATAAGGTGCTACTGTTATTATCATCTAGTCCAATTAATTATTTAATAATTAAATACATACAAATACATACAAAAAAGCCCATCTCAAGCCAGTTCTTGTCCCTAAGAAAGGCATTCTTAAAAGCTCCAGTTTTTATAAAGTGCTGAGGCACAATCCTGTGTCCTATTGAAAGTAAGTCCTATTCAATTTAATAGAATTTACTCCCAGGGAAGTGCATATAGGAGTGCAGCCCTAGTTTCAGAAGGAATAATAAGAGGAGCATCACCACATTCAGAATAGATCAAGTTCCCACATGTAGACTGAGGGAAGAAATTACAGCTTAAGTGAGATATAAGTGCCCTAAAAAGACCTGTAGGATTCTGTATCATTTGATCATATCTGGCATCAACATCTTGATCCTCACTTTGTCAAGGGGATTCTAGTGAGCTAATGTCAGATTGTGGATTGGGTCCCCTGGCCAGGAATACCACAATAGGGATGTAATGCGGTAATCAGACATGTGATTAAACAGAATATGTAAGGCCTGCATGTCCTTAGTGATATATCTTTACCAGGAAACCTGTGGCCCTCCAGATGTTGTTGGACTACAGCATCTCACATCATCCCTGACCACTGGCAATGCTAGCTGGAGCGGATGGGAATTGGAGTCCAACACCATCTGGAGGGCCATGGGTACTCTATCTCAATCTAAACAGTATGAATGCAAAAAACCAAACAAACTGATTTACACTGAGCTGCTCCATTGGGCCATCTGTGTGGATCAGGCACCTGGTTGGCCACTGTGAGAACAGGATGCTGGACTAGATGGGCCACTGGCCTGATCCAGCAGGCTCTTCTTATGTTCTTATGAATGCTGCTTATTCTGACTGGCAGCAGCAGTCTTGCAGATGCTCTCCATCCCCGATTCCTTTCAAATGGAAATGCTGGGGACTGAACCTGTGCTGCTTCTGTGCATGCAGTGCATATGCTCCCGCGCCCAAATCACAGACTTTAGGTTGTTCTTGAGAGATAGTAGACTACCCCCAACTTCTCGGTTGCGGGTGAGGGCACAGATCATCTCCCAAAAATTATATCCTTAGACCTCATAGCCGTATGGAGGAGCATGAAAGAATGACCATAATGCAGGTCACAGCATTCAATATTTCCCCAACCAT
The DNA here is from genome assembly GCF_030035675.1 of Rhineura floridana. Classification (NCBI taxonomy): domain Eukaryota; kingdom Metazoa; phylum Chordata; class Lepidosauria; order Squamata; family Rhineuridae; genus Rhineura; species Rhineura floridana. The sequence continues at coordinate 265,338,176 of NC_084480.1, read as the reverse complement.
CTAAGTGGGCAGTAGGCTTATAAACAAAGAACAGGGCCTGTGTCTATTCAGCAAATAAGAGGCTTCCTTATTTGGTTCTGACAACAGCCTTATATGTGACAGATTCTGTATTCCGTATATATGTGTATCCATATACATACAGAATATGTATGTTCTGAATATACATATCATCAGTATTTTTACACAGTTTGAAGGTTAAAATTACCACTTTTCTAAAAGTCAAGGGTCCTGTTCCCCTGTGATGAACTGCTTAATATGTATACAGACTTATAGTTTTTTGGGGTGGGTCCGTGGGTTGGTCAATATTCCTTAGAAGACAGAACAGAAAACAATTTTTGCAAGTTCTACCATCACAGCGAACAATGGAAAAATCTCATGAGTAATGTCAGGGAGAACTGGATCATGCATAGATTGTTCATCACCTATGATGCATTGTTGCTAGTGAGATTCTGAATAAGCAGACCCACCTGCAAGCTAACTGATAACACTCTGGGGTCATTGCGTTGAAGAAACTGACAGCCAGGATATATTTAAATAAAGCCACTGATGAATTCATGACCTGCACTGCGGAGGGACTAATAAAGGTGTAAAAGGAGAAAGAAAATGTAGATAAATGCACATTCCTTTGTATCATAACATAAGTTTGACATGTAAATCAGCTAAATGGGAGAGAATCAGCAAGGAATCTGTCTCCCTGTACAGTAGAAACAAGGGCAATTGTTCAACTGCACACTTGGCTATGAGCCAAAGCAGTCGTGTGCCATGCTTGTTTGCGTACCAGCACTGCTTAGATTGGCAAATGCCCATGCAGTTTGAAGGCGGAGGCCTGGATGCCTGCCAGGAAGTGTGTGGGCCTGATGCCACTGCTGGACTCCACAGCCTGGTAGAAAGGAAGAATACAAAGGCATTCAATAATCCGAATGTCCCTCTGCTTCAAGAGAGTGGTGCCAAGCAGCATTTAATGAGAGATTGCTTTGTTACAAAGTCCTCAACATCAAGTGGGCTGGTGAGCTCATTAACCTGACTGCAGCAAATAAAAAAGGCACACTCAGAAGACTCCCATGATAGCATACTCAATTGTGTAAGAGCCCCTTTGCTTCCTTTATGGTTATCCATTAGCAAGCAGCAGTGTAAACACCACAAAGCAAGCCAGGTTTCTGATTGTTCCGCTAAAGTCGCTTTCCCCTCAGGGATTAGGGCCTTTCCAGATGACAGACTTAGTGTGCAAGACATGTGTGCAGTTGTTGCTCAGGTCAAGTGTTGCAGAGGATCTTCCCCCAGCTATTACATATGTTGCAGGAGATGCTGCAGGTTCCCAGCACTGAAATGGCAGTCTTTTCTGACAAGAAAAAAACAACAGATTCTTATTCCTCAGCAACAAGACTGATTGCTGTACTGAGCTTGGCATAGTATATATTCGCTAATAGGCAAAAACCCCTTGTGGTTTAAGAATGTACTTATAGTCAAACAGATATTTCTAACAAATGTTAAAAAGCAGGGAAATTGGGCAGCTATAGTGAATGCACCAGGGGAGCAGGAAACCTGACCTCCTCTCTAAACTGTTATACTGCCCTACAAATTTGCAAAAATGCAACCACAGTTTGGGTTGGTCTTTCACAGTCCAATCCACTCCCTGTGAAGCTTGGAAGAATGTGGTAATATGTGCCTCTGAGCATATGGAGAGTGGTGGCAACACCTGCAATAAGGGCTGCATCTCCAAGGATGGAGAATTGCATTTTTTGTTGGTTGGTTGGTTGGTTGGTGTTCTTCTTACTTTCTTCTTTCCTGTGCTACTACTGTTTCTAGAGAAAATCTAACTTAGAAAATTATATTTCACTCATTATTCATCCTAGAAAACTGTATCAAATGTATTTTTATTAATTTCAAAGCCTTTTTATTGGTCAGTGTCATGATGATGGACAGCCTTTTGTGTTTCAAACTGGAGGTTATGATCTATTTCTATTCTATTTGAGTGTGTTAACGGTTGAATCTGAAACTGCAGTTTAGTGGAGTTTGGGAGGAGGGCAAGTGTGATCATTTGCATGCTTTTTGAGTTTAATTGGATTTACTGCTGTGCAGTCATGCTTAGTAAGTGAAACTAACCATGGGGGAGTACAAGAGTGAGTGAGGGCTGGAGTGGGCAGGGAAAGAGGAAGAAGAAGAGGGGAGGGGAGGGGAGGAAGAAGGGAGGAGTAGGGGAAGGACGGGAAGGGAGGGGAGGGGAAGAAGAGAGAGGGAAGGAGAGGAGAGAGGGTGATGGGGAGGGGAAAGGCAAGTCTGATCATTTGCATACTTATTGAGTCCAAAGTGATTTACTCCCATGCAATCATGCTTAGGAAAGGTAAAATTGATCATGGAGAAGGGGAGAGAAGAGGGAAGGAGGAAGAGGAAATGGGAGGAGAAAGAGGGGGAGAGGATTGGAAGGGGTGGGGTGGGAGGGGCAAAGGAAGTGGGAGGGAAGGGGCAAGGGGGAGGGGATAGGAGGGAAGAGTAGGGGAGGGCAAATGGGATCATTTGCGTGCTTTTTTAATTCAGTGGGATTTACTCCTGTACAATCATGCTGTGGATAGGTGAAACTGACCTGGGGGAGGAGCAGGGAGGGGGAAGGGGGAGAGAAGGGGAGGAAGAGGAAGGGTAGGGAGGATGATGGAGGGAAGAAGGAGGAGGAGGGGAGGAGATTGGGTGGGGGAATGGGCAGAGGGAAAGCCCCTTTCCTTTCCAAAAGGAAAACATTGTGAACAGTATTATTCTTTTTCAGGGCTTCCCCTACCTTTTTATTCTACAGCAGGCTCATGTAGCCTCCTTCCCAAATTTAAACCAAAGCTGTCCCTGGCCACATGCACACCAGACCTTTATTTCACTTTAGACAGTCATGGCTTCCCCTAAATAATCCTGGGAAGTATAGTTTGTGAAGGGTGCTGAGAGTTGCTAGGAGACACCCTATTCCATCCTTTCCCAACTAGTGGGCCACCAGATGTTGTTGGACCACAACTCCCATCAGCCTCAGCCAGCATTGCCAATGGTCAGGAAAGATGGGAATTGTGGTCCAACAACAACTGGTGGCCCACTAGTTGGGAAAAGCTGCCCTATTCCCCTCACAGAGATAAAATCCTCAGAAGACGGGCTGACGGTTAAACCATCCTGGCCACTGGAGCTCTGTCAGGGGAATAGAAGTATCTTATCAACTCTCAGCACTCTCCACAAACTACACTTCCCAGGATTCTTTGGGGAAAGCCATGACTGACTAAAGTGAAATAATGGTCTGGCGTGGGTGTGGCCACGTGATTAGCCAAGCTGTGAGTCTGGCTTTTAGAACACTAACAGTTGGTTCTTACTGAACATGCCTGTGCTTGTCATTGATTTCAATGTTAAACTTCTTAAATTAATTAAAGATCAGCCAGACATTTTTTAAACTTTTAAAGTGCAGAAGATGAAGGTTGGAGTATGGGGCAAGGTCACTAACAGGATTACAAGTACTGTGTGAACATTGCTTATTTTTAATTAATTTCAACAGATTAAGAGACCACTAACAGAAAAAAGTCCAACAGGAGTCTGAATTTCCCCCCTCTTGTTTTACACTTTGAACTCTCGATTCTCTCTGACTGTTTTGTGTATCGCCATGAAAATGTAGATTTTGTTAAGCAAGTGTTTCTGAGTTCCAGACTATAAGTTCTGTAAGGTTTTGTTTGGAAATGAGCTTATGGGAAGTATCAGAATGGCATGGGGGTATTTTCAATTTTACATTGTGGAATGTGAAAAATCCATGCTGGCTATAGTATACAGTCACTGTTGTGGCTGTATAATTTACCAGGTAGCCTTAGTGGCCTGAAGCACTTTTTACCAGCTTCATGTGGTATGACAGTATGATGCCCCTGTATTTTTATGACTGTAAATATGGTAAGTGCAGGTTTATTAAGGTATATATAGTAAGTGGATTCAGTTAGAGGGGGGAGTACATGGGCCAGAATGCTGGAGAATGCTGTATGATGATTGGCTGAACGTTTGAGTGGCTGAACGTTTGAGTGACTGAAGGTATAAATGAGAGCATGACAGTTGGTTCAGGGTTCTGTTTTGTGGGGGAGTTGTTGGTGGTTGGTTGTGGAGTGTGGATTGGAGTTGGTTGTGGGTTGCATTATATTTGGCTGGTATTTAGGCAGAATATATAAGACTGGAAACATAAAGAGTGACACTATATGAAACCATACGCATGTTGAACATTCCTAAAGTAATCTTGTTATTTCCTGGTGTTATCAAATAAATACTTTTATTGGTTTACCAAAAGCCTGATCCTTGGCTGGGGATACACAGACCAGAAGGGAGGGCAGGGTAATTACCAAGGCTGGAGGGAAACTGTATCAAATAAATGGTGGCAGCGATGAAGGGAGATATTGTAACATCGTCAAGTATCCAGGGCAACCCAGGGCTGTACGCTTTATAGACAAAGATACAGGGGGGTTGTGGATGGCAAGGGCACCCAGACACAAAGTAACAATAAGCTATAGGAAACATAAGAACATAAGAAGAGCCTGCTGGATCAGGCCAGTGGCCCATCTAGTCCAGCATCCTGTTCTCACAGTGGCCAACCAGGTGCCTGGGGGAAGCCCGCAAGCAGGACCCGAGTGCAAGAACACTCTCCCCTCCTGAGGCTTCCGCCAACTGGTTTTCAGAAGCATGCTGCCTCTGACTAGGGTGGCAGAGCACAGCCATCATGGCTAGTAGCCATTGATAGCCCTGTCCTCCATGAATTTGTCTAATCTTCTTTTAAAGCCGTCCAAGCTGGTGGCCATTACTGCATCTTGTGGGAGCAAATTCCATAGTTTAACTATGCACTGAGTAAAGAAGTACTTCCTTTTGTCTGTCCTGAATCTTCCAACATTCAGCTTCTTTGAATGTCCACGAGTTCTAGTATTATGAGAGAGGGAGAAGAACTTTTCTCTATCCACTTTCTCAATGCCATGCATAATTTTATACACTTCTATCATGTCTCCTCTGACCCGCCTTTTCTCTAAACTAAAAAGCCCCAAATGCTGCAACCTTTCCTCGTAAGGGAGTCGCTCCATCCCCTTGATCATTCTGGTTGCCCTCTTCTGAACCTTTTCCAACTCTAGAATATCCTTTTTGAGATGAGGCGACCAGAACTGTACACAGTATTCCAAATGCGGCCGCACCATAGATTTATACAATGGCATTATGATATCGGCTGTTTTATTTTCAATACCTTTCCTAATTATCGCTAGCATGGAATTTGCCTTTTTCACAGCTGCCGCACACTGGGTCGATATTTTCATCGTCAAGACAAGGCAAAGTCTCTAGCAGTATTGTTTACAGGGAGTGGCTGGTTGTGCTGCCTAGCAGTGGGATCTTGTGAGATCTGTGCTAGGGTGAGCTAAAGAAAAATAAAAACTATGTTTCTCCCTGGTGGTAACCACGGGTGGGAGTATCACAGGTGGTGCCAGGGGAGGAACATTACAGACAGCTGTGGATGTACCAGAACCAGGAGAGCTTGCCCATAGTAGTTCAGGCACTGGTAATTTCCAGATTTGATTATTTTATATGGTTCTTCCATTGCCCTTGACCTGGAAACTGAAGTTAGTGTAGAATATAGTTAGTGTAGAATATAGCAGCACAGGTGCTGACAGGAGTGAGACCTTGTCAGCATATAACACCCTTTACTTAGAGATTTGGAGTGGTTGCCGATTTGTTACCAGACAAGTTCAAGGTGTCACTATCAGTATATCCCCTTAACAGCCTGGGACCAGTTTATTTGTGGGATTGCCTTACTCCATATGTGTTCACTCGACCACTTCAATCTATGGAACTGGTACTGTTACAGGTGCCACATATTACTTGCTCTGCACTTGTAAGAAATTGGTCTTTTAATGCGGCAGTACCTACTCTTTGGTACTCCCTGCCTATTGACTTAGCACCTTCGCAATACTTTTTTTTGGCATCTGCTTAAAACATTTATGTTTAGGCAAGCCTTTCTAGGCACATAGATGTTTACATGTTTTAATTTCATTTTAATCTACTGTTAATTAAAATTATATTTTAAATGTTTTTAATTTCTTGTTTTTTACTGTTTCTATTGATAATTTTAATTTTTTGTGTAAACTGCTTATACGTTTTGTTATAATCAAGCAGAATATAAATTTTGTTAAAGTAAATAAATAAATATATTTGCATGAGTACCATGGAAATCTACTGGATTTTGACTGTGAAAACAGGTGATAACACTAGCAAGGCCACACCCTTCCCCCTGTATTGGTCTGGCACAGGGTCTTCTGTTTGTGCTGCTGTTTAATTCATTTTTTACAGTGCGTCCTAGCCATGTCTACTCAGAAGTAAGTGCTTTCGAATTCAATGGGTCTTACTCCCAAGGAAGTGGTGTTAGGACTGCAGTCTTGGTTTCTTTTTCACACACCCCTTTTTATTTACACCCAGTGTTCACGTCACATCCTTGGAGGGAGGATTAAAATGTAGCAGCAGTGGTAATAGTAATGTGATATCACAGAAAACCAGGGTGAGTTTGTCATCTAGAAATTCCCATTTACTAGTTAATAGAAGTTTGAGGGTCTTTTTGATTCTACAGTGTTATAAGACACACTCTGTAAAGATCTCTGAAGCAATGAAGACATTTTAGAGCTTATCTTTATGGTGTATCTCCTACAGAGGAGGAGTGAAATATAGTTGTTAAGGTCCCAAGGGGAAAAAAAGCAACAATGTGCAGTAAAAATGCAAATGAGTGCAAAAAGGAGAGCTAAGATTTCAAAGAGAATTGGAAATATGATTACATCATGTGTATGTGTGTGTCAAAAGGATGGTAAAGGCGCATTCATCCTGTGTGCTGTTAACTCTGTAGAGAGAAGTTTTGTGCTGATGTAGTAGTAGGCAGTCTTTGCTACAATTACATAATGCGATTTTCTGTATCGTTCTGTGTAAACTGTGCTTGCCCTCAGGAAACTGTATTAGAGAACTGTGCTTCCAGAACAAGTGCCTGTTATATCTCCATTTGAAACATATTAGACTGTTGATCTGATATAACCAACAAGGAAAATTGAAACAAATCTCCACTTACTTTTACAATTTAAAACATTTACTGTGGGCACAATTATATTGACTTCAGTAGAGCTAGGCTGCCAAAGAATTTGACTTATTGGATTATGTCCAAAGGTCAAATTAATACAAACAACATTGTTCTTTTTTTTTTTGCTATCTACAACAGAGAATGTATGTTGTTTTGTGTGAATGAGTATTTGTGCAACTGAGGCGGTTTTTTTGCAATATACCTCTAGTTCAGTTCAGATCCTTACTTGTGCTGCAATGCAAACATGGAGTAACTGTATATGTAGGCTTCCCCTCACAAAGAAGGAAGGATACTCACATGTAAATGAATGTCCCCTCCATTGAGGTGCAGAATTTCCCAGCTCACAGCAGTGAATCACCGGCACAAGGCAACAAACTTTTTTTGCACTAATTGCATGATGGCTGGCTGGATGGACGGATGGATGGACTGCCTTCAAGTCGATTCCGACTTATGGCGACCCTATGAATAGGATTTTCATGGTAAACGGTATTCAGAGGTGGTTTACCATTGCCTTCCTCTGAGGCTGAGAGGCAGTGACTGGCCCAAGGTCACCCAGTGAGCTTCATGGTTGTGGGGATTCGAACCCTGGTCTCCCAGGTCATAGTCCAACACCTTAACCACTACACCACACTGGCTCTCAAAACTATGCCTCGTTCAAGCCAGAATCGAACCAGTGACCTAGGGATCTTAGTAATCAAAACTCCTACAGTCCTCCACTCTACCAGATGAGCTATTGAAGCCGAGCTGATTGCATACTCCTCTATATTTAGGCACACCATACTGAAGATCTGAACAGGGAGGTTTACAACAGATACTACTGGAGGTCGCCGATTCATAGGGTCGCCATAAGTTGTAATAAAAGGCACATAACACAGAAGTTCAGTATTGTCCACTCTGACCAGCAGCAGCTTTCCAGAAACAGAAAGAGGATTTTCCCATCACCACTCCCTCATCTTTTTAAAAACTGGATACCCGGGATTGAACCTGGAATCTTTTGCATGCAGCTTTGGCTCCTCACTCAGACTATCACATCTTTATGCCCAAGGGTAGCTCAAATAACTAAGTGTCTAAAACAAAGCCCTGAGCCTTACCGTTACCTATGGGAAAGCATCTGGGGTTCTCAAGTCTCTTGCTTTGAGTTGCTTAGAGGAACAAGTGAGATACAACACTGTACATTTAGATCACTATTATACGGCTTCAAACAGTCATGACTTCCCCCAATGAATCCTGGCAACTGTAGTTTAAGGGCGCTCAGAGCTGTTGAGAGACCTCCATTCCCATCACAGAACTACAGTTCCCAGAATTCTCTGGGAAAAAGGATTGACTGTTAAATCAGTCTGGAACTGTGGCTCTGTAAGAGCAATACGGGTCTCCTAACAACTCTCAGCTACAAATTGCAGTTCCCATGATTCTTTGGGTAAAGCCATGACTGTTTAAAGTGAACAAAATTCCATAGTTTAATTCTGTGCTGTGTGAAGTACTTTTTTGTCTGTCCTTAAACTTCCAACATTCAGTTTTATTGGATGCCCATGAGTTCTAGTGTTATGGGACATGGATAAAAACTTTTCTCTATCCACTTTCTCCATGCCATGCATAATTTTATACACTTCTATCATGTTACCTGTTACTCGCATTTTGTCTAAACTAAAAAGCCCCAAATGCTGCAACCTTTCCTCACAGGGGTGTTGCTCCACCCCCTTGATCATATTGGTTGCCCTTTTCTAAATCTACAATATTTTTTTTGAGGTGAGGTGACCAGAACGGTTGTACACAGTATTCTAGATTTGTATGTGGTATAATAGTGCTTTAAATGTATGGTGCAGATGTGGCCATTAACTAAACAAATCTTATTTCTTGCTATACATTAACATAATGATGGTCCTCCAACATGGTAGGACATGAGTGTTGGTAGTCCTGTGCTGCTTACCTGCCTCTATTTTACCTCTGTTCTGTAGGCTTATCCTGCCTATGTTGAACTGATCTTGTAATTTCCAAACCTTACAGAACTGAGGCAAAATAACCAGGGCTGGTTCTAAAGGGCGGCCAGGTGGGGCACCAGCCGGAGGGTCCCTGGAGCTACTGGGGCCCCTCCACTCACCTTCTGTGATCCATGGCAGGAACTTCTGCCTGCCCGCCATTCCCTCACCCCACCTACCTGTCTCCTGACTTTTAGCATTGCTCTTAATGAAGACGGTGGCCGAGGTTTCCCTATGGTGCTGAAGCCCCTGCCGCCATCTTGGTTGATGGCAGAGGTGTGCATGCGTAGCATGTACGCGTGCCATCAACCAAGATGGCGGCAGAGGCTTCATCCCCTTAGGGAAACCGTGGCTGCCATCTTGGTTAACGGCAATGCTAAAAGACAGGCAACAGGTAGATGGGGAGCATGGGGGGGCTGCGTGCATATGCGCATGCACATGCACATGCAGACACACACACCAGGGCCCGGGGAGAGCTGATGCCCAAGGGCCCCGGTATGCCTGCGGCTGGCCCTGGAAATAACCTTTTGCCATAAGAAGGGGCTCACTCAGAATTACTGCAGTTGATGGGTTGTTCATACAGAAAACCCCAACAATGATTTTTAAACCTTTTCTGTCATGTGAGTGGAGTTTTTGTATGTTTGGGATCCTAATTAAGGTTAAATGTCCTTCAGATAAACCATACTGCTTTCCTCGTGCTTCTAACCAATTAGTCTCTAGAGTAAATAACATTGAGTGATCTGTTTGAGGCCTTCTTACATCCCAGTGAGTCTTTAGTCTTATTCAGGAGCTCAGTCTCCTCACATGTAAGCACATGAGAAGGAGGGGCACTGCCAAATCCTACACCTTTCAGCACATCATCTGTACACAGTTTGGAGCCCTCCATGGGTTTGAGGGCAAAGGTCTGAAACAGGAAGCTTCTTCTACTCATGAAGCCTCCCTGAACACATGGAGCTAAGCAGATTATTTCATCAGCACAAGAATTTCTCCTTTCACAATGGAACAGTCTCCCACCTCATCCCCCCGTGCCCCCCAAATCTGTTCTGGGTTTTCCCCCAACCTTCCATAGCAGATCTGGGGATAGTGTGGGGTGTGAATGGGAGGAAGAGGGGGGTAAAATCTCATTGGACTAGCACAACCTTTTAGTTGAATACTGTCCATAACCCTGATTGTTTCAATTCAATTTGAATTTATTTATGTACATTGCCAGAAGGAGTCCTGAAGTGATTTACAGGGCAATAACATACAAAATATAATATCCAATAAAAATCCATTAAAATGAAACTAATGGGCCACAAAAATGCAACAACATAAAATAACCACGCCATCCACATAACAACAAATGAAGAAAAAACCCAACCCAACCCAACGCCAGACCATTAGTGTTCTGCAAATGCTATCCTGGGAGAATCAATTCAGTACATTTGTGTGGGAAGCCTCCACAACAACTGGAAGCTCTACACTTTAGATCTTTGCCCACACACTTGTGGAAGGCTCAAAACTGTGTACAGATGATGTGTTGGAAGGTTGTGGCGTGGTAGCATTCCCCTTCTCCACGCATGCTTGCTTGCACATGTGAAGAGACTGATCACCCAAATAGGGCTTTTGTTGTTCTTGCAAGTGAATCTGCTGCCCAAGCAACACATTTTTTGCTAATTTGCCGCCCTGGGATCCTTCTGGGAGGAAGGATGGGATATAAATAAATAAATAATCTAATGCTACAAAAACAACAGACTTGAGGCACCTTAAAAACTAGGGCTGCTTCAACATTGGGTGTTTGCTGTGAAATAGCTAAGCTTTGTTCATTTGCTTTTTATGAGACGTCTACATAACACTGTGATCAAAACATGCCTCCTATGTTTTTCCTCTTTAGTTTCCATATTTGAGCAGAGCAAAGAAAATCCAACTTTTTTAAATAAGCAAAGAAGCAAACAACAGCACAGTATCTTCAGTATGACCTATTGTGCAATTATTCAGTACCTTTCCCGATTGGCTATAGATTGCTCTAACCATTTTCTTCTCTGTGGTCCGTGTTTCCTCTCTAGGAATCAACTCTATCACTTTAACCCTTGCCTTTCAAAACAGTATTGCCTTTATCAGTTTTCCCCCCTTACCTCCCTAAATTACAGGGGAGGGCAATCATGATGGGGGGAGGGAGTGTTGGGAGATTATTAACCCTGTTCCCTCTCAGAATCCCCCTAATATTTGCGCCCAGGGAAAAAGGGACTGCCCATTTAGCTACAGAATGTTTTTCAGCAGTAGTCTGGAAGCAGGGTTGCTTCACCACTTCTAAATTAAAGCAGAACAACAATGATTGCTAAATAATTGTTATTGCTAAATCATCAACATCTATAAGCACCCTAACATATTTATTGTGGCATAAGCTTTTTTGTGGGTGAAAGCTCACTATGTCAGATATACGAAAGGGTCCACCAATATGGCAGGCCATAAGTATCTGGGAAAGATCTATAAAGCATATTCTATAATTAATTCTTTGGTGTTTTATTATTTATTTATTATTTATTAATGATATTTATTAGTCACTTTTTCGCAAAATGAAACTCAAAGCAATTTACAAAAAAAAATCTCAAAAACATATACAGAATAAAGATAACAGTACAAAATGCAGCAGAATGACATGGGTAACCCTCTAGAATCTGATGTCACACTCTGTGGTGCCACAGAGAGCCATGTGCCATACATTTGGCTGCTTTGAGGCAATGGGGACACATTTTGTTTCTACACTAAGTTCCATGTGCAGCTTTTGGTAAACTGAAAAACAAATATTATGAATCTATATCAAGGGCTTTTGAGTGACAGCTTATGAATGCAGATTGTATGAGTATAGCACTGGAAAGGGAAGGAATTTCAGAAAAAAATACAATTTCTTCATTTATATAGATATAAGATGAAGGAACATTCTAGTATGTTGTTTATAAGTGGATAAGGGAAAATTAGAAAGTTAATAGGAAGGTCATATAATAGTCTGATAAAAAAGCAGTAGGTTAGAGAAGGGTGATTATGTGGTTCTCAATAAGTGATGAGTTAGTATTAGATTTTCTAAATATCATACCAAATTCAGCATAGTTTGCTGTCTGTTAACATTAGGTAAGTACCTTTATTTTACAGTTTTAAGTGCTTGCTAAAACTTTTTAAATTCAGCAATCCTATCTGGACATATCATTTAGTCATGTAATATTTATTTTTAAGTTCTGTTGATGTTATCTGTATTTATCTGTTCTTTATTAATTATCTTACTGTTTCATGCACACTACTTAGAGATTATTTTTATTAAGCGATTTACATAGTTTCTTAAATTATAAATAAATAAATAAATGTTGTGACAATTATTTATGGTTTTATACTTCTTCAGTAGCTTGAATTAAATCTTACCCAGTGAATTTCTCCTTTCCACAAAATAAAAAAAATATTTTTGAAAGATCACTAGTTTTTCAAAAGCATTAGATTTCAACATTTTAAAGATTTCTCCAAAATCCAAAAATGACCAGTTTTGTAGAACACAAACAACAAAAATAAGCTTAAGATCAAAATAAGCAAAAATGTACCTATTTAGAAGTATTACACTTCCACAGTAATGAAAAAAATAAGTTGTGGTATTGATTTATTGATAGCCAGAGAGTTTGCATTTTCATGTTTTGACAAATCAAATAATTATAAAATCGAACCAGTTTTGCTCTAGACATGCTGACATCTAGTGCTGACAACATCTGCTCAAATGAAAGCAATGCTTTTGGAGCTCAGTCAATTTTTAAAAAAGTCATGGCATTCTGATTCTTGAGGATCAAAATGGGGTATGCAGACACTGTTCCAGCTTGTGGATCAGGCCAGGGAATCATGCAAACAGCACCCATATAAGTACACAATTCCATGTTAACCTAGGCATGCTTTTGCTGAAGCCTGCTCCTGTGCATGTGTATAGCCCTTAGCTAATTTGAGCATTGGAAAATAGGAAACTGAGTAAGACCATTGTTCCATCTAGCTCAGTATTGTTTACACTGATTGGCTCTCCAGGGTTTCCTAAAGGAGATATTCCCAGCCCTACTGGAGAAGCCACAGATTGAATCTGGGACCTTCTGTATGTAAAGCAGATGTTCTACTACTAGGGATGGGATGGGAGAGAAATCAGATTCAGTTCACAGTTTAAGGTGAACCTACCTAATTTGCACTTTCTGAAACAATATGCAAACTGAGACATAGACATCCTCACAAATTTGCACTTCTCCAAATTTTGCAATGCAGTTTTTCAGTCAAGCAATCTGTATGAAAATGCATGTACTAGAGTAGAGTGCATAAAAAGACATATATTCATGAAAATAACATAAAATATATATTTAGGGAAAATTGCTATGCAAACGTGTATATAAGGGAAAATTGCATACAAAAAGTATATTGGTGAAATTTGCACTATTTTCATGAAACATTTTCTTAGAAAAGATTGCAAACTGATGTGGAAATGTGGAGAACTGAACTTAAAATTGGAAGTGAAACTGATGGATTCGCCCATCCCTATCTACCCAAGCTACACCTGTGCATCACCTCACCTGTGCCTCACTTCCTTGGCTAGTAGGGGCACAGCAGTGTACAGTGTGATGACATTGTGCCATGTTGTGTGTTAAACTAGATGTTATGATGAAGAGGGAGGATAGTGATGCAGAGTGGTGGCATTTTCATATCTTTTATAGCGATTAGTTCTTAAATTATATCAATTTTTTGTATAACTTTTGATTCACATTTTGAGTGAGCATCATGCATTGTTACAAGAAAAGTTCTACTTCATTTGGTTCAGCATAGAAATTATTTTGAAAAAGTTAAAAATACAGGCAACAAAAAAGAACACAATTACATAACAATAATACCACAAGTTAATCAACTAAAAGGAAAAGAGAACTCATTGATTATAATCCTTGGGTGAGCTTGTGGGACAATGAGAGTAATACAACCTAAGCAGAACCCCACTAAATTTGGATTTGTAAATTATGTTGCCAGCTCATAGTAAGAAAAAGTATATGTATCTGTATTTGATTGGAATATGACCAGAAGCTTGAAGGGCTTGTATATAGGACTTTGTAATTAATAATATCCCTTGTTTATTGTTGTCACAAATGCCTTTCATTACATTACTCTATCCCAGACTATAACAACCTGGTGCCCTCTAGATGTTTTGAACTACTATTCCCATCAGTCCCGGTCAGCATGTGCTGGGTGGGGCTGATGGGAATTAAAGTCTAAAACATCTGGAGAGCCCCAGGTTGGTGAAGGCTACATCATACCTCATCTGTTTGCATTCTACTCTAAAATACATTTTTGAACTCTCCAGAATATGAAGAAAAAATTAACGCCAGGCACCCTCCCCCTTCCTCCCTCCAGGTCAGTTTCACTTATTCTAAGAATGATTGCACAGGAGTGAATCCCATTGAACTCAATAAGCATGCAAATGATCAAATCTGCCCTCCCCTTTCTCCTCCTTGCCCTTCACCCCATCTCTCCACGCTTCCTCCTTTTCCCTCCCTCCCCTTTCCTCTCTTCCTCCTCTCCTCCCCTTCCTCCCTTTTCCTCCTCCCCTTCCCACTCTAGGTCTCCCCCTTCCTCCCCCTTCCACTTCCTGTGTTGCTTGGAAGAATTTGGTAACATGCCTCTGAGCATACGGTGAGTGGTGGCAACACATGCAATCGGTCAAATAACAGAAACATGATATGTGTTGTGCTAATCTTGCTTTAGAAGGGAGCAACAATATGAAGACAGTTGATGTAGTTCACATATTCACTTTAAATATGTTTGATTTACTTTGCAATTTTATTGAAGTTTCCTATGGTACATCATTTTTGTTTGCTTCTGTTTCTGTGAATGTGTGAAGTATAGCAAAACTTTGCATAATTTACACTAAAAAAACCTCTAAGAACAATTGTGGAATAATGGCACTGACTATTCTGCAGAATAATCTCCGGTGGACATGAGGAGTTTCTCAATTTGCACAAGATAAAACAGTGCAAGGTGAAATATATTCTAGCAAATGTTTAGGTGTATTTTATGAGAGCCAGTGTGGTGTAGTGGTTAAGGTGTTGGACTATGACCTGGGAGACCAGGGTTTGAATCCCCACATAGCCATGAAGCTCACCTTGGGCCAGTCACTGCCTCTCAGCCTCATGAAAACCCTGTTCATGGGGTCACCATAAGTCGGAATCGACTTGAAGGCAGTACATTTACATTATGTTTTTAATTGACCACGCCCACCTTTCCTAAAGTGGAGTAGTTTAAGCATAGCAGGCTGAAAACATGCATCTTGGACAGGTCACATTTGTTTTTTTGCAACTGCTTGATTCATTGCTTAAGGAGCAACATATTGTAATCAGTCTGATTTTACATCAAACTGTAGTTTCAGATTCAACAGTTAATGCACCCAAAATAGAAATAGAGCACCACCTCCAGTTTGAAACACAAAGGCTGTCTTCACCATCATGACACTGACCAATAAAAAAGCTTTGAAATTAATAAAAATACATTTGATACAGATTTCTAGGATGATTAATGAGTGAAATATAATTTTCTAAGTTAGATTTTCTGTAGAAACAGTAGTAACACAGGAAAGAAGCAAAGTAAGAAGAACACTAACAAACAAAAATGTAATTCTTCATCTTTGGAGATGCAGTTCTGATTGCAGGTGTTGCCCCCAGTCACCGTATGCTCAGAGGCACACGTTACCAAATTCTTCCAAGCTTCACAGGAAGTGGATTGGACTGTGAAAGACCAACCCAAATTGTGCTTGCATTTTTACAAATTTGTAAGGCAGTACAACAGTTTAGAGAGGAGGTCAGCTCCCCTGCTCCCCTGGTGCATTCACTATAGCTATCAAATTTCCCTGCTTTTTAAAGTGTTATAGAAATATCTGTTTGACTATAGGTACATTCTTAAACCAAAAGGGTTTTTTGCCTCTTCATGAACAGAATAATTTGGTGAGGCTTGAATACTTCTTTCCGCTTCTCTGTCACTGTCACCATTTAACTGCCCTTTGTCACTGTCAGAGATATTGCTTGAAGTACTGGATTCAGTCTGTACATGTTTATCTGCTGCTACCACCAAACTGCTTGATGATGTGAATGGCATCCTATCATCAGGATTCACTGTCTTTTCTTCTGCAATTAAAGAATTCTCATTCTCAACAACATGGCTTTTTGAAGTAGGAACTAGTAGGAACTCCTTTCACTCTGATGCCAATCAGCAGGAAATGACAACGAAGCATATTGGAAGATTCTTCTCAGTGGCTAAGACACTCATAAGAACATAAGAACATAAGAAGATCCTGCTGGATCAGGCCAGTGGCCCATCTAGTCCAGCATCCTGTTCTCACAGTGGCCAACCAGGTGCCTGGGGGAAGCCCGCAAGCAGGACCCGAATGCAAGAACACTCTCCCCTCCTGAGGCTTCCGCCAACTGGTTTTCAGAAGCATGCTGCCTCTGACTAGGGTGGCACAGCACAGTCATCACGGCTAGTAGCCATTGATAGCCCTGTCCTCCATGAATTTGTCTAATCTTCTTTTAAAGCCGTCCAAGCTGGTGGCCATTACTGCATCTTGTGGGAGCAAATTCCATAGTTTAACTATGCGCTGAGTAAAGAAGTACTTCCTTTTGTCTGTCCTGAATTTTCCAACATTCAGCTTCTTTGAATGTCTACAAGTTCTAGTATTATGAGAGAGGGAGAAGAACTTTTCTCTATCCACTTTCTCAATGCCATGCATAATTTTATACACTTCTATCATGTCTCCTCTGACCCGCCTTTTCTCTAAACTAAAAAGCCCCAAATGCTGCAACCTTTCCTCATAAGGGAGTCGCTCCATCCCCTTGATCATTCTGGTTGCCCTCTTCTGAACCTTTTCCAACTCTATAATATCCTTTTTGAGATGAGGCGACCAGATCTGTACACAGTATTCCAAATGCGGCCGCACCATAGATTTATACAACGGCATTATGATATCGGCTGTTTTATTTTCAATACCTTTCCTAATTATCGCTAGCATGGAATTTGCCTTTTTCACAGCTGCCGCACACTGGGTCGACATTTTCATCGTACTGTCCACTACAACCCCGAGGTCTCTCTCCTGGTCGGTCACCGCCAGTTCAGACCCCATGAGCGTATATGTGAAATTAAGATTTTTTGCTCCAATATGCATAATTTTACACTTGTTTATATTGAATTGCATTTGCCATTTTTCCGCCCATTCACTCAGTTTGGAGAGATCTTTTTGGAGTTCTTCACAATCCCTTTTTGTTTTAATAACCCTGAACAATTTAGTGTCGTCAGCAAACCTGGCCACTTCACTGCTCACTCCTAATTCTAGGTCATTAATGAACAAGTTGAAAAGTACAGATCCCAATACCGATCCTTGAGGGACTCCACTTTCTACAGCCCTCCATTGGGAGAACTGTCCGTTTATTCCTACTCTCTGCTTTCTGCTTCTTAACCAATTCCTTATCCACAAGAGGACCTCTCCTCTTATGCCATGACTGCTAAGCTTCCTCAGAAGTCTTTGGTGAGGTACCTTGTCAAACGCTTTTTGAAAGTCTAAGTACACTATGTCCACTGGATCACCTCTATCTATATGCTTGTTGACACTCTCAAAGAATTCTAATAGGTTACTGAGACAGGACTTTCCCTTGCAGAAGCCATGCTGGCTCTGCTTCAGCAAGGCTTGTTCTTCTATGTGCTTAGTTAATCTAGCTTTAATAATACTTTCTACCAGTTTTCCAGGGACAGAAGTTAAGCTAACTGGCCTGTAATTTCTGGGATCCCCTCTGGATCCCTTTTTGAAGATTGGCGTTACATTTGCCACTTTCCAGTCCTCAGGCACGGAGGAGGACCCGAGGGACAAGTTACATATTTTAGTTAGCAGATCAGCAATTTCACCTTTGAGTTCTTTGAGAACTCTGGGGTGGATGCCATCCCGACCCGGTGATTTGTCAGTTTTTATATTGTCCATTAAGCCTAGAACTTCCTCTCTCGTTACCACTATTTGTCTCAGTTCCTCAGAATCCCTTCCTGCAAATGTTAGTTCAGGTTCAGGGATCTGCCCTATATCTTCCACTGTGAAGACAGATGCAAAGAATTCATTTAGCTTCTCTGCAATCTCCTTATCGTTCTTTAGTACACCTTTGACTCCCTTATCATCCAAGGGTCCAATCGCCTCCCTAGATGGTGTCCTGCTTTGAATGTATTTATAGAATTTTTTGTTGTTGGTTTTTATGTTCTTAGCAATGTGCTCCTCAAATTCTTTTTTAGCATCCCTTATTGTCTTCTTGCATTTCTTTTGCCAGAGTTTGTGTTCTTTTTTATTTTCTTCATTCGGACAAGACTTCCATTTTCTGAAGGAAGACTTTTTGCCTCTAAGAGCTTCCTTGACTTTGCTCGTTAACCATGCTGGCATCTTCTTGGCCCTGGCGGTACCTTTTCTGATCTGCGGTATGCACTCCAGTTGAGCTTCTAATAGAGTGTTTTTAAACAACTTCCAAGCATTTTCGAGTGATGTGACCCTCTGGACTTTGTTTTTCAGCTTTCTTTTTACCAATCCCCTCATTTTTGTGAAGTTTCCTCTTTTGAAGTCAAATGTGACCGTGTTGGATTTTCTTGGCAATTGGCCAGTTACATGTATGTTTAATTTAATAGCACTGTGGTCACTGCTCCCAATCGGTTCAACAACACTTACATCTCGCACCAGGTCCCGGTCCCCACTGAGGATTAAGTCCAGGGTTGCCGTCCCTCTGGTCGGTTCCATGACCAACTGATCTAGGGAATAGTCATTTAGAATATCTAGAAACTTTGCTTCTTTGTCATGACTGGAACACATATGCAGCCAGTCTATGTCCGGGTAGTTGAAGTCACCCATTACTACCACCTTTCCTAGTTTGGATGCTTCCTCAATTTCATATCTCATCTCAAGGTCTCCCTGAGCATTTTGATCAGGGGGACGATAGATCGTTCCCAGTATTAAGTCCCTCCTGGGGCACGGTATCACCACCCACAACGATTCTGTGGAGGAGTCTGCCTCTTTTGGGGTTTCGAGCTTGCTGAATTCAATGCCTTCTTTCACGTATAGAGCGACTCCTCCACCAATACGTCCTTCCCTGTCCTTCCGATATAGTTTATATCCAGGGATAACCGTATCCCACTGGTTTTCTCCATTCCACCAGGTCTCCGTTATGCTCACTATATCAATGCTCTTCTCTAAGACCAAGCACTCCAGTTCTCCCATCTTGGTTTGGAGGCTCCTAGCATTAGCGTGCAGGCACTTGTAAGCAGTGTCTCTCTTCAAGTGTCTTTGGCACTTGTGGTTAGGCCTGTGGTAATTTTGCTCTTCTGAATTTATATCCTGTGCCCCTGCTCTCACAATGTCTACTTCTAGGCCTACCCCTTTTAAAATTTCATCATTTCTTTGGTTTTTATCCCGGGGGGGAGGTTTATTCCGAACCGGACCTTTCTCAGCTCCTGTCGGGTTTCCCCCCTCAGTCAGTTTAAAAGCTGCTCTGCTACCTTTTTAATTTTAAGTGCCAGCAGTCTGGTTCCATTCTGGTTCAAGTGGAGCCCGTCCCTTTTGTACAGGCCCGGCTTGTCCCAAAATGTTCCCCAGTGCCTAACAAATCCAAACCCTTCCACCCGACACCATCGTCTCATCCACGCATTGAGACTGCGAAGCTGGGCCTGTCTGGCTGGTCCTGCGCGTGGAACCGGTAGCATTTCAGAGAAAGCCACCTTGGAGGTCCTGGCTTTCAGCATCCTACCTAGCAACCTAAATTTTGCTTCCAGGACCTCACGGCTGCATTTCCCCATGTCGTTGGTGCCAGTGTGCACCACGACCACTGACTCCTTCCCAGCACTGTCTACCAAACTATCTAAACGACGGGCGATATCCACAACCTTCGCACCAGGCAGGCAAAACACCTTGCGGTCTACACGCCCATCACACACCCCACTGTCTATGTTCCTAATGATCGAATCACCCACTACAAGGATCCATCCACCCCCTGGAGATATATCCTCGGCACGAGAGGATAGCTGCTCATCCCCCAAGGAATGGGTCCCTTCTAAGGGATCGTTTCCCTCTTCCTCAGCTGGATGCTCTCCTTCCCCGAGACCATCGTTCTTTATGATAGCAGGAGAGCTATCATCGTTGGAGTGGGACACAGCTATAACGTCCCTGAAGGCCTCCTCCACACACCTCTCTGCCTCTCTCAGCTTTTCCAGGTCCGCCATCTTGGCCTCAAAGAAATGAAGTCGTTCCCGGAGAGCCAGGAGCTCATTGCACCGAGAGCACACCCACGACTTCTGTCCAACAGGCAGATAGTCGTACATGCTGCAGGCGGTGCAAAACACTGGAAAGCCCCCACACCCCTGCTGGCTTCTTACCTGCATAGTTTTGTTTAAGGTTTATTACGTCAATGGGTTGTAGACTGCGGTATAGTTGAGGTCAGGGAACAGACGGGCAGAGTGGGGGGCCCTGGCCGCCTCGCCCTGCTGCTGAACTCGCTGTGCTGCTTAACTCGCCTTGACGCTTCGTCAGCTGGGGCTCCCTCTAGCTCGTGGAGCAGGCTCCCTCGCTAGGGTGCTCTGACTTTATATGTGTCTGAGTGAGGGAGCCTGCTCCACGAGCTAGAGGGAGCCCCAGCTGATGAAGCGTCAAGGCCCCAGCTGACAAAGCGTCAAGGCGAGTTAAGCAGCAGAGCGAAAAGAGGGTAGGTAGCTCCCATTTATTCCATTATTTAATTGAAGTAAAACAGCTCAGAGCAATAAGTAATAAGGGCAGCCCAAGGTCACCCTGAGCTAGGAGCCAAATCCTGAAAGAACCTATATCTTAGGAGACAGATCCTAGGAGAAGGAAGCCCATAGAAAGCTAGTTTTCAACACCACCCTAGCAGGAAAGCTTCAGGGGACACTGTAAACAAGGCTAAATTCCAGTCGGAGAGAAGGGGGAAAAGGAAACTCCACTGACACATACAGGGAGAGAGGCAGCTCAGTCCTTGCTAAAAAGGGCAGCTTCAGCCTTCCTGAAACACAACCACAAGCTCTGTTTCCCTAGGTTAAAGAAAGGTCAGGATGTTCTAGGTGGGAAAACAACAAACACAAAAGACTTGCCTGGAAGGCGCAGCCCCTTGATTAGATTCAAAGCAGCCAAAAGCTTAAACAGCCCCGCCCCTCGCTCAGGAAGGAAGCCTGAGAGAATACTAAAGAGTTAAGCCCCAGCTGATAGCCATCAGCCTCAAGTAACACATCATTGGCTGGCAGCAGTAGCTGGGAGGAACCAGCCACACGTATAAAGTCAGAGCACCTAGCGAGGGAGCCTGCTCCACGAGCTAGAGGGAGCCCCAGCTGACAAACCATCAAGGCGAGTTAAGCAGCAGAGCAACACAATTGAGGAAGCATCCAAACTAGGAAATGTGGTAGTAATGGGTGACTTCAACTACCCAGACATAGACTGGCTGCATATGTGTTCCAGTCATGACAAAGAAGCAAAATTTCTAGATATTCTAAATGACTATTCCCTAGATCAGTTGGTCATGGAACCGACCAGAGGGACGGCAACCCTGGACTTAATCCTCAGTGGGGACCGGGACCTGGTGCGAGATGTAAGTGTTGTTGAACCGATTGGGAGCAGTGACCACAGTGCTATTAAATTAAACATACATGTAACTGGCCAATTGCCAAGAAAATCCAACACGGTCACATTTGACTTCAAAAGAGGAAACTTCACAAAAATGAGGGGATTGGTAAAAAGAAAGCTGAAAAACAAAGTCCAGAGGGTCACATCACTCGAAAATGCTTGGAAGTTGTTTAAAAACACTCTATTAGAAGCTCAACTGGAGTGCATACCGCAGATCAGAAAAGGTACCGCCAGGGCCAAGAAGATGCCAGCATGGTTAACGAGCAAAGTCAAGGAAGCTCTTAGAGGCAGAAAGTCTTCCTTCAGAAAATGGAAGTCTTGTCCGAATGAAGAAAATAAAAAAGAACACAAACTCTGGCAAAAGAAATGCAAGAAGACAATAAGGGATGCTAAAAAAGAATTTGAGGAGCACATTGCTAAGAACATAAAAACCAACAACAAAAAATTCTATAAATACATTCAAAGCAGGAGACCATCTAGGGAGACAATTGGACCCTTGGATGATAAGGGAGTCAAAGGTGCACTAAAGAACGATAAGGAGATTGCAGAGAAGCTAAATGAATTCTTTGCATCTGTCTTCACAGTGGAAGATATAGGGCAGATCCCTGAACCTGAACTAACATTTGTAGGAAGGGATTCTGAGGAACTAAGACAAATAGTGGTAACGAGAGAGGAAGTTCTAGGCTTAATGGACAATATAAAAACTGACAAATCACTGGGCCCGGATGGCATCCACCCCAGAGTTCTCAAAGAACTCAAAGGTGAAATTGCTGATCTGCTAACTAAAATATGTAACTTGTCCCTCGGATCCTCCTCCGTGCCTGAGGACTGGAAAGTGGCAAATGTAACGCCAATCTTCAAAAAGGGATCCAGAGGGGATCCCAGAAATTACAGGCCAGTTAGTTTAACTTCTGTCCCTGGAAAACTGGTAGAAAGTATTATTAAAGCTAGATTAACTAAGCACATAGAAGAACAAGCCTTGCTGAAGCAGAGCCAGCATGGCTTCTGCAAGGGAAAGTCCTGTCTCAGTAACCTATTAGAATTCTTTGAGAGTGTCAACAAGCATATAGATAGAGGTGATCCAGTGGACATAGTGTACTTAGACTTTCAAAAAGTGTTTGACAAGGTACCTCACCAAAGGCTTCTGAGGAAGCTTAGCAGTCATGGAATAAAAGGAGAGGTCCTCTTGTGGATAAGGAATTGGTTAAGAAGCAGAAAGCAGAGAGTAGGAATAAACGGACAGTTCTCCCAATGGAGGGCTGTAGAAAGTGGAGTCCCTCAAGGATCGGTATTGGGACCTGTACTTTTCAACTTGTTCATTAATGACCTAGAATTAGGAGTGAGCAGTGAAGTAGCCAAGTTTGCTGACGACACTAAATTGTTCAGGGTTGTTAAAACAAAAAGGGATTGTGAAGAGCTCCAAAAAGACCTCTCCAAACTGAGTGAATGGGTGGAAAAATGGCAAATGCAATTCAATATAAACAAGTGTAAAATTATGCATATTGGAGCAAAAAATCTTAATTTCACATATACGCTCATGGGGTCTGAACTGGCGGTGACCGACCAGGAGAGAGACCTCGGGGTTGTAGTGGACAGCACGATGAAAATGTCGACCCAGTGTGCGGCAGCTGTGAAAAAGGCAAATTCCATGCTAGCGATAATTAGGAAAGGTATTGAAAATAAAACAGCCGATATCATAATGCCATTGTATAAATCTATGGTGCGGCCGCATTTGGAATACTGTGTACAGTTCTGGTCGCCTCATCTCAAAAAGGATATTCTAGAGTTGGAAAAGGTTCAGAAGAGGGCAACCAGAATGATCAAGGGGATGGAGCGACTCCCTTACGAGGAAAGGTTGCAGCATTTGGGGCTTTTTAGTTTAGAGAAAAGGCGGGTCAGAGGAGACATGATAGAAGTGTATAAAATTATGCATGGCATTGAGAAAGTGGATAGAGAAAAGTTCTTCTCCCTCTCTCATAATACTAGAACTTGTAGACATTCAAAGAAGCTGAATGTTGGAAGATTCAGGACAGACAAAAGGAAGTACTTCTTTACTCAGCGCATAGTTAAACTATGGAATTTGCTCCCACAAGATGCAGTAATGGCCACCAGCTTGGATGGCTTTAAAAGAAGATTAGACAAATTCATGGAGGACAGGGCTATCAATGGCTACTAGCCGTGATGGCTGTGCTGTGCCACCCTAGTCAGAGGCAGCATGCTTCTGAAAACCAGTTGGCGGAAGCCTCAGGAGGGGAGAGTGTTCTTGCACTCGGGTCCTGCTTGCAGGCTTCCCCCAGGCACCTGGTTGGCCACTGTGAGAACAGGATGCTGGACTAGATGGGCCACTGGCCTGATCCAGCAGGCTCTTCTTATGTTCTTATGTTCTTATCTCAGGCTTCGTTCCTTTCAAGACAGGAAGGCAGGCTTCCTTCCTGAGCGATGGGCGGGGCTGTTTAAGCTTTTGGCTGCTTTTAATCTCAGCAAGGGGCTGCGACTTCCAGGCAAGTCTTTTGTGTTTGTTGTTTTCCCACCTAGAACAGCCTGACCTTTCTTTAACCTAGGGAAACAGAGCTTGTGGTTGTGTTTCAGGAAGGCTGAAGCTGCCCTTTTTAGCAAGGACTGAGCTGACTCTCTCCTTGTATGTATTGGTGGAGTTTCCTTTTTCCCCTTCTCTCCGACTGGAATTTAGCCTTATTTACAGTGTCCCCTGAAGCTTTCCTGCTAGGGTGGTGTTGAACACTAGCTTTCTATGGGCTTCCTTCTCCTAGTATCTGTCTCCTAAGATATAGGTTCTTTCAGGATTTGGCTCCTAGCTCAGGGTGACCTTAGGCTGCCCTTATTGCTTATTTCTCTGAGCTGTTTTAATTCAATTAAATAATGGAATAAATGGGAGCTACTTACACTCTTTTCACTCTGCTGCTTAACTCGCCTTGACGCTTTGTCAGCTGGGGCCTTGACGTTTCGTCAGCTGGGGCTCCCTCTAGCTCTAGCTCCACTTTCATGGTGATTGGCTCATAGAATGCTGGGGATCCTGCTGGGACCTGGCTCTCAGAAAAGCAAGGGGTCTCATACCCTCTGAGACCCTGGGACGACTACACCCCTGCATAAGCATGCTCGGCAAGAAGACATGGAAAATTATTTAATGCTAATTTTATTTATTTATTATTTAACTGTTACCCATTGTCCTGGCATTATTTCCATAAACATTCCCCAGCCAGCTTATTCAGAATTCACATTTTGAGAGAGAGAGGAAACACTATCCCCTACAGATAATTTCTTAAGGTTATTACTTAGGTTTCATGTGTATACTAAGCAGTGAAGGGTTTCCTGTGGCTATTGAGAAGGTGAGAGGTATAATCTTGGTAAAATTACCTTGACTGGGTAGCAAAATGTGTATACGCAGGAGTTATTGCTTCTATATGGGGACAGAACAACAACATTGTTTTCAATTAGCTCTTCAATCTGTGTCTCATGTAGTTTACAGAAACTGCACAAATTCAGGAACTAAGAAGCTAATAATATACAGTTGGGAGGGGAGGTGCTGTACATTAGTGGTAGAGCACATGCTTTGTATGGAAGAGGGTCCAGACCCAATTCCTGGCATCTCCAGTCAAAAACATCTCTGCTTGAGATCCTGAAGAGTTTCTGCCAGTCAGAGTAGACGATATAGGGCTACATGGAAAAACAGTATAGGGCATATTCCTGTGTTTCCAATCAACACGTATCTAAACCAAGCAGTTGCTTTACGTGTGCATTATTGCTGTACTCTACTACACAATTGAGCATTTGATTGTGCTAGAGAAGTCCTACTGGCTGCTGCTGTATGACAGTTCATCAATGAGAAGTGACTTGATATTATGTATTATTGAAGAGGTTAGTCAAGTTTATAATGTAGTATGTCACATTTGTTGTGTGTGTGTGTGTGTGTGAGAGAGAGAGAGAGAGAAACTGAAAGTGAGAATGATGCCAATGTGGAATAATGATAATAATTATTTGGAATAATTAATAGAATAATGATAATAAAGGAAAACCACAGGTAAGTGTAACACAGGTAACTTACCATTCTTGGGCAAGGCAGTTGAGCGGGTGGTGGCGAAGCAGTTGCAAGCGCACTTGGAGAAAGCGGATTATATGGACCCATTTCAGTCAGGCTTCAGGCCTGGACATGGGACTGAAACAGCCTTGGTCGCCTTGGTGAATGATAGGAGAGCGTTGGATAGGGGTGAATGCACCTTCCTCGTTCTCCTGGATCTCTGCGGCTTTTGATACCATTGACTACAGTATCCTTTTGGACTGCCTGGATTAGGCATAGGGGGCACTGTACTGCAATGGTTCCGTTCCTTCCTCTCTGATAGGCACCAAAAAGTAGCATTGGGGGATGAGGTTTCAGATCCTTGGCCTCTCACCTGTGGAGTGCCGCAGGGCTCCATCCTCTCCCCGATGCTATTTAACATATATATAAAGCTGCTGGGGGCTATCATTAGGAGATTTGGGCTGCAGTGTCACCAATATGCGGATGACACGCAGCTCTATCTCTCATTTAAATTTTCACCAAGGTTGGCTGTAGAAACCCTGTCCAAGTGCCTGGAGTCGGTGAGTGGCTGGATGGGAAGGAATAAGCTGAAACTGAACCCTGACAAAACTGAGGTACTGTTCGTGGGAGACAAGGGAAGGTTAGGGGATTTGGACCTGGTGCTCAGTGGGTACAATTGCCCCTGAAAGACCAGGTCCGCAGCTCCGGGATCATTCTTGACTCCCAACTGTCCATGGAAGCTCAGGTCTCGGCTGTGAGCAGCACTGCATCAACTCCATCTGGTACGGAGGCTGCGTACCTACCTTCCCAATCATCTGCTCCCATTGGTGGTACATGCCCTGGTCTCCTCTCGCCTAGACTACTGTAATGCGCTCTTTGTGGGGCTACCCTTGAAAATGGTCCGGAAGCTGCAACTGGTACAGAATGTGGTGGCATGCCTGATTAAAGGCAGCCGCCAGCGAGATCACATAACTCCAGTGCTAAAAGAGTTGCACTGGTTACCAGTTGCTTGCCGGGCCCAATTCAAGGTGTTGGTTTTGACTTTTAAATCCCTATACGGTCTCGGCCCAGTCTATCTGAAGGAGCGCCTCCAGCATCATCAGCTATGCCGCTCAACAAGATCAGCCTCAAAAAACCTTCTCCGCATCCCATCAGTCAAAACAGCCAGACTGGTGAGGACTAGAGAGAGAGCTTTTTCAATTGTGGCCCCCACTCTGTGGAACTCCCTCCCAAATGATCTCCACCATGCCCCCTCTATAATGAGTTTCCGCCAGGCTATGAAGACCTGGCTCTTCAGGCAGGAGTTTGGGGTGGGCTAGATTTTATCGTCATTGTTTTCAGATTTTTAATGTCTATTATATTTGTATGCCTATTTTGTATGTCGCCCAGAGTGGCTGGATAGCCAGCCAGATGGGCGACTAAGAAATTCAATAAATAAATAAAATAAATAATTCTGGAGCTTTTTCAGAGCAGGTGCAATGAAGCATAATTCAGGAGTAATTGGGGGACCCTCCTTGCAAATGAAAAAGTTGATAAGGAGGCTGTCATGTTTTACTACCATTTGTGACAGACTAAACATACAGGAAGTATAAGAATGAGGAAAACAATCAAGCAGAGGCTGGATACCTTTTTCCTTTTCTTTGATGGAGTTCCTACTTCCCACTTGCAGTACAAATCAAGTAACACTACTTTGCAAGATTGTTTGCATTTCTAAATAAAGGCTAAAGGTTGCATTTCAGGTGGATGACGTTAGGGCTCAGTGTGTTTTACAAATTGAAGCTATGTAGTCAGAAGCAAGCACCACTGAGTGCAATGGAGATTACTCTCCAGTAAATAACCATAGGATTTCAGTCATGCTGATCATAATAAATTTGATATTTTACTATCTACTGCTACACTTTGGTCTGTGTTTGTGTGTTAGCAAATCAACAGAATTGCCTGCCTTCTCTACTCCCTATTTTTTGGGAGTGGGTGGGGCTGGCTATAGGGTCTATCAGGATGGCCTCCTGTAGTTTATAGTTTACCACTATCCACTCATAATGATGTATTGGGAAGGAAAAAACCTGGAAATGTTATTTCCTTTTCCTGAAACAAAAATTCAGAGGAACAACAGAATGAAAGTAAACTTTGCAATCCATTCACAAGAAACGTAGCTCAGTATCTTTATGCTTGGTGGTATTTACTAATAAATATTCAAATAAAGGCCTCTGTTACATGTTCTAGAAGTGTAGGCAAATCCAATATACTGTAGGCATTTGTCACTGTGAGACATATAAACACCAGTTATCAGAAGTCATAAGAAGTATGGTTAAAAATCCTGCTCAGCAATAATCCTTCTGATCCAGGAGCTTCTGAGTGTTTCCTCCACATTCCGCACCTCGCTGCCCCAAACTCTGCCACTATCTCAAGAAAGAGACCCTCTGATCTATCACATATGCACCAATATTACAACTTCATGCATTTTTTAAGATATGGAGTGCAAAACGAAAATGCAATAGAGACAAATCAAATTCCTTCTCTCCCCCATAGTAAATAAGTAATGTACTAACCGGAATGATGAATAGAGCACTCAACAGCAGATTCCCATGCACAGAGTGTAGTGATAAGTCTGGAAAACTTATGCATACATACTTGGGAGCAGGTCGCATCATAGATTCTGAGTAACCACCATGCAGTTGAGTGCCTTGAAATCAGTGAGACTTATTTTGCTGCAAGTCACCCTGAGCCAGCAGTGCTGATCCCCTCTACTTGCATGAATGTACCAAAGAGGAAAAGCCTCTGCACTGAGCATGCATGTGTGTGTGTGTGTGTCTGCATCAGGGATGGGAGACCTTTTTCAGTGTTGGGCAGAGTAAGAGACAAAAGTCACCAGAGCAGCCAGTGTGAATGTTACCTTTGTACAATAGGTTAGTTTCTATGTACAGTTGCGGACACACCCGGCAAGCATCTGAGTTTATTTATTTTATTTTATTTATTATTTGATTTATATTCCTTCCAGCAGGAGCGCAAGGCGGCAAGGATACATTTCAGCCAGGCAAAAAACCCTCAAAGAAACGGTGAAATCAAGGCTGCTAAGTCTTGTCCAGAGTCTCAGGGGTCTCTTAGACCCTTTACTTTTTTAGGAGCAGGGTCCCAATATCTCCAGTGTCCTACAAGGCAATCAGCATGAAAGGGGAATATGCTAGCCACGAAGAAGAGTTTTCTAACTTGCTTCCTTGTCCTTTCCTGCTGATTGGAGCCAATCAGATTGAAAGGAGAGGAGTCAGCCACTGAGAAGACTCTGTTCAGTAGCTAACACTCTCTCCTTTCATGCTGATTGGCTCCTAGAGACATCTGTTGTCTTGGGGGAAGGCATTAACAAGGATCTCATTCTCAACCCAGCAGCAAAATGGAAAAAGAGGGAGGGTGTGAAGCTGTGACTATCATGAAGGGACCCTGCACTTCTGAATTTGCCACTAAATGACTGCTAGTGGGTGTGTCCTAAGGTGTCGGAAGGCAGAGCTGGGGTCCCAATCCCGGGGAGCTGGATCCCGGAGAGTTGGGAGAAGAGTATTCGGATGGATGGCAGAGGGAAGGGGGAGGAACTTCCCCCCTTTGGAGCGAAGATGAAACAGAGGAACTGCCAGTGATAAGGTCGCTTAGCAACGGGGAGCCTGAGCCCTCCCTGGACATTCTCACGCCTCCCCCTCTTTCAGGCTCAGAGCAAGAGGGGGAAGAGGGAGGGCTGCTCACAGCCGAAAAGCGGGGAGGCAGTTTACCATCAGCCCCTTCCCTATCCCCCATCCTGGAATCGGAAACTTCAGAAGAGGAGGGGGTGATGCTTCCCCCCTCACCGTGCACACGCAGACAGCTGAAAAGACAGGAGAGAAGGGGGGAAGGCGGGCAGTACCTGAGGGGCAGTTAAGGAGGAGCGAAAGATTGCGCGCCCGTTTGGCCCCTTCTTAAAGAACAGGCGGGAAGAAGTCCCTTGCTCTGTCAACTTTCTCCCAATGCCGCAGGACCTGTATCCCTGTATTGCTTCATGAGAAAACGCAGTCTTTGTTTGGACATTACCCTAATAAAACACGAATTAACTACAATCGTTGGTCTGGTTCCTGAGGCACATCCTGGGCCTGACATAAGGAGAGGGAAGGGGATATAGAGGTACCCTGGAATCCTCATCGAAAGACCATCAACAATGTAGACCAGGAATGGGGACCCTTAGGTCCAGGAAGGAAATGTCTTGGGGCAGTCCTCTTCCTATATTTGTCTGTTTATGCAAGTGTGTTTATACCACCATTACATAAAATATCATGGCAGTTTTACAATCTTGAAACATAAAACACCATTTTAAAAATAAATATAGATCCCAGCCTGATAACTGAAATCATCCAGAGAAGCACTATTTATCCTCCTATGTTGCAGGTGCCTAACTGTCGCTTCATCCCGGTATGGAACCCTTGTGCAGAAGGTTTATTTGGCCCCTTCTGTTTTTAGTTGTTGCTACCAGGTGAAGGCAATTTTAATCTTGGTGTTTTAAGATGATTCTGATGTAGCACTGTGCTGAAAACTTCTACCATATTTTGTCATTCTCCGTCAGTTGATGAGAAAATAATTTGCATTTGAAAATTATCAAAGAGGGGCAAATTCAGTGAAATATTCATAGGTGGAGTGTGTTGTTTTTGCTTCATATACCTTGCTTTTGTGATGGTCTGGGATGTTCGCAAGTGTCCTTTCTTTCATTCTACAAATCATCTTCCTGGTGATGTGAACCTTGCAGCCCTCCTGGGTGTCTGCACTACAGTTAAGGTCCAGGGGCAGTCATCTTTAAAAGCCCATGAGGCTTTTTCAGATCAGACCAGGAAGCATGGGCAGCCTGGGAGGCCACAAGGGCTATAGAAATGTTTGCTGGAATGGGAAAAAAAACAAAAAACATAACCCTTGCAGAGATAACATAAAAGCAAAAACCCATACCCATTGAAATTCCAAATAAATACTAAAGAAATTCAAATGAGGCAGATAAATGGAGCCCTCTTTCACAGGACTTACAAGATCTGAACAGGGTGTTTCATGACAGATGCTCTTGGACGTCTCTGATTCATAGGGCCGCCATAAGTCATAGTCGACTTGGAGGCACATAACAACCACTTTCACAGGGGAAGCCAATTTTTGAGAAATTGGAGAACAGATTTTGACACAGCATTTCTCTGATGTTATCATTATATACCGTATTTTAATTTTTGTTCCTTGTTTTTGAATTGTCTAATTTTTGATGATTGTTTTGTTGATCTTTGAATTTGTAAGTTGCCTTGAGTGGTGCTCTGGTAAGTGGAAAGCCAGGATGTAAATTATTCTAATAAATGAATGAACATTAATGTCTACAAATATTAGACAATTATCACAGCTCACATGTAGCAACAGTGAAGTTGATGTAAGTCTGATATCAAACCATTTTTATAGTGAATTCAATGCCTATTACAGAAATTCAGATTCCTTTTTCCATGAATGTCAGAGTTTTATTACATTAAGCATGAGAAAGCATAGTGCCTTTAAGTGCAATAAGAAAATGTTACTCCATTCTCATGAAGTAAACAGAAGTCAACAGAGACAGTGTCTACTCAGATGTATGATGACATAAAAATTATAGCCGTTTTCAGATGTTTGGCTGTTTTCAATCAATGCACCCCGGGGGGGGTGATGAGAAGAGCATGCATGTTCATTTAATGCCCAAAGAGGCACCACACGCATACAGCCATAAATGTAGGGAACCTGTTCAGGTGTTCAATAAGCATGTGCATGCAGATCAGGGGCAGAACTTGCCACTGTAATCCTACCCACCCACATGCATTCACTGAATGCATCCATGGAGCATCAGCTGGCATCTGAAGTTTATTTCACCATGTGTTTAGTCGTTGAAAATGAAGGGATTTAGTGTCTCTATCCCATGGTACATTCAAAAGAGAAAATTGCATGGCTGAGGTGGAAGAGGGGAAGAGAGGGGGGAAGGTGATAGAACAGGCATAGCCAGCCTGGTGCCCTGCAGATGTTGTTGGGGTCCAGTTCCCATCAGCCCCAGCGAAATGGCCAATGGCCAGAAATGATGGGAGTTGTAGTCCAATAAGATTAGGAAGACAGAAGCATGTGTGGGGTGGGGAAGATTTGGACTGTAAAAGATTGTGGTGTCAAAAAGTCTAGAGCAAGTCTAAAAGACAATCAAGTAAACTGGATTGCTTATAACATTTTTCTTCAGGAGCATAAACTCTTGAATCTCCCTCGAATATACCCTCCATTCCAAGTTATATCTCCAGCCAATGGGTGTTTTTGTTTGCTGACATGTCATACAGCAGCTTTCATTCCAGTTCTGGAAGGACGTTCACATAATAATTGTACAATGTTATATATATGGTACCCTCAATACACACAGCTTTATGCTGAGTCCCATAGGTTACAAAGGTAGGTCCCAGCCCCCTGGAGCTTAAAATCTCGTTAGACAATGGCAGAGTTGGACAGAGAAAGGCAACAGTAGCAAATGACACAGAAAGGGACGAATGGTAAATCCATTTGTGTTAACATATGCTCCATTGATGATGTATTTGTGTGACAGAGTGGAGGAGGATGGGAAGTTTATAAAAGGTAGGCCAGGTTGAGCACTACACTAAAGCAGGTTTTAGAAAGCTGTGTTACTAATTTTCTTGGTGGATACAACTCTGTGTCTAAATCATGCTTAACAGAAAATAGACTCACTAATCTATCACTGTTGTGCTCACAGCAATAGAAATCTCCATTGGAGTCCATTAATTCTCCTGCAACGACTGCAGGAAAAGCAACAACCTTTAGGATGCATTAGTGGTATTGATTGATATGTCTGCATGCATTAGTTGAGTATGGTATCCTTTTTCCAGGAAATACCACTTCTTCTCTGTGGCTTTTCATTGTATATACCTCTCCAGTTAAGATTAATAAATGGTTTCAAGAACAGCTTAGTATTTTCTTGTTTTAAAATAATAATAATAAATTAAAAACCCTTTGGGTTGACATTGCCCTTTCTTGGTTTTAGCCCAAAGGTGAATATTTGGAAAAAGTTTGAAGGAAATTATTTTTTTTCTTAATTATGTGAGGCTAGAGGAAAAAATGCTTCCTACGGCGCAAAATAACTGCCAAGCACTTGCTCACAGACCTTAATTATGGCTGAACTTGGAAAGGTGGTAGAAAAGGGTTGTGCTGGATTTTGGCATTCTTTCCTAAATCTATGAAAATCCATGGCACATTTGTTAGCAGAGCATTGGAAAACATTATTAGAGGAATATAGTGACTCCCACCACATCTAGTCCACATATACTAAGGGGTTGTTTATATTATCAGTTGTCCTAGGTTAACAGCCTCTTAACACCTGGTAACGTCTTATTTGTAGAAGTATTCAGGGAATAAATCAGGGACTCATAAAACTTGAGGAGAGGAACAGAACCTCCCCTTTTATAAAAAGGACTCTCGTCTCACCTTTCTTTTACCTGGGATAAATTATCATGTAAATTAGAGATGTCAGCTTCTGTACCAATTATTTATTTATTTAATTAACTTTCTGCCCCACCCTTTGTCCCACAAGGAGCCCAGAGCAGCAAACAAGGGACAAAACTCTTAAAAACATCTTCAAAATAAAACATCTTTTTTAAAAAAGTTTTTTAACACAATCTTTAAAAACATCATAAAAAGCAATTCCAGCACAGACGCAGACTGGGATAAGGTCTCTACTTAAAAGGCTTGTTGATATGTGCCAACCTATACCCCAGTCAACAGGACCCAGGAATGCTTAGTGCCATAGCAAAGGTGCTGTTCAGCAACATGGGCTTGATAATGCTAGAACTCAGGCATATATAATGAAATTGAATGTTGGAAGATTCAGGGTAGACAAAAAAAAGTATTATTTCACACAGCACAAACTATGGAATTTGGTAAAATGTAGTGATGGCCACCAACTTGGATGGCTTTAAAAGAGCAGTAGACAAATTCATGGAAAATAAGGCTATCAATAGCTACTAGCCATGATAGCTATGGCCCCTCCCCATGGCTTTTGTGATCATGGCCTTTGGCCTGATCCATCAGGGCTCTCCTTACGTTATGTTCTGGAGCTCATGGTGTAGCATCATTTCGATGGGAATTCCAGGAAACTCAGTGGAACCAGGAGGCTACAGAAAAGTAGCTTGGAAACTGAAAAACGGGGGAAGGTTATGTCAGAAGACAGAGGTGTGTGTGCTACATGGCCTGCCCTGTACTCACTAACAGTGCAATCCAAAGCCAAGATCTACTGGGGTGAGAGAGTCTGAATTCAGCAGATTGTGGGCTTTCCTGGCTCAGCTGGTGCTCAGCTGGTGTAAATTCTTCATCCTGGCTGAGCTGGAGATATGCTAGTATAAGTCCCTCATCCCGGGTCAGCCAGAAGAACTTAAACCAGTGGAATTTACACTGGCAGAAGTCCCAAAAAGGGGCATTCTGGGGTGGGCCAGGCCAAGGAGAGACAAACTTATTCCATACCCTGCAAATTGATCATGTGACTTAAGGCCCAATCCTCAAAACTCAGACCTACACTCACCTGTCAGCTCAGCCAGTAGTAGCCCCTCCCAGAGGCTCCTGAACAGAGTTTGGAAGAGGGGTAATTTATGTCGATCTAAATTACTCTGGCTTTCTATAGTTAGTATTGCTCTTTTAGTTAGCTTATTGTCCTCAGGTGTGAAGGACACTGTCCCATCATCACTGCTGAAGTAGGAATCAGCTGCCACTTTGGTCGGTTTCCATATGTGTGGAATTGAGGAGCCATTTTGTCCTTAGTCTTGAGCTGCAAAATATCTCAGGCTGGCCCAGACTGTTTATATTATACCCCAGAGGATAACATAGCAACATTTCCATAATTTCTTTGTGTGTATATGTGAAGGGAGGAAGGGGGTTAGTAGGGTCCATAGTTAAGTTGTCTGTGTTTCTTTAAGTATCTTAATAGCACAGATTTACATCAAGAACAACCAAAAGAAAGAATGCAACATTACTTGTCATTATGTATAATTTTACATACCTCTCTTGACTCCGAACAGCATTTAGAGCTTCAGAGAAGCAATAATAGTGGGGTGTGGTGATTTAGCTTTCCTCCTAAGAGTTTACCACCATGTGCTCTGGTTCTGAGTAAAGAATCTGCACTTCATGCCATTTTGGTGCGGTTAGATGGGCAGGAGAATCATTGTATGTTCTGACTCTACCAGCTGTAATATCTGCACAGAGGAAATATTATTCCTCAAAGTCCCACCCAAAGAATATGGTACTGACAATATTCTGTATTGTACACAACCTAATGTTCCACAGAATTTTAGAAATTGGAGGTGGACATTTTCAGTTAGTTCATGGTTGTTGTTTTTTGGCTTCTATCTACTGTCCCACTGCTGCTGTGTTACTTTCATTATATCACTCTGCCTTTGTCCCACTTAGGTTAAGAGAAGGGCTTCAATCTCTTCCCTTGAGATTATCCTACGATTTAATAGTTCTTTCACCAGCTGGAATTTCTCACCACAATAGTAAGCTTTTCACATCCAAACCATAGCATCTCCAAACAATGCAATATGTTTATAGTATGGAAGTACACTTGGAATACTATTCCAGAAAATGTAATTGGCTTTTCTTTTAAAAAAATACATTCATTAATGTGGATATAAAATGATAGATTTTAATATCAGTGAAAAAGGTTCATGAAATTCCATATTCATAAGGGCTCCTAAGGGCAATATTGCTCCTAAGAGATCTTACCCCAGTCTACATCTGATCTGGAGTCAGTTTTTAAGGTGTTTTCAAAGATTTTTTAAAAGATGTTTTTAAAATGTTTTATTTTTTAAATGTTTTTAAGATGTTTTGTTTTTGAGATGTTTTAAGATTTTTTTAGTGGTTTGTCCTTTGTTTACCGCCCTGAGCTCCTTTTGGGAGGAAGGGCAAGATATAAGTTTAAGAAATAAATAAATAAATAAATAAATATTTTAACTAGAGGACTGATCTATTTTCAAACTCTGTACCAAATCATTCCCATGTCAAAGAGAATTTCAGAAAACATTCCCAATAAGGCATGAATGTTCAAGAATATAGGTGTAGGCATTTCTAATCTTCAGCTATAACTTAAAAAAAAAAACTGGTATCAAGAATATGACCTAGATGTCTCAAACTTTTTGTGTGCATACCACTGTTTTTATTCAACACTTCTTGTGAAAATAAAGCACACCCATATGTTTCAGGAAAAATAATAATTGCAGTGTACATAAAGCCTGTCAAAGCTCTAATTTTCAATATTCTAATGAATATCAAAAGAGTCCAGCACTTCTGACTTTGACAAATTGCAGATGAGATTTTATTCATTAAGAGGACCGCTAATGTTTATTTAAATGCAATTTACTGTTGCATTATTGATTAGCTCCTGCAAAATTATCTTACAAGGAGCACGTGTAGCAAGAAGATTTCACGTTGAGAAAGGATTTATCTAGGGAAGGCCTGTAGGCTTGATTTAGGCCCCAGGACATGAGAGTTTTAATTTATCTGGAAAGAAAAGCCTAGTGGAAGGTTTGCTTTGTTTGCATTTAGACAGCAGATGAAAGGGGTTTTGATGTTGAGCTGGGAGAAAATGGCTGCCATTCTTGTTATTCATACAGAGAACGGAGCAGAAAGGGAGGGGGGAATCTATTACAGGGATAAGAGTAAAAAAAAAATCACCCCTCTCAAATCATTTTCTGAATTGGATTGTATGCAGTCTATTCCAAAAGAAAACAAATAAAGAATTTGTTGCTCTTTATCTAAAATCTCTATATTTAAGAAAAACGATTGACATTGCATTTATTGTAGAATCTTCACATTTTTGTGATTTGGTCACAAAGATAGTGGTGACGTTCTCTTCACTGCATGTTAATGGAACTGTGGATTCAGTTTAGGAAATCTGGGTGCATAAGCAAACTCCTGTCTGTATACAGTATATAACTTGTTAGAACAGAAATTGTGGGCATAAATCTGATGTACATCCTGGTGTTGTCAATGCCATCTGTCCACATCACATTGCTTTCAGTGCAATGAATTCATTTAATAGCTTTGAATTTGTTGCATTCAAATGCACATCCCCGCCAACATTCTAGTCAATGGAACTAGTTCTTCAACTAGTCATGCATTTGTAAAAGTATGAGTCCAGCTGGATTGTGAAACTGAGTACAGTTTTATGAGGATTCTAAAAGGTTTTAATAAAAGCTAAAACAATAATTTAACAGATCATTTTGTTTTGGTCTCCTTCTGATATGTAGTAGTGGTTACCACAGAGCATGACATGTAAGAAACTGATGCACCGAGTTGCATCCAGTGGTGTCCATGCATGAGTGGAACGGTCTTTTGCTCACACAATAGGATTTCACGCCTCCTCCTGCATCCCCTGGTTCACCCCCAAAGTCTGCAGTAGAGCTTTGGGGTACCCTCTGGTACAGAGGAGTGTGGGGTGCTGTGTAGGATGGAGGAAAGGAAATGGAAGCCCTCCTGCGGAAATGGAAGTCTGCTCATACAACGTTAGATTCTGCCCATAGACCTGTCGTTGAACATGTGAACTTATGCAGACTTTCAAACAGATACAAAATCAAGACAACATCAACAATGGGAATTCAGTTCTGCTTGATCTCTCAGTGGCATTTGATACCATTGACCATGGTATCTTCCTGGACCGACTCAGTGGGATGGATACATATTACAATGGTTCTACTCTTACCTTCAGGGTTGCATCCAGAGAATAACACTGGGTGAGTTCTCAGCCCCCTGGCACTTGTGCTATGGGGTTTTGCAAGGTGGTATTCTCTCCTCAGTGCTATTCAACATCTATATGAAGCCATTGGGAGCAGTCATTAGGGGTTTTGGAGCAAGGTGCCACTTATATGATGATGACACACAGCTCTATTTCTCCATAATATCTTAATTGGGAGAGACTGTGAACGCTCTGGATCAGTGTCTGAATGCTGTAGTGGACTCCATGAGGGCCAATAAACTGTGCTTGAATTCTGGGAAGATGAAGGCTCTTTGGGTAGGTGGTTCCAATGGCTGGTAGATAGGCAGGTTACCTGTTCTGGATGGGGTTGCACTCCTTCTGAAGGACCTGGTCCGTAGCCTAAGAACATAAGAACATAAGAAGAGCCTGCTGGATCAGGCCAGTGGCCCATCTAGTCCAGCATCCTGTTCTCACAGTGGCCAACCAGGTGCCTGGGGGAAGCCCGCAAGCAGGACCCGAGTGCAAGAACACTCTCCCCTCCTGAGGCTTCCAGCAACTGGTTTTCAGAAGCATGCTGCCTCTGACTAGGGTGGCAGAGCACAGCCATCACGGCTAGTAGCCATTGATAGCCCTGTCCTCCATGAATTTGTCTAATCTTCTTTTAAAGCCATCCAAGCTAGTGGCCATTACTGCATCTTGTGGGAGCAAATTCCATAGTTTAACTATGCACTGAGTAAAGAAGTACTTCCTTTTGTCTGTCCTGAATCTTCCAACATTCAGCTTCTTTGAATGTCCATGAGTTCTAGTATTATGAGAGAGGGAGAAGAACTTTTCTCTATCCACTTTCTCAATGCCATGCATAATTTTATACACTTCTATCATGTCTCCTCTGACCCGCCTTTTCTCTAAACTAAAAAGCCCCAAATGCTGCAACCTTTCCTCGTAAGGGAGTCGCTCCATCCCCTTGATCATTCTGGTTGCTCTCTTCTGAACCTTTTCCAACTCTATAATATCCTTTTTGAGATGAGGCGACCAGAACTGTACACAGTATTCCAAATGTGGCCGCACCATAGATTTATACAACGGCATTATGATATTGGCTGTTTTATTTTCAATACCTTTCCTAATTATTGCTAGCATGGAATTTGCCTTTTTCACAGCCGCCGCACACTGGGTCGACATTTTCATCGTGCTGTCCACTACAACCCCGAGGTCTCTCTCCTGGTCAGTCACCGCCAGTTCAGACCCCATGAGCGTATATGTGAAATTCAGATTTTTTGCTCCAATATGCATAATTTTACACTTGTTTATATTGAATTGCATTTGCCATTTTTCCGCCCATTCACTCAGTTTGGAGAGGTCTTTTTGGAGCTCTTCGCAATCCCTTTTTGTTTTAACAACCCTGAACAATTTAGTGTCGTCAGCAAACTTGGCTACTTCACTGCTCACTCCTAATTCTAGGTCATTAATGAACAAGTTGAAAAGTACAGGTCCCAATACCGATCCTTGAGGGACTCCACTTTCTACAGCCCTCCATTGGGAGAACTGTCCGTTTATTCCTACTCTCTGCTTTCTGCTTCTTAACCAATTCCTTATCCACAAGAGGACCTCTCCTTTTATTCCATGACTGCTAAGCTTCCTCAGAAGCCTTTGGTGAGGTACCTTGTCAAACACTTTTTGAAAGTCTAAGTACACTATGTCCACTGGATCACCTCTATCTATATGCTTGTTGACACTCTCAAAGAATTCTAATAGGTTACTGAGACAGGACTTTCCCTTGCAGAAGCCATGCTGGCTCTGCTTCAGCAAGGCTTGTTCTTCTATGTGCTTGGTTAATCTAGCTTTAATAATACTTTCTACCAGTTTTCCAGGGACAGAAGTTAAGCTAACTGGCCTGTAATTTCCGGGATCCCCTCTGGATCCCTTTTTGAAGATTGGCGTTACATTTGCCACTTTCCAGTCCTCAGGCACAGAGGAGGACCCGAGGGACAAGTTACATATTTTAGTTAGCAGATCAGCAATTTCACCTTTGAGTTCTTTGAGAACTCTGGGGTGGATGCCATCCGGGCCCGGTGATTTGTCAGTTTTTATATTGTCCTAGGGCCTAGGGCTCCTCCTGGATTCATCTTTGTCACTAGAGGCCCCAGTATCCTCTGTGGCTAGAAGTGCCTTTTATTTATTTATTTATTTATTTGTTTCATTTTTAAACCGCCCATAGCGAGTGGCTCTTTTACCAGCTTTGTCTGGTTTGTCAGCTACAGCTGTTCCTGGATAAGGATAGCCTCTCTGTAGCCCATGTGTTGGTAACCTTGAGGCTGGATTGCTGCAATGCACTCTATGTGGGGCTGCCCATGGCCCTGGTTCAGAAGCTCCGCTGGTGCAAAATGTGGCAGCCAGATTGCTGATGGGAGCATATGGTCGACAACATGTGACACCACTTTTAAAACATCTGCTCTGGCTGCCCATCCAGTACCAAGCCAGGTTCAAGATCTTTGTGTTAATTTACAAAGCCCTGAACAACTTAGGTCCACGGTATCTTAGGGACCACCTGAACCCTTAGATCCCAGCTCGATCACTGAGATCATCTGCAGGAGACGCTCTGGTCATCCTGAGTTAGCAAGGCTCATTTAACACTGACACAAAACTGAACCTTCAGTGTCATCGGCCCAGTTCTCTGGAATGCTCTGTCAACAGAGATTCAGCAGGCACCTTCTGTTTTAACTTTTAAGCACCTGTTGAAAATATTTCTGTTTCGCCAGGCTTATGCAGGCAATTAAGAAGATGCAGTTTTTGCAACAGTTGACCTTTGTTTTTATTATATTTTTAATATTTTTATTGTATGGTTGTTTGTTTTAACATGTTGTAAACCACTTTGATGTTTTTAAAGAAATAGCAGCACACAAATAAATAAATAAATAATGAACTAATAAGTTTAGTCTGGGAAAAACGGATATAATAGGATGTAGAAATGTGACCCCAGGAACAGAATGCAGATAAAATAGGATTCTTGTTTTTTCTGTCCACATGTACTGATCCAGCTTTTACAGAAAGTAGTTATCAAGTCAGTGGGTATTTTAAATATCTATATTTTGTGCTTTTTTTTGTTAAGGCAGCGCAACAACAACAGAAGAGGTGCCAGTACTCTGTACTGGTGAGTACTGTCACAAAAAAGCACTGTCTATATTTATATAGTTATAAATATTTGCAGATGTGTATCGGTTTTATGCCAGTTTAACTGTCTTGGCTTTCCACAAGGAATCCTGGGAATTGTGGTTTAATGAGGTGTGACAAGTTGTTTGCTAGAAATCCTTGTCTTCCCCACCCTGGGCTCCTGCTGGGAGGAAGGGCAAGATATAAATCAAATAATAAATAAATAAAATAAATAATAGAACTACAGTGCATAAGATTGCCCAAGGAGGAGAAATTATTGTTAAACCAGTTTAAGATGTTTGCACCAGCACTAGGGATTCTAAGTCTGAGGTAGCACTAAGATTCTTAGGCATACTTCAGATGTCATGATAAGACACAGTTAAGCCTAAGCAAGCCTCGGACTCACATGCAACCCCTACCCCTGCCCTATCTTCTTCCAGTGTAGCTGTGAAAAGTTTGGAAGCTTTCACTTCTGTTTTTTATTAACCAGGGCCTGTTGTGTCATCCAAACCCGGCAAACTGTGATTAATCTTAACTATGGTTTATTTGGAACAACACAACTTCAGACAATGGTTGATGAAGCTGGCTTGTTTCAATGAACCATAGTTAACCATAATTTAGAGTTCAGACCTAAACTGTGGTTAACTAAAATTAGAAGAAAAATCTTCTAATCTCCTCACACGCTGGAGGAGGAGAGGGGAAGGGGGATTGCATGAGCCTAAGGCTCTTCCTGATATTTCTTCTTCTAATGCTATTGTTACAAACTATTTTTTAAAATTCCTACTGCAGTAATAAGATTATGAAATCACATTTCTCACACTTTCTTGAAAAGATATCACTTTTAAAATGCAAGCTCCTTTCGAATAAAAAGCACACACCACCCAGAGAGGTAACATGGTTGATATTATATGTTTTTGAATTAAAGAGAAAATAGTTATTTTAGGTTTGTGCTTTTCTTCATTAGCAATTTCCCTTAGTTGTGGCATATATGCATTATTTCCATTTTTATGAAAAGGCATTTTGTAAATTATTCACATATCCTTTTGTTTGCCTGGAAATGGCCTCCCATAAAAATGCTGCCTTTAATGTCAATTCAAGGAGTAGCAAACCTTAGCAGGAGTCTCTCTTCCAAATTCTGGTATAAGTCCAGTGAGTTCAATGGAATTATACAGAGGATAAATCAGGCCCTTCATGTCTAGCAGGTATACTATAAATTTAATTTCATGGCAAACTGAAGTCTATTACAGAAAATCACAGGGAACAGCCATCTCAGCAAGGCCATCGTTCTTTTTTTATGGAGTCTTTTTCTGTGTGTTTCTAGCTTTCGCAAGCTTTGTCTGCACCTGCCAAAAGATTTTTTTTTTTTGGTTGCAATACAATGCTGACAAATTAACCAGCAAACACATTTCCAGTAGATGGTCACAGCAGTAAGGGAGAAACTGATAGGTCTGTTTCACCTTTAGGGAAGTGAACAATGTTACAGTTGTTGGCAACTTCTGCAAGGCCAACCAACTCTGCTGCTGCAAATTTCTCACTGTTTCACTTCAAAAAGCTGGGGGGTTGGGGAATTAAAAGTGTGGCACTTTGCTCAAAAATTGCTTACCTTGTCCTGATTTCAAGGTATTAAGCTTGAATGTTCTACATACTCTATGGAGATTCCTGCCAAGTAACTTAATATTTGGTACCCTGCCAGTACGACCTCTGGCTGCCCTAAGGATTGACACAGTGTTCCTTCCTGTCTTTGGAGAACTAATTGCTTATTGAAATGAAATTAGAGCTGCTAATCAGCACCCTGTTGTGATTAGAATCTGTTTGAAATGGATCTTGCTGCAACACTGTAAATTTAATCTCAGTCTCCTCTGAAAACCATCAAATCTACGAATCTATGTTGAATCCACCATACACAGAAAAAATATGGCAGGTTGTACACCATTTTATCATAAATTATCTTAGAAAAGTTGTTCTGCAAAGAGCTTGTGAAAAGGGCAGAGTTTGTTCAACGGATACACTTATAGCTCAGTTTACGCCAGAGTGGCATTGAGCTGTCAGACTCACAAATGCATTGCTCGGAATACAATGCTATTTTAAAAACATTTCATATTATAATGAGCACTAAATAAATAAGTAAATAAACACCACTGTACTGTAAATATTAGGGGGAAAGCTGTAGCTCAGTGACAAGAAACATGCTTTGCATGCAGAAAATTCCAGGTTTAATTTGTGGCATCCTTAGATAAGGCCGGGAAAAACTCCTGTAAGAGTTTTCTGCCAGTCAGTGTAGATCAGGGGTAGCCAGTGTGGTGCCCTCCAGATGTTTTGGACTACAGCTCCCGTTATCCTCAGCCCACAGCATTTTTAAAGTAATAGTTGTGTGTCCAAATGGATACCCAGTCCTATCTTTTGGACACCCTGTGGACACAAATACACATAAAAATAATAAATAGACCAAGAACACAAATTCATACTGGAAGCCACTGAAACACTGACTTAGAGGTATGAAATTTTAGTGAAACTGAATAGGAACAGTAGAATATAAGGGCACATTACACAATAATTTTTAGGGTTATTACAAATGAACAGTCTTTATGAAAAATTTCTTAACAAGATTCTCCCTGTACACTGTGATGTCTGCTTCTCTGTTCTTTTTTTCCATAAGAATTCTGCTACAGCAGGACATGGTTCATCATCATCATCATCATCATCATCATCAGTGTTTAATTTGAATTTGCTTTTTAATTCATATATTTACTGATGGGTGGGCAGGCTAGTCAGAATTTTGCTAGGCTGCCAACTAGTGTAAATGCATTTGCAAGGCTGTATTCACTCCCCAGGCCTTTTTTTAGTTTGAACCTCTTTCTTTAATCTAAAGGCCATATACATGGTAGAGAGGCTTTCACACGAGCCCTTTGAATCAAAAGATGGACACCCAATAACAATTCCTGAAAAAATGCTCTGCCTCAACCAGCAGGTCAACAACCAGGGATGATGGCAATAGCAGTTCACAACATCTGAAGGGCACTGTCTTGGCTGCTCCTGCTGTACATAGTATTACTGTAATGCAAATTCCTGTGAGCTGAATAATCAAATAAACTATAATTGATTAACCAATTAAATCTCCATATATTTCCATATGAGGACAAAATCCATAGCCCTAAAGAAAAAAATTCCTGCTCACCTTGTGTTTAGATGATGGCTGACAACATGTGATAACTCTGCTAAAACATTTACACTGGCTAGGGT
The DNA here is from genome assembly GCF_030035675.1 of Rhineura floridana. Taxonomy (NCBI): domain Eukaryota; kingdom Metazoa; phylum Chordata; class Lepidosauria; order Squamata; family Rhineuridae; genus Rhineura; species Rhineura floridana. The sequence continues at coordinate 265,294,298 of NC_084480.1, read as the reverse complement.
TGCCAGGTCAGAAGCATTCCAAACCATGAGATTTAAGGGGTGGGCCCTAGTGATGTCATGGGGTGGGTCCAAGTTATGTCATTAAGCACGATACATTAAGCATCAACCATAGTTGCTTAGAGCATACAATTTAAACAAAAATAATTCTTTGATTGGAAATTAAGGCAGAAACTTTAGCTAAAAGATGGTGTTCCCAGGTCCAGCTGAAGTGATGGAATCATTCCTTTCCATCTGCTAAGAGAGCTTGAGTAGGGAACATTTAAACTAGCCCTCAGGCCACACCAGTCACCAGAAGGCCATTGTAGGAAAAAGGAAGTCTAGTGTTGTGGAGATGTTAGATGAGAGCACTCAAGAATAAAGATGGATGCCCCTAAAGGCTGCTAAACAGACTTACTAAGGGACTAAGTTCCACAGAACTCAATAGGACTTATTTCTGAGTAGATACAGTTAGGATTGTGCTGTTGGTAAAGCTTGACTAGTGATCCTCTGCAGAGATATCCATATCAAAGCAGGGTTGGCAACCCCCTGTCTGGAATGCCCTGCCCCTGCCTTTTAACATGGGTGCTCCAAATTTCTTTACAGACTTGACCCTTCAGTACAGAAAGAGGTTTGAGAAATGAGTATGAGTGAGAAGATTCTCTATGGTTTTCTGTCTACCCTGTGGGCTGCTATAAACTCACTTTGACAGCCAACCCAATTCCAGTGAATAGTAATTGACAGAGAGAAAACACACATGGTTTGATCTACCTTCATAGGTAGGGAACAGCTTGGGAACAACAGCAGTTGAAGCCACACTTCCCAGTATGTGAATTCTCTTTTACCACTAGTGAGCAAGAAACAAACCATCATGCAACCAACAAGGTGCATCATCAGTGGGTTTAAAGAAGTTGAGCTGAGCTCATGGAACCACTGTTGTTGCTTCTATGAATGTAAGATTAAAGGTAAATGAAATACAAATAGAAAAATAAAACCAAAAGACAGAGATGATTTCCTAAATGCAATACCATACTAACCAACCACAATAAGATTCCTATGAGTAAGGCAGAGATCCAGTGCCTGCAGGAAGAAGGGGACTACCACCACCCAGGGAAGAAGGAGAGTTATCTGCTGCGGCTGCCTGCCTGTCTGCCTGCCTGCCTGCCTGCTTGCTTGCTTGCTGCTGCTGCTTGGCTGTCACCACCGCACTCTCCCTGTTGGACTTCAGTGCTGCAGTTTGCCATGCCTTGCAGGACCAGGCCCCCAGGTACTCAGCCAGCTGTTGCTGGTTTCATCTACCTGTCCCTTCCCTGGAGGGGAAACATAAGTTGGCTGGCTGAGGTGGCTTGGGAGACCCAGTGCCTGCAGGAAGAAGGGGACTACCATTGCCCAGGGAAGAGAGAGAGCCATCTGCTGCGGCTGTTTGCCTATCTGCCTGCCTGCCTGCTTTCTTGCTGCTGCTGCTGCTGCTGCTGCTGCTGCTGCTGCTGCTGCTGCTGCTGCTCTCTCCTGTTGGACTTCTGTGCTGCAGGTTGCCATGCCTTGCAGGCCCAGGCCCCCAGGTACTCAGCCAGTTGTTGCTGATTTCATCCACCTGTCCCTTCCCTGGAGGGGATACATAAGCTGGCTGGCTGAGGTGGCTCCTGCTTTATAGATTCCCTGGCTTTTTGTGGGACTTGTGGGTCTTGAGTTATGTGCCTGGGAGAGAGGACTCAGGGCCAATTAGGGTGACTTGAGAGGCCCCCAATTAGTGTAGTGATGGGTATAGGGAGATATGGTATTGTGAACAGGACTTGCCAGGTAAGGGGAACGTGGCCCAGGCAGTTAATGACTGTGCCTTGTTCCGGTCCTTCCCATACCCGCAGTTTTGTTGGTTGCCCTATCAGCCAGCTCTCAGACCTCCAGATGCTGCTCCTAAATGCTAGATAGATGCATAATAACTCCCTCATTCATGATTTAATTGTGGATGAGGCAGCTGATCTGACATGTATAACTGACACCTGGGTGGGTAAGCAGGGAGGAGTCAGTCTCTCCCAGCTGTGTCGGCCAGGGTACCTGGTTCAGCATCAGGGTAGACCTGAGTGTTGGAGAGGGGGGTTGCTGTGCTCTATAGGAGCTCCATCTCCCTTTGCAAGCACTCTGTCCATGTGACTACTGGTCTGGAGTGTTTACACCTTGTGTTAGGTCAGTGGGACAGACTGGGGATTCTGCTGGTGTACTGCCCACCCCGCTGCCCAACAGACTCCCTAGCTGAGCTGATGGAGGTGGTCTCGAGTGTACTGTTGAGATCCTTCGGGCTGTTGGTTCTGGGTTTTGTCAACATCCATGCCGAGGCCACCTTATCGGGGGCGGCTCAGGATTTCATGGTTTCCATGACAACCATGGGACTGTCCCAACATGCCATTGGCCCAACACATGTAGCAGGGCATACTCTAGACTTGGTTTTGCAACTGGACATGGAGATGGTGATCTGAATGTGGGGAGCCTTACATCAGTCCCTCTGTCATGGGCAGATCACTGCTTGCTGAAGTTTAGACTTACAGTGGCTTTTCCCTCCTGCAAGGGTGGGGGACCTATTAAGTTGCTCCGCCCCCAGAGATTAATGGATCCGGATGGTTTCCAAAGGGCTCTGGGGAGTTTTCCAGCTGATAGGGCTGGCACTCCTGTCGAAACTCTGGTTGAACTGTGGAATACAGAAATGACCTGGGTGGTTGACATGATTGCTCCTGAGCGTCCTCTCCTGTGTAGAGCTCATACGGCTCCATGGTATACCCCAGAGCTGAGAGCAATGAAACAATATAGGAGACAGCTTGAGTGTGGATGGATACGAACTCCTGGTGGATGCAAATACACACTGGTAGGTTCCTATGGTAAGGTGTATTTAGGGACAGTGAGGGCAGCAAAACATAATATTTTGCTGCCACTATCAAATCATCACTCTGCTGACCAGCAGAGCTCTTCAGAATTGTCTGGGGGCTATTACACTCTGGCCCCAAGGATATGGTAGAACCATCTGAGGCCCACTGTAATGAATTTGCTAGGCACTTCCAGGATAAAATCCTTAGCACCTGCCAGGACTCAGAGACTCCAGTGTTATAGCAGGTGAATCAAGCGAGGTATCCAGAGCACAGACTTGTCCCAATTTCTTGGATGAGTTTCAGATGGTACAGCTTGAGGACGTTGACAAGGTGCTTGGACACGTTCATGCAACCACTTCTGTGCTGGATCCTTGCCCTTCTTGGCTAATAAAAGCTAGCAGGGATCAGTGGCGTCACTAGGGTTGGTGTCACCAGGTGCAGTAACTCATGGTGTCACCCACATGGACCTCCTCCCGTATCAGACCATACAGAATCCTTAGTAATGTTTTTTGTACTACTGTTACTCGTAAATCGTAATTCCCATATATCACTGAATGTAATGGCAATAGTAGTGACATAAACAACTAGCAAAATTAAAATTACACCTTTGAATTACAATATCATACACACAGCTCAAATTCTTGCTCTTATTACTAATGGGAGTTAATTATCTTGCATATGCCCATAGTAAATTTTCAGATACTTTCAGACCCTCAGCAATTTTCAAGTGGTCTACGTAGAAGAAAGGTTTGGGAACCCCTGGAATAAGACACCTGCTTATGTCCCTATGCTGCTCTCTCCCCTCATTTAGGGGCCTGGGATGCTTGCGTGTGGACACACCTCCTTACAATTATGGAAAGTGATTCTTAATAATAAGTCTCCAGACACAAAGTTACATAGGTATTTATCAGTTGTTTAGTAGAAAATTCAGAAGTGCAGAGTCCCTTCATGATAGTTACAGCCACGTACACCCTTTTTTGTTCCTGGATTAAGAATGAGATCTTTGTTAATGCATTCTCTCACAACAACAAACATCTGTAGGAGCCAATCAGCATGAAAGTGGAGAGCATTAGCAACTGAGAAGAGTCTTCTCAGTGGCTGACTCACCTCCTTTCACTCTGATTGGCTCCAATCTGCAGAAAAGGCAAGGAAGCATATTAGAAGACTCTTCTCAGTGACTAACACACTCCCTTTTCATGCTGACTGTAGGATGCTTGGAGACATAGGGACCCTGCTCCCAAAAAAGCAGAGGGACTAAGATCCCCTGGGCGACTACCCTCCTGGTGCTTATGGACATGACCATAATATATTTTGTAAAGTGCAAGTTCGATATTATTTATTAAGTGTGTTCAGGATTACACTGATGGCATTCCCAAATATGTACTTTCACACAGACTTTGGTTTTCCATAACACAATGTTTGTCCAAGCCTCCACACTTGGGGGGGGCACTACTTGCACACCCCTTCCATAAGCACATCAAAGTTGGATACACACCTGAACCAAGACCCAGACAAAAGGGCACTCAAAACAAAAAGGTAATTATAGTCCTGAGTAGATCTTGTACAGTGGTTATACTGACTGGGCAGCCACTGTCCTTCACATTTTACAAAATACTTTTTCCTATACAAAGATTAAATTTCTGTGTATGAAAAAGTAATATATGAAGTGGTCTCAATAGTGAGAAAAGTAAACAAGTGAATGGTGATCCAAATGTTTTTCATTCTCCCGTTATGAAGCTAGCTGCCAGATGATGTATCACCTTCCCTACGCATGCAGCGTAGACTGAAAAAACAGCACCCAAGCCACCATTCAGTACGTGCACGTGTTCTTTCCGACATGAATCTACAGGTCTCAAAAAGTAATGTGTGACAAAGTCCTCAAACACCTTATAACATACCTCAAACATGGTCTCTTGTTCTACCAGCATGCCTCCACACCATCACTTTGCCAAAACATAAGGATAGTTAAATTGCTTTTAGGGAGGTTCACAATTATGATTTCCTATTTATTTAATCTAAAAATATTTAAAATACATAAAAACAGCCAGGGGAAGATATTGGAGAAATATAAAATAAATACAAATGAAAAAGGGGGGGAGGTGAAGAGACCTTAAATGTGCTACTCACCATCTCTCAGCCTATCCTCCCCTCAGGATGAAAACAATGGAGAACCATGACCACCCCCAGGAAGAAGGGCACACTTAAAATGTAGAGGAAAAAAGCATCTACAACCATAGTGTGAAATCAAATACTTATTGGGACACAGTATGAAGAAATATTTATATAAACATGACTCTCAAATATGTTTATGAATTACACAATCTGTAAATATATTTATAGTGCAATCCGATGTTTGTTTACTCAGAAGCAAGTCCCAATGTATTCAATGGGGCTTACTCAAACTGGGCAGTGTGCAGAGAACTACAGCCTCAAGTGATAAGGAACTTGTTCTTTTAAGTTGAGACCTTATCCCAGTCTGAGTCTGTGTTGGAATTGCTTTTTAATATGTTTTTAAGCCTTTTCTTTTTTTAAAAGCTTATAAAAATATTTTCAAAGATGTTTTAATATATTTTAAAGTCTGTTTTTATGATGTTTTAAAGTGCTTTTAGTGCTTTTGTTTGCCGCCCTGGGCTCCTACTGGGAGGAAGGGCGGGATATAAATCAAATAATAAATAAACTTCATTCACCCAACCCCAAATTCAGAATCATGCCTCTTTAGGCTGTTTTCCAACTGTTTATTTTTGCTTTATGGTTATTGGATTTTAAATGGCTTTATTTCTTGTTGTGACCTGCCTTGGTTTCCAACCCTACCTCACAGGGTTGTTGGAAAGACTACACACACACACACTGCAGATGTATAAATACATACAGCCCATATAATAGTTTATTGTCAAACTAGCTGGTTATTGCAGAAAAATCAGTATTAGTTTTTAAAAAATCAGTATTCGTTTCCTACAGAATAAAAACTGTAATACCTAAGTAAGCCCTGCCTACTTGCTTTAAAATAGGACTGGAGGAGGGAGGGACAGAAAGAGAACACAAACACAATTCTTTTTTACATTCACTCCAAAGTCCCATTGATTTTCAGCACATTCGTAACCATGTCTACTCAAAAGTAAATCCTATTGAATTCAATGGGATTTACTCTGGACATATGGGATTAGCAATGCTTTTACCCCCACAAAAGCAAGTATTGGGAAGGTTTTGAAAACACTGCCCAGGATCTGACTCCTACACACAAGAGGGGAAAAAATGGAAATGTATATACTTACCCAATTTATGAGATTTTCAGATAAACGGGGGGGGGAACCACCATTTTCTGGCCTTGCAATGAGGTTTACTAGACACTGCCACAGGTCAAACAAACACTTCACTGATTGGCTGCAATCCTGAACAGGCGGGGTTAAAGCTACGAAGTGCTATACAGTAGTTTAAAAAGAGATTTAAAGGGGGCGGCTGACTTTTTATGTATATCTTGAGCAGAGCTTGGAAAAGTTACTTTTTTGAACTACAACTCCCATCAGTCCAATATAGTGGCCATGCTGGCTGGGGCTGCTGGGAGTTGTAGTTCAAAAAAGTAACTTTTCCAAGCTCTGATCTCGAGAACCGGACCACCTAGAAACTTAATTTTTTTTAAATTAAAGCTGAGACTCACCCCCTCTGATGTGTCACCTGGTGCACTCCGCACCCCCTGCACCCCCCGCGTGATGCCACTAGTGGGCGGCTGACATTTTTATGTATATCTCAAGAACCGGACCAGCTAGAAACTTATTTTTTTTAAAAATTAAAGCTGAGAGTCACCCCCCTCTGATGGTGTCACCCAGTGCGGTCCACACACCCGCACCCCCCTAGTGACGCCCCTGGCAGGGATGGAACAGCAGGCTGGGCCAGGGAAGTGATTAATGTCTCTCTGTGAGAGGGGGTGATCCCTGGCTGCCTGAAAGAGGCGGTAGTGAGACCACTCCTGAAGAGACCCTCCCTGGACCCAGAAAATCTTAACTATAGGCCGGTAGCAAATGTTCCATTCCTGGGCAAGGTCCTTGAACGAGTGGTGGCAGGCCTGCTCCAGACACTCTTGGATGAGACCGATTATCTGGATCCATTTCAGTCGGGTTTCAGGCCTCGTTTTGGCACGGAAACAGCCTTGGTCACCCTGTATGATGACCTCTGTCGGGAGGGAGACAGGGGGAGTGTGACTCTGTTGATTCTCCTTGATCTCTCAGCGGCTTTTGATACCATGGACAATTGTATCCTTCTGGGAAGACTGGCTGAGTTGAGAGTGGGAAGGACTGTATGGCAGTGGTTCTACTCCTACTTGGTGGGTTGGCTCCAGAAGGTGGTGCTTGGGGAACATTGCTCGACATCCTGGACTCTCCAGTATGGGGTTCCGCAGGGGTCAGTTCTGTCCCCCATGCTGTTCAACATCTACATGAAACTGTTGGGTGCAGTTATCCAGAGCTTTGGAGTGCATTGCCATCAGTATGCTGATGACACGCAGCTCTATTTCTCCTTTTCATCTTCTTCAGGTGAGGCTGTCAATGTGCTGAACCGGTGTCTGGCTGCGACAATGGACTGGATGAGGGCTAATAAATGGAGGCTCAATCCAGACAAGACTGAGATGCTGCTGTTCTTCTGACCGAATGGTGGATGTCCAACCTGTCCTGCATGGGGTTGCACTCCCCCTGAAGGAGCAGGTTTGTGGGGGTTCTCCTAGAGCTCAGGTAGCCTCAGTGGCAGGGAGTGCCTTCTACCAACTTCAGTTGGTGGTCCAGCTATGCCCCTATCTGGACAGGGATAACCTGGCTTCAGTTGTCCATGCTCTGGTAACCTCCAAGTTAGATTACTGCAATGCGCTTTACATGGGGCTGCCTTTGAAGACGGTTTGGAAGCTGCAGCTTGTGCAAAAGGCAGCATCCAGATTGGTAACAGGGACCAGACGGTTCGAACATATAAAAATGATTCTGATCCTCTTGCATTGGCTGCCTGTATGTTTCTGAGCTCGATTCAAGGTGCTGGTTTTAACCTATAAAGCCTTACATGGCTTAGGACCACAATACCTGATGGAATGCCTCTCCCGACATGAACCCACTCATACACTACGCTCAACATCCAACGCCCTCCTCCAGGTGCCTATTCTGAAGTAAGCTAGGAATCTGGCAACAAGGGAGAGAGCCTTCTCAGTGGTGGCCCCCAGATTATGGAATGATCTCTCTAATGAGGTGCACCTGGTGACAACACTGTTTTTCTTCTTCTTTGCGCCAGGTCAAGACTTTCCTCTTCTCCCAGGCATTTTAGCATGTGTTTTTAAATTGTTTTTATATTTTTTACATTGTGTTTTTAAATTGTTTTTTGTTTTAAAATTTGTATATTTGTTTTTAATGTTTTGATTGCTGTAAACTGCCCAGAGAGCTTTGGCTATGGGGTGGTATATGAAATAAATAAATAAATAAGTAAGTAAATAAATAAATAAATAAAACTCAGCATCCCACAACCAGTCAGGATTCCTAATGAAAACTAAAAAAATTCTGGCAACCAGTCAGCCAAGGTCAGAGAAATTCCCTTGCAGCACAACCTGACCCCGGGGTTGCAGTTAGTGCAGAATGCTGCAGCGTGATGCTGACATGAGTGAGACCCTATCAGCACATAATACCTCTGCTCTGAAATCTGGCCTGGTTGCCAATTTGCTACCAGGCCAAGTTCAAGGTGTGCTTGTTCTGCTGTTGTAAGAAATCAATCCTTTAGTATGGCAACACCTATGCTTTGGAACTCCCTGCCTATTGACATTAGGCACTCTTTTTGGCACCTGCTAAAAGCATTTTTATTTAGGCAAGCCTGCCCAGGCACATAGAAGCTATTATTTTTTTATCTGTTTTAACTCCTTGTTGGTTTTATTATTTATTATATTTTGAATGTCGTTAAATAACTGTTTAACTGTTTTTGCCAATAATTTCATTGTTTCAATGCCTTCTGTAAACTGTTTTTTGTTTTTTTACTATAAAGTGGTATATAAATGTTGTAAATAAAATACATAAATAAATTTGGAGTCACTGTGGCCCTTGGGTCTCTTTCCACTTTTAGGAACAAAGGATCTGCCTTATACCACCTCAGGTCATTTGGTACCCTCTAGGTCAATACTGATGACATGGACTAGCATTACCTGTCCAGGATTCTGGGCAATAGACTTTTCCAAATACTGGATTTTGGACCTTTGCATGCAAAGCACTTGCCCTACCACTGAGATACAGCTCTTCCCCTATTTAAAAAGTATACTTTAAAATTGTTCTTTTCAATCCACTAATGAATGCACAGCATAGCAGATCCACCCCATTCATTTAAAGCACATTCAACATACATTTGAAGCACATGAATCCCACCACAGAATCATGGGAAGTTGGTCATTTAGTGTTGCCATTTAGTACTCCCATGCTGTGGAATACTCTTCCAGTAGAGTATTGGTAGGCATCCTCGCTGCTAACACAAATATATCTTGAAGACATTGTGCTAATGGGCCTATTCAGCTATTTAATTTTTTTTTCAAGATGAGCCAGTCATTTTTATTATTTTGTGTTGTTTTATGGTATCTTATACTTTATTGTATTGCATATATTGTTGTACATCACCTTGATATTTAAAGGAGTAGAGGGTGTATACATATTTTTATTAATAAAATGCATAAATGATGCACATATCTTTCACATCAGTAGGCATCATCTTAGATATTAGCCCTGTCACATAGAAGGAAATCATTCTATTAATAATAATAATAATTTCAATTTATTAACCACCCTTCACCATAAGGTCTCAGGACTGGTGTCAATCAAAGGCTAGCACAAAGAGCTGCATCTTCAGCATACAAACCACCCCTGCCTAATGAAGATGTCAGATGTACCTCTGTGGGGAGGGAGTTCACCATGATCTGGTGAGATTTCAAGGTGTTACATTAGCTGGGTGGCAGCCAAGTTTCCATGAGTGGCTCCTGTGGGGATTGGATAACATTTAAATGGCCCAGCCATGTGGGGAGGGCATAACTCTGAGGGACTCGACCACATAACTGCCTTTCTACTGTGAAGTGTAAGCTGATTTCATAGGTAAGACCCTTGTAGTCTGCCCGTCTGCAGAAAAGTACAGTTTAAAGGCTTTCTTAATAATTGTCGTGTCCGGGACTGGACTTAGAAACCAGACCAGGTTGTGAAAGCAGTTCAGTCTTTATTAGAGTAATATCCAAACAGAGGCTGCACTTTCTCATGAAGGAACACAATACACGTGTCCAGCGACATGCAAGAGAGTTGACAGAACAAGGAATCCCAGCCCCCCCTTTCCTTATAAAGGGGACTTTCTGGCGTGAATTCTCTCACTCTGCCTTAGGGTGCTCTCTTCCCCGCCCCACCTCTCTCTCCCCTTTGCTTGTTTTTGTTTTCTCCGGGTTCGTGGTGAAGGGGGAAGTTCTGCCCCCTCCCCTTCTGAAGATTCTACCTCTGGTATTGGGGAAAGAGGGGGGTGAACGTCATGCCCATCAGGCAGACTTTTCTCTGGCTGATGAGGGAGTTGAAGTCCCCCTCCTTCTTGTTCTAACAACTCTGGCTCGGGAAGGGGGGTGAGCGTGGGAAATTCCTGAGCAGAGTCTGTATCTGTGTCTGCTGGAGTTTCAAGGCCTCCCTCCCCCTCTTCACACAACTCTGGGAAAATGATCTCCTCCTCCTCATCTGAAGTGCCAGGGTCCCAATCCTGCATCCTGACAATAATAGTGTCAGAGAATTTCTGTTATGGTTGTTCTCTCTTGGTAGCATGATTGGCTGGTCTTTCCTGTACATTCAGGGTTTTAAACAAGTAGGAAAGGGCCAGAATCAGCACCTGGCATCCTTGGGCAGCTGCTAAGGCTCCAGTGCCCCAGCGCCTTGGATGTCCCTTTAATTCCCCCCCCAGCTGAGCAGCTGAGTGTATCTACCATTTAAATTTCCCACAATGTCCTTGGACTTTGAGGGCATTGTGGGAAATTAAAATGACAGTTATGCCAGACTAGCCCAACCATGGTCTAGTGGCAGAGCAGAGGCCTCCCAGAAGGCATGTTGCCCAGGATTTCCTCAGTCCCGGAGCCTGCCCTTGTTAGGAGGAAAGAGCAGCAGTCCAGGACAGGATCTCTTAGTTACACATGCTCTTCCTTCCACACCGACATTATTTAAATTCTAGAAATAATTTTATTTATTATTTTTAGCCCACTCTTCATTAAATAATGACCACAGGGTGTTGCACAAAATGCAACAACAATAAAATTAGAAAACAAGTTAAATAAAAACAAAAAGTTCAATTAAAATAGCACAGTTTTAATAACAGAGCAAACAGACAGTTCGTTGATTTGCAGTTTGCCTCAGTTACATCATCCCATTGGAGTGGTATGTCTTCAGTTGCCTGTTACCAAAAAATAAACAGCATCAGCACCAGTCGTACCTAGGGTTGCCAGATCAGAAGCATCCCAAAACCTGAGATTTGAGGGGTGGGCCCTAGTGATGTCATGGGGCAGGCCCAAGTAATATCATTAAGCATGATATATTAAGCATCAATAACAGTTGCTTGGAGCATATAATTAAAAAAATATATCTGATTGGAAATTAAAATAGAAATCTCAGCTAAAAGATGGAGCCTGGGTAGGGAACATTTAATCTAGCCTACTTGCTTTCAGCAAGAGGAGTTTAAGTGCATTCAGGACAGGACAGTCACCAGAAGGCCACTGTAGGGACAAAGGAGCCTAGTGTTGTGGAGATATTAGATGGGAGCATTGGGGAGTAAAGATGGCATCTAAGGCCCTCCTCCGGGTACCAACCCATCATGAAGCCCGGAGGGTGGTTACTAGATCTAGGGCCTTTTCTGTGGTGGCCCCCGAGCTGTGGAATAGCCTCCCCGAAGAGGTACACCTGGCGCCTACATTACTATCCTTTCGGCGCCAGGTAAAGACCTTTTTATGCTCCCAGGCATTTTAACTATTTCAATTTTTAATTTTCAATCTTTTTAAATGTATTTTGTTTTTAGTTTGTGATGTTTTGTTTTTCTATTTGTGTCTTCTATATGTTCTCATTTTTACCATTATGATGTACTGTATTTTACCCTTGTTTGTTCACCGCCCTGAGAGCTATTTTGCTATGGGTGGTATATAAATTGAACGAAATAAATAAATAAATAAAAATGCTCCTGAAGGCTACAATTCTAAACATACTTACTAAGGGATTAAGCCCCATAGAACTCAACAGGACTGACTTCTGAGTATTGGATTGTGCTGTTGGTAAACCTTGACTAGGGATCCTCAGCAAGACATCCATCTCCAAGCAGGGTTGGCAACCCCCTGCCTGGAATGCCCTGCCCTTACCTTTTAATGTGGCTGCTCCAAACATCTTTACAGATTTGACCCTTCACTTCAGAAAGAGGTCTGAGAAATGAGTAAGAGTAAGAAGTATCTTTTAAAATGGTTCTTTTCAATTCACTCTTGAATGCACATCATACCTAGGGATAGATCCATACCATTCATTTAAAGCACATTCAACACCCATTTGAAGCACATGAATCCCAGCCTATCTGCCCCTTAGGATGAAAACAATGGAGAACCATGACCACCCCAAGGCATATTTAAGATGTAGAGCAAGTATTGTACAACCATAGTGTGAAATTGGATACTTATTGGGACACAGTATGACAAAATATTTATATAAGCATGACTATCAAATATGTTCATTATTTACACAACCTGTAAAGATATTTATAGTGCAATCCGATGTTTGCTTACTCAGAAGCAAGTCCCAATGTATTCAATGGGGCTTACTCAACCAGGGAAAACTGTACCCTCAAGTGATAAGAAACTTGTTCTTTTAACAAGCCTTTTAAGTTGAGACCTTATCCCAGTCTGTGTCTGTGTTGGAATTGCTTTTAAATATGTTTTTAAACCTTTCCTTTAAAAAATGTTTTTAAAGCTGTTAAAAATGTTTTTAAATATGTTTTGTTTTAATATATTTTAAAGTCTGTTTTTATGATTTTTAAAGTGTTTTTAGTGCTTTTGTTTGCCACCATGCGCTCCTACTGGGAGGAAGGGCAGGATATAAATCAAATAATAAATAAATAAAAATAAATAAATAAACTTTATTCACCCAACCCAAAATTTGGAATCATGCCACTTTAAGCTGTTTTGCAACTGTTTATACTTGTTTTATGGTTATTGGTTTTTAAAGGGATTTATTTCTTATTGTGAGCTGCCTTGGTTTCCAATCACGAACCCTACCTCACAGGGTTGTTGGAAAGGCTCCACACACACACACACACACACACACACACACACACACACACACACACACACACACACACACACACACTTACTTACTTGCAGGTGTAAAAATACACCCCATATAATAGTTTATTGCCAAACCAGTTCGTCATTGAGGAACATTTTTTAAAAAAAACAGTATTAGTTTCCTACATAATAAAAACTGTGATACCTAGGTAAACCCTGCCTAATTGCTCTAAAAATAGGATTGGAGGAGGAGAGAAAGATTTACAACACAAACACAAGTCTGTGCTATGTTTACTCAAAAGTCCCATTAATTTACAGCACAATCCTAACCACGTCTACTCAAAAGTAAGTCATAATGGAGTTCAATGGGTTTTACTCCAGGTACATGGAAAGCAAGTATTGGATTAAATACTTTCATATTTCATAGCCCAGGGGCTGACTCTTGCACACAAGAGAAAAAAAACTTTAAGCCATATTACTTACGCAAACTGCAAAATCTCAAAGCCGCCATTTTCTGACATTGAAATTAAGCCTAGGCATGCCTGGATCAACATGTCACAACCCTGGCTTCATTTATTGACTACAATCCTGAAAGGGCGGGGTTAGAGTCAGAGCTTGGAAAAGTTACTTTTTTAAAACTACAACTCCCATCAGCCCCAGTCAGCATGGCCACTGGATTGGGCTGATGGGAGTTGTAGTTAGAGCTAGCAGCTGTTATAAAGATCTGTAAAACAGATTTAACGGTCACACGGGGGGGCGGTGATGTTTTAGTGTATATCTTGGGAACCAGACCACCTAGATACTTAATTTTTTAAAAATTGAAGCTGAGAGTATGGAGATTAAGGGGTGCTAGCAGGAGAACCAGAGGGGATCCCCAAAAACCAGAGACTCTGGCTGAAAACCAGAGACCTGGTAACCCTAGTCATACCTCAGAGGAAAAGGAATTCCATAAGCAGGATGCTATCACAACAAAGGCCCTAATGCAGGTTTCTAAAGAAAACTGAAAAGAACCAGGAAACACTGCTAATTTCAGCTCTGATGCTTACTTGGCCAATGTATCTTGGCCTTTTCTAATGATCCTCTTCTAATGGTCATTGAATGGTCTAATCTGGTAATTTTCTGATAGATTCCTACTGGCATTCAGTGTATCACTTGTATTTGGTATTTGATGGAAGGAGGTATAAAACCAGTGTGGTATAGCTCACTGGAGGAAATGTGGCTTTTAATTTATCTCTCAGACTAACCTACCTCATAGGGTTATTATGAAAATAAAACGGGAGGACAGTTCCTCAGGTGCCCTGAGTTCCTTAGAGGAAGAATGTGATAATTGGTGGTGATGATGGTGATGATGATAAGAAAACAGAATAATACACAGCAACCATTTATATTTAAAATATTTAGCATTTTATTTTAGTATCGTCTGAACCTCATGAAAGATGATTAAACAATTATATTAAGACTGGCAACTGTTTTTCTTTCTAGAGTTGTTTAGAAGGCGAAGAAACATTAGAATCTCTCAAATTAGAAATAAGCAAATAACGAAATAAATAACTAAAGGATTTCACACTGTGTTGGAAGAGAAGGAGGAAAACATAATTGAGATGAAGAAAGAAAAGTACATGAGGATTAACATAGAAAAAGAAAATACCGTACATATGTCTAACTTCTCTACTCTTTAGACATAAAAAGCAGTGTTCTTGAAATGCATTCATGGCCCAAAGCACCCACAACCTAAGGTATGAATTCTGCATTTAAATGCTATGTTCAGCTTGAGTGACAGCTGCACTGTGCTGTAATAGAGGAACTATTGCTGTGTCTTCTTCTCTAGCTAATCTTTATTTGCTCCAATTGCATCTTTGTGTTCCTTCCTATTTCCTGAGTCCACAGAAAACAGAGGAGAGACTATCAAGCTCCCTGTTGGAAATAGCTGATATGCATGAATGATGAAGGGGTCAAATTGACAGACACAGAAAACAAGAACATATGCCTCAAATATCTCTGATAGTCAACTTTGTCTGTGATATTAACCTATTCTCCATCCCCCCGCCCACTTGTCAGCACTATCCTAGCAAAGTGTCAACTCCACACTGTGTTTCTTCTAGGGTTGCTATCTTCTATGCCTATCTCTTTTAGAAGCTGGCCCTGTAGCCACTGCAGAGGTAGATGGTGCATATCATCCTATCATTGTTAGGATGGGCATGTGTCCTACTGTACAGGAGGCAGTCCTCTATTTGAAGAACTGATATAGGACAGTCCTCTGTTAGAAGGTGTCCTCTGTATGAAGGTCTGTCCATTCCAAGTTGAGTTTAAAGGTAAAGCGCCCTAAGAAGGGAGAGTAGGGGCCCTGAAGTTGCCCATCAACAGTGAGTACGTGGACAGCAGACTGAGCAGGCACACTAGTCTTCCTCACTATGGTGAGATATATTTTTATTTTAATTACAGTAAGTATGCATACATTTGGATATTTACATGTACATTAACTTATGCAATTATTATGCTGAACTGTGACCTCTTTTTTGTCTTCTTTTTTGGTGATGCATAAGTGGCCACCCTAGACATCACTTAGCCATAACTGGGGACAAGGGCAAATGGGTGAGCAGAAGGAGGCCTGAGCAGTATGTGCAGATAAAAATGCCACCTGTGCTAAGCACATGCCATCATTTTGCGCTCACACAGACATCTACCCAGATGCAGTGCTTCTATAGTACAGTCTACATCTCCATGGTCAACATTTCTCCTGCATTTCTCTTTGGCTTTGGTGGTGTATGTGGGAGAAGCAGATGGAACATATCTGCAAGAGCCACAGAACTAGGCTTTAAAAGGGGGTAGCTAACCTTTTTTCACTCAAACATGCACCCTCTCACATGCACAAGGCACATTGCCCATCCACCTCCACTCCACTTCTCAGCTTATTTGTGCAGAACAGTTGATCAAGCAATCTGATGTACATCCCCAGCATGCCCCTGGGCTCGGCAGAGAGGTTCTCTGCCAACCGCTGCACCCTGGCTACTACCCTTTTGCCATTGCTACCAAAATCAGTGGGGGCTTTAGAGGGGGCAGAAAGGTTTCCTAGGGAGACTTGATAAGTTATCCCTACTTTTAAATTAAAAAGTGGTCCATCTCCAAGATGACAGGCGACAGCCATCATTTCTGTTCCCCGCCCATGTAGTATTTGTGGTGCCCATCAATGATTTTTTGGGACTTAGCCTCTATGATTTATAAGCAGCAAGCTCAGTTTCTGAAATTCAAGGTTTTTTTGAGTTACAGTAAGAGGGCAGTTCAGAAGATCAGTGCATGGAGAGTGGATGTGATTGAGGAGTGGGAGCATGGCAGCAAGCACTACTTCAACCTACACACATTCAATAGATGGTTTGTATACATGCAAACAAAATGTTTGTGTATAGGGATTGTTCACACGGTCTAGCAAATTAAGATTTTTTTTAAAAAAAGATGTTTTTGAAGATGTTCTGTTTTAATATGTTTTTGGAGCTGTTTTGTTTTAATATGTTTTAAACTATTTTGTTTTTAAGATGTTTCAGAGTATTTTTAGTGTTTTTGTTTGCTGCTCTGGGTTCCTTCTAAGAGGAAGGACGGGGCATTAAACAAACAAACAAACAAACAAATAAAGTCAAGATTGTGGTGGGGTCTGGATCCATCAACCTATTCTGTGTCATGTGCCTTGAATGTCTGAATAAATGGGACACCATCATTTAGAACACTGATAATTATTTTCCCCAACACTTCACATTATTTTGCTATAAATGTTGTTTAGACCACACAGACTGTTTTGTAGAAATATAGACTCAATATTGGTAAGAGATCAGGCTGGTCTGCCCTTTTTAATTACTGATGGACTGTTCTTATGTCAGCACAATGGGTTTCAACATTCACTGTGAATAATAAGGTAGTTTTGAGATAAATAAAGGTGTTGCATAGTGATAAGGAAAATGATGGCTTTACCATTAAATACCATAATCTTCAAATGAGGCAATCTTAGCTATCTGATCAAGATTAGGAGACTCAAGAGTCCCTAGAAACTTTAGCGAATGCTAATTTGCTAATGCCTGGGAAGGAAGGCATGTTCTGAAAGGTGGGGGTTTTGGGGCCAGCAAGGATTAGCAGAACTGTAGAATCACATACAGGGCAGAAGCTACAAGATTCATTTTAGACATCAACGTACAAAAAAGGAAGAGCAGTAGACATGGTATATTCTGGGCTCAGGATCAACTGCAGGAAAGTAGTCGGGGAAAGTAGGTGGCGATCTTTGTGATGTTGCCTGATTGGTGTGGGAGCTGCAGCAGTGGGTGCTTTCCCCATGCCATTTTGGCAATCTCAGAGCATGGGAGACGATACAAGAATGCACCTCTTTCCATGCCAACACTGCCCCCAATTTTCAGGACAGCTCCTTTAGGGATGGAAAGAAACTGCATTGATGGCTTCACCCATGTGATTACAGGCTGGAGCTGTGTGCAAATGGCCTCTCAAAATTCCCCACCCTATTTGTGGATAGAGAAACCGGGGGGGGGGGGGAGAGGGAAATGGGACAATTTCACCAAATTTTTCCAAGGAGGAGGAGTCATTCTTCAACAGTTTCTCTGTGGTGGGGCTCACCATTTGTGGTGATAGTAGCATAGCTTCTTTTTTTATGGCAGTCACCATTTTTAATGCTTCATGATGACCTGGACCTAGCCTCTTTTCAGGACATGGGTTGTGGGATACAGAATGGTGGCCACAAAAACATTGTGGAGAATTGTTGAAGAAAATTCCGCAAAGTGGTCTTCCTTTTCGGGGGCAGGGAGTGGTGAGAAAAAAAACTCACATGTTTTCTCACTAAAATGTCTTCTGGGAACAAATGACACTGCCAAACAGAGCTATGAAGAAATCACATCAGACTTTGAAGCTCTGGGAAGGAAACTCAAGGACTTTGGGGCCCAGATAGTTTTTTCATCCATCCTTCCAGTACTTAGAAGAGGAGTAGAAAGGGAAAGAAAAATACTCCATGTGAATGAATGGCTACGAAGGTGGTGCAGATGTGAGAGATTTGGATTCTGGGACCATGGGCTATGGTTCCTGGAAGATGGACTGCTGGCAAGTGATCTCACAAGGACTGGGAAGAATGTGTTTGGCCACAGCATGGATAAGTTCATCAGGAGAGCTGTTAACTGTATCCTAAAGGGGAGGGAGATATAAACTTGGTGGTAACGACTGATGAAGGCTTATGCACAGTAGTGGGACCAAAGAGATTGGCTCTAATAGGGCCCAGTAACAGCCCTCAGAAAAATGTAGTAAGGAAGCCAAGCCATAAATCACATGGTCTTCGATGTCTGTATACTAATGCGCAGAGCATGGGAAACAAGCAGGACGAACTTGAACTCTTAATACAGGAGGGCCATTACGACTTGATAGGTATAACTGAAACTTGGTGGGATGACTCCCAAGACTGGAATACAGTAATTGGATACAACTTGTTCAAGAAGAACAGAAGGAATACAAAGGGATGTGGAGTTGCGCTAGATGTTAAAAATATATATCTCTGCACAGAAATACAGGAAGATGAGTTTAGTAGCTCCACCAAGAGTATCTGGATTAAAATTAATGGGGCAAGTAACAAAAGGAATGTGGTGCTTGGAGTCTACTACCGACCACCCAATCAAGGAGAAAATGAGAATGTAACTTTTGAAGAACAAATTGCCAATGCTTCGAGGAGGCATGATGTAGCAGTAATGGGAGATTTCAATTAGCCCAATAACTGTTGGGAGACAAATTCTGCCAAACATGCCCCCTCCAAGAAATTTCTGACTTGTGTTGCAGATAACTTCCTCCTACAGAAAGTGGTGGAAGCAACCAGAAGATCAGCTATCCTGGACTTGCTTCTAACCATTAGAGATGATTTGGTGGATGAAGTGGCAGTTACGGGAACTCTGAGGGAAAGTGACCACACCATACTTAAATTCTTGATTTTAACAGAAGCAAAAGCTGATAGTAGCCATATGCACACCCTGGACTTCAGGAAAGCTGATTTTAATAAACTAAGCACAATTGTAAGTACAGTTCCATGGCAAGCCACCATAATGAGAAAAGGAGTCGAAGATGGGTGGCAGTTTCTAAAAAATGAAATTCTACAAGTGCAATGGCAAGCAATTCCAACAAGGAAAAAAGGGGAGAAACAGCAGTAGAAGCCAGTGTGGCTTCACAAAAAGCTTAGAGATGACCTGAAAACAAACAAGGACACATACAGGAAGTATTCTGAATTTTGGGTTGCGTGAGTGACATTCCTTATTATTTGAGGTTGCAGTCCTGTGCATGCTTCCCTGTTTGAGTAAGCCCATTGTATACACTGGGACTTGCTTCTGAGTAAACATGTATAGGATTTGTAAATAATAATCTTTTACATTCATGCATTTATAAATATTTCTTCATACTATGTCTCAATATATGTATCTGATCTTACACTAAGTTATAAATTATTATTTCCTCTACATTATAAGTGTGCCCTTCTTGCTTGAAGTGGTCATGGTCCCCCTTTGTTGTTTTCACTCTGAGGGGCAGATTAGGCTTAGAGATGCTGAGTAGCCCATGGTCACCAAGTAAACTTTGTAGCTAATTTCCATTTTAAAAATTAATTAAAATATTTATATGCAGGCAAAGGTTATAACGTTATGCAGATCCACATAATGCATTTAAAACACATCCAACTTGCATTTAAAGCACATGACTTCCCCCAAAGAATCTTGGGAAGTGTAGTTTCCCCTTACAGTTATAGTTTCCACCACCCTTAACAAACTACAGTTCCCATGATTCTGTGGTGTGATTCATGTGCTTCAAATATAAGTGGAATGTTCTTTAAATGCATGGTGTGGATCTGTCCTAGGTATGATGTGCATTTATTAGTGAATAGAAAAGAACAATTTTACTAGATGTCATTTTCAGAGAATAGCTTTGGGTGATTGTCTTTTGGCCCCCTGGCAATTGTGGTGTGAGGTGCCGCAGAGTACTATCTTGTCCCTCATGCTGTTTGACATCTATATGAAGCCCTTGGGAGTGGTCATCAGGAGACTTGGTGCGAGGTGTCAGCAGTATGCTGATGATACCCAGCTCTATTTCTCTGTAACATCTGAATCAGAAGAAGCTGTGCAAGCCCTGAACCAGTGCCTGGACCTGGTGGTGGGCTGGATGAAGGCCAATAAACTGAGTCTGAATCCTAGCAAGACAGAGACGCTGTGGGTTGGTGGTGTCCGAGTTGGGATAATTGCTCAGTTGCCTGCTTTGGATGGGGTTGTACTCCCTCTGAAAGAACAGGTTTGTAGTCTGGGGGTGCTCCTGGATCCATCCTTGTTGCTAGAGGCCCAAGTGACCTCAATGGCTAGGAGTGTGTTTTACCAGCTTCAGTTGGTAAGACAGCTGCGGCTGTTTCTGGACCAGGATAGCCTGGCCACTGTTGTCCATGCTCTGGTAACCTCCCAGCTGGATTACTGTAATGTGCTCTGTGTGTTTACCCTTGAGATTGGTCCAGAAGCTGCAGCAGGTGCAAAATGTGGTGGCGAGACTACACACTGGGGAAGGGTATCGCTAACATGTCACCCGCTGCTGAAAGAATTGCACTGGCTGCGTATTAGCTACCAGGCTTAGTTTAAGGTTCTAGTTTTGGTGCACAAAGCCCTATACAGCTTGGGACCAGGATACCTGAAATACAGTCTTGTCCCTTATATACCTAATTAATCACTGCACTCTGCAGGTGATGACCTCCTGCAGATACCATCTTATCAGGAGGTCCGTTCTGCACAACATAGGAAATAGACCTTTAGTGTCATGGCACCAACCCTTTTGAATTCTCTCCCCTTAAATATTAGACAGGCGCCATCTCTGTTATCTTATCGGCACCTACTGAAGAACATCCTCTTTCAACAAACCTTTTAAGTAAAGACCTTATCCTAATTTGGATGTGTTGGAATTGCTTTTTAATATGTTTTAAAACTTTAAAAAATATTTTTAAAGTTTTAAAATGTTTTAAAAGATGTTTTGTTTTAATATATTTTAAAGTCTATTTTTATGATGTTTTAAGTGTTTTTAGTGCTTTTGTGTGCTGCCCTGGGCTCCTACTGGGAAGAAGGGCAGGATATAAATCTAATACATCAATAAATAGATAGATAAATGAATGAATGAATAAATAAAATAATAAATAAGATACTTTTTTTAAACAGGGGAAGGACTGTAACTCAGTGGTAGGGCATATGCTTTGCATGCAAAGGTCCAAAATTCAGTGTCTGGAAAAGTCTATTGCCTGGAATCCTGGAGAGCCAATGCTAGGGCATGTCATCAGTATTGAGCTAGATGGTACCAAATGGCCTGAGTCAGTACAAGGTAGATTCCTTTGTTTCTAAAAGAGGAAATAGACCCAAGGGCCACAGTGACTCTGAAAATTATTTATATATTTTACTTACAGCATTTATATACTACTTTATTGTAGAAAACCTCAAAGTGGTTTACAGAAGGAATTAAAACAATAAAACTATTGGCAAAACCAGTTAAAAACAGGTATTTAAAACATACAAAATAATAAAACTAACAATGAGTTAAAAATTAAAAAATAGCTTCTACGTGCCTGGATAGGCTTGCATAAACAAAAAATGTTTTTAGCTGGTGCCAAAAAGAGTACAATTAAGGCGCTTACCTAATGTCAATAGGAAGAGAGTTCCAAAGCGTAGGTGCTGCTTCACTAAAGGACTGATTTTTTACAAGAGCAGAACCAGTACTATGTAGCACCCATAACATGGAAAGCACACATTGAACTTGGCCTGGTAGCAAATCAATAACCAGTACAGATTTCAGAGCATAAGTATTATGTGCTGACAGGATCTCACTCATATCAGCAATCATACCACAGCATTCTGCACTAACTGCAGCCCCTGGGTCAGGTTGTTCTGCACAGAGATTTCTGTGACCTTGGATTACTGGCTGCCAGTTTTTGATTTTTTTTTAGTTTTCATTTTTGGTTAGGAACCCTGACTGGTTGTGGGATGCTGAGTTTTCTACCTTACTCCTAGGAATCTTGTTGTGGTTGATATGGTATTGCATTTAGGAGATCATCACTATTTTTTTTCTTTTTCTGTTTGCATTTCATTTATCTCTGACCTCACTCCCTTATATCCATAGAAGCAATAACAGTTGTTCCATGCTCTCAGCTCAACCCTGTTAAACCCACTGATGATACACCTTGTTGGTTGCATGATGGTTTGTTTCTTGCTCACTAGTGGTAAAAGAGAATTCACATACTGGGAAGTGTGGCTTCAACTGCTGTTGTACCCAGACTGTTCCCTACCTATGAAGGTAGATCAAACCATGTGTGTTTTCTCTCTGTCAATTACTATTCACTGGAATTAGGTTGGCTTTCAAAGTGAGTTTATAGCAGCCCACTGGGTAGGCAGGAAAGGGTAGAGAATCTTCTTAACTCTTACTCATTTCTCAAACCTCTCTCTGTAGTGAAGGGTCAAGTGTGTAAAGAAGTTTGGAGCAGCCACATTAAAAGGCATGCAGGGCATTCCAGGCAGGGGTTTGCCAAACCTATTTTGATAGTGATATCTTTGCAGAGGATCACTAGTTAAGCCTTACCAACAACACAATCCTAACTATATCTACTCAGAAGTAAACTCTGTTCTATGGGGCTTAGTCCCTTAGTAAGTGTGTTTAGCAGCCTTCAGGGGCATCCATCTTTACTTCTGAGTGCTCCCATCTAACATCTCCACAACACTAGGTTCCCTTCTACCCACGGTGATTTTCTGGTGACTAGCCTGGCCTGAGGGCACTTAAACCCTTCTTGCCAGAAACAAGGAGGCTAGATTAAATGTTCCCTACCAGGCTGCCTGAGCAGATGAGAAGGAATGATCATGTCACTTCAGCTGGACCTGGGAACACCCTTATTTAGCTAAGATCTCTATTTCAATTTCCAATCAGAGAAGTTTTTTTGTTTGAGTGGTATGCTCTAAGGAACTGTGGTTGATGCTTAATGTATCCCATGTAATGACATCACTAGGGCCATCCCCTAAAATCTCAGGGTGTGGGATGCTTCTGATCTGGCAACCCTAAATAGGGGTCGCCTAAAAACTCTCAGCACCCTTAATGAATTACACTTCTCAGGATACTTTGGGGGAAGCTATGACTCTTTAATGTGGAATAATAGTGCTTTAAATGTATGGTGTGAGTCCACCCTGTTCATTCTGTTTACCTATTTACAGTTATTTTTTGTGATAAGCAAAATTCCAACAGAGAGGCAAGGCCTACCAGGAGGTTTCATGAGGCTGCTTGCAGCATAAATATCCTCCTAATGGACTATTTTTGAAAAAAATAATCATTTGTTTTTACTTCTCTCCAAAGGAGATAAATACAGTTATCAGTAAAAGAGCTAAAATTTGTCAGTTGAACAAACCCATTTAATGATGTCTCAGGAAAGTAATATTTATTCTGAAAGCTATTTGATTTCTGCAATCAAATTCAAAATTGTGTTTGGAAAAATACTTTCAGTTCTGAAAACCATACCCAGAACATACTGTATAATTAGGTTTCCATGGGGAACCCCCCCACCATCTATGTTACATGTATGACCTAGCAGGACTTTATGCTTCCTAATGTTGAATTATCACAGAGGGGAAGTAATCTGGAATATACATATGTGATTATGATCCAGTTTTTTTCTCCCCACATTCTCCATTATGCAGGTACTATTGAACAAGTGATGATGGGAAAGTATTTTCTGTAAAATACACTTAATTTGTGATGAGTCTTTTAAAGACTATTGAAACAACAAAAAAGGAAACAAAGTGTTACCCGCAAGTATTACCCCTTGCCAGTGAATGCATAGGGCTGAGGGGTCATGCTTTTTCCCTACCCCTGTATCCACTCAGAGTCCTTGTATGTTGAACGTTAGGTCACCTAAGGTCACAGGTTATCAACAGCAGTTGTCTAGTGTAGGCAGAGAACAGAATAGAGAAGACCGTATTCAAGAATTCTTGAGTCTTGGGAGGTACCAGAAATTTTCTTTTTGGGAGTCAGACTTCAGACAGCAGAACAGTCTTTATAATATATCCTATTTATTCATATCCTGCACACTACATCTAATAAAATTCATTCTAGGTATAATAGAAATAGTTGGATATCCATTTAATATCAAAGTATAAAACTCTGAAGGCACATCTTGATCAAAACAAGTTACAGCAGTTGAAGGACTGAGCTAAACAGTCAAAGTACAAAAGACATAGGAATGCATGTCATGAGACATCACCCATCAGATGTTATGGATGGTATAGATGGGTGGTTCTCCTGCTTTCTTTGACCCTCCCCTCACTCTAGCAGAGCTGAGTGCGATGTGGGGCCATGAGTGCGATAAGACCTGGCTTTTTATACCCTTTCTTTTCTGTGGGAAGGCATGTTCCCATGGTCTTCTCTGCTTTTTGCTACTTCTAATCAGGCTCTCATCAGAAGCTCCAAAAGAGTCTTTCTTTCTCAACAAGTCAGCTTAACTTTACCATATAAGGATTTCCTCTTCCTTCACTTCGAGTGTTAGCCTGACACACTGGCTGTCTGCCCAGACCTGTTATCTTGTATTGTGCTCAACTTCATGAGAAAATCATGCTTTGTCTAGACCAGTTGCTTCTCAGGAAAATTACAACTTTAGTCAGGAGACAGAGGAAGAAAAGGGGGGGGAGATTCAAACTAGTCCTGTTTTACTGTTTGGCTCTTACGCATACAGCAGACTTTATAGACTATTTCATTAATTCTTAAGCATCTTCTAAGCAAATGTAAGCACATGTAAACAATTTCAGCACATCATATGCATATTTGAAACTAATATTCACTAATAGGCAAAAAACCTTGCGGTTTAAGAACCTACCTATAGCCAACTATTTCTATCAAACTTTAAAAAGCAGGGAAAATGTAGCTCCGCTTACCTGTGAAAGCAATGGGAGGCGGCAGCGCAATTGCGGCCCAGGGTGAAGCTGCAGAAGCCATGGGAGGTAAGGGCAACGTCGCGCATCGCGCTGAGATGACACACGATGTACTGCACGGAGGGGGTGGAGCCAATGGGCCTATTTAAGCCCACGCCACACCCTCCGACTTCCTCTTGGCTCACAACGCCCACCCCGCCCTCCCTCTTTTACAGTGTGCCCATGGTCGCTTCGGGGCTGAGTAGGATTTTTTATCCTGACCACCCTCGTTGGCAGGCAGGTTTTTTTTTGCCTACTCCACACTTTTGGGGATGGAGGAACATGGGTTAGGGTGTGTCATGCTTAATAGGTTTATTTTGGCTAATTTGGCTAATTTGGTTCAAATCAAAATATTAATGGGGACATGTTTGGCACACGGGTTCAGTAAAGTGCGGGAGGGGAAATTAGTAACGACAGCTAGGTGGCCCCCTTAGGCACCTTTGGAGGTGAAGGGTGGTTCCGGATGCCTGTCTCTCAGGGTTTTACGGCCCGAAGACATGATATGGGCTGCTTTTGGGGCCAACTTACCTCATCCATCCGAGGGTTCTACGGCCCCGGGGCTGGGTGACATAGGAAGGTCTCCCTACTCACCTATAAGGTGTGGCCGGGGCAGGGGTAAGCAAAAGGGGCTTGCCCTTGGCTCCAGCAGGGGCTGGTCGCCCAAGAGCTGTAGGGCAAGCTGATTGCCTATTGTTAGTTCCCGCACTTAGGTTTCACCTCTGCAGGTCGCTTTAAAGTTTTGTTTGAATTTAATAAAGTGGCCCTTTATTCAACCATAGCTGCTGTTGTCTGCGTATTATTTCACCCATCAACCACAATTGGGCAGCTATAGTGAATGCACCAGGGGAGCAGGAGACCTGACCTCCTCTCTGAGATATCGGACTGCCCTTACAAATTGGTCAAAACGCAAACACCATTTGGGTTGGTCTTTCACAGTCCAATCCACTTCCTGTGTAGCTTGGAAGAATTTGGTAACATGTGCCTCTGAGCATACGGTGAGTGGTGGCAACAGAATTATATTTTTGTATGTTTGTTGGTGTTCTTACTTTGCTTCCTTCCTGTGTTACTTATGTTTCTATAGAGAATTTCATCTAGAAAATTCTTTTCCCCTCATTATTCATCCTAGAAATCTGTGTCAAATTTATTCTTAATACTTTCAAAGCCTTTTTATTGGTCAGTGTCATGATGGTGAAGACAGCCTTTTGTGTGTTTAAAATTGGAGGTTATGTTCTATTTCTATTTTGGGTGCATTAACAGTGGAATCTGAAACTGTAGTTTGATGTAAAATCAGACTGATTCCAATATGCTGCTATTTCAGCAATGACTCTAGCTGTTGGAAAAAAGAGGATGCATGTTTTCAGCCTGCTATGTTTAAACCACTTTATTTAAGGCAAGGTCAATTAAAAACATAGAGCACACCTAGAATTTTGCTAGAATATATTTCCCCTCCCACTGTTTTATCTTGTGCAAATTGAGACACTCCTGAGGTCCACTGGAGACTATTCTGCAGAAGTCAGTGCCATTATTCCACAATTATGTTTGGAGTTTTTTTGGTGTACATTTTGCAAAGTGTTGTTGTACTTCACATATTCACAGAAATAGAACAAAGGAAAATGATTTCTTATAGGAAACTTCACTAAAATTGCAAAGGAAATCAAACATATCTAAAGTGACCATATTTTAAAGTGATCATGAACCATATCAACTGTCTTAATAATGTTGCTTCCTCCCTGCTAAAACAAGATCAGCACAGCACATGTCTTCTTTCTATTATTGGGGCTGATTGCAGGTGTTGCCACCACTCACCATACGCTCAGAGGCACATGTTACCAAATTCTTAGTGGATTGGATTGTGAAAGACCAACCCAAATGGTGTTTGCATTTTGACAAATTTGTAAGGCAAATTTGTAAGGCAGTACAATATCTCAAATAGGAGGTCTGGTCTCCTGCTCCCCTGGTGCATTCACTATAGCTGCCCAATTTCCCTGCTTTTTAAAGTTTGATAGGAATAGCTGTGGGCCATAGGTACGTTCTTAAACAGCAAGGTTTTTTGCCTATTAGTGAATTTCCCTGCTTTTTAATCCGGGAGGTAAGAAATGGGATCCTGTGCAAGTTTGCTGAGAATGGATTGATCATTTGCATGCTTATTGAGTTGAATGGGATTTACTCCCCTGCAATCATGCTTAGGATAGGTGAAACTGACCACAGAGGATGGGGAGGGGAGGAGAAGGAGGAGGAGGGGGGAGGGGAGGAAACATAGAGGGGAGGACTGGGAGGGGAGCAGGCAGGAGGGGGAGGGGACAGGTTTGATCATTTGCATGTTTATTGAATTCAGTGCAATTTACTCCCGTGCACTCATGCTTAGGATAGGTAAATTGACCAGGGGGGGAAGGGCTGGAGTGGACAGGGGAGGAGGAAGAAGGAAGAGGGGAGGGGAGGAGGAAGGGAGAGGAGAGGGGAAGGAGGGGAAAAGCAGGTCTGATCATTTGCATGCTTATTGAGTTCAATGGGATTTACTCCTATGCAATCTTGGTTAGGATAGGAAAAACTGACCATGGGAAGGAGGAAGAGGAGGGGGAAGGGGAAGAAGGGGATTGGATGGGGATGGGGATGGGGAAGGAGGGGCAAAAGAAGTGGGAGGGAAGGGGCAAGAGGGAGGGGATAGGAGGGAGGAGAAGGAAGGAAGGGTTTGATCATTTGCATACTTTTTGAGTTCAATGGGATTTATTTCTATGCAATCATGTTTGAAAATGGAAATGGACTGCCTTCAAGTCAATCCCCACTTATGGCGACCCTTTGAATAGGGTTTTCATGGTAAATGGTATTCAGAGGTGGTTTCACCATTGCCTTACTCTGAAGCTGAGAGGCAGTGTCTGGCCCAAGGTCACCCAGTCAGCTTCATGGCTATGTGAGGATTCGAACTCTGGTCTCCCAGGTCATAGTCCAACACTGACTCAGGGAAGGGGCAGGGAAGGGAGGGGGAGGAGATTGGGTGGGTGAGCACTGGGCAGAAGGGAAGCCCCTTTCCTTTCCGAAAGGAAAACATTGTGAACAGTATCATTCTTTTTCAGGCTTTCCCCCACCTTTTTATTCTACAGCAGACACATGTAGCCTCCTACCCACATTTAAAGCAAAGCTGTCCTTGGCCACATCCACATCAGTCCTTTATTTCACTTTGGACAGTCATGGCTTCTCTCAAAGAATCCTGGGAAGTGTAGTTAGTGAAGGGTGCTGAGAGTTGCTAGGAGACACCCTGTTCCCCTCACAGACCTTCAATCAGAGTGGCTGACTGTTAAACCACTCTGGCCACTGGAGCTCTCTCAGTGGAACAGGAGTCTTCTCTCAGCACCCTTCACAAACCACACTTCCCAGGATTCTCAGCAGTGGCATCACTAGCGGGAGTGCGGGGGGTGCGGACCTCCGGTGCGTGCCCTCCCAGGGGCATGGATGAGGTGGCTGGGCTTGTGTGCACACGTGCATGCACGTGCACTTGAGGCCAGCCACCCCATCCATGTCCCTGGGAGGGCACGTGCCAGAGGGGCACCCAGCCAGAGAAGGCCTGGGAATGCCAGCGCGCCTCCCTCGCCCCGCTGACGCTGCTCCCAGTCTTGCCCACCCTCCTGCCTCCGAGGAGGAGTTGGAGCAGCCTTGCCAGGCAACGGGGCGGGGCGGGGCGGCTCTGGTGCACCCTCCACACCCTGGTAGTGACGTCCCTGATTCTCAGAGGGAAGCCACGGCTGTTTCAAGTGAAATCAAAGTCTGGTGTGGGTTTGATCCCCTGATTAGGCAAGCCAAGCAGCTGTGAGTCTGGCTTTTAGAATTCTGACAGTTGGTTCTTACTGAGCATGCCCAGCATTATCATAGGCTGACAGCCAAAAATGATTAAATTAATTAAAAATCAGCCAGGCATTTTTTTAAACTTTTAAACTGCAGAAGATGAAGGTCAGAGTATGGGGCAAGGTCAGCATTAGGATTACAGGTACTCTGTGAATATGGCTGATTTTTAATGAATTTCAACAGATTACTAGAACTCTCAGAGAAAAAAGTCCAAAAGGGCTCTGGGTTTTTTTTTCTCTCTTTTTAGACTTGGAACTCTCTATTCTCTCTGACTGTTTTGTGTATCGCCATGAAAATTGAGAGGGTTGTTAAGCAAGTGTTTCTGAGTTCAGAACTATAAGATTTGTAAGGTTTTGTTTTGAAATGAGCTTATGGGATGCATCAGAATGGCATGGGGGTATTTTCAATTTAACATTGCAGAATGTGAAAAACCCACACTGGCTATAGTATACAGCCACTCTCACAGCTGTATAATATGGACTTCCCCATTACACAAAGTAAAATTATAATTGAGAAAATAAACAGAGAAGATAAAGAAGATTTTGTGGATAGGGGGAACCTGGAGAACAGAGCAGAATCTTTGTAAGAAAAAAATAACATTACGCAATCACACCGTATTTATTGGTTAAAATATTATACTCTGCTCTTGCATCTACTAGGTCTGTAAGTCATCTTAACAATAGTTAATACAATTTAATACAAAGCTGTTTATTTATATATTAAATGTATATCCCACCCTTCCTCCCAGAAGCACCCCAGGGCAGGAAAAAAACAAACAAAAAGCACTCTAAAACATCGTAAAAACAAAAGAATTTAAAACATTAAAACAAAACATCTTTGAAAGCATTAAAACATCTTAAAAATCTTTTAAAAAACAGGTTTTAAAACATATTAATAAGCAATTCCAACACAGACGCAGACTGGGATAAAGTTTATACTTAAAAGGCTTGTTGAAAGAGGAAGGTCTTCAGTAGAAAAGATAACAGAGATGGTGCCTGTCTAATATTTAAGGGGAGGGAACTCCAAAGGGTAGGTGCTACTACACAAAAGGTCCGCTTCTTACATTGTGTGGAACGGACCTCCTGATAAGATGGTATCAGCTGAGTATATAAGGGGTAAGATGATCTTTCAGGTATCCTGATTCCAAGATGCATAGGGCTTTGTACACCAAAACCAGAACCATGAACTTGACCCGGTAGCTAATGGGCAGCCAGTGCAATTCTTTCAGCAGTGGGGTGATATGTTGGAGATACCCTGCCCCAGTGAGCAGTCATGCCACAGCATTTTGCACCAGTTGCAGCTTCCAGACCAATCTCAAGGGCAACTATGATGATGGAATAACTAAGGGCCCCTCCAGAGTGGTGTTTTATTGTGTGTGTATTTTGCAACATGTTCTTGATGCAGTAGTAGTGAATTAGTGGTAGATTTATTGTGCTTTAGTTTGTTCTGCGATGCATTCCCAATGCTACCACATAATTGCTGTCTGAAGGGGCTATAATGCAACAAAAGGAGGACAAAAATAAGCCAGAACAGTTGTGGTACAGGAAGGTACAATATTTTAGCAGGAAATTATGAGATATGCACTGAATAGAAATGAAGCAGTTGGCCCTTCCAGACTCTTGATTGTGTTCATGATGATTTGTGGTCATGATGCAATCAGGGTGATAACACACTTTCAATACCATTTGTGCCTGCATACATTATGGTCAAATACCACAAATGTTCTGGTTTATTTTTGTTCTGCTTCTGTTGCAGAATACATCCTCAAAAAAATAGCATTCCAGTGTGACCACCCCAAAACTGTTGCATGTGCAAACAGTATTGAAAGTGGGATTACATGTGTCTGCCCCAATAGCATCATCAGCACAAATCATCATGAATGCACATTAAAAGGATGTCTGGATGTTAAAGGTTCTTTCCAGCTCTCTAGTGTCCTTGGGTTAATGTCCTTAGGGACAATGAGTCTCCTCCAGGAAGAGTACCACAAAGCTGCATCTGTCACTCAGTATGTCAGATGATGTAGAGACAACTCACATGACCACTGGATGTATGATAGGTTGACTGGAGTGGGAACAGATAGAACTGTACTCATGGCAAACTGGTACTCTCAACGAACAGTGATTTTAGTAGCCTATTCACACAACATGGCATATACTGTGAATGAATGGAAAATAGTCAAGCTTAAGGTTGATGGCCCTGATGCCATCCTACATTCATTCAGTAGACTTTTTGTGTGTGTGTGAACATATCCTATACGTATACAATTCTTCTCCATTGCCTATGCCACCCTGGGCTCCTGCTGGGAGGAAGGGCGGGATATAAATAAAATAATAATAAATAAATAAATATGCATAGTTTTTTCACAAGGTCTATTGAATGGGTTGGATCCAAACGTTCTTTCCTTTCCATGAATGGAAGAAAGATTTCCTTTGTTGGAAGTCCTTTCATCACCTCCACTGGCAATATGCCCTATGCCAATGTATTTACCCAGACATTTGATGGCTGAAGGGGTTGTTTCTGGCAACCTGGAGATCACTGAATGGAAAAAATGATTTTAAACTATAACTGTGTTTTGGCATGTTTATAAACTGTTTTTCGATATTTTTTCTGCCCTGGGCTCCTTTGGGAGGAAGGATTGGATATGAATTTGATAAATAAATAAATAAAATGGCCATGACCTCACTGTTTGCACTTTAAGAATGTGTCAGAAGAGGCTCAATACAAGTACTGATTTATGTGAAGGTAGCACCATTTTCTGTAGACATGCAGTGACTCAAGGAAGGGAATTCAGCTTATAAACTACCAGTATTTTGAGTCTGCATGTAGTTGATGACCCTGAAACACTCACAAATGATCCAACATTGAGGTCTTCTGATGTGGTTTTGGTGATGGAGGATGTAATATTGATCCAGCCTTCAAATTCAATGAGTAGACGAGAAGGGAAGTGGCAATTCAGAACTTCCTTGGATGCTGAGGTGTAAGAAGGAAGCTCTCTTGCTGGTTGACAAAGCCTAGGAACAGATGATGTCATTTTTCCAAATCATTTAAATATTCTAGAAGGTTATAATGTAATTTCATGAAGATTCTTTTATCTTTCATTGGAGGATCCCACAAAGTTTCCCATCACCCCAGGAGAAATATCATTAAATGGACAGTGCATATAGCAATTCAAAGTAGAAGCTTTTCTCCCAAAACTAGGGCAGGAATCCCTCTTCCAAGCCCATATTATGGCAATGGGGTAGAGTGGCTGTTATGGATTGGGAAGGAAAATGCGGGAGACAAGCATGTGGCCATATGAACGTACATCAGCTCCGGGAAGAGTGGGACGATGAGGCTATTTAAGCATGCATTAGCCCTCTTCCAGTCTCTGTAGAACTCCATCACCTATCCACCCTTCCTTGGATACAATATAGGTTCTATACTGGTTGCTTTGGGGCTGAATAGGAATTTTTGCCTTGCCTGGACACTGGTCCTGTGAGCAGGTGGTTTTGTTTGCTTGAGTTTTTTTGCCTACTCTGTACAGTAGTTGAGGATAGGTTGAGGATAGTTAGTGTGTGGGTGTTATTAACTAGGTTGATAGGTCACATTTGGCAGTTAGGTGTTAACAGATACAGAATGAGATAAGGTGATACCTTTAGGCACCTTGGTGGGTGATAGACATTTTCCAAGGCTTGTTGTTCAGGGCTGTGGGATATGAAGTGCCTCTGGAGATAACCTAAGTCAACCAACCTGAGTTGTGGGGCACCAGTAGTGAAGGCTTTGGGAAGACTTCCCTACTCTGCTGAATGGGTGGGGCTTAACAGGGGCATCACTAGGGTGGTGCGGCAGGTGCGGTCCACACCGGGTGACACCACGAGACAGGGGTGACACCACGAGCCGCCCCCCCACCCTAGGCACCGCCGCTGGGAAGCAGCAGGCATGGCCAAGGAGGAGAGAGAGAGAGATCAGGAGCGAGCGCGATGACTGCCCTCTTCCCTCAGCGCCTGCCCTTCCGCCTCACAGCTCCTTCGCACTCCCTCGGGCTAGATTTGCTCTCAAATTGAGTGACGAATGTGAAAGCGAGCGGCTCCTCCAGTGGAGGAAAAGGTCAACGGAACTCTAATGGTTAATGGGCCAAAGGGGTAGGGTGGTCCTTACTCCAAAACACTTCTGGTTCCCAAACGAGAGCTGCAATGTGGAAGGGTGCCAGTCCAAAGAAACACAAGGAGGGGGGATGAAAGAGGTATGATGGCAATGGAACCAGTTCCAGCCTCCGAATGAGGACTGGAAGGCTGCATGTCTTCCACTGCTTTTCTGAGTCTCTAGTCGTTGCACCTCCCTGTTCCGGCCTGGTCAGTTTCCTTTGCAAAGAAGGTGGAGAAAGCAGGGACAGAGGAGGGGGGAAATAAACTCCCAGGCTCCATCCCTTTTAAGAACCTGAGGGCTTCTCTGTGCAATCAACTCCAATCCAATGTCATGTAAAACAGAGCCCAAACTCCATTGCTTCCATTGCCTGGTTTTCTTGAAACCTCCAGGTTTTTTGGGGGGGGGCTGTCCTGGTGCAGAGTAAGCTGCCTTGCATGGGGCGGGTGGGAACAGCGGCTGCACTTTGGGATGCCAAAGAGGGTTGGACTTGATGGCCTTATAGGCCCCTTCCAACTCTACTATTCTATGATTCTATGCCCGCCAACTTGGATGGCTTTCAAAGCGGGTTGCACATGTTTCTAGAGGCTCAATGGCTGCTGACCACGATGGCTCTGTTGCTCCCTCCGCTGTCAGAGGCAGGAAATGTCTCTGAATACCAGTTGCTGGGAATGTCATTTGGGGGTGAGTGTTGCTGTTGCCCTCAAGGCCTGCTTTCAGGCTTCCCAGTGGGGCTTCTGGTTGGCCACTGAGGGCATGATGCTGGTCTCTTGGCCTGACCCAGCAGCCAGGCTCCTCTGATGTTATGAGAGGGGTTGGTCTAGGGCTGGCACCAGACTTTTGGGGGGCTGTGAGCCCAGGGCTAGTAATGGCCCCCACGAACACCTTCCTCCAACATGGCCAAGGCCCGCCCTTTCTCTGCCCCTACTTTGACATCGAGGCTGCTCACCACCTTCCACCCCCTGGATACACTTCAGCAGTGGACAGGTGGTGGCTCTTTTGAATGGGGGCTCACCATTTGGGGAACAAAACAAAGCTCATTAGAAGAGCACTTCCTTGGATGCAGAAGGGCCCAGGTTCGATCGCCGACATTTCTAGGAAAGACCCCCTGCCTGAAATCTTGGAGAGCTGCTGCCAATCAGGGCAGACAATACTGAACTAGATGAACCAATGATCCTCAGTCTAAAGCAGCTTCCTGCGTTTCAAGATTTTTGTTGTTATGTGCCTTCAAGTCGATTATGACTTATGGCAACCCTATGAATAAGCAACCTCCAGTAACATCTGTTGTAAACTGCCCTGTTCAGATCTTGTAAGTTCAGGTCTGTGGCTTCCTTTATGGAATCAATCCATCTCTTGCTTGTTCTTCCTCTTTTTCTACTCCCTTCTGTTTTTCCAAGCATTATTGTCTTTTCTAGTGAATCATGTCTTCTCATTATGTGTCCAAAGTATGATAACCTCAGTTTCATCATTTTAGCTTCTAGTGATAGTTCTGGTTTAATTTGTTCTAACACCCAATTATTTGTCTTTTTCGCAGTCCATGGTATGCGCAAAGTTCTCCAACACCACATTTCAAATAAGCTGATTTTTCTTTTATCCATTGTTTTCACTGTTCAACTTTCACATCCATACATAGAGATGGGGAATACCATGGTCTGAATGATCCTGGCTTTAGTGTTCAGTGATACATATTTACATGTTAGTTCTCCAATATCTGCCCTCCCCAGTCCTAGCCTTATTTCTTGACTATTGTCTCCATTTTGGTTAATGACTGTGCCAAGGTATTGATAATCCTTGACAAGTTCAGTGTCCTCATTGTCAACTTTAAAGTAGGGAAGGGCTAAGCTGGGGTTGAGGGAGGGGGGATTTGCTGCTCCCCCCCACCTTGCAATCCTGTGCATGTTTACTCAGAAGTAAATCCCACCCTGTTGAATGGGGCTTACCCACTAGGACTGGAGTCAGTTTTGCTGAGATGGCACCTCGGCATTGTACCTGCACTCTTTGCCCACTCACTTCTGCCTGCCTCCCATCACATCTGTGGTTCCCACTGGCCCTCAGAATTATCCCCAGGCCAGCAGAACAGTGAGTGCTTTTCTACCCTATATCTCAGTGGTAGGCTGAGCATGTGCTTTGCATGCAGAAGGTTCTGGGTTCAATCTTTTGCATGCCTCTCTCTCTCTCTCTCTCTCTCTCTCTCTCTCTCTCTCTCTCTCTCTCTCTCTCTCTCTCTCTCTCTCTCTCTCTCTGTGTGTGTGTGTGTGTGTGTGTGTGTGTCATTCAGTGATATATTACATTCAGTGATATATGGGAATTACAATTTACCAGTAACATTAGTACAAAAAACATTACTAAGGATTCTGTATGGTCTGGTATGGGAGGAGGTCCATGGGGGTGACACCATGAGTTACCACACTGGGTGACACCAACCCTAGTGACGCCACTGGGGCTTAAGCAGTGGGGCTAATGGGTGCCCTTCCCACCAAACAGAGACATGCTTGCTTGACTTTTATCAATGTCCATGCAACCAAAAAGAAAAAACTCAAAAGGAATATTCTAAGATATCATCTTCCTCTTATTCCATCCAATTTAATAGCACAGTGTTCTTTATATAAAGAAATATTTCCATGTACTACAAGAGCAAAAGCTAACCACAAGAAAAAGAAAAACAGGAGATTCAAAAGAGTTACTCCAAAAACTTCCACATGTATAACAAGATCACCTGACATAACTTACAGAAATGACTCCACAACAATAATAGATCTCACTGCAGGCAAAATGTCACCTAATGAAATTAGGCTTCTATCCAAAGGCCTCAACTTCTGCCCAACACCTAGAGAGCACAATATAGCACAGATGAAATGTGACATCAAAGCATTTGAAAGGAGATGTAGATTGGCTGAATTTTTTTATGATGACTCCAAGAACAACATAGACCTCTACAATAGAGATCCTCTGCTACAGTTTCTGCCACCTAAAACTTGGACACCGAACATTAACAGGAATCCAGTCCTAGAAACTTTTCTCTTATCAATAAACAGAGTCATCAACAACCACACACCAACTCCTACTCACGACAACCTTTCAAAAGAAGAAAGAATAGCCCTAAGGAACCTTCAGATGAGAAGGGATATTGTCATCAAGCCTGCAGATAAGGGTGATGCTGTTGTGGTACTTAACACTGCAGACTATATAGCAGAAGGTCAAAGACAACTAAAGGGTGAAACAACATATAGATTTCTTGACAAAGACATCACCACAGATCTCAATACTTGTATCATTGCATCTATACAAAACCTTACAAGTAGGAAACTTCTTAAAGAGGAAACTGCTGATCTCCTTGTTAATCCAAATCCCACCCCTGGAAGGTTTTACATGCTGCCTAAAATCCACAAAGCCAACAATCCTGGTTGCCCAATTGTCTCAGGTAACAACACAGCTACTGAAATGATTTCTCTGTACATTGACTTAAATTTACAAAACATGGTGCAAAACCTCCCATCGTATATCAAAGACACCAAGGACTTCTTGCTTAAAATTGAGTCTTTAAACAAGCAGTATCAATTCCACAACAATACTATACTAGCTACTTTAGATGTCACATCTCTTTACACCAATATACCACATAACGATGGGATTCAGGCTTTAAATTAGTTCCTTAACACCAGAGATATGAACAATCCTCCAACAGAGGTTTTCACAACTTTAACTGCGCTAGTCCTGACTTGTAACAACTTTACATTCAATGGAGAACACTACCTGCAACTACAAGGCACAGCTATGGGGACTCGCATGGCTCCATCATATGCAAATCTCTTTATGGGTATACTTGAACAGGAGATCCTGAAAAAGGCCATCAACAAACCACTTATATGGTGGCGATACACTGATAACATCTTTATGGTCTGGACGAATGGTAAAGAGAGTTTGGAACAATTTAAAAATTACATCAACTCTATCCATCCCTCTATTAAGTTTACATTTAATAGTACAAATGACAATCCGCACATCCCTTTTCTGGATGTCCTTCTTACCATTGAATACAACAAAATAGCCACTGATCTCTACAGCAAACCCACTGATGCCCACACCTATTTAAACTGGAAATCCTGCCATCCTAGGCATATAAAGAAGAACATTGTGTATTGCTTAGCTCTGAGAATCAAACTTATTTGCAACAGTGAAGATAAATACCACAGAAGGATCAGTGAACTTAAAGAACACCTTCTTCGAAGAGGATATTCTCCACATATTATGAATTGCAACATCCACCGACCCTCCATTCTGTCCAGAGAAAACCTCCTCCATCATACTGAGGTGTCAAAGAGCAGAGAGCAACGGATTCCATTTGTGGTAGATTTCCATCCAGCATCTCTTAACTATCACCGAGCAATCAAGGAGAGCTACCCATTGCTGGCAAACTCTGAACATCTTACCAGAGCCATCAGCAGGCCTCCTGTTATAGCATTTCGCCAACCTCCTAATTTGCGCAGACTGTTGGTGAGAGCTGTGCTTAAGCCACCTATCACCAATCCAGGGTCTCATCCTTGTCACTCCAAACACTGTATCACCTGTGTGTACCTCAGGGAGACAGCCACTTTTACAAGCACTAGGACAGGCAGGACATATTACAACAAACAGAACATCACCTGCAGGTCCTGCAATATAGTTTACATCATCGAGTGCAAAAGACCAGGATGTCATATCCAATACGTAGGAAAGACCACAACTGACCTACGCACGCGCTTCAGGAACCACAAGTCAGCAATTTTGACAAAAAAAGTGGAGCAACCAGTTGCAAAGCATTTTAACATCGAGGGTCACAGCCTGTTGAACTTTTGCTGTTGAACAGCATTTGTATGTTGGCAGCTGATGAAGGCGGAAGCTGAAACGTTTTGTTAATATAATAAAAACCTCTGTTTGGTTAATCACAATTACGTTCATATATATATAATGTATTTGTAAATTAATAAAATGTGGCCCTATTTCTACCCAGCTTCTTTTGCCTTGCCTCTTTACTCCCACATCTGTCTGCAATCTGTTGCTTTTCATTTTGTAAAGCGCCTGGTATGCATTAGGGAGACATATAAAGAACAACAATTGGGTAATCTCTCCCTCCTCTCCCTCTCTCCCTCTCCCTCTCCCTCTCCCTCTCCCTCTCCCCCCTCTCTCCCCCCTCTCTCCCCCCTCTCTCCCCCCCTCTCTCCCCCCTCTCTCCCCCCTCTCTCCCCCTCCCTCTCTCCCCCCTCTCTCCCCCCCTCTCTCCCCCTCCCTCTCTCTCTCCCTCTCTCTCTCCCTCTCTCTCTCTCTCTCTCTCTCTCTCTCTCTCTCTCTCTCTCTCACCCCCCCCACATTCTCCTTTATTCATTGCACCAGAATATGGGTTAAGTACAATATTTTACTCCACATAAGGGGAAGACATCCTTATACACTTTTGGTTATTTTTGTTGCAAAAGACCACCAGGGCTATCCTGGTGTAGTTAATGAAGAATTTTCTATGGAGATATAATGAAGAATTTAAAACAACCTTAACCCACCAGGAACCTAAATGTACCCTAATCAAGTGACCTAGAAAGTGAATGCCATTGATTTCAGGAGAAGCTGCTTCCAAGTGATGTATTCGGAGCCAAGCTAGCAGAGTACAGTGTGTGTCTCCCATGTCAATGGCTTTTAGTACTGGTGGCATCCATTTTATTCTATACCATAGGTCACTTTTATTGTATGTTGTCAGCTGTAGAACTCTCATTTCTAGATTTCATTTGTCATTCCTACAGCATGCACATTTTATTTTAATCTTTCTCCTTAATTAAATTGAGAGGCAATTTCACCATAACAGTTATAAACAATCATTTGATGAAAAATGGCTTCTCCTAATTTATTGTAAGTAAATGATTAATAGCAATGCAATTTTCAGTTTCAGCTGAAACTTCAACCAAATCCTGCCATATTGTTTTACAAAGTTGTATTACCCGCTGAAGAATATGGTGCAATTGTCTTTTCATTCTTGTATTTATATTCATACAGATGTTCTGTACCTGGAAAACAGTTTACAGACTCTGTTTGTTAAAAAGAAGAAGCAGCAGCAGCAAGAGGTAAAAAGGAAAAGAGGCTTGATAGGTCTACATTAGCTCATTAAATACTAAAATACTAAAATTTACATAATTTAACATGGCAAACTATAAAAAAGGTGAAAACTGCAATCCCTAGGCATGAGTATAAAACATCCTCATTTAGATGCTAATTTTGATTCCTGGTGTATGGCATGGTGTTTTTTTAAAACCATTAACAAAGGGGCAGATTACTTAAAAGGCATTATTAAGCAAATATGTATGAGTTTTTTAATACCAAGTGGCCTTTTATGACTGAGTACAGCTGCTAAATAGAATAACATGAAGAAATTTGTTTTAAAAGTAAAAATAAAAGAAAAAACAAATAGATAAATAAACCATATATGGTAGAGATTTTAAAAAAATCACTTGAACAAACATGTTGTATTTCTTTAAACTGACCACAAACCCTATGATCTGAGGGTAATCTGTATAATCAGGAAATCCTGTGATGCATCCAACATTCATGTAATAGAGAAATGAACTTCAAAATACTCAGTGTAATAAAGAATAATAGCAACATACTTCGTCCTGTGTGCTAATAACACAGTACTGACAGGAGAGTGAGATGAGAGGTGAGAGAGAGAAAATAACAGGCAAGTGCATTGTCTCCTGCGGAGACGGAGCTCATGACCAACAGAAAGGATAATATTAAAATGAAAACTGTTCCGACAGAGAGCATGTTTTGTATTGAATTAAGCCCATGAAAACTCCAGATAAGGAACCTTGCAATGAGCAACATAACACAGAAAGGGGGGGGGAGAAGGAAGAAATGTGATTTTCCTATTCTTAATTCCTACACCAGCTTCCCAAACTGGTTTTTAAACTCAAAGGAGTTTAAATAGTACTTAGTGAGGTTCACTGTGGGGAGCTGCTAACAAGAAAAGGCTGAAAATAACTTTGGTACTCTCTATGCGCTTCACTTCACCCATGCTTATGTCCCATTGACACCAGCATTGCTCAAAAATTCTTTTAGACTGTAAGCTGTCTCTCAGTTTAAACCATGCACAGTTCTTAGTAATCTCAAATACTATCATAATTATAATCACAAAGGTTCTGGTGTGGGTAAATGGGCGCAGGGTTGTTACCTTTTTTAAAAAAAAGTTTAAAAATAGCACAGCACCTTCCCCACCACCTTGATAGAAATTGTTGGTTTCATATAATCTACAGGAAAATATTTGTTTCTCAATTAGTCATCACATAATGGTAGCAAGGATAGAAACAACAAACATCTGGGCCAGTGCCAGCCAGCAATGAAGCCAAATTAAATGCGATGAATGAAAATTAAATTTGATCAAAGTCTTGACAACTGCTTTGTGTATGAGATCGTTATAAAACACTGAATAATTTTGGTGCCTTTCATAATATCATTTTTAGTTCACCTTTTAGGTAAGGGGCAAACCCCAGACAGGAGGTCATTAATTTTCCCCATTCAGCCTCCTCTCCCTCTGAGCCTCTAGAATTAATAGGACTGCATATTAATCAGCAACTTATAGTTCTCTTTACAGAACAAAGTGGTGAGAGAGGACAGCCTCTATTTATGCCATTAGCTTTCATTGACAAATAAAGGCTGTTCTGCCTGCTGAGCTGTCACTTAAGATGCCTGGTTACAGCTGAGCCACTGATACATTTGCTATTTTATGTGGTTACAAAAGGAGGGAAAGGATAAGGTGGAATATGCAGCACAGACAAGCAGAATTTAGCTACATGCAGTGAATATGTTCCTTGCCTGGAACCAATCTTCAGATGTCAGTTATCCATATTGCAGAATAAGCAGCTGTTCCAAGGGAGTCTCACACAGCTGTAAGCAGGTCTAAGATTGAAACAGTGGGGTGCAAACTATGTTTTTACAGACTGTCATGCAGTAACATCTTCTATACCCTTTGATGGCTACCAAAGCACTCTTTGTAAAGCCCCATGATAAATTTCTCTTATTTATTTTTTTAAATCAGTAATGCTGGATGTGTTAATTATTCAAGATTGCTTATGTCACGGGAAGATGAACAGATACAGAAATCCTTATCCCATTGTTTCACAAAGTTTATCAAAAATATTTCAGGATATCAAAGAGATTATAGAAGTCTTTGGAATTCATTGACCTCCCGTGCCACCCACCCTGACTATTCTTCACTCTTGAATCATTTCTTGTCATTTCCTTTCCCCCATGTTGTCCTTGTAAATGCTCTGCACAGGCACCAGTTCAGTGTTCCATGAGGTGCCTGGCTCACTGCTGCTACTAAAAACAAATAAACAAGTAGCCGTAGCTGCTGCAGCAGTAGCCATACTGACCTGTTTCAAAAATTTATAATCCACATTGAAATTAATATTTTTTAAAATCAGTTCATAAACTTTTAAACACACACAATAGGGCCACAAACCTATGGCCCCTGAGAGAGCATCCCACGGGCCAGAGGATACATCAGATTGCCCTCTCTGACACTGGAGAAAAAGCACAGACATTGGAGAAGGAGATCCTATGTCAGATTCTCCCTCCTCACCACCAGGGAAACTTCCACAGGCCCAGCCTAACCA
Organism: Rhineura floridana; assembly: GCF_030035675.1. Classification (NCBI taxonomy): domain Eukaryota; kingdom Metazoa; phylum Chordata; class Lepidosauria; order Squamata; family Rhineuridae; genus Rhineura; species Rhineura floridana. Next base: position 265,252,624 of record NC_084480.1, on the reverse strand, counting down.
GTGCTGGAGCTCTAACAAAGGAATGCCCAAAAGGTGTGCGTGTTGGGAGAGGATTGAGAGAAGGCTTGGATCCAAAACCTTCTCAACCATTTGACATGACCCAAGATCTAAGATAATTTTATACCGGCTCAAAATCTTTTGGGTGGTATTCTGCTAACATGTCCCGTCATTGCAAGCATTACCACTAGCACAAAGGGTCTTTTCCTATCACTTCCCCCTGCACCCTTCCCAAATCTGCTTCAGAGGGTTAGAGGAACCCTAGAACAGATTTAGGGGATGCAGGAGGAAGGAGAGAGAGGAGGCCCTTTGCACTAGTCTAGCAGTAATCCTTGCACTGATGGGATCCTGATTTAGCACTACACTGAACAGAACCCTTTGTATTTCCCTCCTATCAGAAACAATTGGAGTGTATAGACTGTAAGTGTGCTCTCCAATCTCACTTCGCCCTGCCTGTGTGAACTCCTCACCAGCCTCAGGACTACAGCCTTGCACAACTGTAAAATAATACTATGTAAATGCCTTCTATTGTATGTCTACTACCTGTATGTTTCTGAGCTCGATTCAGGGTGCTGGTTTTAACTTATAAAGCCTTACATGGCTTGGGACCACAATACCTGATGGAACGCCTCTCCCAACATGAATCTGCCCGTACACTACGCTCAACATCAAAGGTCCTCCTCCAGATGCCTACTCTGAGGGAAGCTCGGAGGATAGCAACAAGGGAGAGGGCCTTCTCAGTGGTGACCCCCAAATTATGGAATAATCTCCCTGATGAGGTATGCCTGGCGCCAACAATGTTATCTTTTCAGTGCCAGGTCAAGACATCCCTCTTTTCCCAGGCATTTTAGCATGTGTTTTAAATTGCTTTCTAAAATGTGTTTTTAAATTTGTATGTTTGTTTTTAATGTTTTTAATTGTTGTAAACCGCCCAGAGCGCTTCAGCTATGGGGCAGTATATAAATGCAATTAATAACAACAACAACAATAATTTATTGTTATTATTATTAATTTCTACAGATTTATATATTGCTTAATCATAAAGAGAATATCAAAGCAGTGAACTACAAGAAATATAAATTAATAAAATAGACACAATTTCACAGAGCAATAAAACAATAAGCATCAATAGGATGGGCCACATATCAGGGACAGTCTTCTTAAACAAAAGAGTCTAATAGTATTCGTATTATTGGAAATAGCAACAATAGTAGCCACAGGAATAGTTGTAGCAACCACAGAAGTAGTAGTAGTTATTTTATCCCCCTTTTTCATATTTATTTCAGAAGTAGTTTACAAACTGAAAAAGCAACAAGAAAGCTAATTTTCAAAGGCCTACATAAGCATTTAGGGTTCTGGCCGTGTTTCCATCACCTTTTGCTTTTCCTTTCCTTCTCTCTTTAAACATTTTAAGAGTTTCTTCAATCATCCATTGAGGTCTTTCTCTCTTTTTAACTAGAGGTCTTTTTGCATTCTTCCCTGATAATGTCTTCACTCCATAGTTCTTCTGGTTCTCTGTCAACTAAGTTTAAAGCCTCAAATCTGTTCCTTATTTGATCTTTATATTCTCCTGGGATGTTATTTAAATTGTATTTTGCATTATGATTAAAATGGTTAAAGAGAGAAGGAAAGCAAAAGCAAAAGGTGATAGAAACACGGTCAGAACCCTAAATGCAACAATACAGCGACTAGTACGTAGGGACAAAGAGAACTACTACAATAGTTATTGTATAGAAATAGAAGAGGACAACAAAAAAGGTGGAACAAGAGCCCTATTCCAAAAGATTAGATAAATTAAAGGGAAATTTAAACCAAGAGTAGGGATGTTGAATAATCAACAGGGAAACACACTGACTGACCGAGATGAAATAAAAGGAAGATGGAAGCAATACACTGAAGAACTCTATAAAAGAGATGCAAGGATGATAGATTCATTCAAGGAGGAACTGTATGATGAAGAACCAGAAATTTTAGAATGTGAGGTAAAAGCTGCTCTCAAACTACTTGGAAGAAACAAATCACCAGGAACAGATGGCATACCAATTGAGTTCCTTCAAGCTACTGAGACTGAATCTGTCCAAATTCTGATAAAAATTTGTTAAGAAATATGGAAAACTAAACAATGGCCCACAGACTGGAAGTGTTCAATATATATCCCAATTCCAAAGAAAGGGGATCCCAGGGAATGGAGTAATTATCAAACTATTGCCTTAATATCCCATGCAAGTAAGGTAATGCCAAGGTTCTACACCGAAGGCTCTTACCATATTTGGAGCGAGAAATGCCAGACGTCCAAGCTGGATTTAGAAAGGGAAGAGGCACCAGAGATCATATCGCAAACATACATTGGATAATGGAATGAAGCAAGGAATTTCAGAAGAAAATCACCCTGTGCTTTATAGATTACAGCAAAGCCTTTGACTGTGTAGATCATGAAAAACTATGGAATGCTTTAAAAGAAATGGGGGTGCCACAGCATATGATTGTCCTGATGCACAACCTATACTCTGCACAAGAGGCTACTGTATGGACAGAATATGGAGAAACCGATTGGTTCCCCATTGGAAAGCATGTGAGACAGGGGTGTATTTTATCACCCTGTTTAATCTGTACGGAGAACATATCATAGGGAAAGCGGGATTGGACCAAGATGAAGGAAGTGTGAAAATTGGAGGGAGAAATATCAATAATTTAAGATATGCAGATGATACCATACTAGTAGCAGAAATCAGTAATGATTTGAAACAAATGCTGATGAAAGTTAAAGAGGAAAGCACAAAAGCAGGACTACAGCTGAACGTCAAGAAGACTAAAGTAATGACAACAGAAGGTTTATGTAACTTTAAAGTTGACAATGAGGACATGGAACTTGTCAAGGATTATCAATACCTTGGCACGGTCATTAACCAAAATTAACAATAGTCAAGAAATCAGAAGAAGGCTAGGACTGGGGAGGGCAGCTATGAGAGAACTAGAAAAGGTCCTCAAATGCAAAGATGTATCACTGAACACCAAAGTCAGGATCATTCAGACCATGGTATTCCCAATCTCTATGTATGGATGTGAAAGTTGGACAGTGAGAACAGCGGATAAGAGAAAAATCAACTCATTTGAAATGTGGTGTTGGAGGAGAGCTTTGCAGATACCATGGACTGCGAAAAAGACAAATAATTGGGTGTTAGAACAAATTAAACCAGAACTGTCACTAGAAGCTAAAATGATGAAACTGAAGTTGTCCTACTTTTGACACATAATGAGAAGACACGATTCACTAGAAAAGGCAATAATACTGGGAAAAACAGAAAGGAGTATAAAAAGAGGAAGGCCAAACAAGAGATGGATTGATTCCATAAAGGAAGCCACAGACCTGAACTCACAGGATCTGAACAGGGAGTTCACGACTGATGCTCTTGTAGGTCACTGATTCATAGGGTCGCCATAAGTCGTAATTGACTTGAAGCCACATAACAACAACCAAAATAAGCAAAGATTGTGTCCCTTTTTCTGGAAGGTTAGCAGGAAGAAAGCTGTATGAGTCTCTCTTAGTAGAAAATTACACAGCATTGAACCTACTCTAAAGGAGGCTGACTTAGCGTCCTCATAGGCTGAAATTTGGAGAAGGACCACATCAGAAGGTTTTAAGTGCTGGCAGAAAAGGTATTCTCTTGGGTTACCAAAGAGCTTAACAGGCATAGTAGGTTAGCAGGGTGGATGGAGGGGTGAGGGATAGAATGATGAGATATTTCTTGGTTTCTCACATCCCAATGAATGACTTCAAACCCCTTGGCACAGCAGCCATATTGGCACCATAAAATCGGCAATTGCCTCAACTGTGACATGCAAGTATTGTGCAAGGTCTTCTTTCCTTCCAGCATGCTTTGTGGATTTTTGGACCTCTTAGGAACACACAAACCAGCTCAATCCTGTATCAGAAAGAGTAAGAGGTAAGGCTAAGGATTTTAATCAGTCAGCAGGCAGGATAGGAATTCTGATGTTCATGCTGGCATTTGTACTCTACTGCATGATACAGGAGTAGCCAACATTGTGCCTTCAAGATTTCCAGACCATTAGCCATGAGAGCTGGGGATGATGGGAGTTGTAGTCCAACAATGACATCTTGAGGATACCATGTTGGATCCCCCTGGGATCCTATTAGATAAAGGGCCAACCTGCATGTTGCCTAGGATATTATTCACTAATAGGCAAAAAACCCTTGCGGTTTAAGAACTTACCTATAGCCAACAGATATTTCTATCAAACTTTAAAAAGCAGGGAAATGGGGCAGCTGTAGTGAATGCACCAGGAAGCAGAAGACCTGACCTCCTCTCTGAGATATTGTATTGCCCTACAAATTTGTAAAAATGCAAACATAATTTGGGTTGGTCTTTCTCAGTCTAATCTATTTCCTGTGTAGCTTGGAAGAATTTGGTACATGTGCCTCTGAGCATATGGTGAGTGGTGGCAACATCTGCCATCTCCAAAGATAATTACATTTTTGTATGTTTGTTGGTGCTGTTCTTACTTTGCTTCTTTCCTGCATTACTACTGTTTCTACAGAGAATCTAAACTAGACAATTATATTTCTTTCATTATTCATCCTAGAAATCTCTGTCAAATTTATTTTTTTTATTTTTATTAATTTCAAAGCCTTTTCTTCGGTCAATGTCATATGATGGTGAAGACAACTTTTTGTGTTTCAAACTGGAGGTTATGTTCTATTTCTATTTTGGGTACAGTAACAGTTGAATCTGAAACTGCAGTTTGATAAAACCAAGCTGATTACAATATGTTGCTACTTAAACAATGACTCTAGCTGTTGGAAAAAAACAAACTTGGCCTGCCCAAGATGCATGTGTTCAGCCTGCCATGCTTAAACCACTTATCTTAAGGAAAGGTGGGCATGGTCGATTAAAAACAGAAAACCTAGAAATTTGCTAGAATATATTTCATCTCCCACTGTTTTATCTTGTGCAAACTGAGACACTCCTCAGGTTCACTGGAAATTATTCTGAAATGAGCAAGGGAGGAGGAAGAAGGAAGAGGGAAGGAAAGGAAGAAGGGAGGAGGGAGGAGGGAGGGAGAGGAGAGGGGGAGGAGGGGAGGGGAAAGGCAGACCTGATCATTTGCATGCTTATTGAGTTCAATGGAATTTACTCCTGTGCAATCAGCTTTGAATAGGTAAAAGTGACCATGGGGGAGGAGGGAAGGGACAGGAGAGGGAAAGAGAAAGGGAGGGGAAGGAGGGGTGAGGGGATTGGAAGTGAATGGTGGTGGAGAGGGAAGGGACAAAAGGGAGGGGATAGGAGGGAGAAGGAGGAGAGTTCAGGTTTGATAATTTACATGCTTTCTGAGTTCAGTGGGATTTACTCCTGTACAATCATGCATAGAAAAGTTGAAACTGACCTGGTGGAGGGCAAGGGGCAAGGAGGGGAGAGGAGGGGGAAGGGGGAATGAAGGGGAGGAAAGGTAGGGGTAGGGAGGAAGGGGGAGGGGAGAGGGAGGGAAGGGAGGAGATTAGGTGGGTGGCCACTGAGTAGAAGGAAAGCTTCTTTTCTTTCCAAAAGGAAACCATTGTGAACAGTATAATTGGTTTTCAGGATTTTCCCCACCTTTTTATTCTACAGCAGGCACATGTAGCCTCCCACCCAAATTTAAACCAAAGCTATCCCTGGCCACAGCCACACCAGACCTTTATTGTACTTTAAACACTCATGACTCCCCCCCAAAGAATCTTGGGAAGTGTAGTTTGTGAAGGGTGCTGAGAGTTGTTATGAGATGCCCTATTCCCCTCACAGAGCTACAATCCCCAGAATAGGGGCTGACAGTGAAACCACTCTGGCCACTGGAGCTCTGTCAGGGGAATCAGGCATTTCAAAACAACTCTCAGCACCCTTCAGAAACTAATCCACACTTGGATAGCCTAATGTTTTTGTTTTTACACAATTCCATTAAACTGTGAGAAGACTCAAAATATAAACAAAATAGCAGCACTGCTTTCCCTATTCAATTTTACTATCTAAAAACGCCTTCCCATAGTTGCTGTTAGACCTCCAGAAGAATCGTAAAGTTCCTGCTAAAACAGACTGGTGAAGGCAGTTTAGATCAGAGAAAAAGCATGGAGAAAAGAGTTAAACAATCCCCGCCTGCAGCACCATTGATGGCAGCTTCAGGCATTCCATACACATGGGTACTGATTGAGTATGTAAAGGGGCATGAGGGAGTCAGCCACACACCCCAGCTGATATATGATTGGCTAAGCTTGAAACAGCCATCTTGCACAGACATGGGATTTCCAATCCAGAGATGGGAAACTTCCACACATAGAAGTGGCCCATAAGGATGAACAAATCTGCCTGTTCTGGTTTATCTCATTTTCTTGTGTTTCCAGTAATGTTCAATTTGCTACATTTCCACATCAGTTTGGTAATTTTTTAAAAGTCCTCATGAAAATTCATCAACAATTTATAGAAATATTTCGATACTGCCATCTTAACAAGGCTATGTATAGCAATATATGCAAATACGTTAAACAAAAATACTGTATTTTTAGTCTGTATACTGCCTATTGATTTTTATATGGAAGTGCAGTTTATAAATATTTCAATAAATAAATAAAAACTATACAACAATGTCTGGAGGGTCTTATGTTGGATACACCTGAGATCCTATTTTAGGGCACATTTATCCTAATGTATACATTTCTGCCTGCAATTTTGCCTAATTCATACATTTTTGCAAACTACTCTCCTTTATATCAGATGTTGCTGAACTACAACTCCCATCATCCCTGGCCATTGGCCATGCTTGCTGGGGCTGATGGGAATTATAGTTCAGCAACGTCTGGAGGGCCAAAGTTTCCCCAAACCTGCTTTATATAAATAATTCATTTTGTATGTTTTTTCACTAATATATGATTTTTTACACACACTTTCCCCTCATACAAACATTTCTGTGCACATTTGTGGGTTGGGGAACTGCACTGGAAAATTGAGAGAAGTGCAAATTTCAAAAGATATCTGAGCTTCACCTTGCATATTGTTTGGAAAGTGCAAGTTAGGTATGCGAATAGGACTGAATCTCTCCCCCATCCCTTGTGGCCCTTCAGACTAATGTCAATCAATATTGGCTGGGGTCATGGCTGATGTACACATCATTGATGAAGGAATGGGACTAGTCCACCATGCATCCAAAACCCAAAGCCTAAATAGGGCTAAAGCGAAGCAAAATACCTTGACAGATTCTCTCCCAGATCTCCCAGATGTATGTACTCTTTCACGCAAAAGATTAAGCAGATATTCTAAAATTTGAAATTCTCACATTCTAAAGTGAGGAAATCATTCCAACAATGGTTTGCTGCATTCTGAAACATTTGGTTTCAGGACAGCAAATGTGTGTCATAACCACTTTCACCACACATGGGAATGTATATGACTTCACCTACAGTTTTTGAGAAGCAGGTACTAAAGCTGGACTGTGGTTAGGCGTCTAAAAATTTCAGAATAAAAAGTAGCCATGGACAGAGATAGATTATTATAAGAAATGCATGATTAATGCATTTGTATTAAAAGAAGCTTTACATGTGCAATTTATCACATGAATATAGTTTCCATGTGCTATAATTTAACACTAATAAATTACTGTGGAAAGGTAGCTATGAAATTGTGTGATGGTGATTGTGGGACTTGGTAATAAGGATCTATGATGTTATTACTTGAGCTTCAGCATGAAATGGAGGGATGCAGTCAGTTAGCATGTTTGTTAAACTGGAAATTACCTTTCATAAAGTATCTTTTGCTCGTTTCATTGACCACAAAGATTTTGAGAACATATTCTATTATTGTCTTGCCCATATTTAGCTTTGGCTTTCATACCAGTTTTTCCAATACTGCTTCAGAAGTTCCCTATTTACATTATCATCATCATTATTCCAAGTTTTAAGTTCTCTGGACAACAAATAATAGATAAGTAAACAAAAGAATTGAGATACAAAGTAAAACACTAAAAAGTGGTTTTACATAGTATAACAATTCAGAACTCACCATACCCTAAATTCAAAAGAGAGGCTGCCTTAGTTATTTGAAAGGGCCAGGTGAGCAGAAAAGTCTTCGTCTAATGTCAAAAAGACTGCAAAGATGTTACAGGGCAATGCTTCTGGAGAAAGCTGTTACATAACTGGGGTGCTACCACTAAAAAGGCTCTTTCTTTGCTGGTTGCCCATCTCACTTCATTTAATGGGGGCAAATGGAGCAGGGCCTCAAAGAGGGTCTTAGTTTTGAGTAGGTACATATAGGAGAATGCGATTTTTCAGATAGCCAGTTCCCATGTGATTTACAGCAGAGCATCTACTTTGCATGCAGAAGGTCCCAAGTTCAATCCCTGGCATCCCGTGTAGGGCTGGGAGAGGACTGGAGATGTGCTGCAGGTCAGCATAGACAATGCTGAGCTCAGTGGACCAATTGTCTGACCAAGCATAAAACAAATAGAGGACTATGGTTTTTATCTGTTCTTTTCAGTCTTCACCAGAAAACATATTTTGATTCACATCCTCTCATTTATTTATTTATTTATTTATATCCTGCCCTTCCTCCCTGTAGGAGCCCACAGAGGCAATTATAAGTTAAATATGGCCTATGATCACTCAAAAAAGATCCATAAGCAATCTCTAACCAAGGGGGGATGGAACAGAGAAGGATGGGGGACAAGTTATACCAAGATTGGGCGGCAGGCGCTGGACTGATGCTAGGGGCAGACCACGTCAATTTAGAGGAACAGGGGATAGATGCGTAATACCCATCCCCTGTTCCAGGTCTGCCCAAAACCAGAAGTTAACTGGAGGACGCAGGATTCCTACCGACCTTCGACTGCTGCTCTGTAATGCCAGGTCTGTGACACAAAAAACATCTGTCATCCATGATTTGATACTGGATGAGCGTGCAGACCTGGTGTGTATTACGGAAACCTGGCTGGACGAGGCCTCAGCTCCCATCCTTGAGGCCATGTGTCCGCCAGGTTTCCATTATGCGCAGCAACCGAGGGTAGGAAGGTGGGGAGGGGGTGTGGCAGTCATCTATCGGGAGTCTTTGATTTTCACCAGGCCCCTGCTTCCTAAGACCAAGTTTGTTGATTGCATGTACTGGAGGTTGGGCTTAAAGGGCAGTTTGGGGATCCTGCTTGTGTACCGCCCGCCCCGCTGCACGGCAGACTCCCTGACCGAGGTGCTAGAGGTGGTCTCGGATGTACGACTGCTCTCCCCAGAACTGTTAGTGTTGGGGGACTTTAAAGTGCATGCTGAGACCACTCTCATCGGAGCCCCTTGGGATTTCCTCGAAACCATGGCTTCCTGGGAACTGCACCTTAGTAACACTGAGCCCACCCATGTAGCCGGTCATGCCCTCGACCTTGTATTTGTCTTGGGAATGGCGGGGAGTGTTCTGAAGTTGGGGGCTATTTCTTTTACCCCCGTGTCATGGTCAGATCACTATCTGGTGAACTTTGACCTCTCGTTGCCACACACCCTCTGCAGGGGTAAAGGACCTATTAGAATGGTCCACCCCAGGCGCCTGATGGATCCGGATGGATTCCTGACTGCGCTGGGGGAATTGGAACCTGCTGAAGGTCGCCCGGTCGAAACCCTGGTGATGGAGTGGAATGAGGGAATCACCAGGGCATTAGACCGGGTGGCTCTGAAACGTCCTCTCCCCCTGAACAGAACTCAGACCGCACCATGGTACACACCCCAGTTGCGAAGTCTGAGACAGAGGGTGAGACGACTAGAACGCCGGTGGCGGAAATCCCGCTCTGAAGATGTTCGGACACAGGTTAGAGCAGCAATAGCTGCCTACCAGGTGGCAATAAAGGCAACAAAGAAGGATTTCTTTGCTGCCTCTATTGCATCTGCAGAGTGCTGTCCCAGGAAGCTGTTCCAAGTGGTCCGAAGCCTGGTCGGTCCAGTTGCTCAGGAACCCTTGGAGCACTCTAAGGCTTCCTGTGACAAATTGGCAAGGCACTTTGCTGATAAAATCGAACACCTGAAGAACTCGATTCCGTACGCTGTGGATGCAGTAGAAGATCCAGAGTTGACCAGTTGCAATCCGGTTCAGTGGGATTGGTTCCGGCCTCTTCTTTCTGAGGATGTGGACAAGGTACTTTCAACGGTGAAGCCTACCACCTGTCTGACTGATCCTTGCCCATCATGGTTCCTTATGAATTGCAAGGAGAAATTGGGCGAAGGGATCAGGGCGGTGGTAAATGCATCCTTGAAAGAGGGTGTACTGCCACCGGCCCTCAAGGAGGCAATTATAAAACCCATTTTGAAAAAACCCTCCTTGGATCCCCAAGTCTTGAACAACTTTTGCCCCATTTCGAATTTGCCATTTTTGGGCAAGATCATTGAGCGAGTGGTGGCTAGCCAGTTGTCAGCACACTTGGATGAAATGGATCATTTGGATCCATACCAATCGGGTTTCAGGACTGGACATGGTACTGAAACAGCCTTGGTCGCTCTGGTGGATGATATGAGGAGGGCATTAGACAGGGGAGAATTCACCTTTCTTGTCCTCCTGGATCTCTCAGCGGCTTTTGATACCGTCGACCACGGTATCCTGTTAGATCGCCTGGGAGGGTTGGGAATAGGAGGCACTGTTTTACAGTGGTTCCGTTCCTTTCTCTCTGACAGGCATCAACAGGTAGCATTGGGGGATGAGGTTTCAGACCCTTGGCCCCTCACTTGTGGAGTGCCACAGGGTTCTATCCTCTCTCCCATGCTATTTAACATCTATATAAAACCGCTGGGAGCTATCATCAGGAGTTTTGGGCTGCAGTGTCACCAATATGCTGATGACACTCAGCTCTACCTCTCTTTTAAATCCTCACCGGAGTTGGCTGTGAAGACCTTGTCCAAGTGCCTGGAATCCGTGAGTGGGTGGATGGGAAGGAACAGGCTGAAGCTTAATCCTGATAAGACCGAGGTGCTGCTTGTGGGTGACAGGGGAAGGTTGGGTGTTGTTGACCTGAGGCTTAATGGGGTGAGTTTACCCCTGAAGGATCAGGTCCGCAGCCTCGGGGTTGTTCTTGATTCCAAGCTGTCCATGGAGGCATAGATTTCGGCAGTGAGCCGGGCAGCTTGGTATCAACTACACCTCATACGGGGGCTGCAACCCTACCTCCCTATTCATCAGCTCCCACTGGTAGTACATGCCCTGGTCACCTCTCGATTAGACTACTGCAATGCGCTCTACGTGGGGTTACCCTTGAAAACGGTCTGGAAACTACAACTGGTGCAGAATGCGGCGGCTCGGTTGCTTACAAACAGCCGCCGCCGCGATCACATCACACCAGTGTTATTTCATCTACATTGGCTTCCAGTTGTTTTCCGGGCCCAATTCAAGGTGTTGGTGTTAACCTTTAAATCCCTATATGGTGTCGGCCCAGTTTACCTGAAGGAGCACCTCCAGTACCACAAATTAAGCCGCCCGACTAGATCAGCCACGCAGGGCCTTCTCTCAGTCCCACCAACGAAAACAGCTAGGTTGGTGGGGACTAGAGAGAGGGCATTTTCAGTGCGGCCCCCACTCTCTGGAACTCCCTCCCGTTTGATCTTTGCCATGCCCCTTCCCTGGATACATTTTGCCGAGCCTTAAAAACTTGGCTCTTTGGACAGGCCTTTGGGATCTCCGGGGTGGGCTAATTTTTCTGTGATTGTTTATTGTTTCTGATTGCCCTACATAGTTTTACGCCTGCATTAGTGTTGACTGCATTGTATTTTATTCTGTAATTATATTGTATTTTATTGAATTTTAACGTGTACATCGCCTAGAGTGGCTTCGGCCAGATAGGCGACACAAAAATTAAATTTATTATTTATTATTATATTATTATTATTATTTTAAAAGAGTTTTTAATGATCACCTCTTCATTTTAAGAACTAAGTCTACATCAGCTTCCATAATATTTTAATACGATGAAACACAATGGATTCTTATAGACCTGTGAGATCTGCATTTCACACTGTGAAGAAAAATCTCAATTCATTATCAAAACAATATGTGGTTTCATAGACTATTACCTGTGGTGCTGAAATATATCCTTCTATGCATTTTAAGCAAGCAAGACTGCCTCCAAATGTTGCTCTAGCCTTGTTCTCCAGAGCAGATAATATTTGTGCTTATCCAGAAAGATTTATATGCAAGTTGACTCTGACATGAGTGCCTGAATTTGTATTAATAGCCTACTGGTTTTGTGTGCTGGTTTGCCCTTGAAATGATTTGTCTTCATTGTACTGTAATATACCAAAATATTTCCATTCCACAAGGAGGAAAATTTTAAGTAAAAATGGTCACAGTAAATAAACATCCAAGTGTCTCCTCTTCACCCCACCCCAATCCCTCTCTGTTTCTTATTTTGGTTACAGGACAATCACATTCCTGAGTAATGACAACTGGGCTGGACAGAGTTAGGACTGTTCCTTTTCTTATATCTAAGTGAGCCAGCAGAGCTCAAAGACATTCAGGCATGTGAAAAACATTGGAGTAGTAATCTTCTTTGTACAGCCAGAGGCTACCTACCCCTGGAGTAACATCTACTCCAGTGGGACACACCACCAATGCCAGAAGAGGAAATACATGGATCCGTGGGTGGTCCTATGCAGGGCCGGCTCCAGGCATGATGGGGCCCTTGGGCACCAGTGTGCCCTGGGCCCCTCCGCTCCCCTTCCACGATCCGCGGATACAGCCGCAGGAGGGAACGCAGGACAGGGGCTTCTGAGCCGCCCGCTGTCCCATTCCGTCCCATCCTGTCCCATCCTGTCCCATCCCATCCCCCCCACTTAACCTACCTTTTTGGTTTTTTGCGGCTGCACGCAGTGTGTGCACAGGTTTGCCATCAATTAAGATGGTGGCCGAGGTTTCCCTAAAGGGCTGAAGCCTCTGCCGCCATCTTGGTTGATGGCAGCAATGCGTGCATGTAGCACACATGCATGCCATCAACCAAGATGGCGGCAGAGGCTTCAGCCCCTTAGGGCAACCTCAGCCACCATCTTGATTGATGGCAAACCGCAAAAAAAGTGGAGAAAAAGGTATGTGAAGTGGGGGGATGGCGGGCGGTTCGGAAGCTCTTGTCCTGCGATCCACGGCTCCTCTCCTGCTTCCACGGATCGTGGAAGGAGAGTGGAGGGCCCTCTGTAGGTCCAGGGGCCCTTGGGCCAGTGCTCAACTTGGCCACCCTTTAGAACTGGCTCTGGTCCTATGCTCCAAGATGGTTTACTTCTGTTCCTTGCAATGGCATAATATTTTGCCAACACAAGATGTGGTATAATTCAAAATAATTTCACTAAGGTCAACAGAGATCTCCAGATGACTGCTCCCTACCTCTTCTCAACTCTGCCTCCTCCACAGCCACAATCGACGACAGGATTGTTTCTGCCTGACTATACAACCTATCATGGCATACTATTAGGAGTAGATGAACCTAGCAAAGAAATACTATAGGCATCATTTGGAATGGGTGTATTTATGGTAGATAATCTCACAGGTGCAAGTTAACTCTATTTGGGGAGGAAAGGAAGGGGGAATTTCTATATGGGATATTTATTTATTTATTTAATTTGTATCCCGCCCTTCCTCCCAGCAGGAGCCCAGGGCAGCAAACAGAGCACTAAAACACTTTAAAACATCATAAAAACAAATCTTAAAATACATTAAAACAAGACAGCATTAAAAACATTTAAAAAAAACAACTTTAAAAAGGGTTAAAAACATTATTAAAAAACATATTAAACAATTCTGACACACATGCAGACTGGGATAGGTCTTAACTTAAAAGGCTTGTTGAAAGAGGAAAGTCTTCAAAAGGCGCTGAAAAGATAGCAGAGATGGCGCCTGCCTAATATTCAAAGGGAGGGAATTCCACAGGGTAGGTGCCGCCACACTAAAGGTCCATTTCCTATATTGAGCAGAACTAACCTCCTGATAAGATGGTATCTGCAGGAGGCGCTCATCTGCAGAGCGCAGTGATTGACTGGGTATATAACGGGTAAGATGGTCTTTCAGGTATCCTGGTTCCGAGCTGTATAGGGCTTTGTACACCAAAACTAGAACCTTGAACTTGGCCCAGTAGCAAATAGGCAGCCAGTGCAATTCTGTCAGCAGCGGGGTGACATGTTGGTGATACCCTGCTCCAGTGAGCAGTCTTGCCACCGCATTTTGCACCAGCTGCAGCTCCCGGACCAACCTCAAGGGCAGCTCCACATAAAGCGTATTACAGTAATCTAGCCTAGAGGTTACCAGTGTGTGGACAACAGTGGTCAGGCTATCCCGGTCCAGAAACAGCCACAGCTGTCTCACCAGCTGAAACTGGTAAAAGGCACTCCTAGCCACTGAGGTCACCTGGGCCTCTAGCAACAAAGATGGATCCAGGATCACCCCCAGACTGTGGACCTGCTCTTTCAGAGGGAGTACGACCCTGTCCAAAGCAGGCAACTGACCAATTATCCGAACTGGAGAACCACCAACCCACAGGGCCTCCATCTTACTAGGATTCAGACTCAGTTTATTGGCCCTCATCCAGCCCACCACCGAGTCCAGGCACTGTTCCAGGGCTTCCACGGCCTCTCCTGATTCAGATGTTACAGAGAAATAGAGCTGGGTATCATCAGCATACTGCTGACACCTCACCCCAAAGCTGATGACTGCTCCAATATAGATGTTAAACAGCATGGGGGACAGGATGGTACCCTGCGGCACCCCACAGCACAGCTGCCAGGGGGCCGAAAGACAGTCACCCAATGCTAGTATCTGAGAATGACCCTGGAGATAGGATTGGAACCACTGTAAAACAGTGCCTCCAATACCCATCTCACTAAGTCGGCCCAGAAGGATACCATGGTCAATGGTATCAAAAGCCACTGAGAGATCAAGTAAGAACAACAGGGTCGTACTCCCCCTGTCCTTCTCCCGATAAAGGTCATCCATCAGGGCAACCAAGGCTGATTCAGTCCCATAACCAGGCCTGAACCCAGACTGAGATGGGTCAAGATAATCTGTTTCATCCAAGAGTACTTACAGTTACTGTGCCATAACCCTCTGAATCACCTTCCCTAAGAAGGGGGTATTTGCAACCAGTCGGTAGTTGCCACAAATGAATGGGTCCAGGGTGGGCTTTTTCAGGAGTGGTCGAATCTTATCCATAGGTCATGGGGTTTCTTGTTGCTACCATCATCATCATCATCATCTTCATCATCACCACTACCTCTATCATATCTTTTCTCCAGTGAGCCCAAGGTGGCATACATGGTTCTCCCCAACTCCATATTATCCTCACAACCACCCTGTGATGTAGGTTAGACTGAGATGTGATGAATAGCCCAAGGTCAGTCAATGAGCTTCATGGTTTGGTGGGGTTTGAACACTGATCTCTTAGGTTCTAGTTCCACATTTCTTTTTGGGGGTGGGGAGGATGTCAGAAAATAGTTATTCTGGTTTGCCCTAAGGTCTTGTAATGGTGAACAGCACATAAAAATATAAGATTGGAAGCTGAGCACTGAGCTGCATCACACTATATGCGGCAATAAATTTTGCTGCAGTGATACTAATACTACGCTGGCGTAGCAAAAAACTAGATTCAGTGCAGACACCAAACCATGGTTTGCATGAACTATAGTTTATAACATCTCATCAGGAGGTCCGTTCTGCACAACATAAGAAATGGAGCTTTAAGTGTTGTGGCACCCACCCTTTGGAATTCATTTCCCTTAAATATTTGACAGGTGCCATCTATGTTGTCTTTTCAGTGCCTGCTGAAGACCTTCCTCTTTCAACGAGCCTTTTAAGTAGAGACCTTATCCCAGTCTGTATCTGTGTTGGAATTGCTTTTAGATTTTTTAAAAGATGTTTGAAAGGTTTTTTTTAAAAGAAAATGTTTCAAAGATTTATTTTTAAGATTTTTTTAAAAAGAATTTTGTTTTCAAAATGTTTTAAAGATGTTTTTAGTATTTTTGTTTGCTGCCCTGGGCTCTTTCTGGGAGGAAGAGCAGGATATATAAATGTTTCATCTTCTAAATATACAACAGGCAAATCATGATTTAGAGGAGACACTTCTGACCATTACACCCCACTGGCTCTCCTAAAGCATGGACCACCTCTCTATCCAACGTGGGGTCGGGGGAGCCAATCATTAAACAAAGAAACAAAATCCACAGGGCAAGCCAAACAAGTCCAAAAATATTTAATATTATATTGAACATGGTTTAAATTAATACATTACAAGTCAGATATATTCTTCTTTTGTGTACGTTGAAATAGAGACTTTAGAAATATCTATAACTAGTATGTAATCAATAAGCTAACTTTTAATATTGTTGTTTAAAGTATTATCCTACTGAATCTAATCACTGCAATAAATTAAAAAAACATTTTAAAATGTAAATTGTGGAGTGGACAGGCTACCATTGACCTTCTAATGTCTACAAGATGTTTATTTATTTATTTATTATTTGATTTATATTCCGCCCTTCCTCCCAGCAGGAGCCCAAATTTGTTTGCAAATCTGAGATGCCTGTTTCAAATTAGAGAGAAAAATACATTTTATCTCTAAGGGCAATTTTGTAGAATTCCAGACATAACATTAACCGTGGCATTACACTTTCTGTATGTTTGAAGAAGATAGTACTACTAGGTGCATCTGGCATGTATGAAGCCTTACTTTCAAGCGAGAATAGCTGAAGTAATCCTGTTATTCTCTAATGTGGGAAAAATCAGTCTTTTGATGTCATAATGGAAGACATGAAATTCCACTCTGGCATTAGAAAGATTCATGTTTTGCAATGTGTAATTTGAGTCTTGACATGTAGGGAATATATGTTCCAATCTCTTATAATCAGAGCTTTCTGTTAAAGTGGAATTATACAGACAGGCATTGAGAATTCAAATGGTAAAATCTTCTGTTTTAAATTTCCCAGCTCGTATATAATTTTTTAAAAAAATCATTTAAAATCGCAAATTTTCAGAAGCTAAATGCACAATGACAGTAGTTGTTTAAAAAGTATTTTTCAAGTGAGTTCTGGCCACTCTTTGAGGTGGTGGTTGTGGACAGAAGACAATCTCAAAATATGCGTTTTATAAGTGCAAACAGGTAAATCACATGTAGGTTGTGATGTGTAATTACTGCACATTCATTGTACTGTGTATGTGTGAGACTCTCTGACTTTGGTTGTTTCAAAGAATTTTTTGCTACTAGCTGTGTTGTCAGAAAGCTCTCATTAATATTCTAACATAAAGGGAAAACTTCAGACAAAATGCTGCTCCTCATAAGAAAGAAGAGATTAAGATGAAAATTTCAGAGGGTCACAGAGCACTGCAAGGACAATGGGAATGCTGCTACCTTGTTGGCGTTTTCACAGGTTTTTCTTGTTTGTAGGTGTGACCTAGGAAGGGAGGTTGTGCACTCTTAGTTTGAAAATAAGTGACCAGTGTTCAGATCATAACAATTCCTATAACTGAAAGTTGGTTAATTTCCCCCCCTGCATTCAAGCTACTGTTGCCTACCTTTGAAGCACAAAAATGGGCTCTCTGCTGTTCCATATAGTTTATGATTATGACCCTTGCAGGGAATACTATTAACTGAAATATAGTTATGTTTGTGCAATACACCAAACACTGCTGTGCACATCCTTATTCATTTCATTGATGCCTACCCAGTAGCAGTGCTTGATGGGTTATATCTTTGTCTCCGTACTTGAAGATCAATGGATTATCTGAATAGTTATTCTATTGTATATTATCCTGGACTATAATTATTTGAAACTGAGGAATGAGCATGGTGCTTATCCAATGAGATATTCAAAGGGAAGAATGTGATGATTGTGGCATAGTGTCTAGGAACTATGCCCACACATAACTGTTTGTGCAAAGGCCTCCTCATCCAATGGTTTAAAATAGAAAATTATTCAGGATACTGTATTTCCCCCAAAGCAGGTATTTAATAACTCAGGGAACAATGATAGAATTCATCTTTTGTCAGGCAGAATTCAGATGAAATTGGAGATAGGCGAGAAATTCACATCAGTTCACATTTCAAGTAGAATCTAATGAATTCACACTTTTCAAAACAACATGAGGACCGAAACACAGCCATCCTTCAAAATTTGTACTTATTTGAATTTTGCAATGCAGTTTACCAACCAATGTTTACACAAATGCATATGTTAGAGGAAAGTGTGCATAAAAATGAATATATGTTAAAATAACATACAAAAATGCACTATATGATGTGAAATTGCTTGGAAAAGTGAGTACATTAGTCAAAACTGCCTAAAATGTGTTTATTAGAAGAAATTCACATCAAAATGCTAGAGAATTTATGAGAATTTTTAAAAAATCGCAAATTGCTGCAGAAATGTGGAGAACTGAATTTAAGATTGGAAGAATGAGAAGCTGAGAGAACCGAAATTGACAGAATTTTCCATCCTTTTCATGAAATATAGCACCTACAGTGCATTATTTTCTGCCTTGTGCATTGTTACTTAAGATGGGCACTTTTGCACAAACTGCTTCACTGTAGAAAGTGGAGTGATGTCTGACTTAAGGAGCAAAGGGGGCATGCAGAGAGGAGTGCTGAATCCCTCTGTGGCTTATATTTTTGCATCCAGCTCCCCAAGCACTTTTCTCTTAGCTAAGCTTCTGAATACCAGTTGCTGGAAACCACAGGGGCAGGGGAAGTGTGCTCTTGTGCTCAGGTCCTGCTTGCAGGCTTCTCATCTAGTTGACCGTTCTGAGAACAGGATGCTGGACTAGATGCTGGGCCACTGGCTGATCCGGCAGGCTCTTCTTACGTTCTTACATTCTTAAGCCTATTTCTGTTATAAGAGACCTATGAAAAAAAGTGTTTATGGAGAGGGGCTGTAAGCAGCTTCCCATGGACGACTGTAGCAAATATCAGTTTAAACATATTGATCTGTTGCTCCAAGATTGAAATTATCTGTTTTGGTGCCAGAGCCTATGTGCTACAATGACATCATGCTTACAGGTATACATGAATTACTATTTTTTCTCATTACATGATACTGTTTCTTTTCATCACTGAAACCCTCATTTTGCTCATGTTTAAATCCCATTTGTTTTGGCACTCATTTGTCAGCATTTGTTTTGTTTCGGTACTCATTTTTATCTTAGGCTTCTTCCTTTTTCCGTTTTACTGCCACAGGGAGCAGTAGCAGCAACAGAAAGAACCGACCCCTTGCAGATGCCTCTCCGCTTCTCCATCATCAACAGAGAGTGAGATGTTTTCTATAGCTGCTCTTGGTAACCACCATTTTGTTTTCCCCAGAATACCATTGTATTGTTCTGGGGCATTATGGGGAAAAAACAAATGATGATCACCAGCAGCAAGGCAAGCTCCTTCTGCTTTCTGTAGTAAAACATAACAAGAAAAAGATATAGGAACACAGGAAAGTGCCTTATACTGAGTCAGATCATTTGTCCATCTAGCTTAGTATTGTCTATACTGTTTGGCAGCAGACCTCCAAGGTTTCAGGCAGGAGTCTCTCCCAACCCTACCTGGAGATGCTGGGGATTGAACCTGGGGCCTTGATGCTCTACCACTGAGCTACAGCCTTTCCCTATAACAGTTCTTGTCATTTTTGGTAAAGGCTCAAGTTTCTCATTTGTCTCAAAACTAATGTACATGTCTAATCATGCTGTTTTCCTATAAAGAGTCCAGTAACAATTGATGGGTTTAGATGCTTAACTTTCCCCCATCCATGCATTTCTCCTGAAAGAGCAGAAGTAATATCTACCAGAAGAAACTTTTGGGGAAAAGTGGCTTCACTTAGAAAAAGCATGGCTGGGAAAGGTTTTGGCAGCCTCCACATACCATATTTTAAATGAATGCTATACTCACAATTTCTAGGAAATGGGTATGACTTGCATTAACATATAGAGCAAGACACTTTAATGTTTTCCTTTCTGCCTCAGGGAAATAGTTCTTAATCTGGATTTAATTTACCAGCCTTGATTTTTTACAAATAGAAGAAGGTTAAAAGCAAATTTTTAGAAAATAAAAATTGTACATTCCTATCGTTAAGGTCCCACAAGATTCAACATTGATCATCCTGAACATATTTACACAGAAGGATGTTATAATGAATGTCCTGTCTTCCTTCCTAGTAAGTATCCATAGCGCTGTAGCTTGATCCTCTAATCCAGCTGAGAATATACACCTAGAGAAGCAGGATGCGGCAAGCATATCTCTAACTGCATACATATCTTTGCTGCCCTGGGCTCCTGCTGGGAGGAAGGGCAGGATATAAATCTAATAATAATAATAATAATAGTAAACTGCAAGAGAGCCTGCCCAGTAAATGGGTGCTGTGTGCAAGATTTCCACCACTAAGAAAGCTTCATCCAAAATCCAAGAATGTGCACTATAGCCCCAGTTGGATTATCAGCAACAGTGCAGACCACCTGTTTGCAGAATGGAAAAGGAGAGCTTGGAGCCGCTTTCAGCCACCCCAGTCCTTGTTTATTTATTAAAATTATATTCCACCCTTTCTCCCAGAAGGAGCCCAGGATGGCATAGTACTCCATAACAGAGTGCGGGTGCTATCTGTTATGGGAGTTGAGCAGCCTTGGCTGCTGCATGGAAATTTTACATGGATTGAGGCCCTTTTCTATAACTGTTTATTTTTTCTCCAGAATAAAAGCAGCCCAGATTTGTAAGGGGCAGTTGATAGTATAGGGTTGCATCCAACTACGTTTTACTCAGAGTAAACCCAATGAAATTAATTAACACAAATTAGTCATATTCATTAATTTCAATGGGTCACATGGACTAGCGTTGTGGCCTCTAGGCACATTTTATTCCAAGCATGCCATAAACTGGATTAAGGCCAGCATGATGCTTCACTTTTCCCACTGTCATTTATTCAGGATTTATCAGGAGCAGAAGGATTGGGGGCCCATGCCTTCCATTATCACATTTCCTGACTGTAGCTTGAATTAGATTTCATCTAGCCAGGTGGTCAAAATAGGTATTCATCAAATTGTGTCATCACAATTTGTTCTCTATGGTTTCCTTCTTTTTGGCCCAAATCCACAGATCCAAATGGTTTTGCCTCCTAACGCATCCCATAAGTGTAAGATGCTCTAGTTTCCTAGGCTCTCTTTGGTATACATGAAACGCAGGTAGCTGAAGTTGCATGTATAAATCAAGCACTGTAGAACTCAGAATTTATGCCTCGCCAAATATCTCAGTGGAATTAAACATATGAGAGAGAAGCCAGAGTGAGCCATGTAGATGATTGACTTATTCTTGAGATGAGGTACACAGCTGAAAGCAAAGCTAGATCCTAAGGGATTTATTCACCATTCCTTATATATGTAATTCCTCCTCTCATCAAGAGTATTTGTGTGTACTGAAGGAGAAATTGACCCTTGGGTCATTTCAAACCTTTGTTTATTAACAACAAAAAAAAGATAGATTAGGGTAAAAAAAATCCTATATGTGAATGAGTGCCTGACAATAGCTGACCATCTGCTAATAATTGAATGTCTGGAAACAAGGGCATGCATTTTATTAGTTTTTCATTTTCCAAACTCTAAAGAGCAGAAAATATTTTGTAGTATTTGACTCTTTGCAATTTTCCTCCAATTCCTTTTGTCAGTATTGAATTAACTTTAACTGCAACCATTTTCTATGAATGATTGGATGCACTATCATTATATCATAGTGGCAACCCTTGAGCATCATAAGAAGAATGAGTTACCTTTGACTTGGGCTCTGAAATATATATTGACACTATTACTGGAGTGACTGTACAAATGAACTGATATTTTATTGTTCAACAACGCATGGCTGTTAATTGCTACAAAGGACCCAAAGTCTTTTCATATGCTGCAGAAAGTTGAATTTTCCAGCATCCAGATCACGATATTTTGCTGTTGGGAAAATGCATCTTTCCCTGCCCTCTGTTAGTATGCTCATTTCAGTTTGGAGTGCCATGTGTACTGTGAGTGTGCAACTGTCACAGACACCTATTGGCTAGTGCTTGCAACAACACTGGTGAGTAGTGACAGTCTTCACCGTCATACCTGTGCTAGTTTTTATATACATCTAAACAGGGATTTTGAATTATTTCATTATTTTCCCAGGATTGTGCTAGCATCCTCTACTATGCTAGTGTAACAGGAACAGCCATATATGGTGGCTCCAGATTGGCAGTATTTCACAGGAGGAAGTTAAGTGCATACCAGAACTTGCAGGGTTTTTTTTATTACTTGCAAAAATTGTGTATTATACACTTTATGTTTCAAATAAGTTTTGAACAGAAGTTTTAAAAAGTGTACCTGCTGCAGTGTTATGCGTTTCTAATTAAGGAGTCAAAATGAAAAAAATGGACTGCCTTCAAGTTGATCTCGACTTATGGCGACCCTATGAATAGGGTTTTCATGGTAAGCAGTATTCAGAGGGGGTTTACCGTTGCTTTCCTCTGAGTGAGAGGCAGTGATTGGCCCAAGATCACCCAGTGAGCTTCATGGCTGTGTGGGGATTCAAACCCTGGTCTCCCAGGTCGTAGTCCAACACTCTAACCACTACACAACACTGGTCAAACAAGTTTAAATTTTATTGGACTGTTGAAGAAGGCAGTTTATTTGTCTTATTTATAACCTGTTTTGAAAAGCTTCCCTTCCTGGGAGTAAAGCTACAGTGCTAATCCCACATACCTGGGAGCTAACCACACTGAATTCAGTAGGACTTACTTTTGAGTAGACATGGTTAGGATTGTGCTGAAAATCAGTGGGACTTTTGAGTGAACATAGGAAAGGACTGTGTTGTAAATCTTTCTCTCCCGCTCTGATCCTTTTTTTTAAAGCAGTTAGGCACGGCTTACTTAGGTGTCACTGCTTTTATTTGACAGAAACTAATACTTTTTTTAATGTTCTGCCATGGCCAACTGGTTTCGACAATAAACTATTATATAGGATATATGTATTTTTACATCTCCAGTGTGTGTGTGTGTGGAATCTTTCCAACAACCCTGTGAGTTAGGGCTAGAAACCAAGGCAGCTCACAACAAGAAATAAAGCCATTCAAAATCCAATAACCATACAACAAGCATAAAACAGTTGCAAAACAGCTTAACGTGGCATGATTCTGAATTTCGGATTGGGTAAGTGAAGTTCCTTATCACTGAATTGAAGTCCTGTGCATGCTTCCCTGTCTGAGTAAGCCCCACTGAATACACTGGGACTTGCATCTGGGTAAACATGCATAGGATTTCACCTTGGGGTGGTCATGATTCCCCTCTGTTATTGTCACCCTGAGGGGCAGATTAGGTTGAGAGATGACGCGTAGCCCATGGTCACCCACTAAACTTTGTATCTTATTTCCATATTAAAATTTAATTAAAATGATCTATATGCAGGCAAAATTTATGAAGTAATGCAGATCCACATAGTGCATTTAAAGCACATCCAATAGCACAATAGCAGGTGCTAAAATGAGTGGAATGAAGGCACCTGCCTAATGGAAATAGGCAGGGAGTTCCAAAGCGTAGATACTTCCACACTGAAGGATCTATTTCTTACAAGAGTGGAACAAGTACTATGTGGCACCTGTAACATGGAAAGCACAACTTGAACTTGGCCCGGTAGCGAATCAGCAACCAGTGCAGATTTCAGAGCAGAGGTATTATGTGCTGATAGGGTCTCACTGATGTCAGCAATCATGCTGCAGCATTCTGCACTAACTGCAGCCCCGGGGTCAGGCTGTGCTGTATGGGGATTTCTGTGAACTTGGCTGACTGGTTTTTTAAAATTTTGGTTAGGAACCCTGACTGGTTGTGGGATGCTAAGTTTTCTGCCTTACTCATAGGAATCTTATTGTGGTTGGTATGGTATTGCATTTAGGAAATCATGACTATGTTTTGTTTTGTTTTCTCTATTTGCATTTCATTTACCTCTGACTTTATTCCTTTACATCCATAGAAGCAACAACAGTGGTTCCATGTGGTCAGCTCAACCCCTTTAAACCCCCTGGTGATGCACCTTGTTATTTGCATGATGGTTTGTTTCTTGTCCAATAGTAGTAAAAGAGAATTCACATACTGGGAAGTGTGGCTTCAACTGCTGTTGTTCCCAATCTACTGCCTGTGAAGGTAGACCAAACCATGTGTATTTTCTCTGTCAACTATTACTCACTGGAATTGAGTTGGCTGTCAAAGTGAGTTTATAGCAGCCCACAGAGTAGGCAGGGAAGAATAGAGAATCTTCTTAATTGTTACTCATTTCTCAAACCTCTCTCTGCAGTGAAGGGTCAAGTCTGTAAAGAAGTTTGGAGCAGCCATGTTTAAAGGCAAACAGGGCATTCCAGACAGGGGGTTGCCAATCCTGCTTTGATATGGATATTGTTGCAGAGGATCCCTACTCAAGCCTTACCAACAGCACAATCCTAAAAAATATCTACACAGAAGTAAGTCCTGTTGAGTTCTATGGGGCTTAGTCCCTTAGCAAGTGTGTTTAGAATTGCAGCCTTCAGGTGCATCCATCTTTACTCCTTTAGTGCTGCCATCTAAGTCTCCACAACACTAGGCTTTCTTCCTACAACAGCCTTCTGGTGACTGGCCTGGCTTGAGGGCACTTAAACCCTCCTTGCCAGAAGCAAATAGGCTAGATTAAATGTTTCTTACCCAGAATCTCTAAGCAGGTAAGAAAGAATGATCCTGTCACTTCAGCTGGACCTGGAAATACCCTAATTTAGCTAAGATTTCTATCTTAATTTCCAATCAGAGAATTTTTGTTTGTTTGAATGGTATACTCCAAGCAACTGTGGTTGATGCTTAATGTATCATGCTTAATGACATTACTAGGGCACACCCCCTATGACATCACCAGGGCATGCCCGCTAGGATATCATTAGGACCCATCCTTGAAATCCTAGGGTTTGGGATGCTTCTGACCTGGCAACCCTAAAGCCTTCATATTTAAATAAATGAATAAAAAATTGGGGGAGAAGGGAACCTGGTGAACATCAGCAAAGGTATTCTTCCGCTGCAGAAATCCATTGCCATTTTGGTGTTTAAATTCTAGGTTCTTCATTCTTCCCTCTCCCCCTCTAGAGTGTGAATCTCATGCTTTCAGTGAAAGAAAAACAACCTTTTATACTCAGAATAACGTGTCTTTATTTGCCTGCCATGTCTTGTGTCTGAAATGTCAATAGAATGCTCTTATTTCCTTTATTTTTAGAGCATGTTCAACTGTCCTTACTGAAGTGTTTTAATAAGAGCATTTAGCCTCACCCCCCCAGATTTCCAGTGCAATTCTTTATGTTCACTTGGAAATAAATTCCATTAAGTTCAATGAGATTTACTCCCAGGTAAGTGAGTACAACATTGTAGCCTTAATGAGCAATCCTTGCAGTCTCTTATTTGCAAGTAAATCCTGCTGAACTGATGGGACTGTACCCTTTGGATTTTAGCGCAACAACCAAGTGGCATGCACTAAAATCCTGCAGCACAGCAATCTCAAGATCTACTTGCTTTTATTCAGAAAGAGCTATCAATACTATATCTTTGGTTTATGGTACATGTGTTGAAGCTCACAAAGCATTTCAAAATTAATTCATTCTTATTTGTAGATTACATATCCTGAAGTGGCAGCACTGAAATTCTACTGCATTTCTATTTTCTTTTCTTGTTGAGAAATCTTTTTTTTTAAGGATTATCAGCCAAGTCAAAATGCAAACAATGCTGAAGAGGAAGGTCTTTGTTATGCATGAGGCCAACTGACCATTTCAGGGCATCCTCAGTGTCAGCAAGCCCAGCTGATGACAGATGGCAAGACTGTCTTTGCAATTTTTTTACCTTAACATGTCAGGCTATATGGAAATACCCTATAATCATTGGGGACACTCCAAATGTCTTGTGGTACCAGACACAAGATCAAAGCCTTTTTAAACATTATTTTGAGCACTTAAAAAATCATACAGAAACCATTTCTTTATGTTTGCAAATTTGTAGAACGTATTTCATAGTTTTGCTGATGCAGGAATAAGAATGCATGGCAGAATGCAGTGTTAGCAGAGGGCTCAAATGCATTGTTGACTCTGAAAATCATGCAGACACAAATCATGCAGGCAATGAAAATGAGTCCTAATACATTTCATCGCTTACATTAGTTCACAGTATTCGTATCAGCTGTTATCAAGCAAACAATTTCCTTGTTAGCATTGACAACAAGAAAGCCTTTTAATTTATATTTATTTTCGATAAGAAAAGATTCTATAGGAACTACTCCCTGAATTAGGGCAGCTTTCTATGGGATCATCTTTTTGCTTAGTACGGTATGCAGAAGCATGTAATTTTAATAACACACACTAATGCGCTTAGTACATAAACTTCTCTCTAGCTTCCCACTACCTAGAGGAGTAAAATAGCAGGTATAACATTTCAGATATATTGTGAGGCTGTTTACAAGGCTACTTATATTGAATTAAATAGCCCTGCTCAGATGTGTCTGTGGGTAATGAACACAAAGGACGTCGAGAATCATGCATTATTAGTATTGCCCCCTTGATGATGATGCATGAACCTTCTACACACTCCTGGTTGACATGTAATCCACATCAGTCTGAAAGGGGGCACTTTTGTGTATGTAGGGTTTCCTTCTTGGGGATGAAAACTTTGGGACAAAGAAGCAGCAGCTCCCACCAGACTGATGCTGATCATGAATTGGCCAGGGGTCATCACTGAGGGGGGTGGACCCATGTGGTCTTGCTGGCCTTGTCACATATTGGGTACCCACGGGTAGTAAACACCTGAAGAAGGCTTGTATACATGCTGTAAGACAATAGATTTATTTTATTTATTTATTTTTATTTCATTCCATTTCTATACCGCCCTTAGCCTATGGCTCTCTGGGCGGTTCACAGCAAGGAATAAAATACAATACAGTAAAAGTATAGATGCATAAGAGTTGGAAGAGACCTCAGAGGTAATCTAGTTCAACCTTCTGCTGGTGCAGGAAATCTACTATTTCAGCATTCCTGATAGGTAGCCCTCCTAATCCCCCCAACCTGTCAAACCCTCTTATTAAAAAGAGGCCACCATTTTCCAAGGTGGTCTGTCTGACTGTTGAACAGCTCCTGCCACCGGGTAGTTCTTCCTCATTTTTTTTGGCTAAATCAGGTTCTACTCTCTGGAGTAACGGATTCATTTTTATTTTGGATGCTCCACCATCTATGTGACAACCTTGAAGATATTTAAAGATGGTATCAGATTACCTCTTAATGGTCTCTTCAGGCTAAACATACCCAATTCCTTCAATCTTTCCTCATAGGATTTGTCTTTAGGCCCCTTATTATCTTCCTCTGAACACAGTATCATTCTCAAGCTGTGATGCCTAGAACTCGAGGTCTGACAGAAGCAGAATAGAGTGGTACTGTTACTTTTTGTAAACTTGACCAGAGCTTGGAAGTAACTCATTAGAAATGAGTTACTTGTAATTTATTACTTTTTAAAGTAACGAGTGGGTAACTTTGTTACATTTTGCTAGTAACAGAACGACTAGTAATTTCCTTACTTTTTAGCAGCAATAGTAACGTTTCCAGCGTTACTCTAAAATGTTACTGGGGGGGGAGAAGCAGGGGAAGTCTTCTGCTCCTCTGACTGGTGCAAGAAAGACATGTGCCTTGCACTAGACTTCTGCTCAGTGGTGCTCTTTTCTTGTGCTCTGTTAGGAGGCATGAGGGAGGAAGCGGAGACCCAGACCGTGCAGGAGGGCAAGGATTAAGAAGGAGAAGGGAGAAGCAGAATGCAGGTGAAGAACTGAGGAGAGTGATGATGGTGTGTGTGTGCCCCCCTTGTGCCTGTTGCCTTCCCCCTTGTGCCTGTCGCCTTCCCCCTTGTGCCTGTCGCCTTCCCCCTTGCGCCTGTCGCCTTTCCCCCTCGCGCCTGTCACCTTTCCCCCTCGTGCCTGTCACCTTTCCCCCTCGCGCCTGTCACCTTCCCCCTTCAAGCCTGTTGCCTTCCCCCTCGCATCTGTCACCTTCTCCCCCTCGCCCTAGTTGCCTTCCCCCTTCGCACCCTCTTTGGCTACCGTGCTGCATTTGCAGTATCTTAACTCTTTTGCATCTCAGGGGAAAATGTTTGCTTGGGTGAGTGTCCCTTAGTTGGTGGCAGGGCAGTGTCTGGTAGGTGGTTAAGTGAGAGAGATTATGCTTGCTGGCTGAGTGGGGGGTTGCAGTTGATTTGACGTGCAAAGATCTGAGTAATGGCCTCTGCCTCCCTCCCCACCTCCCTTACCAGCAGAGAGACTACCACTGCTATCATGGAAAAAATAATTATTCTACTACCTCTGTATGAGTGTGTTTATTTTTAATATTGTTTTAGGCTACTTAGATGTGCAGCAGCCAAGGCCAGCACCTTGTAGGTGTTTTTTTTAAAGTAACTGAAATGTAACTGTAGTGATTACTTTTGAGAAAAAGTAAAGTAATCAGTTACTTCCAGAGCAATTGTAATTGTAATGGTAATTACTATTTTTTTGGGCCATGTAACTGTAACTGTAATTTATTACTTTTTAAAAGTAATCTTCCAAGCTCTGAACTTGACACTATATGTCTGTTGATGCAGCCTAGAACTGCAGCTTAGAATTGTATTCACCATTTTATCTACTGTAACACACCCCTGACTCATGGTTAGCTTATGTTTTACTAAAATCCCTAGATCCTATTCACATGAGAAGTCATGTGTCACTGATCCTATGTCTGTGTGTCTGATTCTTCCTACCTACATGCAAAACTTCATTTTTATCTCTGTTAAAATTCATTTTGTTAGTTTTGGCCCAGTTTCCCATCCTGTAAAGATAATCTTGAATCCTGTTTCTGGCTTCCAAGGTATTAGTTGCCCCTCTCAGTTTGATGGCCTCTGCAAATATGATGAGCGTTGCCTCTACTCCTTTATTCAAGTCATTTCTTTGACTTGACTATGAATATGACCTATACCTCTTTCTTAAGGCAAATGCTATTTAGTTCAGTCCACATAAGACAGGTCCCCTGGGGATTTGCATAGTTTATTCACATGTAAAAAAGAATAATTTTATCATAAAGTCACATTTTTCTTACTGTTTTGCTATTTGGCTATCTTCAGGCCAAGATGGTGTCACTGCCAAGCAAGCAGGCTCGAAAGAAAGCCAGGATGGAAGTGAATAATGGGATAAGGTCCGTGAATACTGTTATGGTATCACGCAGCTACTTTGAAGCCAAAGGGGGTCTTACTGTTCATCAGAAAGTTGTTTTCGTCAAAACTTCCTCAATAAGGGCTCATCTTCATGGTGGTTAAGTGTGTGTTTGGTGCAACTCACATCTCTTTTTAATTTTCAAGAGTCACATGACATTACCAGCAAACAGAAGTTATCACACTAACTCAGCTATGCTGTTGTCCTCCTTATAGGTGCTTCCTCCTATGCTTTTAGATGGGTGTGTCAATTGTTCATTTTATTTCCTGAAGGCTGAGAAGCAACTTCCGGCTGCTTTGCAACAATCAGCCCCTGTCTAACATGATTGATCCTAGTGTGACTAGAAAACAGTGTATTTATAGCTGGAATTGAGCCCTTACTGTGGACAGTGCAAATTCAAAATGGAAATTTAAAAAGTGTCTTTTATATGAACTAATGCTCCTGTGTGGATAAGCCCTAAGTTAGCCATAATGGGGAAACTGATAGGTGCTCCAGATGGACTACTCAGGCAGAACAAACAGCAGGACTTGGAGAAATTCCTGGTGTTTAGCAGAATTTGCCTTATGAGAAACAGTTTTTTTCTTTTTTAAAAACATATTTTCTAACTGGCCTGGTGAACTTCAGGAGTTGCAAGTGGAGTGTGTGTGTGATTATGTCTCATTGGATGTGTGCTGTGGCAAATGTAGAAGTAGAACACATTATGTTAGAGGAAGTATTATCAATGGGTCATACTGACTCATCCCATTGATTTCAATTAAACTTAAACACAACCTTTACTTGGATCAGAGGATTAAGCTTCAATCCCCAATGCTGTTTGCACACTGGCAACATTTTCTGTTTTTGCACATAGTTATGAGGAATAACCCTTTAAAAATGATAGCTTACATTCTGATTCTCACACTGCTGCTTCATATATACAAGATGGTTTGGTGAGAGGGGAAGAGACGTCCATGAATGTAGTGTTTACATTTTTTCCCCAGCATGGATTTTAATGAGAAAAACTTTGCTGTCAGTTCTTCACTGTCAGCATCAGGTGCTATAATTTGCTCATGTAATACACTGTGGCCTAAAGGTATTTTGCCATCCAGCAGAACAATTTCATAACAAAAGAATCAATAGCTCATTATTTGTGGGCCCAGAATACTTTGCATGTTGCTTTAGAGATTTCATTACATTTAGAGATTATTTGCAAATTAAAACAATGTTTGGTGCAATCCATTAAATTGTCAGTTAATCTTCTTAAAATAGACTTTGTTTTAAGCTATATGTAAAAAGAATATTAATTTTTGTAAAATATGTAGTAGAAGATTGGACTGCTTTAACAAAGAACATTGGTGGTATTATTATGAGTCTTGTTTTTAATATGTTTTCCTCTGATATACGTCACTAGTATGTTACCAATGAATAAATATCATGAATAATTTCATTCCATCAACATGCTTGCAATGAACTTTCTAAAATATGAAATACTATATACCACCTTTCTGCTTGATAATAGGCCTCCAAGGCAGTTAACAGTAAGAGAAATGAAAACATAACAAGAGAAATTAAACACATCATAAGATATCATCACAATAAAAACAGTAGTACCCAAGAGAGCTGCCATAAAGTACCAAAAATAGATTAAGATATGAGGAAATGTTTTTCCATCAATTATGAATTTGCAATTTACAAAGCTAGCAGTAATAATAATAAAAAAGAATAGGCTTTGTTTGTTCCCCTGAAGGCTTTCCTAAAATGGAAAGTCTTAACTTACCTATGGAAAATGAGGAGAGAGTTCCATTTTTCAAGGTGCCACCAATGAAAAGGTCTTGTCCCTTGTGGCCATCAACCTCATTTCCAGTGGAGTATTATTGAGAGCAGGGTTTTCAGCAATGACCTGACAATCCAGGCAGGATTGTATGGAGATATATGGTCCTTCAGATATCCTGCTTCCTTTGAGAGGCATATTGAGAGTGTGTGTTGTTTCTTTAAGGAGAATGGGTTGGGAATGACACAGGGAAAGGCTAATGGGAATCTTTTTATATGACTCCCATGGAGTATTATGAAAAGTGAAAGCCACTGGGTTTTCCGGCTCCTTAAAAAAAAAAAAAAGTTTGTAGAAACAGAGTTTAGTTTATTGTAAGCAAAATTTGTCAGTTAACCAATTTAATTTGTGTTCACAAAGTCAAGCCTAGAAGAGCCATCATTTCTGTTAAGTAGACCTTGGCTGTTGCAATATGGCGTCCACTGGTAATCATTCAGTGGGGGCAGATGGGGGGGCACTTTAGAAGGTGGGAAAATTCCTTCTGGCAGCGCAGAGGGAATATTGGATACCACCCTGCTAAACAATGGTGCTTTCAACTGGGCCCAGAAACCAACTGGTAACATGTTCATCTCAGTTAAAACCTAGCCTGATCCTTGTTGGCTTTCATAGAATCATAGCATCATAGAATAGTAGAGTTGGAAGGGGCCTATAAGGCCATCAAGTCCAACCCCCTGCTCAATGCAGGAATCCAAATCAAAGCATTCCAGACATGAAAAGATTATAACTTGTGAAAAACAGGTTTTAATTCCTTGTAGCCATGTTTTGACTGAGAAGCCCTGCCCCTACCGCCCACTTCATCTCATACATGGTAACTGCCTGTAAAACTATTCAGCAGTGAGAGATGGTACAGTAGTACCTCACTTAATGAAGTGCATGCATTCCTGGACATTACTTATATAACAGAAACTTTGGTACCAGAGGTAGGAATAACATGGAAAGAACAGAGATGGGTTCCTGCACCACAAAAAAGAAGAGCAGTAAAACATATTTCAGCAAACTTTTTATTCAAAACTAACAGTACACATGCCTGAAATGAAGCAACCAGATCAGGTAAGCCTTGCATACAGACCACTTGAAGGCTTCTTCCAAAATGCATCCAGGGATGCCTGCCTTGTCTTTTTTCTTTTATCACGTAGCATCTTGCTATAGCAATCTAGAGCTTTTAGCACAGTTCTCCTCTCCATACACTCGAGCAGGCAGGCAAGGGGCAGCCACCACCCTGTGCTTAGTCTTTCTCTCTGCCATCCTTCCCTACGCTCGAGCAGACACATCTGCAGTAAACAGTGCTTCCAGGGCATCCAAAGCACTGTTTATTGTGAAGGCACCTGTGAGAGAGTTAGGTGAGAGAGCTGCCTGCAGCAGCCACAATCCAGTAGACAAGAAGCTACATTTTGACCATGTCAGAGCCTGTGCCCCCCCAACCCCAAAAAGACTTTGTTAAAAGAAGCTTCTTTCCTGGAGAATTTGTTAACTGAAGTGTTACTGTACTTCGCATATTCTCAG
Source organism: Rhineura floridana (assembly GCF_030035675.1). Classification (NCBI taxonomy): domain Eukaryota; kingdom Metazoa; phylum Chordata; class Lepidosauria; order Squamata; family Rhineuridae; genus Rhineura; species Rhineura floridana. The sequence continues at coordinate 265,220,098 of NC_084480.1, read as the reverse complement.
ATGCAGTCTTTTATCTGTTAATAACTCATATGTTCTGAGATTAATCCCTGATACCAAAGTCTCAGGCTTTAGATTTGCTCAGATTACTTTTACACAGATTAAGCCCATAGAAAAAGAATGCTGTAATGCTCAATTTGGCTTATGCTTTTTCATCTCTGTATTTCAGAGGATTCCTAATATTGTGCATTAATGGTATACATGGTATAATTGCATTTTTTTAAAAAAAAAACTTAAGACAAGGACAATGTAAGAGTCCTTGAGTTGAATCTAGTCACTTGTAGTGATCAATATTCTACTTGTGGGTTTCTGATTCCTGTTCATTTCTCTCATATTTGCAATATTTGTGGCCCTATAATCACTGACATTTCTGCAGAGATGAGTGACAAGGCCAGTGGGATCCCATTTCCTCCTGTCACTCCAGATGAATCACTCTTTTGCTTCTGTTATCCTTCTCCCCTTCTCATGGGAACCAGAAGTCGGATCTGCTACTTGTAGTGTTCTCTTTGACTTTCCTATATGATTACATTTGGTAGTGGTGGCAGTGTACGAAATCCATTTGCAGCTGGGGTAGGGCAGGTTGTCTCTCGACAATTTAGTAGCATCTTTTAAAAACAGTTATAGCTGTAGTGCTGATAGCAGTATAAAATTTTTGCTGCAGTATTAATGTATGCTGCAGTTTTCAACATTGGCCATTAAACAGCAATTAACGGCTGAGGCAGCAGCCTTCTCTCTCTCTTTTGCTGTATTACTTACTTACTCGTGCCACTTTTTCGTATCTCATTTTCCCCATGTGTGCATACAGGCAGCCAAATTGTACCAGGAATCTACAGTTTAGGAACAAAAAAGCAGTTCATATTTTAAGCACTGCATGTCCAGACGTAATAGTGCAATACGTTAAGTATTCTATACAGAGCAGTCAAGGTTTACAAACTTTTTTACCTTCAAGGGAACACTTTTCATTTTCATATTGACTTGTCTGCCAAGGAACCCCGATGGATCCTGCTAAGAACATATGCACTAGCAGAATCCCACTGCATTGCAGTAGGCAGTAATGCAGAGGCAAATTCAGAAGTGCAGGGTCCCTTCATGGTAGTCATCCCATGCCACCTCACAGCCATGCCTCTGCATAGCCACACCTCCTTCTAAGGTTATACAACAAAATGAGCTTTCAGTCTCTTACCTAGGAGTACTTTTCCTTAGTAATGCATTGCAATGATCAATGCAGATCTCCAATGCAGAGATCCTCCTTCAGTTCTCCCCTTCCCTCCCTCCTTTTCCACTTTCTCTTGCTTACTTGCTCTCTGTTGTCTCCCCAATCCTCACTCCTTCATTTGTGTGCCTTCTCCTGCAACAACAGATGTCCCTAGGAGCCAATCAGCATGAAAGGAGAAGTGTGTTAGCTACTGTGAAGTGTTTTCTCAGTGACTGACTTGCCTCTTTTCACTCTGATTGGCTCCAAACAGCAGGAGAGGACTCTGTAGACATGAGGACCCTGCCTGGACCCTGCTCCAAAAAAAGCAAGGGGTCTAAGAAGACCCCCCCAACCTTGGATGACTACATCCTTGGCAGTAGGACTGAGCCCAATATTGTCCAGTAAAAGGGAGCCTGTAAAAGGGGGAAACATCTTCTGATCCCCCATGTTCCCCTTCCTTAACATGTGCAGTCCTCAGCTACTGTTCTGGTCCCTTTTTTCTTGCTTAAATTTCTTCTTCCTGGTTATCTGATACCAGCCAGTCATAATATGTAGCCAGTATAATGGTATATCCAATCTTACTTGGTTTTCTGATTATGTTAATATAGCCAAAGCAGAGCAAAGGAGAGAAGCATTACTCTCAATCCAAATGGACACTTGGGAAAGCTACACTGAGTACTTGTTTCCAATCCACCCCAATTTGATAAAAAGGTGGAAGCTGTTTGTGAGGAGAGAACATCCAAAAAGCACACTCACTTATTTTATTTGTCCTACTTAGCAGAACACCATATATATAACATATTCCAGGATGTATGCAGCAAAGTTGGCAGAAGTTTCCCTGCAAAACACATCCAACATTCTCCAGCTGCTTTACATTACATGGAAAGATTGCTAGTGATCGGTTTCAGAGAAACTTGTTCTCCATTGTTGATCTGAATCCCTGTCACATCAGGTTTATCCCAAACATAGTTTATTTGACTCCATGTGTATTGGGAAGCCTGCTACAGTTATCGTTTAAGATTGCTTCTATCTTCTTCCTCCATATTAAAGTAGAAACTTAGAACATGGCATAAGTAGGGTTGCCAACTCTGGATGAAGAAATTCCTGGAGATTTTTTTCAAACTGAGATTGAATTTCTACATGTTTCTTTAACTGTCTAAATTCACAGACCCAATTTCACTTCTTTAATTTGTCTTTACTGTTTAAACCCAAACTTGGAAAATCAGACTTTTAGCAGCTAAAGATCACACCCCTTTTTATTTATTTTGTTTATTTATTTTATATTATTTTGTTCTGTTTTCTTCTCTCTGTGTACTCTGTTTTGTTTCTGCATATCATTTTGTTGTCATTCTGTAAAAAATATGAAAAACCTTTAAAATAAAGAGTATTTTTTTATTTAAAAAGTCAACCCCAGGGCGAGTCTCCAAAGGCTACCAGTAGCAGAGACCATTTCTGTCACAAGCTTTGTTCTATCCTCCCTCCCAGATGGCCACCATTATACCTTTATACTAAAATATTTGAAATGTAATGTGATATTTTTACCTTACAGCTGGGCTGGCTTGTCCTCAGTTTCCTGGTTTTAAAATTTATATTTGAGCTGGCCTCTTTTTTTCTTTTTTTTTTTAGCAGATCCAGGTTGTTTTTTAAGAAGTCTAAAAACTCTGCACAGGTCATATTAATATTCAGTTTCACCTGCAGCATGGCCTTCACAATGCTATCTCTCAACCTATTTCTATCCTTGGTGCACAGTTGCGTCATTAAAACTGAAAACTCTCTCACAGTAGGCATTAGACACAGGAATGGAAAGTGCAAAAGAGACTAGTTTCTTCATTTGTCTGCCACTATCCTCTGGCTTTTGTCTGAAAATTCCACCCATCTGTGATCTATGTTCTGCTCCTTGGAGACAACTCTTCCCTTATTTGTTGTAAAACACAGTAGTCATCAGACAGCGTGACAGTGTCAATTTCAATGTGGAGTGCTGTAAATTTGCCCATTTCACATAATTGTGAAGTGAGAGCACTGACATTTGTATTTTTTTAAAAAGTGATGTTTCTCCAGGTATTCGATGCACCATGACTTACAGGCTTCCTCTCTGAATTATTTGTTCTCAGCTGGAGACACATTGTCCAAAATGGCTTGGGCTGATCTTCCATAGGATTTGTCCTCTCTTCTTCTCTTCAGTTTTGAATGGAGGCCTTCCATGACACCATAGAGTTCTATGGAACTGACATTGTTACATTCCAGTTCCTTCACAACATATGATTATTGTCTTACTGTGCAAAAAGTAAACATAATAAAGAGGGAGAAATTTGTATTCTTCCTCACTGACAGCTGCCCACACAATCTTCACACAATCTTCTTCCCCTCTGAAAAACAATCTGACCTCAACACAGGTCATCACTGTAGTATACGTTCAGTAGAGGGTAGAAGTGACAGCTGCCTTGTTGGCATGTGCCGAAGCACATCTTTGTATTCCATTTCTACAAACTCAAAAAAAAGGACAAAAGACTCTGCCTTCTTGACTGAGAAGCTAAACTTACTGTATACCTTGAGGATAAGTGTTTCTGCAGCAAAACTCAAAACCTTCATCCCATGTTTGAGGCAATTGTGGATTATATGACATTTTCATCCCACTTGTATCAGGTAGTCATTAAACTGTTTTAATGTCTGATATACTGACTTGTGTTTTCCAAAATTTCCAAATTCCAAAATTTACAGAGGCATTGTCGGCCACATAAGAAGAAACACTGTTAATGCTGAGACCATTCTTCTGTAGAATATTGGAGATCTGTCACAATTGCCTCACTTGTCTCATCATTGCCATTGTAAAAATCAAGCAAGCCATACTTGATTCCCACTTTCACAGAAAAGTAACATACAGTTAAGAAGAAGAATTTCCTATGACCCTTGTTGAAGGTGTCAGACCCAACTGAAAAAAACCCTGTGCATTATCGAAGTCCTTTAGCAAAAGTTCTAATGATTTTGGTGCCGAAATATTTTTGCTATGCTGATTGCTTTTGTCCGCCCAGAAGATTTGTTTGTTTGTTTGTTTGTTTTAGCAGTTTCAGAACCAGGCAATATTCTTGGAAGCATTTTGTTTGCATAGTCTTGGGTTGTGTAACTTAAATGGTGGGAAATACTGTGGTAAACCTACTTCAGCTATTGTCACCTGATTTTCCTAGGACAAGTCTCTTTTGGTAAAAAAAGTGATGAGAGTTGTTGCGTTCTTTTCTGTTGTTTCTCTAATTCCTTGTGTTTTATGCTTTCAGCATGGCTTCTCACTGCTTTTCTTCCCTGATACTTAACTGAAAACCCTTGACAGCACAGAATGCATTCTGCTGTAACTGTGTTGTCTTTGTGAAGCCAATTTTTGAATGCATCTTCCTTGCATCATTCATCATTAAAGCTACACAAACACCTTCTCTTTTTTTTACTGTGCCACTGTCTGAAGGTCCTGCACCACCACCACTGTCTGTCATGGTTTGAAAGTCTTTGTTTAAATTTAAGAAAGAAAAATCGTACGACTGTCCAGTATAGCACAGAGTGGTCTTCTCCTGGTTCAGCAGGCAGTTGCTTAGCTAGTATTCTTGAATACTCAGGTCCTCCTCTTTGCCACTCCTGGCTGTCTCTGCACCTCTACCAGTCTCCTAATTCCATTTTGCAACATTTACCCAGAACTAGTTTTCATGGTTTTTCCTTCTCTTTAGTATTAATTCCCTCACACTTGCACCTTCCTGCTTAGAACTCTTGAGATGACAGGTTGGTGTGAAACCACATTGGTGGATTGTCACATCTCCTATTGGCCTCAAGAGGTTTTTTTAGAGATAGAGGTCAATTCCTGGTCATTCCAGGCCACATCTGGAGGGTTGGCAACCCTGCTGTTCTTGTTATGTAGCTTCAAGTTGATTTTGACTTATGGCGACCCTATGAATCAGCGACCTCCAACAGCATCTGTTATAAACCACCCTGTTCATATTTTGTAAGTTCAGGTCTGTGGCTTGCTTTATGGAATCAATCCATCTCTTGTTTGGCCTTCCTCTTTTTCTACTCCCTTCTGTTTTTTCCAGCATTATGGTCTTTTCTAGTGAATCATATCTTCCCATGATGTGTCCAAAGTATGAGAACTTCAGTTTCATCATTTTAGCTTCTAATGATAGTTCTGCTTTAATTTGTTCTAACACCCAATTATTTGTCTTTTTCATGGTCCATGGTATCTACAAAGCTCTCCTCCAACACCATATTTCAAATGAGTTGATTTTTCTCTTATCCACTTTTTTCACTGTCCAACTTTCACATCCATACATAAAGTTTGGGAATACCATGGTCTGAATGATCCTGACTGTAGTGTTCAGTGATACATCTTTGCATTTGAGGACCTTTTCTAGTTCTCTCATAGCTGCCCTGCCCAGTCCTAGTCTTCTCAAATTTCTTGACTATTGTCTCCATTTTGGTTAATGACTGTGCCAAGGTATGGATAATCCTTGACAAGTTCAATGTCCTCATTGTCAACTGTAAAGTTACATAAACCTTCTGTTGTCATTACTTTAGTCTTCTTGATGTTCAGCTGTAGTCCTGCTTTTATGCTTTCCTCTTTAACTTGCATCAGCATTCGTTTCAAATCTTTACTGGTTACTGCTAGTAGTATGGTATCATCTGCATATAGACATGAGAAATCACATGGTGGTTGTTCTCTATCCTCATGGCTCAGAGTCAGAGCTGCTGGGTTGAAAGAATTTGTGACTTTAGGTTCTGAAGCAGAAGTTGCTCCATGTCTGAAGACCTCATACAGCAGTGGGTCCTGGCAGGGTTGGTAGCCATGGCAGGTGGCAATGTGGGCAACAGAAATTATGGATGGCTCCCTGAACCTACCACCTCTCCTATTAGGACAGGCATCAGCAGAGTGGTAGGCACTGTCAGGCTGCTGGGATCCCAGGAGCTGCCCAAGGATGTCACATGTTAATACTGTTCCTGGTTTCAGGACTGGCTTGAGCCTAGAGAGTTACCATGGCTTGTGTATTTTCAAGGCTTCAGAGCAAGTGCAACAGGGGACAGAGATATCAAGTAGCAACACTGACCACTGTGATTGGCAGACAGCGTAAAGCATACTAGGCCTGGTAAACATACTTGGTGAGAATTCAGCTTCTTTTCTGTTCAACACAACAGTATCTTCTGCTTGCTGCACTTCAGGAGTCAGTTTCCAACTCAAATCACTGACCTAAGGAGACCTGAACTGGGGGGGAAATGCATCTTATTTTATTTATTTATTAGATTTATATCCCACCCTTCTTTCTAGCAGGAGCCCTGGGTGGCAAACAAAAGCACTAAAAATACTCTAAAGCATCATAAAAACAGGCTTTAAAATATATTACAACAAAACATCCTTAAAAACATATTAAAACAAAACGTCTTTCAAAACATCTTTTTAAAAAAGCTTTAAAAACATCTTAAAAAGCAATTTCAACACAGACACAGACTGGGATAAGGTCTCTGCTTAAAAGGGTTGTTGAAAGAGGAAGGTCTTCAGTAGGTGCCAAAAAGATAACAGAGATGGTGCCTGTCTAATATTGAAGGGGAGGGAATTTCAAAGGGTAGGTGCCACTACGCTAAAGGTCCATTTCCTATGTTTTGTGGAAAGGACCACCTTCCAAGTCTAGCATTGGAAACTGCCAGCCAGAGCCCAAACCTGCCCTAAAAACAGTCTGATTCTCTGTTGTAGGGAAATACTGTTAAGGTAACTTGCTTTTAGCATGAAGGGAGTGTACCTATTTTTTTAAAAAAATAGTCAGAGTTGATTTCAGATATGAGATTAGGAGAAGAGGAGAGGTAAGTGCATATGTCTGTCTGACTCTGCTTGGAGGCAGACAGAAGAAAGATTGCAGCATAAAATGCAGTTGTAATATGAAGCTCCTGAATATAGATCAGTATAAGGCCTTCATGTCTTTGAATTGCTCCTGACTGTTGCAGGAAGCATAAGAAGCAAACAGCATGATTGCTCTCAGAAAAAAGTATTGCTACCAAGGACAACACACTGTATAATTACAGCAAGTACATGTCAACTATATGTAGTTGACACATACTTGATGAAATAGTCTTATTTATATGTGGGTTCAAGGAGTGTACATTCTCGTGTATTTCAGGTCCCTGAAAGTCTGTACTCGGGAGTCAGGCAGATGGATCAACCTTTTTTTCTTTCAAATAGCAATCTTTATTCCAACTACAACACAGCCTAAAAAAGAGAGGTCAAACAGTAGGAGACATGCCTAGAGAGATTCAGGAGGCATAGGAAACAGATTTCTTAAAAATACCCTTTGCATATATGACACTTGCACCTAGGGATTGTGGAGACATTTCTGTTTCCTGACTCTGAGTGAGCAGAGCAGAGGGAGCTGTGTCAGCTGGTCCAGAGGATGTATAAGCAAGCCAGCTCTCAAAGAGCAAGCAGACAGAGCAAGTGAACAGGAAGAGCAAACAGGAGTTTGGAAGAGGAGGTATAGGGAGGAAGAGACAAAGACAAAGAGGGCTCTGAAGCTGTGTGCTCTGAAGCCTTCTGTTCTGAGTGTGTGCTTTAAAGGGCTCCATAGCAGCTTGATTGGAAGGGGCATGGCCTGATAGCTGCTGGCTGAACGGGTGTGGCCTGATAGACACTAAATGCAACTAGGAGCAACTGTGTGCGCTAGCCTAGGAGTGATTCTGTTTCCTGACTTCTAACTGAGCAGAACAGAAGGAGCTGTGTCAACTGGACCAGGGGATATACAAGCAACCCAGCCCTCAGAGAGCGAGCAAATCGGAAGAACTAACAGGAGTTTGGTAGAGGAGTTAGGCAGGTTAGGTGAAAAGGAAGGCCCATGGACTTGCCAGGTATGCTGTCACCCTGGGGGAAGGATTACATATGTGACACAAGGGTTGCCATCACTCATAAAGCCTACTGACAGATATTCCTTTCTTTTCATCCATGTGGGAATGAATGATACTGCCAAGTGCAGCTATGAAGAAATCACATCACACTTTGAAGCCCTGGGAAGGAATCTCAAAGAGTGCTTATCAGTGGTTCCTTCTCAAACTGGGGGAAGGTACTGAGTGGTGAACTGTAGGGCTTCCTGAGTCCAGTGCTCTTCAACATTTTTATTAATGACTTGGATGAGGAGGTGCTGGGAATGCTTATCAAATCTGCAGATGATATAAAATTGGGAGGGATAGCTATTACCTGGAAATGAGAAACAAAATTCAAAGTGATCTTGCTAAGTTGGAGCATTGGGCTGAAACAACAGCATGAAATTTAACAGGGATAAGTGCAAAGCTCTACACCTAGAAAAAACAACAAAATGCACAGCTGTGTTCAGTTCTGGATACCACACTTTAAGAAGGATGCAGACAAACTGGAACAGACTCTTGGATCCCCAAGAGTTGAAGAACTTTCGCCCAGTTTCTAATTTACCATTCTTAGGCAAGGTGATAGAGCGAGTGGTGGCTAAACAACTACAGACACACTTGGATAAAGCGGATTATTTAGATCCATTCCAATTGGGCTTCAGGACTGGACATGGAACTGAAACAGCCTTGGTCACCCTGGTAGATGATATGAGGAGGGCGTTGGATAGGGGAGAATATACCTTCCTCGTCCTCCTGGATCTCTCAGCAGCTTTTGATACCATCTACCACGGTATCTTGTTAAGCCGCCTAGAGGGATTAGGGATGGGGGGCACTGTTCTACGGTGGTTCCATTCCTATCTCTCAGGCAGGTACCAATGGGTAGCATTGGGGGATGAGGTTTCAGACCCTTGGCCTCTCACTTGTGGAGTGCCATAGGGTTCTATCCTCTCCCCCATGCTATTTAACATCTATGTGAAGCCGCTGGGAGCCACCATCAGGAGTTTTGGGCTGCAGTGTCACCAATATGCGGATGACACTCAGCTCTATCTCTCATTTAAGTCCTCACCAGAGTTGGCTGTGGAGACCATGTCCAAGTGCCTGGAGTCCGTTAGTGGATGGATGGGCGAGAACAGGCTGAAGCTAAATCCAGATAAGACCGAGGTGTTACTTGTGGGTGATAAGAGAAGGTTGGGAGACATCGACTTGGAGTTTAACGGGGTAAGATTGCCCCTGAAGGATCAGGTCCGCAGCCTCGGGGTCATTCTTGACTCCCAGCTGTCCATGGAAGCTCAAGTTTCTGCAGTGAGCCGGGCAGCTTGGTATCAATTACATCTGATACAGAGGCTGCGACCCTACCTTCCTGTACAGCTTCTCCCACGAGTGATACATGCCCTGGTCTCCTCTCGCTTAGACTATTGTAATGCGCTCTACGTGGGGTTACCCTTGAAGACGGTCCGGAAACTCCAGCTGGTGCAGAATGTGGCAGCACGCTTGATTATGCATAGCCGTCGCCGGGAACACATCACTCCGGTGTTGATAGATCTTCACTGGCTACCAGTGGTTTACCGGGCCCAATTCAAGGTGTTGGTATTGACCTTTAAAACCCTATATGGTTTCGGCCCGGTTTATCTAAAGGACCGCCTCCAGTATCACCAATTGAGCCGCCTTACAAGATCAGCCACGCAGGATCTCCTCTCGGTCCCACCGGCCAAAACAGCTCGGCTGGTGCGGACCAGAGAGAGGGCATTCTCAGTAGTGGCTCCCACCCTCTGGAATTCCCTCCCCTACGATCTTCGACATGCCTCCTCCCTGATGAGTTTTCGACGAGCGTTAAAGACCTGGCTCTTCAGGCAGGCCTACAGGAACTTTGAGCTAGATTAGTTTGTAATGTTTTAACTGATGTTTTGATGTTAGTTTTAATTGATGAATACGGTTGTATTTATTGTATTGTACATTGTACTTGTTGCTGCTGTAAGTCGCCTAGAGTGTCCAAAAATTGGACAGATAGGCGACTAACAAATTAAAGTTTATTATTATTATTATTATATTCAGAGGAGGGCAACAAGGATGATCAGGGGACTGAAAACAAAGCCCTATGAGAAGAGACTGAAAGAATTGGGCATGTTTAGCCTGGAGAAGAGAAGACTGAGGGGAGATATGATAGCACTCTTCAAGTACTTGAAAGGTTGCCACACAGAGGAGGACCAGGATCTCTTCTCAATTGTCCCAGAGTGCAGGACATGCAATAGTGGGTTCAAGTTGCAGAAAGCCCGATTTAAACTGAACATCAGGAAAAACTTCCTAACTGTTAGGGCAATATGACAATGAAACCAATTCCTTAGGGACATGATGGGCTTTCCAACACTGGAGACATTCAAGAGGCAGCTGGACAGGCACCTGTCTGGTATGCTTTAATTTGGATTCCTGCATTGAGCAGGGGATTGGACTCAATGGTCTTATAGGCCCCTTCCAACTCTGATTCAGTTCATCTTTTCTGAAACACTATGTGAACCAAAATACTGCTATCCTTTGAAATTCACACTTATATGAATTTTGCAATGCAGTGCTACAGCTAAGTAATGTGTACAAAAATGCATCTACTATGGTAAAGTCTGTATATAAATGCATATATTAGTGAAACATACAAAATGCATTATATTAGGGGAAATTGCTTTGCAAAAATGTGTATATTAGGCAAAAATACTATTAACCTGTGTATAGTTGAAGAAATCTGCATGACAATGCTGATCAAATTTCATGAGGACTTTTTAAAAAAATAATAATTGCAAACTGATGTAGAAATGTGGAGGACTGAACTTAAGATTACCAAAATGAGAAACTGAGAGAAACCAAAAATTGACATAGTATGTCTCGTATCTCTCCCTGTCAAAACTCACTCTTCAGGAGAAAAGAGTTATTTTCCCTTTAGGTTTACTTATCCCACACACTGCCAGAATTCCCATTTCATGCTCTGTCTGGTGCAAGTAAAGATCCTAATTCTACACACCGAGTTAAGCAAAGCTGCTGCTAAGGATCTTGTTTTCTTCCCCAGCCCCAACCTTTGCTGATAAACAGCAACAGAAAGCCTTAACCCCCCTGGATACATTATAGTCTCTTAAGAGTCAGTTATGGGTTGTTTTTCTGCTATGAGTAACTGCTTCTATTTACTGGGAATCTTGCTGCCATCACTAATAACTGTTTCTGTCCTTATTTGCCTTTCAGTGCCTTGCAAACATAACCAGACCCCTGAACAATGCCCTCATATTACTGAATTAGAAATGGTACTATGATATTTTATTTTGAAAAACTGAAACTCAAAATCAATTATTGTAAGGTGACATTGGTTTTATGTTGGGATGTGTTTGTAAGAAGCATAAAAAACTGAAACATGTTGCTTGCATAAGTATTCAACCCACACATATTAATATTTGGTAGAGCCACCTTTCACTGCAATAACAGCTTTAACTCTTTTGGGGTAGGTATGTACCAGCTTTGCACACAGTGTCAGAGGCATTTTGGCCCATTCTTGGCAGATTAGCTCCAGGTCATTCAGACTGGTTGGGCGTCACTTGTGGACCGCAATTTTCAAAGAGTGCAACAGATTCTCAATGGGATTGAGATCAGGACTTTGACTGGACCACTATAGGACATTCACCTTTTTGTTCTTGAGCCACTCCAATGTTGCTTTGGCCTTGTGCTTGGGATCACTGTCTTGCTGAAAAGGGAATTTCCTTCTAAGCTTCAGTTTCTTAACGGACTGAAGCAGGTTCTCTTGCTGTATTGCCCTGTATTTTTCTCTATCCATTCTTCCTTCAATTTTAACAAGATGCCCAGTCCCTGCTGATGAGAAGCATCCACACAGTATGATGCTACCACCACCATACTTCACTGTAGGGATGGTGTGTCTTGAAGCATGGGAAGTGTTAGGTTTGCGCCACATATAGAGCTTTGAGTTTTGGCAAAAAAGCTCTATCTTGGTCTTATTTGATCTCAAAGCCTTTTCCAACATTGCAGCTGGGACACTGTCATGCTTTCTGGCAAACTCCAGACGTCCCTTCAAATGGTACCTTTGAGTAACAGCTTCTTTCTTGCCACCCTCCCATACAGGCCAGTGTTATACAGAGCTCTTGATATGGTTGACTGGTGCACCATTACTCCACTCCCAGTCACTGAACTCTGTAGCTCCTTCAAAGTGATTGTTGGCCTCTCTGTGGCTTCTCTCACAAGTCTCCTTCTTGTTTGAGCATGGAGTTTTGAGGGACGGCCTTTTTTTGGCAGTGCCTACGTAGTGTGATGCAGTTTTCACTTCCTGATTATTGATCCAGCTGTGCTCACTGGAATATCGAAACACTTGGATTTTATTTTGTGCCCTTTTCCTAATCTATCCATTTGTATTACATTATCTCTCATTTCTGTAGAATGCTCTTTGGTCTTCATTTTCCTTCAGATCCACAGCCTGACCAATGATCCTTCAACAGTGGGTTTTTTATCCAGACAATATGACAGCAACTTTAATGGTTCACAGGCCAATGGTAAGTTAATTGTGTCCTTGATAGGGCAATTTCTGGGAACTTCCACAGCACAGGGGTTGAATACTTATGCAAGCAACATGTTTCAGTTTTTTATGTTTCTTACAAACATTCCTTAACATAAAACCAATGTCACCTTACAATAATTGATTTTGAGTTTCAGTGTTTCAAAATAAAATATCATACAGAACAAAATTACAATGTACCATTTGTAATTCAGTAATATGAGAGCATTGGTCAGGGGTCTGATTACTTTTGCAAGACACTGTATTTAGACCTGGCATGTCACAGAGTCCAATGGCAACTTCAGCTCTGTTACTACACAATGTACTGTCAGCCTTGCTGCATATACACTGATAGCTTAGGGCAGATGGTGGTGGAGGAACAGTGCCGAATGGGCCCTTAATCTTGATCCCATGTTCTCTAGAGATGAAACAATAATCTGTTTAGTTTACATATTATCAAGAATGTTCTGTAGAAAAAAGGGTTAAAAAGCAGTCCAATTTCCTAATTCTAGAGGTCTGGTAAGTCTAACAGCATTATTTCTCATCACTTAGACTATTTCCCCTCTTCATATATGAAAATTTGATATAAAATATTTCAACAAGAAAAAATGTATCTATAAAAAAGAGGCCAAGTAATTCCAGTGTAAACTTGCCCTTTCTTTCTTTGCCCTCTGGATGTTTATGATAAATTGAGTGCATCTTGTCTGTGACTTGCTTACATAATGAGGTCAGTCTTTATTATCACATCACTGATTTTTTTCTCTGGAAAGAAAAAAGGGTGAGCTTTGCTGATAGATTTTTTGTAATTAAAGAAAAATATATGAAGCTAAGTCATGTCTTCCTTACAGGAATCTCAAGTCTTTTTCATTTGACCATTCTCACTATTATATGAAGAAAGTGTTTTTGAACCTTTTATTGTTATTATTATTGCCCTGAAACTTTATTAATGCACAATGTGAAACTCTGCTGCAGATGCTATCGCAGTCACACTTTTCTGTAGTATTTGGGGAATAATTTCTCCACAGGGTAGAGAACTCTTGATGTTTCATTCCTTGTGCTGCTTAGCAAAAGTTGGGAGACACGGCTTTCCTTAGCTCTTCTAATATAATTAATAGGAAATGTTCCTTGGATTTTTTTCTAAACTGAATTAAGTAACAATATGTATGCAGTTCCATGTCAAAACTCTGCTTCTAAGCCATGCATGATTCGGGCCTGAGTTTTAACTGTATTAGGAATCATAGAATAGTAGAGTTGGAAGGGGCCTATAAGGCCATCAAGTCCAACCCCCTGCTCAATGCAGGAATCCAAATCAAAGCATTCCTGACAGATGGCTGTCCAGCTGCCTCTTGAATGCATCCAGTGTCGGAGAGCCCACTACCTCCCTAGGTAATTGGTTCCATTGTCGTATGGCTCTAGCAGTTAGGAAGTTTTTCCTGATGTTCAGTCAAAATCTGGCTTCCTGCAACTTGAGCCCACTATTCCATGTCCTGCACTCTGGGATGATCAAGAAGAGACCCCAGCCCTCCTCTGTGTGACAACTTTTCACGTACCTGAAGAGTGCTATCATATATACCCTCAATCTTTTCTTCTCCAGGCTAAACATGCCCAGTTCTTTCAGTCCCTCCTCATAGGGCTTTGTTTCCAGTCCCCTGATCATCTTCGTTGCCCTCCTCTGAACCCGTTCCAGTGTGTCTGCATCCTTCTTGAAGTGGGGAGACCAGAACTGGATGCAGTATTCAAGATGAGGCCTAACCAGTGCTGAATAGAGGGAAACTAATACTTCACATAATTTGGAAATGATACTTCTGTTAATGCAGCCTAATATAGCATTTGCCTTTGTTGCAGCCACATTGCACTGTTGGCTCATATTCAGTTTGTGATCAATGACAATTCCAAGATCCTTCTCACATGTCGTATTGCTGTGCCAAGTATCCCCCATCTTATAACTGTGCATTTGGTTTCTTTTTCCTATGTGTAGAACTTTGCATTTATCCCTGTTGAATTTCATTCTGTTATTTTCAGCCCAATGCTCCAACCTATCAAGATCCCTTTGAATTTTGTTTCTGTCTTCCAAGGTATTAGCTATGCCCCCCAATTTTGTATCATCTGCAAATTTGATAAGCATGCTCTGTACCTCCTCATCCAAGTCATTAATGAAAATGTTGAAGAGCACTGGGCCCAGGACAAAGCCCTATGGTACCCAGCTTGTTCCTTCCCCACAGTTTGAGAAGGAACCATTGATAAGCACTCTGAGTATGATTCTGGAGCCAACTGTGAATCCACCTGATAATTGTTCCATCCAGCCCACATTTAGCTAGCTCTCTAATTAGAATATCATGGGGCATTCTGTCAAAAGCTTTGCTGAAGTCAAGATATATTATGTCCACAGCATTCCCACAGTCTACCAGGGAGGTTACCCAATTAAAAAACATGATGAGATTAGTTTGGCAGGATTTGTTCTTCATAAATCCATGTTGGCTCCTAGTAATCACTGCATTGTTTTCAAGGTGCTTACAGATTGACTGCTTTATAATCTGCTCCAGACTTTTTCCAGGGATTGATGTTAGCCTGACTGGTCTGCAGTTCCCTGGTTCTTCCTCCTTGCCCTTTTTGAAGATAGGGACAACATTAACTCTCCTCCAGTCATCCAGCACTTCACCAGTCCTCCATGATTTTGCAAATATAATAGAGAGCGGTTCTGGGAGTTCTTCAGTCAGTTCCTTCAATACTCTAGGATGCAGTTTATCGGGCCCTGCCAATTTGAACTCGTTCAAAGTGATTAGGTATTCCTTGACCGTTTGTCTATCGGTCTCAAGCTCCAATCCTGCCCCTTCTACTTCATGTTTCCCAGGAGGGTCATAGACCTTTTTTGGGAGAAGACTGAGCCAAAGTTGGAATTGAGCACTTCTGCCTTTTCTTTGTCATCTGTTAAATGACAAAGCTAGAATGGTAGAGGCACTTTAGATGAGCATTCTGATTCAGAAGTCTTCTATTGGCAGTTTTGGGTGAAAAATGAATTGTTTATGCTCTGAAAAGCAATATGGGCTTTAAATAAATAGAATGGCATCCTATGCAGTTATTATCAAGTCTGCACCTGTGGCTTCTGGAAAGCTAACAGATACCTAAACTGAACTATCTTATTTTATCCTGTAACTAATTTGAGATTCTATTCCATTGTAGCCCAACATCAGCCAAGACAATGAAGGATAGAAAAGAATATGTGCATTAATCCATTAATCCATTAGTTCAGTCTTAATCTCCAAGTTCTTTATTTTTCAAAACCCAAACTCCTCAATATTGAGATGTGATGGCTGGATTGGAATTGTCATTTCCCCCCCTTATCACAAACTGTAAGTTATGGTGGCACAGTAACTTTTTTTTAACAGTCTAGATTTAAAAAAGAAAGAGAAAATACTAACTCAATTCATCCCTAGTGATGCAGCTACCATGCCTGAGGTCTTACTGGTTTCACTTCATTTAACACGAGGAAGGATAGAATTGACATATAAAAAGTACCCTGAAGAGATTGTTCATAACTCTTAAAAAAGCAAATAAGGTGTGGATAAACCCCAAACAATAAGAAAATATGTCTTTGATCTATATTTTACTTTAGTTTTATTAAAAAGAGCACTTTTGGTCCAAGGATTGGATCCAGACTTTTTAATGCTTATAGTAGGCCTACTGAAATCAATGAGGCATATGTTAGTCATGATTAACTTAAGTCCCAATTATCTCAGTGGGTCTATTATAAGCATAAATTGGGATTCAACCTCAAGGTGGGAAGACCATTCTCTCCCACCATGTGAAAAAACTATCCATATCAACCTGAGCCCTCAGTGTGTAGAGGAATATGTAAGTCAGCCTTGCTGATGAAATCCATTCATTGGGGAAAAAAGGCTGGGCAAGGAGTGTGAGTAGTGCCTATTTGCATAGGCATTATATATTTATTTACTGCATTTATATCCCACCTTTCCTCCAAGAAGCTCATCATTCCTAACTTATATTGGAGATTTTAACATATGGTAGGAAAGAGTAAAAGACTGAAGTGTGTTCCTGCATCCTACTTGTGGATGAATTGTAGACTGAGACTGCCCAAATGTGACCATCAGATCTGATTTGCTTGATTGTCCATGTGATATTCCTGGGGTTCCCTACAAGGGCCTGGGCATTGACTAGGTTAGTCACTTCCCTTAAAATACTTGCTCCCACCACCTACAGACTTATAGGGAGCAGCAGGACTTTCCCTTTATATTCTTACTCGTGTAAAGACGTGGGTGAGATATACAGTATTTACCTTAGAATCCACCTAGACAAGAACAAAGACAACACATACATTGTAGCAAAGCAAAAAATAACTGGAGGAGGATGCAAAGCAGGGCTGGTGAGGGGCTGTGGCTTGGGGGAGCGGCTGTGGCTAGGTATAGCCTGGAGAGAGTCCTGAGGGCCAGGCAGAGAGGCAGAAGGGGCCACATTTGGCCCCCAGGCATGCCTGAGGTTCCCCACTGCTGGTACATAGAATGCTAGAGTTCTAATATCCTATCCTGACTAACTTGTCTCTTTAACAACTATGCTGGCCCTTTTATGTGTGCTTTCATTGTTTTTCTGATCTCTTTCCCTCTCTCTCCCAGTCTTTCAACCATGCTCTCTACCTGTCTAACTCTGCCCAACATTCCATTCCACTCTCCGGCTGCCAACCATTCTTCCACTCCTGTCATTTTCCAGTATTGAATTCCATGCTTTTTCTAGAGGCTTTCTTCATTGTCTCTAATAAAATTAAAAACATTTTCAGTGAGGGTCACTTCTGATGTTTCTGTTTTGGCTGAAATAATAGTGCCTGAAAGCTATTTCCATCTTAAAATTATAACATATGGAGGACATATCTCTGTGTATTTGTAGGATATGTATATGTTGTCCTACTTCCATACTGGTCTGCATACCTATTTCTTTTTCTCAAGTATACACAGGTATAAGGCAGATATTATGATGTCTTTCCATAGGAGTGACTTGTGAGAGGCAGTATTAACACTGATGACTCTAACAGGATATGTTTCTGGTGCTTTCTCCAATCTCTCCTAAGGATTACTGACAATGATGAATTTTCCGTTTTGGCTTCTCTTCTGTGGATCTTTGTATTGCAGTTTCACTGGAAGACTTCACTGTGCTTCATCCAGTCATGTGAAACTGCACAACTCCCATTGGAAACCTTTAACTATGATGTCTGTGAGCTCCTGCACTTAAAATGTTTAATTTCTTCAAGGATGCTACCATTACAGTGGAAGATGATGTTCCATGTGCTTATGACTAGTGTTCATAGATAAAGTATTTGCAGCAATTACAAATATGTATAACAAATGTGCTGGTGGCAATGATTTGTGTCAGGCATTAAGGTTACTATCAATGCCCTGCCAACTGTGTTAAGCATGTCAGACCAGAGTGACAACAATTCCACGAACAAGGAGAAAGATAGCAGAAAGTGTCTGGCAGAGGAAAGTTTATTAGATGAGCTAATTAAAGAGACTGTCATGGCTTGGTGGACCAAAATGGGAGTGTGTGTGTGTGTGTGTGTGTTTATAATCTGATTGTTAAATGCTTAGAATGCTTCACTGTATATTTTTGGGATGGTTTGCTGCATTCTTCTTTGCAGAGAGAATCAGGGCAGAATCACATTTTATTTTCACATTGCATAAGTGGGAAAAACATGATGTGTGTCAAGCTAGAATGCAGTGTATTTGCAGATGAATCCATGACTCCTGAACTGATTTTGCAGTTCTTGCTCTGTGGTTAGATCTATAGGTTGCTTTTATACAGATTACATTTCCATCTTGTAGCTGGAGATACAGATGTGTTTATCTGCACAGCAAAGTCTAAATATAGTATATCATAATGCATCTAATATTAGTGATGAGTTTCAAAAGAAGAAAAGTACCATTTATTTATAGAATGTATATCTTGCCTCTCATCACAAGTGATCTTAGGACTGGTCACAGCAACTTAAAATACAACCACCAAAAAACTAAAAAATGAAATATAACTTTTAAAAATAATAATAATATTTTGTCAAAATTATAGTCAGTGTGGCCATGTGGCCATGGGCACAATATATTCAGGGCAGGGACATGCACAACAAATTCAAAGGCCCTGGTGGAAGAGGAAAGTCTTCAGCTGGCACTGAAAGGGGAGAGTGTTCTAGAACTGGGGTGCTTTTGCTGAGAAGGGCCTTTGGTGAGTCATGGATTTCCTGATCTCAGTCAACAATGGCACTACCAGAAGAGCCTCCTCAGCCAGCCTCAAGATCTGAGCAGGACTGTATGATACTGCTTCAGATAACTGGGACGTAACCACTTCAGGGCTTTTTACGTAAATTGGGAAATTTACATAGCAAAATCAGAGAAGTATGTAATCTGATTGGGAGTTGCATTCTGATTCACAAGCAAGCTTGGGGGTGACAGATCAGGTTAGCCTGCTGCAAAAAGTATACCAAATTAATTCCTCCCTGATGCCATAGCTGGTGAATCAGCTGGAGCTGGAACAAGGCAACCCATGCCATTAAGGCTACCTGTGCCTCCAATAACAGAGAAGAATCCAGATAGCCCCAAGACTAAGCACCTGATCCTTCTGGGGGATTGCAGTCTCATCTAGAACAAGCCTCCTTCCTATTTCTTGAACCTGGGAACCACCAATCTACAGTACCTCCATCTTGTCAGAATCCAGCTCCAGGTTTTGGCTTTTATCTTACCCATTACTGCCTGCCCAGCACTTGACCAGTTTCACCTGATTCAAATGGCATGGAGAATTATTATTATTATTATTATTATTATTATTATTATTATTATTATTATTATTATTATTATTATTATTATTATTATTATTATTGTTGTTGTTGTTGTTGTTGTTGTTGTTGTTGTTGTTGTTGTTGTTGTTGTTATTATTATTAGATTTATTATTAGATTTATTAGATTTATATCCCACCCATCCTCCCAGGAGAAGCTGCGTCATCCATATACTGACATCTCACCCTAAATCTCCCAACAACTTCATATAGATGTTAAAGAACACTGGGCATAACAAACAATGGGGTTGAACAGACACAGGCAATGCTGTTATCTGGGACTGACCCTGCAATTAGAGTGGAACCACAGAAAAACTGCATGCAACTCCCAACCTACAGAGTTGGTCCAGGAGGATACTATGGTTGCTGCTGAGAAGTCAAAGAGAACTAACAGGGTTGCACTCCCCCATCTCTCTCTCAGTCAACACAGGTAATCTATTGGGCAATGAAAGCCATTTCTGTATGGAAACCAGGTCTGAAGTGAGATTGAAATGGATCAATTAGCTTCCTCAAAGCACACCTGAAATTAGACTGTAATAATCTTTCTGGAGTACCTTGCTCAAAAAGTAAATACTTATGAATGGGCAGTATAAACTATCATGACTCAGTGATAATTATGTCCTGTTATTCCCATATTAGAGGTTGGGTTAATGCTTAGGGCTAACAATCTCAATCCAGCACAGAAGATCTGTGCAACAAAATAGGATAGATTAGGATCTGTATCAAGGTGCTACATGTATAAGTTTTCTGATAAAGTGCCTGGATCATGATTGTCTGTGTCAGGAACATGCAAGGGCCTAGCTGTTGTGAACCAAATGTGCATCTGGATTTAATTTACCACATGCAATTTATTTATTTAAGATATTTATTGTCCAAAAGTTCAAGGTGGCTAGCAGCAAAACACAAGCAGACTAGAGGATCAGGAATCACAAAGACATAAAAAACAATAGACACCACCTGCAAAAAGCAAGCAGTGATAAAACCAGCAAATAAAAACAGTTGAGAACAACAGCTGGGGTTCCAACCAGGAGCCCCACTGGGCTAAAAAAAGTGGATTTTGTGTTGCCACAGAAAACCATCAAGGAAGAGGTGCAGGGATTTCAAGAACCTGGGTGCAGCCACTGTAATGGCTCTGCTCCCCAGTGATGTAGTGGAAGAGTAATGAGATGGGAAAAGCATAACTCCAGGACTTTTTCCAGATCAGGAGCAATGGTGTCATCTGGCAGAACACCAGAGTAATTGATGGGTTCTCCTTGCTCTGGCAAATGAATAAAGTAATAACAAGGTAATAACAGTAATCTGTTTGTGACAGATTAGCATAGGCAGATGAAGTTAGAGAATGGCCAGTCCACATCAGCATTGTGCAGCCTGAATAGTGGTGTATATTATCATCTATGTTGAGATGCAGATGGGAATGTAGATCCCCTTGTGACATCTAGTGCTACTACATGTTATTACCATGTGCATTGCTGGTCTCTTGTTGCATGCAGCAATTGCTTGGATTGGAAACAGGAATTTTGCCCAAGACAGCGAGTTCACTAATAGACTCTATTTTATTCTTCCATTCTCAGGATGAAACAAACATAAAATATACCTCAGAACATTCGATACAGTAGCCATGGATTTTTATTTAGATGAGGGCTGCAGATGTACAGAGATTTAAGGTTGCATGAAACTGGTGAGATTATGGGCTATGGATTACGCTGCCTTCTTGTTTCTGTGTTTATGGAGTCATCTATGTAAATCAGAATTTTCTGCATCCAATTTGCTGCAATGAAAGCAAGCCCTTTCAGTGGATTTTAGTGACCTTTGCATCAGGCTCCATAAAGTGTGGAAAAGTTACTTGGAGGTACAGAATAGCAAATAGCTTGTAAAAAAAATGGTTAAAAACAAGTGAGCATATCATTTACCCTCAGGAACATATATTTTGAATCATAAAAAGTATTCAGTAGTTTTAATGGGTTTGTTATAATTGGTTTTAAAGTAATTGTCGTAAGTCACTTTGGATTGCTTTGCAAAGAAAGTGACTCAACAACAACAATAGACAAATAAATAATGTGTTAGATTGTTTTGCAAAGTACATAGTTGAGATATAGTAATAAGTGTCTCTAGGATACATTTGCTAATTTAGACAGCAGATACAAGCTGCAGAGCAACTGAGGTCACATTGGACAGAGGCAAGGCCAGCACCAGGCATGACTGGGCCCTTGGGCACCAGTTTGCCCCAGGCCCATGGCGCCTGCCCACACATCCCACCTACCTCTCCCATCACTTCTTGTGAATACCGTGAGCTCTGCACACAGCCTGCCATAAACCAAGATTTCCTAAGGGGCTGATGCCTCTCCTGCCATCTTGGTTGATCCCAGCAGAGGCGTCAGTCCCTTAGGGAAGCCCCAGCCGCCATGTTCGTTATGGCAGGTATGTGTGTGTAGTGTGCACAGCATTGATCACAATGGGAGAGGTGGGTTGGGCAGGCATCGTGGGCCTGCACAGTCTGTATAGGGGTGCCTGGGAGCTCCCTCTCTGCAATCCGTACCAGGGTCGGGAGCTGACTCTGCCACAGATCACAGAACAGGAGCGCAATCCTTCTACCCTAAGGAGGTGACCTTCAGGGGGCCCTCTGGACCACAGGGGGCCCTTAGGAAGGGCCCAACGTGGTCTCCCTCTGGTGCTGGCCCTGGACAGAGGTGACATGATAGAAGTGTGTAAAATTATGCATGGCATGGAGAAAGTGGAGAGAGAAACATTTTTCTCCCTCTCTCATAATACTTCCTCACACAGTGCATAGTTAAACTATGGGATTCACTCCCACAAGAGGCAGTGATAGCTTGAAAAGAGAATTAGATGAATTCATGGAGAATAAGGCTATCAGTGTCTACTAACCCTGATGGTTATGTTCTACGTCCACTATCAGAGGTAGTATGCTTCTGAATACCACTTGCTGACATCTGATTGCTGGTGGCCCCGTCGAGACAAATCTCCCTTGGATCAGGCCACCACCTCACCTATTCTAAAAGCTCCAAAAACCAGCATGAGGGCTGCTGCCTGGAATAGTCTGGCTTCATAGCTTGAGGAGCATACTGTTTTTCACTGGCCCACCATACTCAATAAAATGTCCCATGAGAAAGGGCAACGGGGATCGAGGGTGGCAGGGTGTTCTCTAGCCCACCCAGCTAACATACGGCAGACTCTGAAGTCCCTGGAATAAGTGGGAAAATCATCAGCCTTTACCTCGAAATGCTTGGACTGAGAGGCCCAGTCTCCAGCCATTCACTAGGCAATCCCAGCAGGTGACTCACTGAATAGGCCACTCTGGTGCATAGCCCTTGCCGGCCCAGAAGTCCTGGGAAAAACCCCTCCTGCATTCTGATAGCTGTTGAGCATGCTGGGGCGACAGACCGGCTTATGGCCATCATTGACTCTGTTCCCCAATCTCCCAATGTGCAGGTGCACAGCACAGCTGAACCACTCCACCTGAGTCTACCTTACCATGCCCCAAAAGAAAACATTAAAATCTGGGCACTAGAGAACAAAGGAACAGACAAGGGCCATAACCCTACCTAAAATGGATGGGAGAGTTCCCAAGCCTCACTGCCTATAAGTCCAAGCCTGCAGCCAGCACAAAAACCCCGATGCATCCACGGACTTCCAGTTCTACCTCCCAGCCCTACCTAGAGATGCTATGGACCTTCAGCCTGCAGTTCAGAGGCTCTAGCCCTGAGCTATGTCACATAATTCTACAGCAAGTCAGTTAGTTCTTCCCCAGGAGTGTGGGAAAACTAGACCAAATGATTTGGGCAAGAATATAAAATGTAACCTGCAGTTTGGCTCTAATTTCTTGATCAATATTTGATCACAACAAGCATTAAATTATTATACAGCCACAAACCTGAACCTGTAGTAAGGCTGTGGAAGCCCTGCTACGACCTCATAAACCACCGGAAAATACCTCTAATACCTGGAGGGCAGACAATAAACACTTTCTTGGCCTAACTGTCATGAAACCCTTACTGACTGACCACATGAGTATGATTGGTGGTGAATTAGGTGGTATGCCCAGGAAGGTTAACACCGGGCAGGATGGTCCATTGACACAGCCATTAAGATGAACCAGTTACATAGCCATTCCATAATCTGTGACATCAGGTGTTAACATGCATCCAAATTTTTTATTTTATTTTATTTTATTATTTTTTTTTTTACCCTCTCATCCCAACAGCCCCTTCAAGGAAGGAGCTGAAGCGCTCCATGCGAGAATAGAGCAGCCTATATGTAATGCTCTACCTCATAGAATTGACTGAAAAGGAAAAAACCCAGCAGCTATAAATCCCCTTGTATCCCCACAGTAGATGAAAAAACAGATTAGATGTCATACTTTCCCATAGGCAGTGCATTAACTAACTGGTAGGAAGCCATTACTGATTGCCATTGCGTCTATGCCCAAGACAAATTTAAGAGTGCAGTCCCTTAAGGCAAGCCCTGAGACTACAATATGGGATCCAGAAACTGAAAGAAAACCCCATAACAAAACAAACCTCCCCAGGAACTGGGCAGTCTGCAAGCAAGGTCCCAGTACCTCGAGCTTAACAGGGGAGGAATGCTTTCCTTGAGCAGCTACTGCTGGGTGCTTCTCCTCCCTGCTGTGAGGGCCACTGGCCTCATATTTCCCTGTTTCACATAAAGAAAGGAAATAATTTGTGAGTAAGCACACTTTCCCAGCCACCATTTTAGTGCAGCTAACCCAGTTCCCCAAAGCACAGATACTGGAGATATGGCGCTGCCACCCATATTTGGCCCACTGCAGCGGCCTCCCCCTTGTAGGCTTCCAAACACCTATCATAATAGATGTCCAAAATGCAAAATTAACATCCTATATCCCTTTCTAGTAAATGATATCATAAATCCAAGAGCAGCAGATGCTGAGGATGTGTTGCTGTCACCAATATGTGGCTGCACTATAGCAGGTTTTCCAACACATATCTAAATAGATGAGCCAATGCAACAGTTGCACGCTATATGTAATTCCAGGTAATGATATCAGAAGTCCTAACTAAAATGTAATTTCAGGTAATGATGTTTCGTTGTTGGTGCCACAATCCTCAGTAAAGGGGGAAAGAGTCTGCCTGGACCTTAAAAGGCAGCCCTATGTCAATAAGAGTCTAAGATCCTGTAATATGAGGGATCTCTATTAGGCAAATCGGGCTTTCCTCTTTATTCCTATTCCCCAATCAATATGATTACCATCTGCTAAACTTTCCATTCCTAACTAAATTCAGGTAAATGCTTCTTCTGTCTCAGAGTGAACAAATAGCCTGAAATTAACACTTGGAATGCAAAAGGATCGCTCACTTAAGATACAGCGATTTAGACATTTTCTAGCAAACTGTTATCTCTGCCCTTATTATCATATAACTATGAAAGGCCCAAAGGCTAAAAAGGCTCACTAGGCCCCACCAATATACTAGTATGTAGTATAATAATCATATAATTAAGTACTTCAAACCTCATACATGCCCGCGCCTAGCAAGAAGTTGTACCTATGCCTGGGCCTAGCAAGAAGTCATAAGCCTCATGAAAGGGCTCTGCCATCACATCATGCATCCACTCTATAATAATATAATAAAGAACCAACCTGTGTATATCATCAGGGGGGGCTAAGCTGGATAACCTGCGGGGGTGGGCAATCCTCCCCCTATGTCTGGGCCTAGCAAGAAGTCATAAGCCTCACAAAAGGGCTCTGCCATCACATCATGCATCCACCCTGTAATAATATAATAAAGAACCAACCTGTGTATATCATCAGGGGGGGCTAAGCTGAAGCTGTTGGGGGAGAGTGCTCAGAGGGAACTTAAACTAGAAGGATTAGACACAATTTCTTTTCTTCGTCCCTTTTATTCCGATTTATTTTTAATTTCCCTTTATGTGCATGAGTCTGTCTTTAACCAGTGTATTAGCATGACTATATTTAATTTTGTTTGTATATCCAGTATAGTCTCATTTATTTTTAAACTTCCTGTGTCTTTCTTTTAACCAGCAGCAGCACTAACATCGCACTGCTCAATAAAAAGCCTCAATCAACCCCTCCACAACTGCTAGGTGGGGGGGTATCGGATGTGCCACTGCTAGGCCCCACTACGAGGCCCACTGGTCAGGCCCCTTTACGAGGCCTGCCCCAGTCACAGCCACGCCGCAACACTACCACCCACAGCTGTTGGGGCTCCCAAAACCCCCTCTGGGGGTAACCAATTAGGCCTAATAGGCCCAACCAACGCCGACTGTCCTGCAGCTTTCTCTGCTACGTCCCTCATCGTCCTCTCGTCGCTCATTGAAAGAGGAGGTAGGAGGGGCGGCCTGGCCTTAAATAGGCCCATGGCCCCTCCCCTCCTTGCCACACGTCATGCACACATAACGCTGCGACACATGACGTTGCCCTTAACGAAGATGGCCGCGGCAGCATCGCTCCCTCCTCGCAACTATGCCCCGCTTATCCATGGTGCGCAGGTAAGTGGGGCTTCATTTAAAGCTGAATCTATCAGATTCACACTTTCCAAAACAGTATGAGAACCAAGACACTTTCAAATTTGCATTTATCCAAATTTTGCAGTGCATATATTAAGGAAAAGTGCGCACTAAAAATAAACATTTGTGAAGATAACATACAAAATACATTATATTAGGAGAAACTATTTTCAAAAATGTAGACATTAGTAAACATGCATACAAAGTTGTGTTTATTAGGTCAAATTCACACTAAAATGCTGAAATATTTTTATGAGGATTTTTTAAAAAAATGTAGAAAAGACTGGAGAAATGAGGATTTCGGTTGTCTTTAATGCTGTATTTGAAAATTGTTGTAACCTGCTCTGGGACCTTTGGGTGAAGTGCTGGTAATAAATGACGATGATGACAATGATGGTAGTAATCTGAGAGGACCAAAATTGGTAGATCTTTCTATCCCTACTTGTAGGGTAGATCACAGGGAGAATATTGTGCCTGGGTGATGGGTCTGCTGCTGTTTAAGATATCAAGAACTTCAGCGGAAGGGTCCCCATTTTGTGCTGATCTGTCAAAACTTTATAAATGTAAGGTTATCAGAGAGAAAGAGAGAAAACACACTCATGAACAGGTTGACGTGTTGTGGTCCCCCTCCTCCCCCCAGTGTTTTTCTTTACTAAACTGGTCCTTTGTACTACTTATTGTTAATCTATAGCTCCTGGCATTGAGCATTGTCCCTTGGGAGCCATGCTGTCATTGACTGAGCCCCCTGCTATTGAACAGAATTCACAGCAGGGAGCACCCAGCAGAAGCTAAAGCTGTTTCAAGCTGTATTAACCGTTGATCAGATTTCCATGTGAAAATCTGCAGGGTCATCTGGGGACAATTATTTGAAGAGCAGCTATGCCTTTCTTCCTTCTCTCTCCTCCCAACTTCCAATGCCAACTGTGCAATAATGCCTTTGTGACAATAGCAAATGCTGGGAAAGTGGACCATTTTCATCCTCCCCCCTTTTTTAAATCAGACAAGTAACAAATGCTTTTGTTTATTATAGGGCTGCTAACCCACAAAAATCAGCTAGGGTGAGAGAGATGGCAGAGACACATGTGGCTAGATAAGTTAAGAAGAGACAGTGTTGTATAGTGGTTAGAGATTTAACCCTTTGCCCCACCATGGTCCCAATTGGGCAATTCCTCCCCACCCCTGCTATTCACAGTAGTACAATCCTCCCCAATATAAATTTGTAAAAGAAGCTCAAAAGGGACTTAATTGTGTGAAAATTTTATTTCAAAGTTAAAATATTAATTAGATAACTTACGTCATTAAATCAGCAAGGGAAGACAAAGGCTGCAATTCAATGTTGAATCCACAAATTCAGGCTTGGCTTTATATTTGACAAAGTCAAAGTTTACATCTTGGTATGAGTGTTTCTAAATTCAAAATCTAAAGTAAAAATATAAGGGCACCAATTCAGCAGGGAGCTATGAGTAGTTAAGTTCAATACATTGGTAGAAGTGAGCCTATCTCTTTGCTGGATTGTAGCTTCAATGTTGTGGATCTAGTTAATTGACACTGACATTTTTTTTAACGGCTCTAAAGTTTGTACTATTTCAGAAGTTCTGAAAAAAAGCGGTTTGTAATTTTATATTGGGATCTGATACTATTTTGGTGATGTTTGATATTGTTTTGTTTGGAAGCTGATTTTTCTTCCCCTAAAAGGCATGGCACACATTCTAGATAATGAAATAATAAATAAAATCAACCAATTTAACTATTAATACAATTTATAGAAGAACTTTCTTGGTATTCTCTGTGGCAACATCTGAAGTTCTCAACATGATTCTGTTGGAGAAACTACCAGATAGACAAGGTTATAGTTGGAGAATGCATTTTCCCCCTTAGCAGGGAAAGTTACAGTACTGCAGCTTGATATCGGCAAGGCCAGCCCCTTTCCAGTGAATGCGCAGGGTCAAGGGTTCTTGCTTTCTCCTTTCCTCCATATCTACACAGAGTCCTTGTAAGTTGAACATCAGTTCACCTAAGCTCACAAGTTATAAACAGCAGTCATCTAGTGTAGGTGGAGAATAGTAGAGATCCCACTCAAGAATTATTGCATCTTGGGAGGTACCAGTAATTTTATGTTTGGGAGTCAGACTTCAGACAGCAGAACAGTCTTTATAATGTATGCTATTTATTCATATCTTGCACACTACAACTAATAAAATGCATTCTAGGTGGCCTTAGCCATCATTGCAGAAACAGAAAAATAGAAATATATATCTGCATGAAAGAAGTTGCTGGATATCCATTTAACATCAAAGTAAAAGTAAATGTTACAATAGATGAAGGACTGAGTTAGAGTTAAGTCATATCACAGAGCCAAAGTTACAAAGTACACTGATACAAAGTATCACATGTCATGATACATCACCCTTCAGATGTCACGGATGGAATAGATGGATGGTTCTCTTGCTTTCTTTGACCCCCCACTCCAGCACAGCTGAGGGGTCATGAGTACTGTAAAACATGGGTTTTTATACACTTTTTTTTAATTTAAGGGAAGGCATGTTCCCATGGCCTTATCTGCCTTTTTGCTACTTCTCATCAGGCTCTCATCAGGTCATTAACCTGTCGCTCCTATGAATCTTTCTTTCTCAACCAGTTACCTTAACTTCACCATATCAGGAACTTCCTCTTACTTCATGTTGACAGTTAACATGACATGTTGGCTGTCTGCCCAGACACGTTATCTCTATGTCTGTTCCAGTTGTTTTCATAGGAAAATTACAGCTTTGGTCAGGAGACAGAGGAAAAAGGGGGGCAGTTTTAAACTACTCCTTTTCTTACTTATTGGCTCTTATGTAAAAAGCAGACTTTATAGGCTATTTCAGCAAACCTTATGCATATTCTAAGCAATATAAGCAGATGTAAATGATTTCAGCATATTTTATGCATATTTTAAACCATTATCTGGATGGCCCATTACAAGCTATAGGATGTAAATATCTACAAATGATTTACTCTTTCTTTAGAAATTTAATCCATCAGAGAACAATAGCTCTTTTCACACCATAAGAGAAAAAACACAGAATCAACCCATAGTGCAGAGGAGGTTATGTACATTGATGAGCTCTGTGTGTGCACAAACTCTACACATCATGTTTGTTATGTTGTGGGCATCACCAACCCAGACCCCATTGTCAGTGTGCCATTCCTTGAAAAGGTCTCAGTAAATATTCCCTCAGAAATCCACAATACATGACAAACTGTTTGCTTTTCCTGCTCAGTTCCTGTTAGCAATGGCTTGACCTCTCATACATTGAATATGTCCCTTTAAACATGCCCACATTTCATTGGATGCCTGGACTGGACACCTCTCTCTCTTCTGTACTAACAGAGGAGAGGTGCAAACAACCTCTCTATTTGTGAGTGTAGTGGTGGCTGATGTAGGTGCCTTTTTCTAGTGATGGGAGGTTTTTGCTTCTTTTTCTGCTCTTTTAAAGGTGGCAGCCATTTTGTGTTATGCCATGTCCCCAAAGTAGCCATTTTGTGACTAGTGCTTATGGCACTTTCTCAAAATTCTAAATGTCCCCACTGTCCTAACAAGGTTGGTGCTGTAGCACCTATGTGTTGTATATACATGGGCTCAGAATGTGTGTTCGGACTGTGCTGTGACCAGCAGTTTGAGATGAGTCAGAACCCAGGAACTATGGGTCAAGCTGGTAGTCAGGACCAATGAAAAACGTAGGAGGTAGGATTGAGAAGAAAGCCTGAAGTCATGACTAAAGGACAACCAAAGGATATAAGAACACACCATAGCTCAGGAAAACCTTATTGCTCAAGCAAGGCTTAACTGTCTAGGAGGATCTTATAGCCAGCCTATAACAAGCTCAATCTAGGGCCTGAAGGTACTAAACCACCTTTGCAAAGGCTGTAACACATAGTTAATTTGCTTACACAGGGGAGCTGCACACAAACACAAAGACAATGTGGTATCTAGTACTGATAATACTATTGCATGCAGAGAGCCTCTGTGTGTACAAGTGGTACCTGTGTAGGCTCTGTGCAAGCACAGCCACTCCACACATACAGCTCAGAAGTGGGGACAGGAGGTGTGATCCCCCTCTACATGTTTTCTACACATTTTCCAACCCTAAGAAAAGGGTTAATACAGCCTTCCCCACCTTGGTGCCTTCCAGAATCTTTTGGGCTGCAATTCTCATGAAGCCCAGCCAGCATGGACAATGATCGGGGAGGATGGGGGTTGTTGTCCAAAACATCTGAAGGGCCCCAGGTTGGGGAAGGCTGGGATAACATCAAACTTTTGGACATCTGGGTATCTTGGATTCCAAGATAGTCATCCAAACCTGAATTCAAAAAGTGAAAGTAGGTCTATTGGGAAACTTTCAAGTAGCACACTTACTTTTATCTGTTATTCCGAAAACTCATTATTTTCCGGGACATGATACTTTTGACATGTAGTTGAAATGCTGTGCAAATGTGACAACTGTAACCCACTGTTTTTCCAACAAAACAAAAACCAGACAAAAATAAAGTCTGCTTGCAAAATGTCTGCATTTTAATAGTAAGAAACAGACTAATAGAGGTTGGGGATTTAGTCTGCTAAAGCAAGCCGGGAATTATTCTCATAGATTCAGCTGGTGGATGTATGTCAAAGAGGAATCTTGCTTCCTTTTTGCTCTTTGTTCTTCCCTGATAAGTAGAAAAAAGTCATAGTTATAAGCTATTACATAATGAAAATGATCCAGAGCTTCATGCCAATGGGAGCTTTCTGTTCTCTTTCCTGCTTCTTTGTGGCCGTTTTCTCTTAGACATGCTGAGTATCTCTCTTTCCAAAGAAGAGAATGTAAAACCCTCCCTACATACAGGGCCCAGCATGTAAAATGGAAGCTGTTGGAAGTCCAGCATTTTGTAATTTTAAAGTGCACTGGTGTATCCCTCAGGTACATTCCACATCATCTAACCATCTTTAAGAATTTAACCATCTTTAAGAATTTAACCATCTTTAAGAATACTGGATCAAGGGAGCCAGAGATGTGATTCCCATGTATTTTTTAAAAACATAGATATTAAGGTGGCACCATGTGTTGACAAGGTAGAAGCTTGTTAGCTCCCAAGCTTCCCCCCAGGGAAGGGGTTGTAACTCAGTGGTAGAACACATACTTTGCATGCAAAAGACCCCAAATTAAATCCCTGGTGTCTCCAGGAAAGACTGCAAAAGACTCCCATCTGAAACCCAGGAGAGCCAGTGCTAGTCCATGTAGACCACTGTTCTTCAACCTTAGGTACCCAGATATTGATGGATTGCAATTCCCATCATCCCCAGACAACATGGTCAGTGGTCAGGGATGATGGGAGTTGCAGTCCATCAACATCAACATCTGTGGACCCAAGGTTGAAGAACACTGATATAGACAATATTATGCTAGATGGACCAATGATCTTACTTATAATGCAGCTTCCTGTGTGGTGTACATCACACAGAGACATCAGTATTCACTACTGATGAGATAAAAATGATTCCATGATGCCTTTACCACAATCAAGAGTAAATCTGGTAATCAAGCCTGCATCCCTATTATGAGATATCTTCCAAGCCCCAATATGTCTCTGTTACTTAAGTCCCAGTATAATATGCTGGCTGCACTCACTCATACAGTTACACCCCCTTCCCTTTATCCTGCCAATCCTACACTATGATGTGATGATAAGCATGGCCACTTAGCTTCTCATGCTAAACAGACTATCAATATTTAAAATGTCACTACAACTTGAAACATGGTTGCAGCCCCACTAACATAAAATGATGTTAGATTCGGCTATGTCAGGTCTCCACTTTGACTGTAGCCATTTTTCCATATGCTTAGCATAATAATTAATCATGATCTGTTTCATTATGTACTGTCTAGGCACCAGTGCTCATCTGTTCTTGGCTAACAAGTTATGTGACTCCTCTTGGTTTGGAAACCTCCCAGCCAGAGCTTTTATTTATTTATTTATTTCCTGCCCTTCCTCCCAGCAGGAGCCCAGGGCAGCAAACAAAAGGACCAAAGCCACCCCAAAACATCATAAAAACAGACCTTAAAATACATTAAAACAAAACAATTTTAAAAACATTTTTTAAAAAAGCTTTAAAGACATCTTTAAAAAAGATTTAAAAATATTGTTTTTTTAAAAAAAGGTTTAAAAAACATTAAAAAGCAATTCCAACATGGACACAGACTGGGATAGGTCTCAACTTCAATGGCTTGTTGAAAGAGGAAAGTCTTCAAAAGGTGCTGAAAAGATAACAGAGATGGCGCCCGTCTAATATTTAAGGGTAAGGAATTCCATGGGGTAGGTGCCGCCACACTAAAGGTCCGTTTCCTATGTTGTGCAGAATGGACCTTCTGATAAGATGGTATTTGCAGGAGGCCCTCATCTGCAGAACGCAGTGATCGACTGGGTATATAAAGGATAAGACAGTCTTTCAGGTATCCCGGTCCCAAGCTGTATAGGGCTTTGTACGCCAAAACTAGAACCTTGAACTTGGCCCGGTAGCAAATGGGCAGCCAGTGCAATTCTTTCAGCAGCGGGGTGACATGTTGGCAATACCTTCCCCTGTGAGCAGTCTCGCCGCCACCTTTTGCACAGCAGCAACTTCCGGACAAACCTTAAGGGCAGCCCCACATACAGCGCATGACAGTAATCCAGCCTGGAGGTTACCAGTGCGTGGACAACATTGGTCAGGCTATCCTAGTCTAGAAATGGCCGCAGCTGTCTTATCATCCAAAGCTGGTAAAAAGCACTCCTAGCCACTGAGGTTACCTGGGCCTCTAGAGACAAAGATGGATCCAGGAGCACCTCCAGACTACTAACCTGCTCTTTCAGAGGGAGTACGACCCCATCCAAAGCAAGCAACTGACCAATTATCTGAACTCGGGAACCACCAACCCACAGTGCCTCCGTCTTACTAGGATCCACACTCAGTTTATTGGCCCTCATCCACCTCGCCCTAAATCTCCTGATGACCACTCCCAAGGGCTTCATATAGATGTTAAACAGCATGGGGGACAAGATGGTACCCTGCGGCACCACACAGCACAACTCCCAGAGGGCCGAAAGACAGTCACCCAATGCTATTCTCTGATAGTGACATTGGAGATAGGATTGGAACCACTGTAAAACAGTACCTCCAATACCCATCTCACCAAGTCAGCCCAGAAGGATACCATGGTCAATGGTATCAAAAGCTGCTGAGAGATCAAGTAAGAATAACAGGGTCACACGCCCCCTGTCCTTCTCCCGATAAAGGTCATCCAACAGGGCGACCAAGGCCAATTCAGTCCCATAACCAGGCCTGAACCCAGACTGGGATGGGTCAAGATAATCTGTTTCATCCAAGAGTACTTGCAGTTGCTGCACCACAACCCTCTCAATCACCTTCCCTAAAAAGGGGGTATTTGCAACCGGATGGTAGTTGTCACAGACCAATGGGTCCCGGGTGGGCATTTTCAGGAGTGGTCAGATCACTGCCTCTTTAAAGGTGGCTGGAACCACTCCCTTCCTGGATCCACTTGGTCAAACCCCCTCAGCAAACTTTAATAAGCCAAAAAGGGCAAGGGTCGAGAGGACACATTGCTGGCCACATCACTGCAAGCACGTTGTCTACGTCATCAGGCTGCATCAGCTGAAACCATTCCTAAGAAGTTGCAGCAGATGTTGCACTGGACACCTCATTGGAGACTACAGTAGATGTGGATGGGGCATCAAAACTGCTATGGAGGCGAGCAACTTTTATCTCAAAGTGCCTTGCAAATAATGCACAGTGGGCCTCCAAAGAATCTAAAACTCCATTTCCTGGAGTTGATGTCAACAGACTCCTGACAATACGGAAAAGCTCCACTGGATGGCTATTTGAGGATGTGATGGAGGCAGAGAAGTGGGCCTTCTTTGCCGCCCTCACCGCCATACAGTAGGCACGGTTATGATGCTTTTCGCCGCTTGTGCTCTAGCTGTCGTCCAGTCTGTTTCATTGCCCTGCTTCTCCTGCTGCCTCTGGAAGGCTGATGGCTCCTTCTTGTAGCTCTCCCAGCACTTTTGCATGCACCTTACCACATCTTTATTTTAGGGCTGTGGACTGAGCACAAGATTTGGTTCTGACCCTAATCCACTGCTTTGACAAATTGTCCTTCTTGGTCTATGGTGCTCTGTGGGTTGCATGAGTGAGTTTGACTGAGTTTATCACGACAATAGCTTTTCTCCCCCTTTTGACAGAAATGGATGAAATTTGTAGATATAGTGAATAAAGCCTGTAAAAGTACAGGCAAATAGACCCAGGGGCTTTTGCTCTGCATACATTTTATGTTTGATTGTGATTTTTTTTTAAATGTATTTTAATTTTTAAAAGAAAGTTCTATAACTTTTTATTTGGGAGCAGAATTTAATGACATTTGCAGACAACGTTGCCCCTTCTATTTGCCTGAACCTACCAAACAGCAAAAGGATAGGTGCAGTATTTCCTCACTACCCCACAAGGACAGCCATTGCTTCCCTAGTGTTTTGTGGATAATGGATCTGGAAATTGGTAAGAAATCTGCAAAACTGCAAACAAATAGGTCTAGGGGCTTTTCTATTAGACACATTTAAAGTTGATTTTGGAAAGGAATACAGCTTTCTGGGTAAAATGAATCCGTCTGACTACAAGCTTGACCTGTCATTCACAACAGAGATCTACCTCCACCCACTCCCTACTCTGGTCTTGTTCTCCCATCTCCCATCACTCCACACAGTGTTTTTCCTTATATGGTAAGTTTAGATACATTTAATTTTGCTTTTAGTAGATGCTTGTCCATAACATTTTAAAATATGCCTGGATCACTGAAGTGCCATGAACTGCTTCAGGAGTCTCCGCTTCAACTCATGTTGCCTTGTACAGGGATCCCACTTCATCTCTGACAAATTCCGTATAATAATAATAATAATAATAATAATAAATTTAATTTTTGTGTCGCCTATCTGGCCGAAGCCACTCTAGGCGACGTACAAACTAAAATTCTGTAAATTACAATACAATACAGATAAAATACAATAAAATCAGTACGATCATTAATCACAGCACCATGAAATCAGTTAGGGTGATCAATAGATAATAAAATATCCCAAAAAAGTTAGCCCTCCCCGGAATTCCTGAAGGCCTGTCCAAAAAGCCAAGTTTTTAATGCCCGGCGAAATATATCCAGGGAAGGGGCATGGCGAAGATCGAATGGGAGGGAGTTCCAGAGAGTGGGGGCCGCCACTGAAAATGCCCTCTCTCTAGTCCCTACCAACCTAGCTGTTTTCGTTGGTGGGACTGAGAGAAGGCCCTGTGTGGCTGATCTGGTTGGGTGGCTTAATTTGTGGTACTGGAGGCGCTCCTTCAGATAAACTGGGCCGAGACCATATAGGGATTTAAAGGTTAATACCAACACCTTGAATTGGGCCCGGAAAACAACTGGCAGCCAATGTAGGTGAAATAATACTGGCGTGATGTGATCACGGCGGTGGCTGTTTGTAAGCAACCGAGCCGCCGCATTCTGCACCAGCTGGAGTTTCCGGACCGTTTTCAAGGGTAACCCCACATAGAGCGCATTGCAGTAGTCTAATCGAGAGGTGACCAGGGCGTGTACCACCAGTGGGAGCTGATGAATAGGGAGGTAGGGTTGCAGCCTCCGTATGAGATGTAATTGGTACCAAGCTGCCCGGCTCACTGCCGAAATCTGAGCCTCCATGGACAGCTTGGAATCAAGAACCACCCCGAGGCTGCGGACCTGATCTTTCAGGGGTAAACTCACCCCATTAAACTGTAGGTCAACAGCACCCAACCTCCCCCTGTCACCCACAAGTAGCACCTCGGTCTTATCAGGATTGAGCTTCAGTCTGTTCCTTCCCATCTCTCCAAGGTACCCTGCTTTACTGTAGGATATATCCAAATCCAAGTGCAAACCCATACCATACCCTATACTCTGTGTTGTTATAACTGGTGGAAGTTCCTCCCGGAACATGTGGATGTGCCACCTCTCACTCTTCTTTCAAATTTTCTGCAAGACCCTTGGCTTAAATCCCTAATTCTCATTCCCAACTGCAATCAAGATTCAGAATGGGGGGACTAACCCTAACCCTCCAGATATTGTTGGATGCCACCTCCCAGCCAACATGGCCAATGCCCAGTAATGATGGGACTTGTAGTCCAAACCATCTAGAACAGTGATTCCCAACCAGGGGGTCATGACCCCCGGGAGGCCATGAAGTAATCCAGAGGGGGCCGTGAACAGTAAAGAAATGAATGATTTATTATTATTTTTTAAAGTCTTTATTCCCTGGACACTGACTGTTCCCTACTGCCGCTGCAGATGACACCTTCCCTTGCTCCAAATGAGAGGGGAGGACTTTTGCTGAAGCAGCAGAGTGTCTTTCAGGTGTGCCAAGGGCAGGTGTCTGCCTATAAAACAACTGGCAGATGCCAAAGGAGGCTGAGGGTGGAGCTACCAGGAAGAAGAGGGGATTACTTTCTCTGACTCCCAACTACTCACACTGCTGCCACTGCTGATGCCCTTACTCAGAATGAGGGGAGAGGGCTTTTTGTGAAGCAAAAAGAAGCAAGGCTGCAAGGAAAGGCTTCTTTCTACCTTCCTTCCTGGCAGCCAAGCTGCCTGCCTTTCTTGACTCCTGCATCACTGCCACCTCCTTTCAAAAATTATTCTTATTTGCGAGGCTACCCAGATCTTGCCTTTGGCCCCAACGGAGCCAAGGATCAGTGAGGAAGCTCAGGACTTGCTTGCCCCCATCTCTGAGGCTAAGTTTGTGTGCCAGCATCCCCTCTTTCTTCCGCCAATACTCTGCTCCCTCAATCTCTCTCTCCAAGATGCTGCGGCAGTTGAGGGCTTCCCCCTCCCACACGCCCAAATGCATGCACACCTGCAGATGCTTGAACGAGGGGCAGGTGTGTTTGTGTGCGTTCGTGTGCTGATCTGCCTTCTGTTCCACTCTCATTCCCCAAGTGCACGCTAACGGAGTTATTAGTTCTGATGATCATCCCAAGGCCTAAAAGCACTAACCACACTCCTCAATCTATCACCCTTTTGTCTTCACAATCTAGCATTCTCACATTGCTACCATTCTTTATTGTTGTTGTTGTTGTTGTTGTTACTATTTTAAAAAAGCTCTGCAGGTTGACTGAGGCTGGGTCCACATACTGAAATTTATTTACATTTAATTATTGCATTTATATCCCACCTTTCCTCCAAGTTGCACATGGTCCCCCCCCTTTCCATTTTATCCTTACATCAACCCTGTGAGATAGGTCAGGTTGAGAGACTGCATCTGGCCCAAGGTCATCCAGTGGGCATCATGGCTGGGTGAGGATTTGAACCTGGATCTTAGCCCAACGCTGTAACCCAGTGGTGTTGGGAGACAGGACTGTACATCTCCAGACCGTGTGTGTGGGGGGGAGGGGGATACCAATTTGATTGGAACTTTGCATTAAGAAAAGAAAGCAACTGCAAGGAGCTTTTAATGGAAAGGGATATTTGGAGATGTGATTTTGCCACATAGCATTTTCTCAATTAACAGAAACTAAAATTACAATCGGGGGGGGGGTCATGAAATTTTTTGAGCTTACAAAGGGTCCCATACTCATAAAGGTCACAGATTCCCCATCCTTGTTTTAAGTGCAAGCAACTTCATTGTCCACATTCATCCTTGCTACTCTTTTCTCTACTTCCCATCCTTCTATAATTTGTCCTGTTCTCTGTTTTAGATTGTAAGCTCCTTGCAATCAGGAACCTGTCTATTTAATTTTTTTAAAAACTGATGACGCCTCTTCATCATGATCATGAGTCAGAATGCAAAACCCTATGTAAAAGGAGGACAATTTCATATAAAACATATTACATTTCTGGAAAGAGAACCATCGAACTGAGATAAGATTATTTATCTGTATTACCTAAAAGAAAGTTTTAAAAAATACCTTGATGAGCAAGGAGATAGGAAGGTGGGTTTGCAGATTTTCCTAGGGAGGAATGTTAAAATACTAGATAAGAATATTTCAGCTGTATATCTGTATATATTATAACAATAAAATATAGTCTTGGTACTTATTCTTGCTTAAAATTAACAGTTGAAAATGAATGCATTTATTTTGTAATGTGCAATGGCTGCGCAAAAATCAACAAAATATTGGTTATATTAATGTAGAATAATGAAACCATATCTTAACAGCCATTTTGCACTTTATTTCGTTATTCCTACACATTAAAAATTGTACTTTTTCTGTTTGCAAATGATAATTGATCACAGGCTAAAGAGTGCATATTAAATTAAAAACACTACTGAGCTTTTGGAATCAATTTGCATAATCCTGACAATAATTGTTAAAGGGCAGCAACAGTGCCATGGACTTAAACCTAGTGTTGTGAACTGCATAAAGAAGATTCTAATTCATAATGGATAATAAATTAATGCTCTTTGTCAGTTTTCCAGTAAGTAAAGATCCACATTGGAGGGAGGAAACATACCACAATTCTCAATGTAATTCAGAGCATTGAAACCTTTTCTGGCATTTCTCGATTAACCTACCTTGGCCATCTTCTCACTAAACTAAAAGGTGTAAGGGCTAACATCTTCATGTATGAAAAAGTTGCTTTGGAAACAAGTCAGTTGTAACCATCTATTGCCAAAAAAAGTCTGTGTATTTAAAGTATTTATTTTGTAAATATTGCTATAGGCTTGGGGAGCTAAGATAGATGGTGTCTTTGAGTCCCTGTTCCAGCATCTGGTTTTGATTCTGTATAGAGGAAGCATGCTGTTTTTAGCAGAGAAACCTGCTCCTCTGGCCAGGCCAGTTTGTGAGAGAATAGATCTGTCAAGTGGCCCATTTACATATGTAAGGATTTAGCTAGGAGAGAAATGTGTGCCATACGAACTCTTTCAGGAGACAGAGAGGCCCTGTCTTCCCCTCACCTGGCTGGAGGCCCTCTCATCCTATAGCTAAGTTGGCCTGCCCTGGGCTGCTGAAGTCAAACTCAAAGGTGTGCTTTTGTCTAACAGGTTGAATAGAAAATTTCAGTTCAGAATGCTTCATAGATCAGCTTACAGTTTACACAGGATACCGCAACTTTACTCAGCATAACTAGGCATGACTACACAGAACTAAGATATTGTCACAGCAATTAGACATGCCCCCTTACAACCCTTAAGTAAGTCTGGGCAGGTTTATCTACTTGTGTGAGGAAGGTGTCACTGAATGGGAGTGCACGTGCACATGAGCATTCCTCCTCAAGGAACTGTTACCTTTGAGCCTGCCGGAACAGTTGCCTCTGGGTGTGAGGAGAGGGCAGCAGAGATACATCTGCAAGGTCCTCCTTCTTGGGTGGTGGTGGCAGAGTGAACAGGGAAGGGTGTGAAAGGGAGGTGAAAGGGCTGTTTCTTAATTGAGCAACATCTCATCAGTTGTAACTGGAGCTATGGGGATGGAACTGTCAGTGTCAATGGAGCTGTGGCCTTTGGCTTCAACACCCTCTAACTGTGAGACACTAGGGCCCTCCCGCAAATCTCAGTCCATCTCCTCCTCTTCATCATTGCTTCATGGACATTCCAGAGGACTCATGACATAAGCAGTAGTGTTTGTTTCAGAGAAGAGGCTGGGAAGCTGAAAAAAGAGACAGAGGTTTACCTGCTCTCTGTGTCTGAATCACAAGCCATGATTCTGGGGTGCCTGCTTGGAAGCCTGATGGGGAAGCAAGATGTGTTGGACTGTTAATGCTGTGAACCCCCTCAGGTTGTATATATGTGTAAATAAACCATATATCCTAAAGACACCACAGTCTCTGCTGACCTTCATTCCAAGGAAACCAAACCCTGGGTAAGTGCTGGAACTCCTGGAAGTTTTGCACTAATCAGAGACTGGGGTCTGGATCCAATATGGTATTTTTATTTATTTATTTTATTTTATTTAATTTATATACCGCCCTAAGCCAAAAAGGCTCTCTGGGCGGTGTACATAGAGGATAAACAAGGTTAAAGAAAGGTCAGGCTGTTCTAGGTGGGAAAACAACAAACACAAAAGACTTGCCTGGAAGGCGCAGCCCCTTGCTGAGATTAAAAGCAGCCAAAAGCTTAAACAGCCCTGCCCCTCACTCAGGAAGGAAGCCTGAGAGAATACTAAAGAGTTAAGCCCCAGCTGACAGCCATCAGCCTCAAGTAACACGTCATTGGCTGGCAGCAGTAGCTGGGAGGAACCAGCCACACATATAAAGTCAGAGCACCCTAGCGAGGGAGCCTGCTCCACGAGCTAGAGGGAGCCCCAGCTGACGGAGCGTCAAGGCCCCAGCTGACGAAGCGTCAAGGCCCCAGCTGACGAAGCGTCAAGGCCCCAGCTGACGAAGCGTCAAGGCCCCAGCTGACGAAGCGTCAAGGCCCCAGCTGACGAAGCGTCAAGGCCCCAGCTGACGAAGCGTCAAGGCCCCAGCTGACGAAGCGTCAAGGCCCCAGCTGACGAAGCGTCAAGGCCCCAGCTGACGAAGCGTCAAGGCCCCAGCTGACGAAGCGTCAAGGCCCCAGCTGACGAAGCGTCAAGGCCCCAGCTGACGAAGCGTCAAGGCCCCAGCTGACGAAGCGTCAAGGCCCCAGCTGACAAAGCGTCAAGGCCCCAGCTGACAAAGCGTCAAGGCCCCAGCTGACAAAGCGTCAAGGCCCCAGCTGACAAAGCGTCAAGGCCCCAGCTGACAAAGCGTCAAGGCCCCAGCTGACAAAGCGTCAAGGCCCCAGCTGACAAGGCAGCAGGGCGAGTTAGGCAGCAGGGCGAGTTAGGCAGCAGGGCGAGTTAGGCAGCAGGGCGAGGAGGCCAGGGCCCCCCACTCTGCCCTTCTGTTCCCTGACCTCAATTAAACCGCAGTCTCCAAACTATTGACGTAATAAACCTTAAACAAAACTATGCAGGTAAGAAGCCAGCAGGGGTGTGGGGGCTTTCCAGTGTTTTGCACCACCTGCAGCATGTACGACTATCTGCCTGTTGGACAGAAGTCGTGAGTATGCTCTCGGTGCAATGAGCTCCTGGCTCTCCGGGAATGACTTCATTTCCTTGAGGCCAAGGTGGCGGACCTGGAAAAGCTGAGAGAGGCAGAGAGGTATGTGGAGGAGGCCTTCAGGGACGTTATAGCTGTGTCCCACTCCAACGATGATAGCTCTCCTGCTATCATGGACAACGATGGTCTCGGGGAAGGAGAGCATCCAGCTGAGGAAGAGGGAAACGATCCCTTAGAAGGGACCCGTTCCTTGGGGGATGAGCAGCTATCCTCTCGTGCCGAGGATATATCTCCAGGGGGTGGAGGGATCTTTGTAGTGGGTGATTCGATCATTAGGAACATAGACAGTGGGGTGTGTGATGGGCGTGTAGACCGCAAGGTGTTTTGCCTGCCTGGTGCGAAGGTTGCGGATATCGCCCGTCGTTTAGATAGTTTGGTAGACAGTGCTGGGAAGGAGTCAGTGGTCGTGGTGCACGTTGGCACCAACGACATGGGGAAATGCAGCCGTGAGGTCCTGGAAGCAAAATTTAGGTTGCTAGGTAGGATGCTGAAAGCCAGGACCTCTAAGGTGGCTTTCTCTGAAATGCTACCGGTTCCACGCGC
Source organism: Rhineura floridana (assembly GCF_030035675.1). NCBI lineage: Eukaryota > Metazoa > Chordata > Lepidosauria > Squamata > Rhineuridae > Rhineura > Rhineura floridana. The sequence continues at coordinate 265,178,513 of NC_084480.1, read as the reverse complement.
AGGACCAGCCAGACAGGCCCAGCTTCGCAGTCTCAATGCGTGGATGAGACGATGGTGTCGGGTGGAAGGGTTTGGATTTGTTAGGCACTGGGGAACATTTTGGGACAAGCCAGGCCTGTACAAAAGGGACGGGCTCCACTTGAACCAGAATGGAACCAGACTGCTGGCACTTAACATTAAAAAGGTGGCAGAGCAGATTTTAAACTGACTGAGGGGGGAAACTCGACAGGAGCTGAGAAAGGTCAGGTTCGGAATAAACCTCCCCCCTGGGATAAAAACCAAAGAAATGATGAAATTTTAAAAGGGGTAGGCCTAGAAGTAGGCATTGTGAGAGCAGGGGCACAGGATATAAATTCAGAAGAGCAAAATTACCACAGGCCTAACCACAAGTGCCAAAGACACTTGAAGAGAGACACTGCTTACAAGTGCCTGTACGCTAATGCTAGGAGCCTGCGAACCAAGATGGGAGAACTGGAGTGCTTGGTCTTAGAGGAGAGCATTGATATAGTGAGCATAACGGAGACCTGGTGGAATGGAGAAAACCAGTGGGATACGGTTATCCCTGGATATAAACTATATCGGAAGGACAGGGAAGGACGTATTGGTGGCGGAGTCGCACTATACGTGAAAAAAGGCATTGAATCCAGCAAGCTCGAAACCCCAAAAGAGGCAGACTCCTCCACAGAATCGTTGTGGGTGGTGATACCATGCCCCAGGAGGGACTTAATACTGGGAACGATCTATCGTCTCCCTGATCAAAATGCTCAGGGAGACCTTGAGATGAGATATGAAATTGAGGAAGCATCCAAACTAGGAAATGTGGTAGTAATGGGTGACTTCAACTACCCAGACATAGACTGGCTGCATATGTGTTCCAGTCATGACAAAGAAGCAAAATTTCTAGATATTCTAAATGACTATTCCCTAGACCAGTTGGTCATGGAACCGACCAGAGGGACGGCAACCCTGGACTTAATCCTCAGTGGGGACCGGGACCTGGTGCGAGATGTAAGTGTTGTTGAACCGATTGGGAGCAGTGACCACAGTGCTATTAAATTAAACATACATGTAACTGGCCAATTGCCAAGAAAATCCAACACGGTCACATTTGACTTCAAAAGAGGAAACTTCACAAAAATGAGGGGATTGGTAAAAAGAAAGTTGAAAAACAAAGTCCAGAGGGTCACATCACTCGAAAATGCTTGGAAGTTGTTTAAAAACACTCTATTAGAAGCTCAACTGGAGTGCATACCGCAGATCAGAAAAGGTACCGCCAGGGCCAAGAAGATGCCAGCATGGTTAACGAGCAAAGTCAAGGAAGCTCTTAGAGGCAAAAAGTCTTCCTTCAAAAAGTGGAAGTCTTGTCCGAATGAAGAAAATAAAAAAGAACACAAACTCTGGCAAAAGAAATGCAAGAAGACAATAAGGGATGCTAAAAAAGAATTTGAGGAGCACATTGCTAAGAACATAAAAACCAACAACAAAAAATTCTATAAATACATTCAAAGCAGGAGACCATCTAGGGAGACGATTGGACCCTTGGATGATAAGGGAGTCAAAGGTGTACTAAAGAACGATAAGGAGATTGCAGAGAAGCTAAATGAATTCTTTGCATCTGTCTTCACAGTGGAAGATATAGGGCAGATCCCTGAACCTGAACTAACATTTGCAGGAAGGGATTCTGAGGAACTGAGACAAATAGTGGTAACGAGAGAGGAAGTTCTAGGCTTAATGGACAATATAAAAACTGACAAATCACCGGGCCCGGATGGCATCCACCCGGGAGTTCTCAAAAAACTCAAATGTGAAATTGCTGATCTGCTAACTAAAATATGTAACTTGTCCCACGGGTCCTCCTCCGTGCCTGAGGACTGGAAAGTGGCAAATGTAACGCCAATCTTCAAAAAGGGATCCAGAGGGGATCCCGGAAATTACAGGCCAGTTAGCTTAACTTCTGTCCCTGGAAAACTGGTAGAAAGTATTATTAAAGCTAGATTAACTAAGCACACAGAAGAACAAGCCTTGCTGAAGCACAGCCAGCATGGCTTCTCAGTAACCTATTAGAATTCTTTGAGAGTGTCAACAAGCATATAGATAGAGGTGATCCAGTGGACATAGTGTACTTAGACTTTCAAAAAGCGTTTGACAAGGTACCTCACCAAAGGCTTCTGAGGAAGCTTAGCAGTCATGGAATAAGAGGAGAGGTCCTCTTGTGGATAAGGAATTGGTTAAGAAGCAAAAAGCAGAGAGTATGAATAAACGGACAGTTCTCCCAATGGAGGGCTGTAGAAAGTGGAGTCCCTCAAGGATCGGTATTGGGACCTGTACTTTTCAACTTGTTCATTAATGACCTAGAATTAGGAGTGAGTAGTGAAGTGGCCAAGTTTGCTGATGACACTAAATTGTTCAGGGTTGTTAAAACAAAAAGGGATTGCGAAGAGCTCCAAAAAGACCTCTCCAAACTGAGTGAATGGGCAGAAAAATGGCAAATGCAATTCAATATAAACAAGTGTAAAATTATGCATATTGGAGCAAAAAATCTGAATTTCACATATACGCTCATGGGGTCTGAACTGGCGGTGACCGACCAGGAGAGAGACCTCGGGGTTGTAGTGGACAGCACGATGAAAATGTTGACCCAGTGTGCGGCAGCTGTGAAAAAGGCAAATTCCATGCTAGCGATAATTAGGAAAGGTATTGAAAATAAAACAGCCGATATCATCATGCCGTTGTATAAATCTATGGTGCGGCCGCATTTGGAATACTGTGTACAGTTCTGGTCGCCTCATCTCAAAAAGGATATTATAGAGTTGGAAAAGGTTCAGAAGAGGGCAACCAGAATGATCAAGGGGATGGAGCGACTCCCTTACGTGGAAAGGTTGCAGCATTTGGGGCTTTTTAGTTTAGAGAAAAGGCGGGTCAGAGGAGACATGATAGAAGTGTATAAAATTATGCATGGCATTGAGAAAGTGGATAGAGAAAACTTCTTCTCCCTCTCTCATAATACTAGAACTCGTGGACATTCAAAGAAGCTGAATGTTGGAAGATTCAGGACAGACAAAAGGAAGTACTTCTTTACTCAGTGCATAGTTAAACTATGGAATTTGCTCCCACAAGATGCAGTAACGGCCACCAGCTTGGATGGCTTTAAAAGAAGATTAGACAAATTCATGGAGGACAGGGCTATCAATGGCTACTAGCTGTGATGGCTGTGCTCTGCCACCCTAGTCAGAGGCAGCATGCTTCTGAAAACCAGTTGCTGGAAGCCTCAGGAGGGGAGAGTGTTCTTGCACTCGGGTCCTGCTTGCGGGCTTCCCCCAGGCACCTGGTTGGCCACTGTGAGAACAGGATGCTGGACTAGATGGGCCACTGGCCTGATCCAGCAGGCTCTTCTTCTTATGTTCTTAAAATATATGAATAGAACAAATATAATAAAATCAAAAAGCAAAACAAACAAAAAAACAGAAACCAAACAACATCAGAACATACCAGCAATGAAACACTGTTTTAAAATACACTACAAAACAATTTCTTTAAAAAGAATATTTAAAATTTTTAAAATGTCTGGGAGTATAAAAAGGTTTTCACCTGGCGCCGAAAAGACAGCAGCGTCGGCGCCAGGCGTACCTCATCGGGGAGACTATTCCACAATTCGGGGGCCACCACCGAAAAGGCCCTGGATCTAGTCACAGCCCTCCGAGCTTCTCGATGTGATGGCACTCGGAGGAGGGCCTTAGATGTCGAGCGCAGTGTACGGGTAGTTTCGTATTGGGAGAGGCGTTCCACCAGGTATTGCGGTCCCATGCCATGTAGGGCTTTATAGGTCAAAACCAGCACTTTGAATTTAGCCCGGAAACAAATAGGAAGCCAGTGCAGACGGGCCAGAACAGGTGTTATATGAGCGGACTGTCTGGTCCACATCAATAGTCTGGCCGCTGCATTCTGGACTAACTGTAGTTTCCGAACTATCTTCAAGGGCAGCCCAACGTAGAGCGCATTGCAGTAGTCCAACCTAGAAGTTACCAGAGCGTGAACAACTGAGGCGAGGTCATCACTGTCCAGATGTTAAACATCTTATGCATAATGGATGAATGCAAATTTGTATGACAAAAAGAAATAATACATTTGTTTTAACCCATAAACCTCTAAATTACTTATGCTGCAATCCTGTGCATGCTTGCCTGGGATTGAGTCCATTGAATTCAATAGGGTTACTCCTGAGTATGCATACATAGGATTGTACTTTTACTGCCCAATATAACATATCATAAGATAGCCTCGGTTGATGTGCCTCATTAGAATCTCTAAGATCTACTGAAGGGTGCCTTATTAATAATACCATCTATGTATCGAGTTCAGTCGGCAGGAACTGCTCCCCAGTTGTGACACTTTATCCTGCTGTAGACACATAAAAGTCCAAGCCTGAGCATCTTTGGAAGTGCTGCAAGGGTCCAACTAGACATGATTTTGCTGCCCTGGGCTCCTGCCGGGAGGAAGGGCAGGATATAAATAAAACAATAAAACAATAAATAAAATCCATTATCAGATCTCTCAGATGTTTCAAAATGATAAATGCAGCTGGGGGGGGGGAGATTCATCGTTATTTGAATTCATAGCCCTCCCTTCACTTCAAGGTCCAAGAGTGGGTTCCATACAATTCCATACAACAATTTAAATAAAACCATAATTTAAAAGATTAGTAACACTCTTATACTGCAAAAGATCTTATATTGCTCCACGCTAAAAGCTTGGACAAAGAGTTGCATCTTGACCTGCCAACTGGAAACTTACAATAGTACCAGATGCACCTCAGAAGGGAGGGAGTTCCATTGCCTGAGGATACCATAGAGAAGGCTCCACCAGCAACCATTGTGTTGGAAAAAAGGTTTTAAACCTTTTCTCCACACTATTTTGCAGACCTGATTTGGCCTCTCCTTTAAGCCACTTTTTTTCACTACAGGGAAAAAAAACACTTCAGTACTTATAAGGTACCTTTCCGTTTTCCTCCATAGGCAAAGAACACTTAGGAGGGATTCAGAACAGGCCCCTTATCCAAACTGGAGTAGGGGCAGTGGCTTCCTTTCCTTTTTTTTTAAAAAAGGGCAGGAGATACAATTGCAGTTCCTCCAATGACACACGTGGTTAAATCCTAAAACTTAATTGCTTCTGCTCGTTTGTGGAGCTCTGGTTAAATTGAGAAACCATGGGATTATCTATAATAGTGGAGGAATTTCAGAGAGTTTGATTAAATCTCATTTTGACAATGCTGTGAGATTATTTTTCTTACTTGCCACAAGCTTAAAGGATGGGTCATATTATATATCTAAAAGAACAAGAAACAAAAGGATTTTTTTTTAAAAAAAAAAGTGGTCACAGTATGCATGCTTATAAAGTTGTGCTTAGCATGTTCATACATAAAGTGCATTAAGGGGTAAGAGTCTGAAAGTTAGTGTGGTAACCACAGCCATTTACATTGATTGGTGAAGGCTTTGTTGGAGTTGCTGGCCCAAAAAACTGACAGGGTGCTTGATCTGGCTTTGTAATAGTTGGAAATGACATTTATTTATTTATATATCCCACCCTTCCTCCTAGTAGGATCCCAGGGTGGCAAACAAAAGCACTAAAAACACTTTAAAACATCATAAAAACAGACCCTAAAATACATTAAAACAAAACATCTTTAAAAACATTTTTAAGAAAGCTTTAAAAAATATCTTTTTAAAAAAAGTTTAAAAACGTATTTTTTTTTAAAAAAAGAAGATTTAAAAACATATTAAAAAGCAATTCCAGCACAGGTGCAGACTGGGATAAGGTCTCATCTTAAAACTCTTGTTGAAAGAGGAAGGTCATGTCATGCCCTATTGGCCTGGGATGAGCATTTGGTTTATACAGAACAGCACCAAACCAGACCTTAAGGAAACCCAGAAAGGCTTTTATATAGCATAGGATTATGTCTTGCTGCTTTGTATCTTTTGAGGTTGAATAATTATCAGCCTTCTTTATCAGCATACTAAAACCTGTTAAATGTGGTCAGTGCCATAATATGTTCAGGAGGGACAGAACTGTTAAAATACACATATAAGAAACCAAAACTACTGTAATGTTGATACTGGTGCTAGGTAAAATGTCTCTGCATAACAGAATATTTGACGCCAAGGTTTTTCTTTTCTATTTTGACTGACCATGATAACATTTCATTTATTTAATACTCCAGAATCTTTAGCAGAGCAGTGGGAGGGGGATTTGAGGGGAGACATTTCAAATGACTACAGAATGCAGCCTGCTCTTTCATGACTGAATGAAATGTGTTCTGGTAGCAAAATGTGATTAGTGAACTCTTTGGAACACACTGTCACATTCATCTTTGGTGCTTATTAATATTTTCTTTTTGGAGGAAAATACATGTACGTTACTGATAAAATGAGAATATATGTATGCAGTGGAATTGGCTGACCTAGATTTAAGGTTGAGCATCAGATTTTTCAAAAGCTGAATGTGGCTTACTTTTTGCATTGCTACACCTTTACAAGAAGAGATCTTGGTATAAATTTGATGCTAAATATCAGCCATTACATACTTCTACATATTCTGTTAGCAAAATGAATCAGCCAGGGAGCCAAACTGATTTGGGTTCAAAGCTGGTTTTGATTCAAGGTTCAACAGAGGTGTTCAAATAGTGGCTCAGGTTGTGTTTGGCTTTGGGAAAAATAAATGTTCAGTTCCTATTAACATTTTATTTTACGTAGAATAATTTATGAAACACTTAATCAAAAAATCCCCATGCAGTGTACATAAAAACAATACAAAACCAATTATTAATAATATACAAACAAAATCTGGAAAAGTTAAAAACAAGCATACATAACTAGATGATATGGCCTGATAGACTTGCTGAAACAAAAAATGTTTTTAGCAGGCTTCTGAAAAAGTTTAATGAGGATTCCTGTCTAGTGTTAATAGGCAGGGAGTTCCAAACCACAGGTGCTATCACTCAGAAAGTTTCATGATCCTTGTAAGAGTGCAAATTCCATAGACTGAAGCAGTCAAGTAGGCACCTAGGAGGCAAGACAGTTCCTCAAGAAAACTGGTTGCAAGCCTCTACATGCTTTATATACTACTACTAATAAGACAGTGAACTTGGCCCAGTAGTGAACAGGCAGCGAGTGCAGATAATTGAGGAAAGGTGTGATTTGCTGACGGGATCTTACTCCCATCAACAATCATGCTGCAGCATTCTGCACTAACTGCAGCTTCCGGACTAACTACAAGGGAAATCCCACTTAGAGTGTGTTGCAGTAATCCATTCTTGAAGGTACCAAAGCCTTGGTTGCTATAATCAAACAATCCTGCTTCAGGAAAAGCTGTAGGCAGAGCTTGGAAGATTACTTTAAAAAAGTAATAAATTACAGTTACAATTACTTGGCCCAAAAAGTAGTAATTACCATTACAATTACAATTGCTCTGAAAGTAACTGATTACTTTACTTTTTCTCAAAAGTAACCACTACAATTACATTTCAGTTACTTTTTTTAAAAAACTCCTACAAGGTGCTGGCCTTGGCTGCTGCACATCTAAGAAGCCTAAAACAATATTAAAAATAAACACACACACACACAGGGGGTAGTAGAATAAAAAAAAATATCCATAAGATTAACATAATGGCATAACAGAATCTCACATCCCCCCAAGCAATGAAGATACCCCAACTCTTGAAATCAAATTTTACACTTGAAATGCTTTTATAATATGTTTCTGTTATGTCTCAAAAGAACAAGATGCTCAAAGAGCATGTCAGACAAGGAATGTCTTTTTACAGTCATTACGTTGCCACTAGTACTGAACAGGCGTTCTACTGCGGCGCTTGAAGGCATGCCTGTGTTGTGCTGCAAAAAACACCACAGCACACGTGGAAAGCCATGGAGTGATGACACTTCCCTGCTGGGAGACCTCAGGTACCTCACCAGTTCCTCCTCAGCAGTTTCCACTGCTGACTTCTTGCCCTGGGGCAGAAAGTTAAAGAAGTCATCTTCTAAGTCATCTCCTTCCTGGTCTTTATCTGAAGACTGATCACTGTCCTCATTAAGTACACCCATCTTTATTTCAGCTTTCAACAAGGCTTCCATTGTGTATCTAAGAAAGAGAGAGGATATGTTAACACATATATGTTAGGAAACCATCATCTGCTCTTCATTTCCTGGTGCTTGTCATGTCCCCTGGTTCAGGGTCCAGCCTGAGCCTGTGGATGATGACATGAAAGGTAGGAAGGTGACCAAGTCACCACACTCATGGGGCAGCACAGCAGACCCTTAAGGATTACCTGCAGCAACCCAAGGTTGTGATGAGGAGCCCCAGGAAGAAAAGGACCAGCCCCTGCCTACCACCTTAAGCCCTCTGATGCCTCCCTTGAGACAACATTTCCCTTGGAGTAATCCACCCAAAGGGCTTCCCTAATGTTCTTACTTGTTGGTATGGGTGGCGGCCTGACACGATTCCAGCCGATCTAGTTTGAAGCGAGGGTGTAGGCAGGCTGCCAGAAGAAGCCTCTTGTCCTCCCAGATAGCTGCAAACCGCTTTCTTAGGGCTTTGCGCACACCTCTCAGCAGCTGAAAACAATATGTGTACCTCTCAGGTTTGTTTTCCAGTCCTTCTAACTTGCGGTCCAGATTGCAGAGCGTTGGTAGCAAATACCCCATGAACATGCCGTTCTCCCGTTGCAGGATATCTAGGGACTGGGCCAGTGGCTCCATAATCTCTGTGTATTCCTGTACCACTTCAATCTCAGCAGCTGTGATCCTGGACAAGGAGCAGCGGTCCATTATGGCATGCATTTTTAGTGGCACAGTTGACAGGAGCTCATGTAGTTGCTTCAACGCATCAAAGGTGGAATTCCACCTGGTCTTATTCGGTACCTTCAGATACACACCACATTGCGCACGGATATACTCAGCAATCTGGGCTGACTGGTTCTGCTTGGACCACAACTTGCTGCACTTTCCCATCAAGGAACGAAACTGTTTCTTGAAAGGACCAAGAAGACTACTTTTGAAGGAGTCAGAAAGCATGGCCTCTATGTCTTGTGTTGCCACAAGGTTGAGGGTGTGGCTAGCACATCTCTGGTGTGGTGGTAAAACAAAATCCTCTCCTGAGTCTGCAGCTTCTTCGTCTGCCTCAGGTCCTGTGTTCAGGATCTCACAGATAGGCACAAACTCCACCTCAGCCTCCTCCTCCTCCTGGTTATCACCATCATCGTCACTGGTGCCTGCAGCTTCCACTGGTTCTTTGGCCATGAAAACTCTGAACGCTTTCACAAAGTTGGAGCCATTGTCTGTAGTAGTGCACATAACTTTGTTGTGGATCCTGTACTGCACATGTACATCATGCAGTGCTTTTGAAAGGACATCGTATGTATGGCGCCCCTTCAGACGCTTACAAGCCAAGGCCCCGACCTCACGTTTCAGGGTAGTTGGGTTGATCCAGTGGGCTGTTACCCCAAAGTAACTCTTCTTGCCATTGGTCCAACAATCTGCAGTGGTTGCTATATATGCCACAGCACCCATTCGGTTTGCAAGAGTTTCTCTCATGTGGCATGCTCTCTTCTCAATTCTGTCTCTCAGAGTCTTGGCACATATGATGGTGAGATCTTTGGGGAGTCCAATGCGAACCAGATTAATGAATGATGGTTTGTCCACAGTCTGAAGTGGTAATGTCTCCTCTACAATGAAATCAATGATTCTCCTGTCGAGATTGCTCCCTGCCAGATCCCCACCTCTCAAGGGTTGTCTGCTGCTGCTTCAGCATTTTGGGAGGAGGGGTGTCATGCATTGGTTCAGGAAGGCCACGTCTCCTTGCCTTTATTGCTTCTTCAATTGCTCTCAGCTTCTCAGGGTGTGCCCTCTGAGGAAGAAGAACAAAGCATGAATCCAAGAAAAAATGGAAGAGGAACTTCACAATTTAAACATAAATAGACAATGGACACTCTTTGAGGACCAGCATGACAAAGGCTTACCTCAAAATGTTGCTTCACATTGGATGAGGAGGAAACAGCTGATCTCAGATTTTTGATCCTTGGAAGGCAGTAATTGCGTCGTACAACAACATTTTCCCCACTCTGGCTCACAAATGTACAAGCTTTCTCAAAGCCAAACCATGGTACTTGCTGTTCTGCAGATGTGGCTGTGGGCAACTGGCACTGCTTCATGCCCTCCTCCTCCTCATGCACAGGGCCTCCTTTCTGAACCTCACTTTCTAGTTTTGCCTCCTCAGGATCAACAAGCTGTGACTCAAGTGGCCGCACTAACTGACTGCTGCTCTCAGCAGCAAAACCTGCAACAGGCGTCTCTGTAATAAACAAGAGATAATGCTCCTATATGGGTGAACTTCAGCTGTGATGTGCCCCCATCTCTTCCCCATGCTGCAAGATCCCCCAGTCAGAGTGGAAGTAAGCAGGTCGATAGCACAATTAAAAGAGATCCTATTGCATCATTTTTGCTCACTGAATAACCCTGCCTGGGCCAGTCTAACCTACTATCTCACAGGGTTGTTGTGAGAACCAAATGAGACTAGGGTTCAAATCCCCACATAGCCATGAAGCTCACTGGGTGACCTTAGGCCAGTCACTGCCTCTCAGCCTCATGAAAACCCTATTCATTGGGTCACCATAAGTTGGAATCAACTTGAAGGCGGTACATATATTTTTTATTTTGAATATGATGATTATGATAATAAATATGCAGCATTTCAAATTAATTCTGTATGAGAAGCATTCCATGCCAAGCTTGGAAAACCAAGGATGAGGTATAAAATGTAGACAAAAATACTTTTGACAAAATGCCGTTTATCTTTTATATCTATATCTATAATTAGCAATACAGCTGAATGATGTATGTAAAGTATTTTTTCTTTCCCTTTTCTTTTTTATTAATATTTTAGTACTACTGCTAAAGTTCTGATGAAAGAATAAAGCATTCATTAGCCAAATTCAAATGATTAGAACACATCACATCAATTCCACTGAAGTTGGAGTTTTTGCCATAGAAAATGAAAAAAACATATAACCTATGATAGCCCAATAGACAATCAGAACTAATATAAAACCCTATTGCTTCTCATTTGCAAATCTTGCAAGATCTAAGGTAACTCTAGATCATGTGAGTTCAGGTGATGCATGTTATGTACATTTGTATAGATATTAGCAGAGATTGTCAAAAGTCTATCTCTCTCTGGGACTGGGAATCTCTCTCTTTCTCACAGAACATGAGTTTGAGAGCTGGGGGACTGAGAGGAGGAGCTGCAAGGACCCTACTTCTCACCTCATCTCTGCCAAGAACAAAAAAATCAGCCTTAAGCCATTTATTATACGCCTAATGATTTTTTATTTTTATTATTATTATTACTGAGACAGTTTTTGTCCCACATACAATTCAGTCTTGTGATTAAACAGGACAAAAATACAAATAAAAAGAAAGATGGAGTTCAAATAAATATACAATAAAAAGCTAGCCGGCATTTTAAAAGGCAGGAGTGCTCTGTCTGGATAAATACAGCACACAGGTAGGCATGGGAACAAGGGGGAGAGTTCAAAAAGGGGGGGAAGGAAGAGAAGTAGGCCAGAGCTTGGAAAAGTTACTTTTTTGAACTACAGCTCCCATCAGCCTAATCCAGTGGCCATGTTGCCTAGGGCTGATGGGAGTTGTAGTTCAAAAAAGTAACTTTTCCAAGCTCTGAGTAGGCTGAAGTTTCAGAAGTGCCTTGTGATTGATGGAGGGGGCGGCAACGAGGCAAGGAGAGGCAGTGGGGGGCAGAAGGGGGCATGGGGTGGGTGGGGGGAGGGCAAAAATGCCACAGGGGGGGGCAGAAGGGGCCGCGGGGGGGGCACACACACACACACACACACACAAATCATCATCATTCACCTCCACAGCTCTTTGCCATTCTGCTGCTGCCTTCTCCTCCGTTGTCCTTGCCCTGGCTTTTTCCTCCGGCGTCCATTTTTTCCTCTCAGACGCTAGCAGGCCCTGCCTATTCACCTCTTCCCTCGTGCATCCTAACACAGATCACGAGGGAAGAGACAGTCTGCGCAGAGGTCCAATCAGTGTGAGGCACATGTCTTGTGTTAACCAATCACAGCCAGGAGCTGACTTCCCCTTGTTCCCGCCCCCAAGTAACGTCCAACCTAATGTGGAAACGTTAAAGTTGCAGCTGAAAAGTAGGGAAATTACTAGTCGTTCCGTTACTTGCCAAATGTAATGGAATTACCCACTCGTTATTTAAAATTGTAATGAATTACAAGTAACTCGTTAAAAATAATGAGTTACTTCCAAGCTCTGGCTGTAGGCTATTGCACCAGCCATAGCTGGTGAAAGGCATTTGTAGCCACAAAAGTTACTTGGGCTTCTAGTAACAAAGCTTAATCCAGGAGCACTCTCAGACTGCGTACCTGCTCCTTCAGAGGAAATAGAACTCTGTCCAAATCAGGCAACCAACCTATTTCTCAAACACAGGAACCACTCATCCACAAAGCTTCCATCTTGCTGGGATTAAAACTCAATTAATTTGCCCTTAACTAGCCCACCACAGCATCTGGGAGTGGTCCAGAGCCCACACAGCTTCTACCAATTCAGATGTTATGGAGGAATAAATCTAGGTCATCAGCATACTGATAGTAACTTGCCCCAAATCTCCTAATAACTGCTCCCAATGGCTTCATAAACATATTAAATACATTAGGACTAGAACAGTGCCCTGTAGTACTTCGTAAGGGGCCAGAGTACTCTCCCAATGTTAATCACTGGACTCAGCCCCATAGGTAGGGCCAGAACCACTGTAATACAGTGCCCCCAACAACCATTCCATGGAGCCAGTCTAGGAGATTACAGTAGTCAATGGTATCAAAACAAAAAGAACACAACATGAATATGAACTGTTGAAATGTTAGGCCGGAATAAACACTTAAACAGGTCTATCCATGTTGTGTTCTTTTTGTTTTACCTTGGTACCTTGAAGTTTTTCCTGTCCTGGGTTTTGTGCTTGTTAATGCTTCCCTGTTGGCTTCACTCAATGGAATCAAAAGCCAGAGAGACCAAGAAGAACATACAAGGTCACTCTTCTGTACCATTCTCAATAAAGCTATTCCTTCAGGGTGGCCAAGACCAACTTGGTCTCATGGCCAGGCATGAACCCAGATTAGAATGGGTCTATAATGACTATCCACCAAGAATGTCTGCAGTTGTGCTGCCACAATCCAGATATTAGGGACAGGCAAACCTTCGTATGAGAAATAGCAATTCTTTTGCTAATTATCAAAATCCACAGGATAAACACCTTTGTTCTCCCCAGATCATTCAAGCAGATTGTTTTTTGTGCACATGCATTGAAAAGTGCATTTTGAGAATGTGTCATGCATAGTCTGATGTCATGATGCATTCATGTCATGTGTCACTACACTCACTGTTTCTTAACATGTTGTTGTTTTGTTGTTGAAGAATTTCAGATCCCCAAAACTTTAAAACTGATTGGTTCATTGGTCAGAGTTACTGAAGAGTTAAAATAAAATTCCAAGCATGTGTGCACTGAAAATGGGACATTTTCAGTTGCTTCATAAGTAAAAGGTTACAGCAGTTAACATCTGAACATGTGTAAAGATGGTGGTAGTTGATGTTTAGTCATGCAGAATGCACATACACAGAAACTACATGCAATTAATTCTGGCTTGAATCATGAGAATATTTAGAGAGAACTGGGCTCTGTATGCATCTGGGCATTTTGAAACTTAACATATTAACCCACAAACTGAAATTCTGAGTTTCAGCTGCATCACTAATAAACACCAGGGAGTCAAACTAGGGAATCCAACAGTTCCATGAAAAAACTATTCCAGCTCAGCATGTGAATGTTTTCATTGGTCCGTAGGTATGAGGAAACTGGTTCAGTGCAGTGAAGGAATGGAGAGCTTTAAAATAATTGTCCAACATGCTTCAAACTCATGAATTTCTTCTGCACCCATAATAAATTTTCAATCGGTAATAAAAGCTTGTCAGACCTACGGTGCCAGAGGGCAAAATGTTTTGTTACCATATGTCGACACTGACGGCTTAGATGCCCTACCATTCTGTACTTGAATCAATTCAAAAGCCATTATTAATAACTTAAGGCTGCAGTTCTGTCCCATTAAACTCAGTGCAACTTACTTCAGAACACATGCTTAGGATTACACTTCACAGCCCATATAAGAACACTCAAGGAAACCAAGGCCTCTCAAGGCTTCAAACAATCTCTTAATATATCAGACCAGAAGTGCCCAGGAATCAGGATGCCGCTTCTTCGGGAGGAGAAAGACGTAAGCAGAGCAAGGCTGCAATCTTGCGCATGCTTACATAGGACTAACCTCACTGAACAAAGGGCTCTTGGAGTCTGAGTAAATATGCATTGGATTGTGCTGTAAGAAACACAAAACTCATGCACATCTTCAGTAGAAAAGTCTGAACGCTCCCCAATACAAAACACTTTCACATGCATCTCTCCTGAACCAGAATTTCAAAATCATGACATTGTAAAATAATTCTGTAAAATTAAGTATTTCATACCACGACATCTCTCCAGATCAAACTTTATTTTATTCATGAGAACAACAATATCAGCTTTTAAAAATAAATAAATATAACAAATATAAATAACATTTAACTGATAACTTTCTAGGGTTTGGATGTTGAGAGAGAGCATCTAATAGGGTAGAGTGGGTATCCTAACCTTGAAGAATTTTGTTTCAGCCCTTTTTTTAATGGAATGTTAAATTCGGAATATGAGAAGCCATCAATACAATAATTAGCCATTTGCTTCCTCACAGTTATTTGAACTTAGAAAGGGCACCTGTAAAAATTGACATTTATCTCCCTTGCTGTTTGTTTCATATATTGCACTCTTGGTGATTATGACAAAGACCAATGACATTCGGGGCTGAGCAGTGACCCATTTACAATTACCCAATTCACAAGTGGTGCTTTACTGACATGTGGATCCCTTAAAGTCATTTAAAGAGTACAAAACACAGCTGAATTTGGATTGTAGAAAGTTCATTTTTGAGCACTATTTCCTATCTGGAAGCCACAATATGACAACGACATGCAGTCTCTGACCTTAGGTATCTTTGGGTCTTGCTGGGCTTTTGTGGGGGTGGGGGGAGAGAATGAGGAAAGAAGGGTCATCTCAATATATGGGGAATCATGTGGGCAATCCGTGGCCTACAGGCTGCCTGTAGCCTCCCAATATTCATTACCATCACTGCTATTTTTAATATCATTGCCAATTTTATTGATAATTTTGCCTATCCCACCACCCACCCCACTCAATGCCACTGCTTGCTGTCAAATGTTCTTGCCAGTGCTGTTCCAGCCAGTGCTGTTCTCATAGGAGTGCTCTATGGTCATTCTGGCAACCATACTCAGAGGGTTCAGCTGGTAGAGCATCTACTCAGTGCTCTACTTAGTACAGTCCATGGTTGTGATTGTGAAGGGGATTGATGGCACGCAAGGTGGGTTGTCCCATATAAATTGCACATCCCATGTAAATTGCACTCCCCACTCATCTCACCAAACAGCCATTTGATAAGCTCCTCAATAGGTGTGTATTGGAGGGGGGACAATCTGGGACAAAGATCTGTTACTTTTTTTGCAGGTGGACCCCTCCTGACCCCCTCTGTGTGTCTCTACATCCAACCAAGTTGCCGTGTGCTTGCTTTTAAAAGCTATGCCATTCCCTCTTGCCTCCAGAGAGACAAGGAGAATCCAGCACAGTCAACAATCACTCCAGCCAATTAGCCAAAGTAGAGGGTGGGGGAAGAGGGCCACTCTGGGGGGGGCATAGGGCTAGGAGTGGGGCAAAGCAGCATTTTCTCTCAGAGAAGGAGAACAAAGGAAGGCAGCCTGAAAGAAGGAAGGCTGCTTGTAAAATACAAAGTGTGTTGCTTGTAAAACATTTCTTCTCTTGATGGTGCTTTTTGCAGATTGTCTGTGAGAAAGGGGAGGGGGGGAGGCAAAGGGCTAAGAAGAGTGAAGGTATTTTACAGATATCATTGCATGCAACAGAACTCCTCACAGCTGATCTACAAAAAGCAGGTTTCTTTCCCTTGTAAAATGCAGGTAGCCTTGCTCTTCACCCACTTTCTTAGCCCATTGCTCTTTCTGTCTTCCCCCTCTCCCCCTCCAACTTTTTCACAGACTATCTGCCAAAACCGCAACTGAAGGAAAAGAACCCCTTTACAAGCAATTCCCCTTATATTTTACAGGCAGCCTTCATTCTTCCTTTCTTCAGGCTTCCTTCCTTTGCCCGTTCTTTGTGAGGAAATGCCACCACACCTCACTCTTCTTAGCCCTTTTCTCTTTCCCTCATTCCCCGCACACCCTCTGTGATGGCTGCAGTGAGTCTGTGCAAGGAGAAAGAATTGCTTGTCAAGCAATGCCCCTTGTATTTTGCAGGCATCATGTGCAAGAAAGAAATCCTTCTCTCAGGGGGAAGAAACTGTTATATAGTGAGCATAACGGAGACCTGGTGGAATGGAGAAAACCAGTGGGATACAGTTATCCCTGGATATAAACTATATCAGAAGGAAAGGGAAGGATGTATTGGTGGCGGTGTCGCTCTATATGTGAAAGAAGGCATTGAATCCAGCAAGCTCGAAACTCCAAAAGAGGCGGACTCCTCCACAGAATCGTTGTAGGTGGTGATACCATGCCCCAGGAGGGATTTAATACTGGGAAACATCTATCGTCCCCCTGATCAAAATGCTCAGGGAGACCTTGAGATGTGATATGAAATTGAGGAAGCATCCAAACTAGGAAATGTGGTAGTAATGGGTGACTTCAACTACCTGGACATAGACTGGCCGCATATGTGTTCCAGTCACGACACAGAAGCAAAATTTCTAGATGTTCTAAATGACTATTCCCTAGACCAGTTGGTCATGGAACCGACCAGAGGGACGGCAACCCTGGACTTAATCCTCAGTGGGGACCGGGACCTGGTGCAAGATGTAAGTGTTGTCAAACTGAATGGGAGCAGTGACCATAGTGCTATTAAACTAAACATACATGTAACTGGCCAACTGCCAAGAAAATCCAACATGGTCACATTTGACTTCTAAAGAGGAAACTTCACAAAAATGAGGGGATTGGTAAAAAGAAAGCTGAAAAACAAAGTCCAGAGGGTCACATCACTCGAAAATGCTTGGAAGTTGTTTAAAAACACTATATTAGAAGCTCAACTGGAGTGCATACCGCAGATCAGAAAAGGTACCGCCAGGGCCAAGAAGATGCCAGCATGGTTAACGAGCAAAGTCAAGGAAGCTCTTAGAGGCAAAAAGTCTTCCTTCAGAAAATGGAAGTCTTGTCCGAATGAAGAAAATAAAAAGGAACACAAACTCTGGCAAAAGAAATGAAGAAGACAATAAGGGATGCTAAAAAAGAATTTGAGGAGCACATTGCTAAGAACATAAAAACCAACAACAAAAAATTCTATAAATACATTCAAAGCAGGAGACCATCTAGGGAGGCGATTGGGCCCTTGGATGATAAGGGAGTCAAAGGTGTACTAAAGAACGATAAGGAGATTGCAGAGAAGCTAAATGAATTTTTTGCATCTGTCTTCACAGTGGAAGATATAGGGCAGATCCCTGAACCTGAACTAACATTTGCAGGAGGGGATTCTGAGGAACTGAGACAAATAGTGGGAACGAGAGAGGAAGTTCTAGGCTTAATGGACAATATAAAAACTGACAAATCACCGGGCCCAGATGGCATCCACCCAAGAGTTCTCAAAGAACTCAAAGGTGAAATTGCTGATCTGCTAACTAAAATATGTAACTTGTCCCTCGGGTCCTCCTCCGTCCCTAGGACTGGAAAATAGCAAATGTAACGCCAATCTTCAAAAAGGGATCCAGGGGGGATCCCGGAAATTACAAGCCAGTTAGCTTAACTTCTGTCCCTGGAAAACTGGTAGAAAGTATTATTAAAGCTAGATTAACTAAGCACATAGAAGAACAAGCCTTGCTGAAGCAGAACCAGCATGGCTTCTGCAAGGGAAAGTCCTGTCTCAGTAACTATTAGAATTTTTTGAGAGTGTAAACAAACATATAGATAGAGGTGATCCAGTGGACATAGTGTACTTGGACTTTCAAAAAGCTTTTGACAAGGTACCTCACCAAAGACTTCTGAAGAAGCTTAGCAGTCATGGAATAAGAGGAGGGTCCTCTTGTGGATAAGGATGATACTAAATTGTTCAGGGTTGTTAAAACAAAAAGGGATTGCGAAGAGCTCCAAAAAGACCTCTCCAAACTGAGTGAATGGGCGGGAAAATGGCATTCAAAGAAGCTGAATGTTGGATGGCTTTAAAAGAAGATTAGACAAATTCATGGAGGACAGGGCTATCAATGGCTACTAGCCGTGATGGCTGTGCTCTGCCACCCTAGTCAGAGGCAGCATGCTTCTGAAAACCAGTTGCCGGAAGCCTCAGGAGGGGAGAGTGTTCTTGCACTCAGGTCCTGCTTGCGGGCTTCCCCCAGGCACCCGGTTGGCCACTGTGAGAACAGGATGCTGGATTAGATGGGCCACTGGCCTGATCCAGCAGGCTCTTCTTATATTCTTATGTTCTTATGTTGTGGGGTTTTTTTGCAAATCAGCTGTGAGAGGGACCTCTCTTGCATACAACAATACTTGCAAAATACCAGCTTCTTTGTTTCTACCCCCATGGGGTGGGGAGAAAGAACCACTTTGCTAGCCCTATGTTTGGTGCTTTGCAAAGCACTAAGCACAGCGCTAGCATAGCCCCATGTGTAGTGATTTCCAAGCACCTGATTGCCAGTAGGTTGTTGTGGCTTGAGGACCCCCTGCAAGGAGTTTTGATAGGTGGGTTGGAGAGCCCACCTATCAATCATTTGACACCATAATCATGTCATGTGATTGATAGCTGATGGCACCACCTGTCAAATTTAGCCTGTGAGGCTGATCTTGATGACTCATGAAGGGACCTTGCACCTAAATTTGCCACTACACTACTGCTCCTCATTCCACAATTAAATCATGGATTGGTATGGACTTACTATGAATTGACCTGACATTCACCAGCAGGAGCCCCAGAGTGGAAGACTGTTTAGTAGGACATCCAGACAAGCAATCAGACTGGTGCCTTCTGTTTTGTCCTTTTGGTGCTTGTTGAAGACATTCCTTTCAACAAGACTTCTAAGTGGAGATGTTTATCCCAGTTAGTATCTGTATTGGATCTGAATTGATTTTGTATGTGTGTGTGCTGTTGGTGTTGTTTAAATTTCTAAATATATAACTGCAACTCAGTGCTGATGAAGTTGTCCTTCTACCTTGGCAAGCCACTGTAGTCCCATGGTTCTACCAGCTTGGTAACAACACTGTAACCAAGCTGGGTTTCCCATGTTCCTCCAAGTGGCTTGCCAAGGTAGAAGTTACCCTTCAAAGGGAATGCCCCGGGCATTTCAATATACACCCACCCAATCCATGAGGGTTGTTAAAACAAAAAGGGATTGCGAAGAGCTCCAAAAAGACCTCTCCAAACTGAGTGAATGGGCAGAAAAATGGCAAATGCAATTCAATATAAACAAGTGTAAAATTATGCATATTGGAGCAAAAATTCTGAATTTCACATATACGCTCATGGGGTCTGAACTGGCGGTGACCGACCAGGAGAGAGACCTCGGGGTTGTAGGGGACAGCACGATGAAAATGTTGACCCAGTGTGCGGCAGCTGTGAAAAAGGCAAATTCCATGCTAGTGATAATTAGGAAGGGTATTGAAAATAAAACAGCCGATATCATAATGCCGTTGTATAAATCTATGGTGCGGCCGCATTTGGAATACTGTGTACAGTTCTGGTCGCCTCATCTCAAAAAGGATATTCTAGAGTTGGAAAAGGTTCAGAAGAGGGCAACCAGAATGATCAAGGGGATGGAGCGACTCCCTTACGAGGAAAGGTTGCAGCATTTGGGGCTTTTTAGTTTAGAGAAAAGGCGGGTCAGAGGAGACATGATAGAAGTGTATAAAATTATGCATGGCATTGAGAAAGTGGATAGAGAAAACTTCTTCTCCCTCTCTCATAATACTAGAACTCGTGGACATTCAAAGAAGCTGAATGTTGGAAGATTCAGGACAGACAAAAGGAAGTACTTCTTTACTCAGTGCATAGTTAAACTATGGAATTTGCTCCCACAAGATGCAGTAATGGCCACCAGCTTGGACGGCTTTAAAAGAAGATTAGACAAATTCATGGAGGACAGGGCTATCAATGGCTACTAGCCATGATGGCTGTGCTCTGCCACCCTAGTCAGAGGCAGCATGCTTCTGAAAACCAGTTGCCGGAAGCCTCAGGAGGGGAGAGTGTTCTTGCACTCGGGTCCTGCTTGCGGGCTTCCCCCAGGCACCTGGTTGGCCACTGTGAGAACAGGATGCTGGACTAGATGGGCCACTGGCCTGATCCAGCAGGCTCTTCTTATGTTCTTAATTCTGGATGGATACAGATCAGTTATTTCCCTTCCCATTCCATCCCAGCTTCTCCCAGAAAATGGAGTGGAGGTGGGGATGGGGAATTGCCTGGCAAAGAAAGGGGTTTATCTCCTTTGAATGCCATAAAGGGGGTGGGAGAGGATGTTCATAACACTTCCCTGGCATTTATAATTCCCATCATTTTTAAAATAAAGCCATGTAGGAGCCATGTTTTTTCTTCCAAGGGTCAAAGATGTGTCCTTCTGTAACAATGGGACATTGGAGATGTGACTGCAAGCTTGTTTGCTCTTGCAAAGGTGGGAGGGGAAATTTAACTTCAATGCTCTTTGTTGACCTGTCCCTGATTAGTATGTGAAAAATAACCATGGGATGTTTTACTGCCCCAATCCACTAACATTGACTGGGGTAGCAAATAAACTCTAATGGCAAAATTCAGTGCATTCTGGGACATTTTATTCCCTAGGTGTTTTTTTGTTTCTGGAAGGAAAACAGTAGGTGGTAACTGGCTGAAATTTGGGAGTGTTGTACGGGTGACAATTTGTGATAATGTCCTCAAAAGACTACTGTAGGTCTGCTACTGCTGCTACTACTACTACTGTAGGTCTACTTATAAGGTCTACTTATGTGCAAATTATAGAATGAAAATTGCACCAGTGTAGGTTTTTAGTCCACAAAATTGGATGAAGGGGTTTACATGTGTTTATGATTGTAGGGACCTGCTAAATATAGTGAGCGAATCAACTTGTACTCTAGATATTGGCTTATGGGAATGGTTCACTCATGCACATATCATGGATTGTTTCCAATGATAGGGGAAATGTTCTATATATTGAAAAAACAGGAAATGAATGAACATGAGATTGTTCCTCCACTATCACTTCTGCCCTTCCACTTCAATGCTTCATATTCTATTCCCTTTCCCCACCTTGGAATTGCAGCCTAAATGAAAGTTCAGACATCACTGAACACAGTGGGATCAGGGTATGATCTTTGGTGCCTTATAATTGCCATTGATGACCTACTCCACAAAAACATTTGTGCAAAGATCAGAATTTGTCCCTTTGTGTGTATATTACCTTTCTGGGGGGAAAAATCACTTGACTTTGCTCAGCTCTTCATTTGATCCCCAAGTATTTATTTCATTTTGACCTTTACTATCATTTTTTTCCAATTTGGTGTTTAGAAGCAACCTTTAACGTATTTCAGATAGAGCTATTTAATATAGTCCATTGTAACTCTCCAGCTTCATCATAATCTATTTTTCTAAGGAGGTCACCTTTAGAACAGGATGAGATTAATGTATTTTACTAACAATCTATCCTTTTTATGAGGTTGTCTAATTTGAAGCAGAGAATAGACCAATTCAGATGGCCTTATTTAATCCTTAAGAAATACCTTTTCAAAATCCTCTGTGGCATAAAAAAACCAAAATTGGCTGGCTTTTTAAATTACAAAATAACATGCTCTCCAAACTGTCTTTTGTTCTGAATAATATTTTATCATTTCCATTAGTTGTTTTCTGTAAAATACATCTTATCTGTCCTGAAATTCTGGTTTGTAGCTACAGTCAGTACAATATCAGTTGCTACATAAAACACTTTAAAGAGTTTATGTAAAATTAAAATGCAGTTTATAACAGTTGTTTTAGGAAAAGAGGCAATTCAGGTTTCCATACCTAGAACTTTCTGTTAATCCCCCTTTGTTCTGTTTACACGTAAAATCCCCATGTGATTATATTTGTTGGTTGAAGTGCTGTGAAGTGCTTGGATATGAGGGAAAGGAGCTGGTTTTTTGGATATGAAGGAAAGGAGTCATTTTTTATCTATCTATCTATCTATCATCTATCTATCTATGGTTTATTTCTGGTCTGCTCTGACAGTGGGGTGATAGGTTTCTGTCTCGTCATCTAATTAATACCTTTAATCTTTTTAAATGATTAAACTGTCTCCTTTTGGTTGCAAGGAGGACTAGAGAAAAGGCACATAAAACTAGAGGCTAATCCTTGCATTTTACTTCTTAATTTCTGCAATAGGGATTCCGTTCCTTTGCCTATTTATTTGAGAATTTCTTCAGAAGTTGGCAGAAAAAGACAACAGGAAGTTTCTTTAGGCTTTTCATTCAAGATTAGTCAGAACATTAAAACTAGGAGAGATAGAATATGAAGTTATTAGGATATGAGTGAATGGGGCACATGATTTCCATATCTGTTTAGGGTGGTTTTTTTAAAGATGCAAATGAAATGTTTCTTTTGTGAGCTCTACTTTGTTGTAGAGACTAGAGCCTTTTGTGCTCATTATTGCAAGGCAATATAAACTAAAAGTAAAATAACTATGAAACAAACAAACATGCATACTACAATGCTGAAAATTAAAAAAAAGTTATGGATTAGAAAATGTTATTGCTAGGGGTGGGGGAGAAATTCAATTCAGTTCACACTTAGAAGTAAATTTATCAAATTCATACTTTCTGAAACAATATGAGAATCAACACACAGCTGTTTTCAAAATATGAACGAATCTAAATTTTGCAATACAGTTCCCCAACCAATGTTTACAAAAATCATATATTAGGTAAAAGTGTGCATAAAATGAAAATAGCATACAAAAATGCACTATATCATCATCATCATTTATTACCTGCCTTGGGTGAATGGTGGGTAAATAATAATAATAATAATAATAATAAGACATTAAAACAATTAAAAACAACCCAAAATATCAAAATATGGTGGGCCAATCAATTCTGTTTTTTGCTTAGTCTTAGACCATTGCAGACATAGGTTGGGTCCTAAAAGTACATGTCTCAGTTGTCAATGGCCAGCGTAAAAACATGTGTCTTCAGCACTCACCTAAAAATGTACAGCAAAGTTGCCAGATGCACCTTGATGAGAGGGGAGCTCTACAACATAGGGACTACCATAGAGAATGCCCTCTCCCAGGCCATTACCCCTGAGCTTTCAAGGGTATTGGAATTACTAAAAGGGCCTCCTCTGATTATCTTTAAACCGAGAAGGTCTGTAAGGAAGGAGGTGGTCTTTCAGATATTTGGCACCCAAGTCATTTAGGGCTTTAAACAATAGTGTGACCACCTTGAATTAATCCCGGAAATGAACTGGTAACCAATGCAGCTGTTTTAAAACAGGGGTTATACGAGATCTAAAGGGAACCCCTGCCAGTAATCTGGCTGCTGCATTTTGGACCAGTTGAAGTTTCTGAGTTGTCTTCAAGGGCAGCCCCACGTAGAGCGCATTGCAATAATCCAGTCTGGAAGTTACCAGAGCATGGAGTACTGTGGCCAAGTCATCTCTGTCCAAGAGACGCCTAAGCTGGCAAACCAGCCTGAGCTGGAAAAAAGCACTCCATCCACTGAGCCTCCAGTGATAGTGTTGGATCCAGGAGTACCCCCAAGCTGCGAACCTGCTTCTTCCAGGGGAATGCAACCCAGTCTAAAACAGGCCATCTCCCAACCTCCTGGACATAGGACACATAACACCTCTGTATTTTCAGGATTCAGCCTCAATTTATTGTTCCACATCCAGCTCATCACTGCCTCCAAGTACCAGTTCAGCATCTCGACTACCTTTCCCAATTCAGATGGAACAGAGAGATAGAGTTGGGTGTCATCTGCATATTGATGACTCCTCACTCCAAATCTCTTGATGAAAGCTCCCAGCAGCTTCATATAGATGTTAAATAGTATGGGGGACAAGATGGAACCTTGCGGAACACCAAAGGACAACCCCTAAGGTGCTGAACAGTAGCCTCCCATAACACCTTTTTGGAAGTGCCTCTGGAGGTATGAGCAGAACCACTGAAGCACATTGCTGCCAACTCCCACCTTCCTGAGACATTCCAGAAGGATGCCATGGCCCACAGTCTCAAAAGCCACCAAGAGATCAAGGAATGAGTGGGGTTGCATTCCACTTATCTGTCTCCTGACAGATGCCATCAACCAGGGCGACTAAGGCAGTTTCACTGCCATGGCCAGGCCTAAAGCCAGTTTGGAATGGATCCAAGTAATCAGGTTCCTCCAAGCATGCTTGAAGCTGGACCAGCACCACCTTATTGAGCACCTTGCCCCCAAAGGGGATATTTGCCAGTGGGCAATAGTTGTTTAACACTTCTGGGTCCATGGAGGTCTTCTTAAAAAGGGGGCACATCATCTCCTCCTTCAAGGCAGATGGTACCTCCCCCTCCTCCAGTGAAGCATTAATCACTCCCTGAATCCACAAGAATCCCTAAGAAGCCAAGAAGGGTCGATGGGGGTAGGGGGTTGGCCACACTTCTTCAAGTAGCTTGTCCACATCCTCAGGCCATAATAACTGAAACTGATCCAGTACGGATGGAACAGACAGTGCTCTGGATGCCTCCATTGGACTTGCTCTAACTGTGGCATCCAACTCTGTCCGAATCTGGGCAATTTTGTCTCTAAAGTGCTTCTTAAAGTTGTTACACAATGCCTCCAAGAGTGTCAGAGCAACGTTTTCTTGGCCAGTCCATTCACCACTCAGAAAAGCTCTGCTTGTGGATGCAATGATGGCAGACAAGTAAGCTTTCTTCGCCACCACCATTGGCACATGGTAGGCACAGTGAGGTTCAGACCAAGATTTATGCCACCTGGGCTCCAGCTGCCAATTCTCTTGTTTTATTGTACATAGGTCACTGGGGTACCAACGTGACCTACATGCTCCACAGTGATGGCACTCAGGAGTGATTACGTCGATGGGTCTACACATCTTGCCATTCCACAGTGAGACAAGGGCCTTTACAGGAGCACCAGCCATGTCAGTCTGGAAATCCACCAGAGCATTCAGTAATCCATCAGATTCCATAAGTCTCCAAGGGTGGACCATCTCAGTAGGTCCTCCATCCTTGCAGAGTAGAGTTGCTACATTCAACACAAGCCTTACCAGGGAATGGTCTGTCCACGACAATGGACTCACAGCGAGTCCCCCCAATCACTGGAATATTACCAATCCACTCTGTGGCAAAAATACATCAAGGATATGCCCAGCCACATGTGTTGGACCATTGATGTATTGAGACAGCCCCATGCTTGTCATGGAAGCCATGAAGTTCCAAGCTAGCCCATTTGAGACAGCCTCAGTATGCATACTGAGGTCCCCAACACCACATCCAAGATTACCTCCACCAGCTTTGTTAGGGAAGTTGTAGCACAGTGTGGTGGCTGGTACACTAACAATATTCCCATTCTGTCTCTCTAGCCCCAAACCACAAACAATCCCTCAAACCCAGACACAGTGTGGACTGATATCCTGATGAAGAAAATTGATTTTTTTTATGGATGATTGCAACTCCTTCTTGTCGCCCCTCTGACCTGGAATGTTGCTGCACCAAGTACCCAGGTGGACAGAGCTGGGTTAGCACTGGGCCACCGAGCTCATCCACCCAGGTCTCAGTTATACACACCAAGACTGCCCCCTCATCCACAATCAAATTATAGATGGTAGATGTTTTATGTTGGGCAGACCTGGCATTTAGCACCACTGCCACAAGGCCAGGGGGTTGGCTGACTGGCATCCCCAAATTTTGAAACACAGCAGGCGAAGCAGAGGGGGCATGGGCTTTGATGTAACTAGCCATCCCCCTACCCCTTGTATACCTTCACCCACCAAATCTCCCCCTACCTACCATCACAGAGATGACAGTCCCACTCCCGTACTTCCTCTGTCCCTGGTCTAGACACATACTTCCCTGACTCACCTCTAGAAAAAAAAGGCATACAGCAGAGGCTGGAGGCAGAGAATATCAAACCAGGAGATAGTTAAACAAGAAAAACTATCAGATGAGACTCACACCCCAGCTCTCACCTGGGATAAAAACTCATCGCCCCCCTCCAACTCTCATCCAGGAAGGGCACAGTTTTATGCTGAATTGGACTTTCACTCCAGGGGCATGAAACCACTTTCCACCAACACACACCACTCCAGACCATCTCCAGCCTCTCATCCTACAAGTGGTCTAGAGAAAGCCATGACAATCTCCCCAAAGGGAAAAAACAACCACATATAAAACCATGCTCAATGAAACTAATTAAAAGGGGGTGAGAAATTAGGAGAAATTGCCTGGAAAAATGTGTATATTAGTCAAAACTGGCCCTCAACCCTCCCACCACTGTGCTCAGGGACCTGAGCCACTCCTGATTCAGATGTTACAGAGAAATAGAGCTGGGTATCATCAGCATACTGATTATCAACAACATTTGTTGACAAATTCATTGATGACACTTTGCTCCAGATCCCCTGACAGTTCCCAACAGCTTCATATATTTGTTAAATAGCATTTTTATTGTTATTTGTAATTAAATTTCTATCCTGCCCTTCGTCCCAGAAGATGCTCAGAGTGGCACTGGAGACAAATTAGTGCCCTGTGGCATCCCATTAGGGATGGATGAGAATTTTACTGAATTTGGATTTAGCACCAGATTTTTCAAATATAGACTATAGTTCTCCATCTTTGCAGAGTGATCCTGCTTGCTCTGAAGTTCAGCAACTTTCCCCTGATACTAGATTTTCCCCTTCAAATATTCCCCCAAATATAATCTTCACAGCACGGCAGTCCAGGATTTTTCTTTCTCTCTGCCACCTCCCTGCCACTTGAGTAATCCAAGTGGGAGGAAGCAAGCCAAGTCCCACCCATATGGAGGACTCTAGGTTTGCCAAGGAGGAGGTGGAGGGGGCACTGAAAGCTGCTTTCCTCCTTTCCTTTCCATTAGGAAAATGGCTGGTCTCTCTGTTTGCTAACTTGAAAACTGGCCAGTTTCAGTTACAGTGGCGGTGGTGAAACCACTTTCCTTTCCTTTATCAATATTTTATTTCAAATTATCCATATTTTCTCAGCTGCTCCCCCCTTTGCTGAGGCTGATCAATTTTCATTTTAGCAAGCAGAGATTGGCAAGCCTAGAGTCCTTAACATGATATTCTTTAACATGGATGAGACTTGGCTTGCTTCCTCCCACTTGGAAAAATCTTCTTTTAGATATTGATATTTTCTTTCATTTATTGATATTTCCTTTCTAAATATCAATCTTCTGAAAGAAAATATTGATAATTTGAAAGAAAATATCAATCTTTTGAAAGAAAATATTAATATTAATATCAATACTTTTTGCAAGGAACAAAACAGATCAGTAAAAGCAGCAGTTAGCGGACAAAGAAAGAACTTGAATTGCTATTGCCTGTTAGGTCTATGGAACACTTTCAAAGTGGCACCAGCCAACTGATCCCATCCCTACATCCCATATAGCAGAAATGCCAAGGAGCCAAACAATGCCACTCTCCCAATGCCACCCTCTGGAAATGACCTTATAGGTAGGACCAGTTCCCTTGACACCCATTGGCAGAGTCAGTCCAGGTGGATACTACAGTTAATGATATCAAAAAGCTGTGGAGAGATTGGGCTGAAGAAGGAAGGTTGCACTCCCTCTCCTGATAAAGGTAATCCACCAGATCTGAATGTAGACTGAAATGGGTCTAGGTAATCATTTTCACCCAAGAATGCCTGCAGCTGCTCTGCCATGAGCCTGTCAAACACCTGCCAATAAAAGGTTTATTAGCAACTGGCTGGTGGGTCCAGGGCTTTTTATTCTTTTTAGGAGCAGTTGTGCCATCACCTCTTTCAAAGCAATGAGCACCACTCTATCGTGGGACAACACGTTCACTACCCTCCAAGACCATTGTCCTTCTCTTTCTTGCCCATGCCAGTATAACATTCCTTCTCCTCATCCCTCTCACATCCTAAAAGAATATTAACTCTATTATAAGTGGAAGAGAAAACCACTGAAAGAAACAGAGTGGCAGTGGCTGGTTATGTTTAGGAATAAAACCCATAAAGAGAACTATTTTGACTGAACTACTTTCTTATCTGAAAGGAGGGTAGAAAAACACAACAAAACTTATATAATTTGTAATAACTCTAAGAAATTATTTAAGGAGGGATACAGTACTTTAAGGATACCGAGAATGGCCATTGAAAGAATTCAAAGACACAAAAAAAATTCTTTCCAGATTTCCCACTTTTAGAACTGTCATATTAAGTGGTTAGGTTCATAAGCTCTTGGTAAATAGATGAATGTATCTACTTACCCTTTGACGAGAGACTGAAAGAACTCGGCATGTTTAGCCTTGAGAAGAGAAGACTGAGGGAGATATGACAGCACTCTTCAAGTACTTGAAAAGTTGTCACACAGAGGAGGGCCTGGTTCTCTTCTCAATTGTCCCAGAGTGTAGGAAGCTGGATTTAAACTGAACTTCATGAAAAACTTCCTGTTAGAGCAAAACAACAATGGAACCAATTATCTAGGGAGGTGGTGGGCTGTCCAACACTAGAGGCATTCAAGAGGCAGCTGGACAGCTACCTGTGGGATATGCTTTAACTTGAATTTCTGCATTGAGCCGGGGGTTGGACTCGATGGTTTTATAGGCCCCTTTCAACTCTACTGTTCTATAAAATATTGGATAATACTACCACACTTCTCATGTTGGATATATTTAATATAGAAAACAAGCAATCTCAGAGGCCAATATAACTATTCTTCCTGTTCTGAAAAGGCTTATAGCTTATTGGTTCTTTATCTCATAATCAGCATCTAGATGAGAAAATCTCCTTCATTTACCTCAGAAACTCACATATTTTGTATGACTGGAAATAATCTCCTTGGCTCTTTCATATTTCCTACCTTTCCACCTATATGTTCAGAAATGGGCCAGTTTGTAACATAGCTAGTTTAATGGAGACTTGCACTATAAGTCTACAGAATGCATTGTGAAGGATTGAAAAGCAGTATTATATCAACAAAAATTATTTTGCACAAAACAGTTACAAAAATTTGTTTTGTAACAATTTAATATGTTTTAAAAGTTTTTTTAAAAAAAGATGTGTTTGAAGCTTTTAAAAATGTTTTTAAAGATTATTTATTTCAATATGTTTTAAAGGATGTTTTGTTTTTAATAAATAGTTGACAGTGTGGATAATCTGTTCTGCATCTGGGGCAGGCAAGCGGGGCTGGATCCCTGGGCCCAGAATTGTTTGTGAACCTTCTGCAGCATTCAGATATTGCTAGATTAGGCCCATTACATGTTGGACTCATAGCCCCTCTGTTTTATTGCAGTTATATTTTGCAATATGTTTTTAACTAGGGATGCGGGAGAAATTCAATTCAGTTTGAATTTAAAGCTGATTTTATCAAATCCATACTTTCCGAAACAATATGAAAACCAAAACACAGCCATCCTTTGAAATTTGCACTTATCTGAATTTTGCAATGCAGTTCTCCAACCAAACAAGGTTTACAAAAATGCATGTATTAGAGGAGAGTGTTCATAATGAAAATAATATAATTGGAGAAATTGCAAAAATGTGGACATTAGTAAAAATTCATACAAAAATATGTTCATTAGGAGAAATTTGCTCTAAAATGCTACATTTTCATGAGACTTTTCTTTAAAAAATAATAATTCCAAATTGCTGGAGAAATGTGGGGAACTGAATTTCAGATTGAAAAACTAAGAGAACTGAAATTGACATCTCTTTCCATCCCTATTGTTAACAAAATAATGGTGCATTAGTGATAGATTTATTCTGTTCTAGTTTGTTCTGTGATGCTTATCCGATGCTACCACATGATTGCTGTCCAGAGGAGCTATAGTCCAACAAAAGCAAAACAAAAATAAAGCAGAACATTTGTGGTATAAAAAGTTATGGAATTTCAGCAGCAGGAAGTTACAGGATATGCACTGACTGGAAGTGAAGCAATGTGACTACCCCAAGATTTTTGCAGGCACAAACAGTACTGAAAGTGAGATCATGTGTGACTGCCACAACAGCATCAAGAGAACAAAGCATAATGAATGTGTAATAAAAAGAGTGTCTGAAGGGCCCCTCAAAATCAAGCTGTCCTCATCTGAAACCAACTCACTATTCAATACCCTAAGGTGTCTCAGTGCAAGGACTCTAATTTAACTGTTTTGCGGTTAAGCTGCATATAAACTCTTGGGAATGTTACAAGCTAAAAATGAACTCTTCTCAGACTTGGGTACTTATGTAGCCAAAAGTCACTGTCCATGCATAAGAGAAGGGTATCAGCAAGTTTGGGGCAACTCCAAGGTTTGCAAATGAACAACAACCAAAATAAATCTGGAGAAAAGAAAAAGAGGAAGATCCACTCAACAGATTAGTGAAGACTGAGACTGATGAGGACTGAGCATGCTCTGTGAGCTGACTGACTGTTGGGGAGGGAAAATGGAAAACTGGAGAGGAGGAATAGAATAGAGTACCCTGGACAAAAGTGTGGCTGGCTGGCTGGCATTCTCAATAGAAACACTCAACATGGTAACATTTTATTGCTATTCCCCTTGTTTTGAATGAATCTCAACGACATCCAGTTTCTTTACTATATTGGAGACATTGCTTCTCCACCCGTTGTTGGAGCTATCCTTAGTAGGCTTTCACTTGCTTTTGAGAACATTATTCCTTAAGTCACCACAAAACCACAATAAGATTTCTTATTTCAAATACTTGTGAGACAACTGCTTGAAGCCCACAAAGTTTTCTAAGATGTATCACTCCTCACACTTTCAGCATGCCATTCATGTTCAAGAGACTCTGGGATAAATTAGTGAATTAAAAACAAACATGTTGATGTGATTAATGAGGCATGAAGAGCAGAAAGGACCACAAATATGAGAAGCAAATTGATCGTATTGATTGATAGGCATAAACTATAAATATCTCAACAAAATGAAAGGCGAGTGAGTAGGAAGTAGCCACTCACAACAGCACAATCACGCACACACACATTTATATAACAGCAGTTAAATGATAATTTAGTATTTGTGAGAGAACGGCAATGCAGTGACTGAGTACAAATCATAAAGAGATTAACCTTTTTAAGAAAGGAGGGGGGAGGAGGAGGGGTTGGTATTGGATGAAAGATAACCATTGTAGCTTTGAAAGATGAGGAGTTGGTTAAGGGAACTGAGGCCATTTTCTTAGATACTTTGTTCTCTCTCTCTCTCCTTTTTAAACTTGGTTTAGAAAAATAAAATGTCCTGAATAGTGCAAGACTTCCAATAATTGGACCTTTCTCATTTAGATACTTGCTAGCCCCAGATATATGTTTTAAGGGACACTGATGGTTTGTGGGCAGGCACAGGTTCTAGGGACATGGCTGCAGCCTCTTGCCAGAAAGATATTATTTTGTTCCAGGCTGGGACCCATAGGTGGTACTGGTGAAGCTCAGCAAGAGTCCAGGCAGGACAGGAGGATCACAAACAGCTCACTGTGGAGCTGGGTCATTCCAGGCTGGAGACAAGGCACTCATGAACTAGGATGGTGTTTCCCCAATGATCTGGAGACAATCTAGGGTTTACATAGTCCTGATGCCAGGTTGGTGTTTCCACCTCTGCCTCCTCTGAAGAAATTGTTGGTGTTTAAAAAGGGCATAACCAATAAGAACTGACTATGGTGGAAGTGGGGTGTCCTTTGCTCATCTTGGAGGTACAGTGTGTTCTTGAAAATCCTCATAGCCAAAGGAGGGGGACAGTGCTACTGCTTCAGGCCATGCAGGTACCCAGGCTATGTAACCAATTTCCAGACATGGGTTGGGCGTCAAGGTAACAGAACATGGCAATTAGTCCAATTCTCAATGGGGTATTCACCCCAACCAGCTAGTCTGTAATGTGGGAAACAAATCCTAAACTAGGGACTCAGCAATAGCTCTATACATGATGATTTAAACACATGTATCTCCACCAGCATCCCTTGAGGTCTATGCTACAAGCCCTCCTTTTACTGTTGACAGATTTGAATGGCTCATCTTTCCCCACCCCAGATATTCCATATGTGAACAGTAGAGATAGTTCTTTGGACTGTACCTGATAGCAAGCTTCGTAATTTGCAGCATCAAGTGTATTGACATCAATTGCAGAGATAATATGCAATAATTAGTATTTGAAACTTGGGAAGACACTGAAGCATCATGGTGATATATTACTATAAAACACATCTTTGTTTCTGGAGTTTCTAAAATTGTGTCTTCCCTCTGCAAAATTTCAGAATAATTTTGTGTTTTTTGGTTTGCATGAGGCATATGCACTGTAAGGAGGAAAAGCTGCTAAGGAGGAACCTTTTCTTTATATGCAGCTGAGAAGTGGCTGCATGTGCAGTTTTAGACCAATAGATAACTTGTTAAACACATCTGTCCAAATGGACCTGCTCCCACTGAGAAGTCTGCTTCCATTCTACAATCCATCTCCTTATCCAGGGGGACGTTGGAGTAAGACTATCATCCCAGGCTCTAAAAAGCGAAGACGAACAGCTTGAGCCATAATGGACCAGCTAATGGAGTTAAATCAACAATCAAGTACACTCTGCACTCCAGTCAATACACGTTTACTTCTGAGAACCAGTGGCAAAAGCAGAGGAGCTAATTCTACCAATTATAGTACAAGCAGAAAAAGGGTCCTCTCTCCAGTGATCAGAATCTAAGCCTCACAGATGATAAATGGTTGCTGCTGTTATAGCATTCAGGCAGCCCTGAACTGTGGATTTCTGCCAAGATGATTGACTAGGAAAATGCAACGTTCTGTAAGGATTACAAAACAAGATTATTAATTAATTAATTAGTCACCCATCTGGCTGGTTGTCCAGCCACTCTGGGCAACGTACATAATAAAAACATATAATTACATTAGAACATTAAAATCAACAGTAAGTAAAACCTAACCCACCCCAAAAGCCTGCCTGAAGAGCCAGGTCTTCAAGGCCCAGAGGAAGCTCATCAAAGAGGGGGACTAATACTGCTCCCACTCTTTGGTAGAGGCAAATTTGCCATATACCCTTTTTTGGGAGAAGATTTGAGCTGGTCTCATCCAGGGAGAAGAGGGCCTTGGGGATCTCATGGGCAGGCTGCTATTTAAGCCTGTTCTGCTCCCTATACTCCCTTCTTTTCTTTTGCAGCACCCACCCTTGCTCTACAGTGTGGGTTTTTACTAGTCGCCCTTTCTGGGCGCTGAGTAGGAATTATGGAACAAGCCTCTAATTGGCCCTTGGGACTCCTCTTTTTTTGCCTACTCCACACTGTAGTGTTATTTGATTTCATCTTGATATATGTACCTATTTCGTCTGTTTGGCATTCAGTGCTGGCAGGTAAAAGAATTTAAGAACTTAATTGGCAGGCACCCTGAGGCATCGTTGGGTTAAGGGCACTCTTGAATCATCTTCCATAGCTTTCAGCCTGAGGGGTCTTTGGGATTGTCCTTAAGGCCTGGCATGCATACCTTGGTGACTGCTGGGCAATGGGGCCCAGGTGTGCATGATGGGTTCACTTAGCAAGGAGGGAGAAAATTTCTCTCAATCCTTGGCTGTTTATGTGCCCAGGAGAATGGAGGGATGCTTCGCTCATATATGTTAATTCAGACCCACCTGCCCGTACTTACACAATTTGGTTATTGTTTGGCAGATCTTCTATTGTTATATTTGAATAAATATGACCTTTCCAACATTATTCTGTCTCACGAGTCTTCTTCCAAGGTGTGTTGGCAATTGTGCTATTGTTTTGGTATTGCCATAATATCACCTCACTAGCAGTGTGATAAACTTTGGGAAGCGACATCTATAGTAGTTAACACCACTGACATTGAACCATTTCATTAACTATATGTACTTCACCAACAATATTGTTTCTAGTAACATAGCCAAATATAGATACGTTCATACAATTTGTGTTCACAGTTGGCTCAATGCAAGTTGTGTGAAAAATCGAGGAATTCCTAAAATTGGTTGAACTGGAGTGTGCATAACTGTTGAATAGTTCACAACAATGTGAAAACAAATACATATCTACGCCAGATTTGTTGGCTTATTTATTTATTTATTTAGACTTTTTCTCTGTTGCTCCAGGGGCCAGGACTTAGACCAATAGGTGGGAATCGCAAGGAAGCAGATTTCGGTTAAAGGTTAAGAGAAAATTCCTAAAAGTAAGAGCTGTTTGAAAGTGGAACACACACTGCCTCAGGAAGTGTTGAACTCTCTTTCATTGGAGGGATTTTAGCAGAGGCTGGGCATACATCTGTTAGGGACACTGTCATGTCCTGCATCAAACAGGAGTGGTGGTGGTGGACTAGATAATCTCCAGAGTGCCTTCGAATACTGCTTAACAGTTTTTACGATGCCATTAGAAGAACAAAGGGATCTGGAGGCTTATCCACTTCAATCTCTGAGCAAGTCCTGCAGCACTGCTTTCCCAATCTTACCCTGTGTGTCCACTGATACAGTTCAGGAAGTTGGAGAACATTTGGAACTCATTTGGTGCACTCATTGCTCTGGGACACCTGGGAAGTTTCAGGTGCTTCCAGACTGAAACAACTGGGCAAGGAAGCACTTTGGTGCTAGGTTTCTCAGACTTATAAGAACTTTGAAAGGGGACTGTCAACATTGGAGGAGTAATAGCAGGGCCATAAACTAATTAGATGGCAGTTAGCTGGGTTGTAAATCTGCCAAGGCTAGGCAGATAACAGGAACAGGACGGGGGAAGGTCGGAGGAGAGTTTCCAAACAACATACCAAAATCAGTGTCCAAAAGTGCGGTCAAGGAAAGCTGGGTCCAGTGAGCCAAGAGTTCAGTCTGAGGGTCTAGGTTCTGGAAGCTAGGTCTCATGTGGAGGTCACAACCAATGTTGTAGTCAGCAGCCTGCTGCAGTCACAAACTGCCTTTAAATCCCACTCCCTAAGACAGGTGCAGGTAATTAGCCTCCCGGCTTGTAAGAGCTTGCTTGTCTTAAACGGCCAGACCGACGGTGTTGTTGCAATACTCAATGGTGTCTTCGCTCTGCAGGGGGGAGGGGAGCCTCCTGTTCATTCCCTGAATCTGACTGAGGGGCTTCAGCCATGTCCTGAACACCCTCCAGCTGAGGGAGAGCTGGAGCTGCAGCCTTGGGATTCTGCTTGCTCCTTTTCCTGGGTCTGCTGCTGCTGCTGTCACCGAGTTGTTATCCTCTTCCTCTGAGGAGTCCTCCGAAGGGGCCATGACAGGGACAATACTTATCTCATGTGTATACCAAACGTTATGAGACAGTAAAATTCCTTTATGAACCAGGTAATTATGAACTTAGATTACATCACTAATTAAGATAAATACTACCTGTCACCTTAGACTCACCACAAAGAGCTCAGAATTTGTGTTCTTTCTAAGATGGGGTAACTAATGTAAATAAATGTTAATATAACAGTAATACCGTATGAGGCCTCTCCATTCTGATATTACCTTTATTCAATATTCTGATGAAGCTGTGGCTCCAGATGTTGTTGGACTCCAACTCTCATCAGCTCCAGCCAAGATTGCCAATGGTTAGGGATGATGGGAACCAGCAACATATAGATTCCCCACCCCCTGGCATAGAGCCTACTTGTGTACAACTGTACTCATATATACTCTATATATTCAGGAACCCTGTACATGGGGTCTCCACAGCAAGAGAAGTCTCTGCACATATTTCTGTACCCAAGTAACCTCCACACAGACCTTCAGCTGAATGCAGAATAGTTGTGGGGAAAGGAGAGGTTGTGCTATCCAGCCCTCCACTTCTGTGCATTCATTGGAACATATGGATAGGACAAATGTCTTTTATTTTAGTCATGCAAAGGTTTTATTATGGTGTTACATTTTATTTATAATAATGATAGTAGAAAATAGATTACATGGTCTGATTCACAAAAATATCTCTGTGGATGGAATCCTGGGAACATAGTATATTGTGATACTAATTCCTTAATATCTTCATTTAGAGATGAAGATTATCCTGAAACTATCATTGATATATAAAAGTTAAATTATCCTTATTGCAGTGAATCACTTCTAATCTGGTAAAAGGCAAAATCTTTTAGAATACCACAATCACAAAAAGTAAAAATAAGACTGGTCCATTTATTTCACATATTACAGTTGCAAAATGTCAGTTTAGAAATTTTCATCAGATGTAGACAGTAGCCCAAGGCCTGTGATGAGAAATTTGAGCTCTTGCATCATTACTCAGCACTCTCCCTAGTGATGGAGTGTGCCAAGTATCCGATGGCCTTGACAGAGATACTTTCCTACTGTCTGAAGTATACTTCTGCACTCAGCTCAGTTATTATCATGAAAACAGAACAGAGCAGTTTTGAACTGAGTTTTCTCTATTTCTTTATGTGTCAATTCCGAAGACACATCAGATTCCCATTTGTTTACTCCTCTCTGTCAAAGATAATTGGCCATGAATTCACCCTCAACTCACCAGCACTGGAGTAACTCAAAAGCTCATGACATATAAGACCAGTGCATAAGCACATAGGCATAAGCTCAATCAAAGTGGCAGGCTCCACACTAAGGAATGCATGCTCAGTTTAATATCTATATGGAATATACATGAGTCAAATATTAGGGGTGTGCATTGGCTCCATGTGTACCCCAAATAATGAGGCAATGATATTGTCCCCCAAGGTGGATCACACCATTAACAATATATGTCAAGGAGGATCAGGGAGTTCCCAACGTTCTGAGCAGCTCTGTTGCCTTGGTTTTTCCAGAAAGCTAAACATGCAGCCTTCCCCACCCCATATTCTTTTCTGAGAAACAAAACCAAGCTGACTGGGGTAATGCCCAGAGCTCAAGAGGGAAGGGATGTAGAGGAGAGAGTAGGAGCAGAATCTTTCAGTTTGATGGACAGGCATAGCTTTTAATCACAGTGAATCATTTCCCCACTGTACTCCAGTTACAATGATTTGGGGGAGGAATGATGAATTAAAGAGAGTTGTTTTCACATGGGTTGTCATTCTGCAAGTTCTGGCTGTGAGAGCAGGCTGTAAGCAATGGAGTTGTGCTACTAAGGATGACCAGCTTCTTTTCCACTTGTACTTTTCCCTACCAAACAATTTTTTTTTTCAATAATTTTTATTCAGATTTTCATAAAACATACAAGACAAAATCATAAAACATTCAAAGACAAAAAACAAAATCAAAAATAGTTAAACAAAAAAAAAAAAAAGAAAAAAAAAAAAACAAAAATAAAAAATAAAGAGTAAAATATTGACTTCCCATTTGTCAAAGATCAAATCAGTTATAAGTCTATAATATATAACAATCCTGTCTCTTAAGTCATATTATAAAATCACTTTCCTCCAGTAGTTATCTTACTTAATCATCAAATCTCATAAACATTACTTTATTCTTTCCACAAAAAGTCAAAGAGAGGTTTCAATTCTTTAAGAAATATATCTATCAATTTTTTTTTCCAGATAAGCATATCGATTAATCCATCTCATTACTAATTATGATAATCTTATTGTCATAACCATAGTCAAAATAAACATTTCAATTAATCCATCACATCAGAATCTGTTAGGTTCAATAATTTCAGTAGCCATTGTTCTATTATCTCTATTAGTTCCATTTTCCATCTTCCATCTTCAGTAGTCTTGTTAAGTCCAGTAATTTCAATATCCAATCTTCCATTATCAGTATTCCATAATAATCTTGCTGTCAAAGCCATAGTCATATAGTAAGAGTCTGATGGGGATTACCTCTATCCCAAATATTTTCTTGCCATCCATTCTGAATAGGTTGCTGAAATACTGCTGTAAAATCATATCTCTGTTCTTTTTTTCAAAATACACTGGGTCATCTCTTAAAAGTTTTTCCATTGTCACATGGCTGCAGTTAATTCCATAGATTTTCTCTATATTGGGCTCCATCACATCATTCCAGTCCAGAAGATTATCCATGCCATTGATAACTTTATCTCTAGAATCTTCATTCATTTCTTCAGAGATAACATTGAGTTCCAAACAATAGATTTTATTTCTAAAGTCCATAGACTCCAAATCTTGTTCCTGTTCCACGTTGGTTCCAATCTCCGGGATCTCCTCTCTCACAGGGACCCCTATTCCAGTCTCCAGGATCACCTCTCTCACAGGGACCCCTGTTCCAATCTCCGGGGTCTCCTCTCTCACAGGGACCCCTTCCAGGGTCACCTCTCTCACAGGGACCCTTATATCTTTAATCTCCTGCTTCATTTTACTCAATTCAATTTTCATTATCTCAATCTCATCCATTATTTTCTGAAACATAGTTATTTCCAGATTTTCAGCCACTTTCTTAATTGCCATTTTAAAAGAAAAATATAGGAAAACCACTTCTTATTTCAGCAACAATTGGGTTAATACTCCAAACTTGGTGACATCACAGTATAAACAGAGCAGACAGCCTTATCTCTCCAATAGTTAAGTAAACAAAATGCAGTTCCCAGGATCGAAACAATTAATGGCAATCGTCAAGAAACAGATTCGTCAAAATAAAATAGACCAAAAAGAGAGTAGTCTCAAAACAGTATAATATTTTTCAAAATAAAAATCTGGAATAGAAATCCCTCTTCTGTGTATATCTTTAGAATGCAAATCCA
The DNA here is from genome assembly GCF_030035675.1 of Rhineura floridana. Classification (NCBI taxonomy): domain Eukaryota; kingdom Metazoa; phylum Chordata; class Lepidosauria; order Squamata; family Rhineuridae; genus Rhineura; species Rhineura floridana. Next base: position 265,139,547 of record NC_084480.1, on the reverse strand, counting down.
GGACAGCTTTTTGCAACAAAAACAGAGATAAGCTATTAATTAGTGCGTAGCAGAGAGAAGTTATGGCTCCCCAGTGAGATGTCAAAAACTGATCAATCTGGCAAATCTCTTTTAAACAGCAACAATTTAAGTCAAGTAAAAGAAAAATATAGAAAGAAGGGTGCTTGCCTGTTAGTGCGTTCTCTCTTAGAAGATAAGGTGAACGTTCGCTTTATCAGATAGAGCTTGCTGTTAAAAATCCGTCCCACCTTCGTCGGCTGGACCTCGTCCCATAAATTAATGAGATCTGGTCGTCCCAACAAAAATAGGCTTTGAGGTTAATCTCTTCGTTTCTCCCTACCCGGGAGAAGTTTAATCAGTCAAAAAAAAAAGAAAAAACTGACTGATATATCTGAATAAGCTTCTTTTGAGGCAGGAGCCCGTCTCAAAAGCAGGCACAGGCTAAGTCACCCTTCCCGGAAGTCCCTACCAAACAATTAAAAGTCATGTCACTCTCTCTTTTTCCTTCACTGAGGGTGAGAAATGGCTGACTTTTCCAGTTTTTTTATAGTGAAGGTAAAATCACCAAGCACTATAGCCCCTGGACCTATTTCTCTGAACATTGGCAGGTTTTTTACCCCTGGGCACTGTGATGTTCCTATATTAATGTATATATGGTAAGTGTTGTTGTTTAGAAGATACATGGTAAGTGGAGTGAAAGAGGGGGAGTGAATGGGCAGTAGAATGCGAGATGATTGGCTGAGTGTTTAAAATGGCTGAACGTATAAAAGGAAGAGTGAGAGTGGAATCTGGGGAGGAGAAGAGAACTGAGTGGGTTGCTTGGTGGGGTTTAGAGAGTTGTTTGACAGGAGGGAGGTGGAGTTCGTATTAGTATTGAGTAAAACCATATGCTTATGTGCCTTAAGAAGAAATCTTGTTAATCTTGTTAGCTTTGTTATCTTTAATAAATACTTAATTTGGTTTACCAAAGGCCTGATCCTTGGCTGGGGTTTCACAGACCAGAAGGGAGGGTAAGGTAATGACCAAGGCTGAAGGGGAACTGTAACAAATGGTGGCAGCGGTGAAGAGAATAACAATACCAGTATTCAGAGTCTCTGGGAATACTAGTATTAGGACGTGACTGGTGGTTGCCTAGCAGGGGGATCTGTTGAGATCTGTGCTAGAGCGGGGAGAGAAAAAATAAAATAAAGGACAGTCCGGACTGGTGGAGTCCCTGGTGGTGCCTAGGGACAGGCAGTAGCCACGCACAGGTAGGAACCTGACAGGGAGAGCCAGGGAAGGGCGTCACAGGCACCTCCTTCATGTCCCCAGTTTTCAAACTGATTGCCTTTTTAAAAGCTAGGGGAAGGAACATGATTTCTATATTCCTGTCCCAACACAGTCATGTCTGCCCTTGAAGAAGATCTGCTGCACCTATTTTTTCTGACATTTGGCAGGCATCTTCCCCTCAGAAGGGATGACCATGCCTTCAATTTGTATTCAGTGCTGGCAGAAAATAAAACAGGTAGAGACTTTTTATTTATATATTTGTTTTTAAAAAATAAAAGAAGGAGGATCAGGTTCATGAAGGTTCCCTTCATGAAAACACCTCATGGATCTACCTGATAACTGGCTTAATCTACTCTGGAAGGACTCCTTTGCCTGAAAATATCATCCTCTTTTGTGAAAAGCAGTGAAAAGTTATAGCTGTTTTTAAATTCCTTATTATGGTCAATTGTGGGTGTGGGCGAAACAGAGCTCCAGATTTAATAGATCAGATTTGGACCCAAATAATGAATTGAATCAAAATGGCAGAGAACAGATCTGAAACAGATTGGGCCGCTTCAGAATACTACAGATATCCCTTATGTATGGGTGGGGTAGTAAAGCATTAAAAAAACCCCACAACAACTCATCCCTTGCTGTGGTCCTTATCCATACCAGTCCTTGGCTATCATTTAAAGTAAAAAAATCAGTAGGCAAGGCCAAACTACATGTTTAATATAGCATGTAGTTGGGCCCTATGACTTAGTCTTGTTAAAGGCCTGCAAGAATCTTGCTTACACTTCAGAAATGGCATGGCACAGAGCTGACATCCAAGCCGGACAACTTGAATTCCACCTATTTCAGTCTGAGAAAGAATGACCTTAGCCCAGTGTGATAAGGTGCATGGAAGAGTTTGTCTGTAAATCAGAGATGGCTATGTACCTCCAGAACATTAGAGACTTGTATGGGATGGCCAAACCAGGCATGCACACATTTGCTGAAAGTGTACTTGCTGGTTTGTCTATAAAGTAAGGTGAGGGTGGTCTGCTTATATCACTGAATGGAGCACCCACGGGATGGGAAACACATTCTGGTACTCTGCCTCATTTTATCTCCTTCCACTCTGCTGCTTTAATTTTCAGCCCCCTAGCCTGGCTCTGATACCAGCAACGAGGCTGGCTGCTGGTGATGGGAAGCCTTCAAATGGTGAAGTGCCAGAGGTGGGGGTGGGGTCCCTTGTGTGCTCCGTTTCTGATAAAAGTAGACACTGCCTTACTTTCATTTTATATGCAAACCAGAAATCTCTGAATTAAAGTTTACAAAGTGATGAAGTTGTTTTGGATGTCAGGACTGTGGCAGGAATGCAGTGGTTGACTTTGCATGCTGTATTTGATCAGGAAGGCTTTTTTTATCCTACCATCAATATTCTTTTTGGTAAATGTATAGATTGACTTAGTGAAATTATTAAAGAAAGTGTCATTCTTTTCCTTAGTCAACTCAGACAGAAATTATATTTGCTCTACATCTTGTTCATTAATTCATTTTGAAAGGTAAGGAACATATTTTTGCTGAAGACTTTAAACTAGAATGATAGCAGTTAATTAAAAATGTTCTCTAAAATGACTCATGTTAAATAGGTCTGTTTTATCACTTTCCCTTGCTCACCATTCCTTTTCACTACTGATACTGAAGGAATCACTGCCGGGATAATGTCACAGATTTTGACTTGACAAAATGAACAGTCCCACATGTTATTCTTTCATATGGAATGAGAGTTAAATTTCATTGTTTTTAAATTTCAAAAGCTAAATGTGCTATAGAATTCAATCCTGTTAAGTATTGGCTGAATGGAGCCCTGGTTTTTCTCATTTACAGCCTCTTCCGCCGCCCCCCCCGCCCCCCATGGCTATGCAGACCTGGGTATTCCTTGCAGTGTCCAGGACTGTGGCTTAGTGATGGAGGATATGCTGTGCATGAAGAAGGTCCCAGAGTCAGACCCCAACATTTTCTAGGAAAGACTACTGCAGAGCTGCTGCCAGTCAATGTAGACAATACTGAGCTAGATGGTCCAATGATCTGACCCTGTAGTAATTCAATGATAGAGCACATGCTTTGCATTTAAAAGATCCCAAGTTTAATCCCTGGCATCTCTAGGAAGGGCTTGAAAAATTCTTAGAAAGCTGCTTCCAGTCTGTGTAGACTTAGCTAGATGGACCAATGTTCTGACCCGTTATAAGACAGTTTTTTCTTCTCCAGATGTGCTGCTGATATGCTTGGGGGGTCAGTTGGGGAGAGTAGAGTTCTGTTGAGCCTAATAGGACTCCTCCATGTCTGCTTCTCAGGATCAAGCCCATATATTTAAGAAAATTAGTGATAGGTACTGTAGAATTACAAAGTTACATCCTCACTTTGATTCTTCCATCTGTAATGAGGCATGTGGCAGAAAAGGCCAGCACTGCCTTTCCTTTCCTTTTTTAAGCCTTGCCACTGCTGGAAAGATGGGCTTTTGTCTGACAAAGCAAGGCAAATCTTATGCTTTCCTCTTACCTTGTCAAAATGTGAGCCAGCTCGGAAGGCAATAAGAAGTAAGGATAGGGGAAAATTCAGTTTGGTTGACATTTATAACCGAATTTGTCAAATTCATGCTTTCTGAAATAATATGAGAACTGAAACACAGCCATCCTTCAAAATTTGCATGTATCTCAATTTTGAGATGCTGTTCTCCAACCAATGTTTACAAAAATGCATATACTTGGGGAAAATGTGCATAAAAATGAATATATTAGTGAAAATAACATACAAATATTAGGACAAATTGCTTGCACAAATGTATAAATTAGTGAAACCTTAAATGTGTTTAGTAGGAGAAATTCACACTAATATGTTGAAGAATTTTCATGAGGGTTTTTTTGGAAAAAGATTGCAAATTATTGCAGAAATATGTTGTTGTTGTTATGTGCCTCCAAGTCGACTATGAATTATGGTGACCCTATGAATCAGTGACCTCCAAGAGCATCTGTCATGAACCACCCTGTTCAGATCTTGTAAGTTCAGGTCTGTGGCTTCCTTTATGGAATCAATACATCTCTTGTTTGGCCTTCCTCTTTTTCTACTTCCTTCTGTTTTTCCAAGCATTATTATCTTTTCTAATGAATCATGTCTTCTCATTATGTGTCCAAAGTAGGATAACCTCAGTTTCATCATTTTAGCTTCTAGTGACAGTTCTGGTTTAATTTGTTCTAACACCCAATTATTTGTCTTTTTCGCAGTCCATGGTATCTGCAAAGCTCTTCTCCAACACCAGATTTCAAATGAGTTGATTTTTCTCTTATCTGCTTTTTTCACTGTCCAGCTTTCACATCCATATATAGAGATCGGAAATACCATGGTCTGAATGATCCTGACTTTAGTGTTCAGTGATACATCTTTACATTTGAGGACCTCTTCTAGTTCTCTCATAGCTGCCCTCCCCAGTACTAGCCTTCTTCTGATTTCTTGACTATTGTCTGCATTTTGGTTAATGACTGTGCCAAGGTATTGATAATCCTTGACAAGTTCAATGTCCTCATTGTCAACTGTAAAGTTGCATAAATCTTCTGTTGTCATTACTTTACTCTTTTTGATGTTCAGCTGTAGTCCTCCTTTTGTGCTTTCCTCTTTAACTTTCATCAGCATACATTTCAAATCATTACTGGTTTCTGCTAGTAGTATGGTATCGTCTGCATATCTGAAATTATTAATATTTCTCCCTCCAATTTTCACACCTCCTTCGTCTTGGTCCATATATAGAGAATATAGAGAACTTTTCCAAGCTCTGTCCTAGGCATTCTAGTTCTCTGCAGGCAACATATCAGTGCACAATGAAGAAAGCTTGGAGAAAGGAAGTGGAACAGAGCTATTAAGCAAATCTTAATGCTAAGCTGTATCATGTGCTCATTGTCCACAGATATGTCATCTTCACAGGACTATTGTTCCTGCCTTTTCCATCCATTTATATTGGCATTGGGCTACATTAGACATGTATGGACACATGATATGATCTGCAGAGCTCTGGCTAATTTAGACTTTTCAATTTTAAAGTGATTGAAAACTGCAAATAATATGCATGAAATGGCAGGTGAGGCACCCAAGTTCTGGAATAAACTCACAATGGACCTATCTCTTCTTGTTGTTGTTGTTATATGCCTTCAAGTTGATTACGACTCATGGCGACCCTATGAATCTTTTTATTATATATATATATATTGCACTTGTATACTGCCCCATAGCCGAAGCTCTCTGGGCAGTTTACAGCAACCAAAAACATTAAAACAAATATACAATTTAAAACACATATTTTAAAAACAATTTAAAACACAATTTAAAAATTTAAAACAATTTAAAACACATGCTAAAATGCCTGGGAGAAGAGGAAAGTCTTGACCTAGTGCCAAAAAGGTAACAGTGTTGGCGCCAGGCACACCTCATCAGGAAGATCATTCCATAATTTGGGGACCACCACTGAGAAGGCCCTCTCCCTTGTTGCCACCCTCCAAGCTTCCCTTGGAGTAGGCACCCGGAGGAGGGCCTTTGATCTTGAACGTAGTGTATGTGTGGGTTTGTATCGGGAGAGGCGTTCCATCAGGTATTGTGGTCCCAGCCGTGTAAGGTTTTATAGGTCAAAACCAGCACCTTGAATTGATCTCGGAAACATACAGGCAGCCAATGCAAGCGGGCCAGAGTCGGTTTTATATGTTCGAACCATCTGGTCCCTGTTACCAATCTGGCCGCTGCATTTTGCACAAGCTGCAGTTTCTGAACCATCTTCAAAGGCAGCCCCACGTAGAGTGCATTGCAGTAATCTAATTTGGAGGTTACCAGAGCATGGACAACTGAAGCCAGGTTATCCTGTCCAGATAGGGATGTAGTTGGGCCACCAACTGGAGTTGGTAGAAGGCACTCCGTGCCACCGAGGCTACCTGAGCCTCAAGTGACAGAGATGGTTCTAGGAGAACCCCCAAGCTACGATCCTGCTCCTTCAGGGAGTACAACCCCATCCAGGACAGGTTGGACATCCACCATCTGGTCAGAAGAATCACCCACTAGCAGCAGTCTTGTCTGGATTGAGCCTCAGTTTATTAGCCCTCATCCAGTCCATTGTCGCAGTTCAGCGCATTGACAGCCTCATCTGAAGAAGATGAAAAGGAGAAATAGAGCTGCGTGTCATCAGCATACTGATGGCAATGCACTCCAAAGCTCCGGATGACTGCACCCAATGGTTTCATGTAGATGTTGAACAGCATGGGGGACAAAACTGACCCCTGCGGAACCCCATACTGGAGAGTCCAGGGTGCCGAGTAATATTCATAGGGATTTCATGGTAAGAGGTATTCAGAGGTGGTTTACCATTGCCTTCCTCTAAGCCTACGGCACCTGGTATTCCAAGGCGGTCTCCCATCAAAGTACAAACCAGGCCTGACCCTGCTTAGCTTCTGAGATCAGATGAGATCAGGCACCAATCTCTAAGATGTTCTTTTTTGTGAGCAAACTTCAATATCCTATTGTTCATACAAGTCCTGTTCTATCAAGGACAGTGGTACCAACTGGGGGATGAAGTTGTATCCCAGGAGTGTGTGTGTGTGTGGGGGGGGGGACACAGCATCAAGGGACACTAGGCCACATACCATTTGGACCACTTCAGGGTCCAAAAAGCGAAAGTTTGATTCCAACAAGGCAACATCAGAAAAAGTAGAGGGTAGGACCAGATAAATGAGGTCAAGGTCCAAAAGGCAAACAAGCAGAGTGGATCGTACTCTAGATGGCATCTAGGCTGAAAGTCAGACAACTCAGGTTTGAGACTGAGCCTTAATTAGAACGGTTGCTTCCTCTGAGCACCTAGTCCTTACCCCTAAAAATTGAGCCTCTTACTCTCAAAGAGGCCCAGTCTGTTTTAGAAGCTGTTGACTCTGATGGTGCAGGTGAGATTGGGGCTGTACTATGGTCTCTGAGTTGGTGTCTGAAGACAGCAGTGTGAGACCTCTTTAGGTTGGAGGGGCACTAGTATAATGGGTTCCTCTGGTGCAATTCCTGAGGAGTCAGGGACTTATTCTGAGGGCAAATCTTCCTCCCTGAATGAGATGTCCTATGAATCCATGGCCTCTTTGCCAGATGATGGGATGCTAGAGTCCTGAGTCGCAACAAGACGATAGTTTGATAGAAGCAGGCTTTCTCACAAGCCACATTTCTTTTAGCTGTGTTTTTGCCTCTTTTCAGAAAGGTAAAGGGCATTGCTGGATTCTTTCCCAATAGCATAAAGGAGTGAACCTTTCTTCCTCCTTGTGGAGTTTTGTGGATAGGCAAAAGCAAACAACTCTTCCTTTCCATTCTACAATGATGTAGAATAACGCAAGCTGAAGGCTTCTGGTGCAGGGAACTGTATTCATTTCCTTGTCTTAGGAATTAAGGGTTTAACATCTGGTGTCTGGCACCATGACCTGGAGGGCTTAGAGTAGGAATAGGCAGGCTTCAGGCTTGAAAGTTTTTTGTTTGTTTGTTTTTATTAGAACCCTGAGACCTACCAACTGGAACCAGGTGCAAAATACTGAGTAGAAGACAGAGAGGCAATATGTTTCTAGAATTCGGAGGATGCCTCTGAATTCATACTCAGCTTTGCCTAGGAATTTGTTTTCAGTACCAGAAGTAGGCTCATAATCTACTCCTGGTCTCTCCCCAGCCCAGCCTTTCCCCAAGTTTCTTTATCTCAGCAGCCTAATTTAGAAAGAGGTGAAAATAATTTTTCTTGTTAAAGAATTGGGAATCAGAATCCTCACCTTTCTAACTCAGAGATCTGCCAATAGATCTTGGTCTATCTTCTGCCCCCACCTCCTCATCCTGGCTTAGAGAACACACTAGGGACAAAGCTAAATAAGAATTCTTATTTTCTCTCATAAACAAGAATAGAACAGCAACAGACAACTGCTCTTCCATGTAGATCCATAAGGATGCTATCCACGCACTGTGGCTAAGCATTTTGTGCAAACCTAGCCAGTGTGTATAAGAGGGAGTGAGATTATACCGAATGGTCCTGCCCCTGACTTCTGTGCACTGATTGGGTCTTCTGAACATGGTCTGTACTTGTACAGCTTGTACATGTGAAGGCTCTTTTATTTTGCAACACCATGTAGAAGTGTTCAGGGGTGGCCAGCAGCGACAGTTCTGTTCCCTCCTACATGAGTTAAGCATACACATACTTGTTATTTGAAAGGGTCTTCAAACACCAATTATTCAAATAAACCATTAAAGTCCATTCAAATAGACAAAATAAGTGCAAGGTATGTGCTTTGTTGTTATAACTTGCAGCTAGAAAAATAGTGAGTGAGTGTGTATGTGGTTGCTTTCACACGGGGATTATTGCATCAGCTTTGCAGATTAAAATGATAGGGCTTCTGTCCTGATTTCTAAAATTCCTTTCACACTGCAGTACCTATTGCATTAAGGAACTGTGGGGTTTGGGGCAAATATACTGGCATTTCTCACAATGTCTTTCATGCTGCTGCATCAAACATCTTGTTTTTGTCCCTCACCTGCACACATGCACACTGTAGTTCTCACATCATTCACTGTGTGAGTTAATGCGGGCTTCCCTCAACCATTTCTGCTGATGTATGTTAATAAACTAGTAGTTCCTAAGCTGAGTGTGGTTGAGCTTCTAAAAAAAATGGAGTTTATAGTTTTTTTAAATCTCATTTACCTCAATCTTCAGACTTTGGTTATTGTTTTAAAGACAGTCCAAAACATATTAATTCACCCGAGGAGGCAGAGGTAGAGGCAGAAATGGAGAAAGTTGATCCTCCTTTCTGTGAGCAAACATTTTTTGAAGGGGGTGTGTGGGAAAAGGAGGAAAGGGAAGCTTCTACCTGTGCCTATGCCAGGCAGGGCCCATGAGAGGGGGGTGCAGGGGGTACATCTTACCTGGGCCCGGGGTCAAAAAGGGGCCCGGGAGCCAAAGGAGGGGAGCTCCCTTTTCCTCCCTTTGTTATGTCATTTCCTGCTGGCTCCCATTCTGCAAGCCTGCTACAAATGGTGCTTTTCTTTCTTTCCCCCCTAACTTGTGCAAAAAAGCATAACATTGTTCAAACAAATATTTGTATTTCTGTTGGATTCTGAAAATACAAATAATCAAACTTGAAGATTTTTTTCATTTTTTATGAAACTTACTCTGGAAGAAACTGAGCATGCTCGGTGGCCAAGGTAACAAGAGGAAGAGATATTTTGACCTTAAGAGGGCGTGGTCATTAGGAAGCTAGATTAACCCTTCCCCTTTAGTATGAAAGGAAAAATGCAGTTTGAGGGCTCATATAAGGTAAGCTGTGTGAATCTTTAAACCCTATCACGATGAGAAAATCATCTCTCCAAAATGTATTCTCACAAATCAGGAGCCCAGAAAAGAAAAGACAAGAAAGAACTAGAGGAAAATGGAAAAAGGGGTCAACAAACGCTCTTTCAATTTGGATTAAGTGTGGCTTCAAAAAAATTGTCATTGAACTCACCAACAGAATTGGAGCAAGAAGAAACTGTTGGAAACCTCATCCCCAAACAAGGAGCAGTTGATTTGGGTAATCATGCACAGTATTTTGATGAAGGGGCAGATGCAGAAAATGAAAATGGAAAACAGAAAGAAATAGACATACAGACGCATGTGGAAGTGAATTTGGAAGATGAGAGGAGTAATCATAATGTAGGCCTTGACATTGGATGTATCACAACTGAGTTTCCATCTCAAAAGGAAATAGAAAAGTATGTTACGAATGGTCACATCCCTCTGCCTAAAACATTCCCAAAAGACACCTGCAATCAAGTGTTCCCAGAAAGCATACTGAAATTTCAAAGCACTAATGGACAACTACATGTAAGAGACTGGCTTGTCTGGAGTCAACAGAAACAAGCTTTATATTGCTTTCCATGTCGATTATTTTGGCAGAAGACAGTCAAGACTAGCACTTCTGCATCTAAGTCTGCACTGGTATCTGCTGAAGGCTGGGATTCTAATGGGCAGTGGTGGAAACTTTCCTACAGGATCCCAAAACATGAAAAAGGCAATAGTCACAGAAAATGTTACCTAGCTTGGCGAGAACTAGAAAGGCGCCTTCTGTCTGAGACAGGAGTTGACATCATCTTAGAAGCGTCAATCAAAACTGAAGCTGTGAAATGGTACAACCTTTTAAAGCGCATCATCGATGTTGTACTCTTCTTGGGAGAACGTGGTCTAGCATTTACTGGTTCATCCCATCAAACTGGTGATTCAAACAATGGAAACTTTTTAGGACTCATTGAACTGCTCTCCAGGTGGGACCCCATCCTTCAGAAACATGTGCTAAGTGTAGAGGAGTCACAAAAAAGGAGTGAGCAGCTTCAAGTTCATTATCTGTCCCCTGACTCACAAAATGAATTTATTGCAGAATGCTTGAATCTTGTGAAACAACACATTCTGCTTGAGAGGCAATCTGCAAAGTACTTTGCAATAATAGTAGATTCCACACCAGATTCTTCCCATATTGAACAAACAACATTTCTTTTGAGATACATACTTTTAAAAGAAACGCAGTATGAGATTCAAGAAAGATTTCTCAAATTTGCAGATTGTAGCAACAAAAGAGGGGAAGAAATTGCTCAGTTGATAACTGATACATTGAAAGAACATGCTATTCCTCTCAGTGATTGTAGAGCTCAAGGCTACGGTAATGGGGCAAATATGGCCAGAAAATACAACGGCGCACAAGCAAAAATACAAGAACAATGCTCAACAGCAATTTTTTCACCTTGCGGTTGTCACACACTCAACTTATGTGGAAATGATGCTGCTGAATGCATACCTGAAGCAATAACCTTTTATGGAACAATTCAAACTGTATACCACCAGTTCCAGTGCTAAGAGGTGGGAATTACTACAAAACCGTATTGGTTGTTCTCTTCATGGTATGTCTGAAACAAGATGATCAGATCATGTTGAATGTGTAAAGCCTTTTGCAGCTCACTTGCCTGGCATTAATTTAGCACTGGAAGACCTCCTAGAACTAAATTTGACGGCCAAAACAAGAAAAGAAGTCCATGGAGTATTATTATATGTGACATCTTTTGCCTGTGTGTTAATGTCAGCCATGTGGTACAAAATATTAGCTGGCATAGATATTTGCAACAAGGTCATCCAAGCTAGAGATGCCACACTGGATGTTGAAGTAGCAAACATAGAAACTCTCCTCACAGAGCTGACAAAACTTCAAAAGAACTGGAAATGCATGTGGAATGAAGCCACATTGGTTGTGTCAAACCTAAATATAGAAATAAAACTTTCCTGTAGATGTGATGGAGTTAGGTGCAAGAGGGCAAGGCCGCATGATGACAGCACACCTGATGCTAACTTGGAAGAAATGAATGATACAGATGATACTCCAGAAGAGGCCTACTTCAGAAAGTGTGTGTTTTACGTTTTGGTAGACAATGTTATAGCAGGATTAACTGTCCTCTTCAATGCTGTTAAGTAGTTGGCAGAAAAATTTGATTTCTTGTGGAAATATCTCACCATGTCCGAAAGTGATGTGGAGAGAAAAGCTTTATCTTTATCAGAGCAATATCCTGCTGACCTTAATGGTGATGATTTTGGAAAAGAAATGCAACATTTACCCTCAGTACATAAAGAAAATTTTGTAAATGCACAGTTAAAGCCATTAGATCTGTTGAACTTGTTAACAGAGTACAGACTTGGTGACTTGTTTCCAAATGTTTGTGTTAGCTTAAGAATACTATTAACAATTCCAGCAACAGTAGCTTCTGGAGAGAGGTCATTTAGCAAACTTAAGCTAATTAAGAATTATTTAAGGACTACAATGTCTCAGGAACGTCTTGTGGATTTGGCCAGGCTAAGTATTGAATCAAGCATTGTCAGAACAATTAATTTTCATGCTGTGATTTGAAATTTTTCACAAAAAAAGGCCAGGAAAGCTCTTTTTTAAAAAGTAAATAGTAAGTTTATCTACCTTGTTTCAATGTGAATTCTTTCTCCTTATCTGTATTGTAGCATAAAAAAAGATGTTCAAATCAAATGTGCTTTCTTATCTCTGATCCTCTTTTATTTTATTTATATTTATTTATATTTATCTTGGAGGGAGTATAAGAGCATAAGGCCTTAAATGCAGAAAATTAACAGAGCACTCCACTCCACCCCTCTCTCGTCTTCCATACCCTTTTTGACCTTACAGGCTACAGCTCATGGCATAAAACCGTAGTGGATAAAAACAGAATGACTAATGGAGAAGGGAAGGGGCCCAAAAGAAACTTTGTACCCCCTGATAAAATTCCTCTCAGAGGCCCTGATGCCAGGATACTGGTACAATATTCATCAGGCAAAAAAAATTAGTGCATGCCTAAAGGGAATGTATTGCATGCTGGGAGGCTTGTCATGTGAGTGGCTGCAGCTAGCACAAAACTTCCACAATTTTCTAGGTTCCCAAGTGTGCAAATGGATTATTTTTAGAATCATTTATCACGGAAAATAGTGCTAATCTTTCACTATATTCCAGTAGATTTCTGGAATTAGCGTTTATGTCATGTGAAAGATAAAATAAAATGTGCAAATTACTAGGTAAGAAATCATTGGAATAACGAAATAAAGTGCAATGTGAAAGTAGCATGTGTGTATGGGGGGGAAGAGATATTGATACAGTTTTGTACCTGAAGAGAAACATTTTTTTTTTTAAAGCTCTGGGCTAGGAGCTGAAAAATTATTCCTGCTCCGGAATTTGCTTCGGAAGCAAACAGCATTATGCCACTTCATGCTGGGGATGGTTTTAGCAATATGACCTCTAATCAATTAATTGGTGACAAGCCAAAAGAAGATCTGCTTGGAATAAAAGAAAGCTCCAGGACCTTTTAAAGCATGGCTGTAAAGTTGCCTTATTGACAAAATGGCTATACAATGTTTTGAGAATCCATACAGCCTGTTACAATTTCAAGACTGATCCCTCCCCCAAGTTACTTTGTGAGGTTTCTGTTAGGGTTGTGCACCAACTCCAAGATTCGGTTCAGACCTCAATTTGACACTTCAGAGAATAGGCAATCTCATTCTCAGGTACATTGTAGGCTTTCGTGTACAGCTCATGGTCCAATTTACAGGGTCAATAGCCCCTACAGAGTGAATAAAGCCTGTCAAATTACAGGCAAATATGGCCAGGGATTTTGTGCTGGGCATCTATAAAGTTTGGTTTTTGTTTTAAAAAATGAAACATCTATAATTTTTATTTTGGGGCAAAACTGTATGCCATTTGCAGGCAATCACCCCTTATGGGGGCATGAATTATACCAAATTTCAGAAGGATAGATGTAGTGGTTTTCTAGCAAGGACAGCCATTACAGGGTTTTTTTTTGGCTGGAGGGGTAAAAAAGGAATAATTATTCTCCCCTAATGTTTTGTGGGCAATTGGTCTGAAAATTGCAGACATAAGAGAGGTGCCTCTAGGTAAGAAACCTGCCAAATTGCAGGGAAGTAGGTCCAGGGGCTTTTGTACTTGGCACCTTTAGAGTTATTTTTTTTGGAGAGGGAACTAAAAGGGATTCACTTTCTGGGCAAAATCACTTCACCCTTCAGTCACAATGGAGCTCTCCCTCTATTGTCTTGTCACTCTGATGTTTTATCACTGTTCCCTCATCTCCCTAACCTTGGCATTATTCCTTA